>NC_136633.1:11860226-12460226 GCF_933228915.1 Telmatherina bonti
TATAACGCCCAAGAACACAAGTTAAAGGATCAATAAAAATAATAAAAAATGACAAAAATTTTATAATGGACTTTCTTTATTTATTTGAAAAAAAAAATCGATTTTTTGTTTTAAAAAAATCTATTTTAAAATTGTGAAGCAAAAAAAAATCCAGATTTTCGATTTTTTTATTTGATTTTCCCACCCCAAATAATTAGTTTATAACTCAAACATGAATATAAAACGACAAAGCAAATAAAATTAAGAGGTCACACATGTGTATATATAAATCCTACCCATTTTTCTGATTGTCTGTGAATGTTACACATCATATAATCAGACTAACTACACATAGAAAATCCACATATAAATACAGAATTACAGCTTCTTCTTCTTCTTCCAGCTTTTTCAACACAAGTCTGACACCAGTTGTCATATAATTACATGAAACTAGTTACAGGGTGTTTTATTAAAAGAGTAATTAGCAAATACGCGCTGTTATGACACCATTTATCATACAATTACATGAAACTAGTAAACTAGTTACACGGTGTTTTATTGATGAGTAATAAGCAAATCCGGTCTGTTAAGACCTGACTGGAGGTGATTTTATTCTAACCCAAACTACATTAAAAATCTATAAATATGTCGGGTTAT
The DNA here is from genome assembly GCF_933228915.1 of Telmatherina bonti. NCBI lineage: Eukaryota > Metazoa > Chordata > Actinopteri > Atheriniformes > Telmatherinidae > Telmatherina > Telmatherina bonti. The sequence continues at coordinate 11,860,863 of NC_136633.1, forward strand.
TTTACAGTTATATAAAAGACAAGGCATCGCCTGGGTAAAAACAGCAGGGAACTTTTCCCTCCAGCTGAAATACTTCAGTTAAACCGCGAGGACGACCGGCCTGGTTATACACGATAAACACGCTGCATGGCTGCAATGAGACAACGAAACAACCCAGATATACTCATTTTCCTCTCCGGAAATGTTGCTACTAATCAAATGGAAACATACGGTTTGTCATCATTCTGGTCTTCAATTTCTTTTATTTTTTTCAAGATGAAATCTTGAAAAATTTGCTCAATTTTGTCCGCCATCTTTTTTTTAGGGTGCATCAAGTTAGATGTCCGGGTAGGAACAGGAACGTGTTCTTGGCCCGCCAGAAGCGAAGATTCTCTTTTCTTTTCTTTTCTCTTCTTTTCTTTCTTGTTCTTTTCTTTTCTTTTCTTTTCTTTTCTTTTTTAATGCCTGAGATCTCCAGTGGTTTTACCAAGTATCAACCCCCTATCATCAATGATAGGGGAAATGTCCTCTTTTTTTCTGTTTCAGAGAATCTGCATCAAACCACAGTTCCAGCATCATCATCACATATGTGATTCATCATTGAATGCCACTTACAGACTATGACTGCTTCTCTTCAGCCCACTGTAAACAAGGTTTCTTTTTAGGTGTACATGATGATTTTTTTATTTTTTATTTTTTTTCCCTTTTCTGGATGGAAATCCCATTTTCTTCCGTTTCTTTCTTACAGTTTGCTCCCACACCCCAACTATTGCTTCTGTCTATTTGTTTTTTATTTATTTTGCTGGACTTTTTTTTTATTTTGAATATTGTTCTGAGTTTTCAGACGTGATTTTCTAATTCAGGGATCCTCAATCCAGGTCCTCAAGGACCGGTGTGCTGCAGGTTTTCCAAGCGTCCCAGTTGAAACACACCTGATTCAAATCAATGTGTGTTTAGCAGACATATCCAGAGCTTGTCTGAGTCTGAGTCTGGCGTGTTCCAGCAGGGGCACTTGGAAAACCTGCAGGACACTGGGCCTTGAGGACCAGGATTGGGGATCCCTGCTCTAATATCTCCCTCAGTCCACCTGTATGTTTTCCTTTTCCAACCTTCCAATATTGTTAGCAGCCTACTTGCTCAATGTCTTAGTCACTGGTGAATGGGAACAAACTAATCTACACTCTAAACTTATTTACCTTTTCAAAGGAGATATTTATTTATTAGAATAATGTTTGTTTCTTTTGAACTAATTCAGAACATTAATGGCATCACTAATACAATTGTGCATACATTTTCCTCAAAAAGCTCCTTTTTTATTACCATTTAACAAAGTTGTAAATTACGTTTATCAATGAAGTTCAACATAGTTAAGAAACACGGTCAAGTAGCATGCTATGAAAAGTTTGGATTCATATTAACAGAGCCTGCATGTTAGACTTTATTTGCTTCTGTTTACTGGGCATTAAGCATTAAAAATGTATGAACATTCCTGGTTTCACTGCAAATATAAACTTACTTTTGAATGTTGTGATGGTCACAAATATCCACCTCATTAAAAATTACATAGAAATTATATAGACTAGAAAAGCACAAATAAAAGGCATAAATTACTGGAAGGAATGAGTTAAAACCAGAAGATGGCTGCAATTAAACTTTTAGGAATTTCTGGATTATATGCACAAGAGGGGATATTAAAGAATAGTAATGATTTATTAATTAGATGATTTTCTTTCTATTTTTCCTAAGTTATTTTTGTTTACAGCATTAAACAGCAGCACATAGTTAAGGAAAGGTGTCAGAAGATAGAAGTACTTTGGAGTGTTACCAAACCTAAATATTCACAGAGACTGGAGATCACATGTTGAAATATAACCAAAAATAACATTTTATAATCAAGGTTTGTTGCAAAGAAAGGAAGTAAAAATTAAAATGTGACTGAAAAAGCTTCATTCAGTTTCTGTGCTCTACATGTCTGGAAAAAAACTTCCAGAAAGCCTCAGATCAGCTGAAACACTCAGTTTATTTAAACCCAAGTCAAAGACACCCCTGTTCTAAGCTATTTTATTAAAAATTAATACAATTATAGTATAGTTAAGTATAGTTAGTTATAGAAGTCAAAATCTTCAGTTTCTTTCAAGCTTGATTTTTTTTTTTTTTTTTTTTTTTACCTCAATCATGCTTTTAATACTGGTTTGTCTGATTTTATTTCTATTCCCTTTTTTTCATTTTTATTTTTTCTTCTTGTTTTCAAAAGTTTAATGAATAAATTTTGTACTTTTTACAAATAAAATTGTAAATTATCGAAGAACATCCGGGTCATTTTAATCCGGAAGGTCCCTCAGCAAAATCAATCCGACCGGATTCAGGTGCTCATTCACTCCGGAGCAACGCAAAGGAACACATTACTGGAATAAAATGAGCAACAGGAGAGTTAAACATTAAAAATCCACCATTATTTTATTTATTTTTTATTATTGTATATTTATTGTTATCATTTCGTTAGAGATGCGTTTACGTTGAAGGAGTTTGCAGCTGTGAGAGCAGCAGAAACGCGGAACCATGTCTGCTTTCAGCGCCGAGCTCATCGATTATCTGGAGGGTCGAATAACTTTTGAGGAGTTTGACAAAAGGAGGGATGAGCGGAAAGTCGCGGTAAACATAAACATATTACCTTGGCTATTATATGTAGCTTCTTTGATGTGGAGGAGAGCTGATTGCTCTTTATTTTCCAGTAACACAAACCCAGGGCCGGATTAAAAGTGCACAGGGCTCTGGGCCCAGAGTGTTTCATGGGCCCCCTTACCCACGCCAACATTGTGAAAATAGTGAATGATACACTGTGAAACGACATTTCTAACATCTCTCAGGGAGTGGTACCAGAAGCAACACACTGGATACTGTGGTGTAACTATCTGGGTTTTGTGTATTTTTTGCTTTATGTCCAAACTGCTTGTGTTTTCCTCATGTTGGCCCTAGGTGGGCATGGGCCCCTGGGCCTGTACCCGTAATGCCCATTGGATAATCCGGCCTTGCACAAACTGCCCTGTTTTCCATCAGGATTCAGGAATTACAGCTGAAGATGCTGAGGAAGATGCTCAGCCTTCTACCTCGGCTCCAACGCAGGCAAAAGTCGGACACTTGTCAGTGGGTGAGGATTTATATTTATAAATATTATATATATTTTTTATATTTACCATTTTTACAACACATTTACACACCATGAAGCTTATGTCTACTAAAACCAATTTAAAAAACAGCGATGTAGGTCCCCGTAGGACTGGGCGATTAATCAGATTTTAATCTCAATTACGATCTGGGTTTTCAACGATTATAAAAATAAAAGGGTGCGATTATTTTTCTCTTTGCAGTTTCCTCTCCTGCTGTCTTCAGCTGCTAATCGAGCGTGTCTGGCATTGCAGCACCGTGCTGTAAACTCCTCCCACAGCTGCTTTGGTTTCATTCAGGCACTGTTGCCAACTTGGCGACTTTCTCGCTAAATCTGGCGACTTTTTTTGTTAAAAGCAACTAGCGAAAAATCTAGCAACTTTTACTGGAGGTATTAGAGACTTTTCTGGTGTTTTGGCGACTGACCTGAAGGCACATATTGTTCTGCAGTTACTGTAAGGAAGGAGCAGCGGGAGCCTCTCCCGTCCTAAAGCACTCCCAGGCGGCCAGTCTCAGTCGGCTCCGGCTGCAGGTCAATGTAGAATAACTGCAGTAGGTTGTGGAAATTCACCTAAACATAGTTTATACCATTGTCAGGTGAATGAGAGAAACGCGCTGTAGCCTGACAGTGGTTGTTTGGCATAAAACGTACATCGAGGCCAACATAAAATAGTTCCTGTATAAGCTGTAAAAGCGGATTAAACAACTCGGAACCGTGCATTAGATGGTTATAATGCACGACACGGAGTCTAGAACACCATGACACACAGCGTTGTTTAAAATGACTGGATAATCCTGATAAATAATCGAGATCCCAATTTCAGTCAAAATAATTGTGATTATAATTTTTGTCATAATCCAGCAGCCCTAGGTCACCGAGCTTCAATTCAGCTCTTCAGAAACCCACGGGTGACACCACGGAGGCTCCGCCCATTTTTTTAATATACAGTCTATGATTTCAACATTACCCCAGACCTCCACTGCTTGTCTGGAGACCGTATCAGCTGCTCCGTGAATGTGATCCAGAAACCAGAGTATCACAGTTAACTGCCCGTTTTACTTTATTAGTCAAATTAAGTCACTATTTTCTTGAAGTATTGATTTCATGGCTTTATAATCACTTATTGATGAATAAAAGATGGAAGCTGCAGTGGAGCCTTGTGGATTTGCTCTCGTTTGGTTTGAGCAGCACATTGATGCGGCTGTCGTATCTTCTCAGAGGATGGAGTCAGCCCAGGAGTTCAGATGGCCTTTGCTTCCATTCTGGGAGAAACGACAGCACCACCGTCCTCAGAGGAAGAGGAGGACACCTTGAGTTACGTTGATGATGAAGACGATCAGGATTACAACGCAAAGGAGGACGGGGGGGCAAAGGCCAAGGTTGAGAAGAGAGAGGTTGCTCAGAGGAAAGGGGGGAGGAAAAGAAGAAAGGGGGTGAGGAAGAAGCAGAAACAGAAAGAGGAGGAGGAGGACAAGGAGGAGGCGGAGGACGTGACGGTGGGAGATGTTTTCGCGCTGGAGATGGAGCTGAACCGAGAGAACAAGAAGCTGATGAAGGTGAGGAGGGAGGAAGATGTCGCTCCTTGTTTCCTTAGTTGTACTATGTGAATGTTTACGTCTCTCTTCAGGGGCGTCGTCAAGGCAGCAAGCTACCGCAGGCTCTGAGGGGTCTAATGGGTGAGGCCAACATCCGCTACGCCAGAGGCGAGAAGGAGGATGCCATCCTGATGTGCATGGAAATCATCAGACAGGGTAGGAGGAACGTACACTCTGCTTTTTAGATCCCGACTTTAGAGCAACGACGACTCTCTCCTGCAGCTCCTCTGGCCTATGAGCCCTTCTCCACTTTGGCCATGATCTACGAGGACAACGAGGACATGGAAAAAGCGCTGCAGTTCTCCCTCATCGCGGCCCACCTCAACCCCTCAGACTGCGAGGAGTGGATCCGTCTGGCGGAAATATCTCTAGAGCAGGACAACACCCGGCAGGCCATCATCTGCTACACCAAAGGTCAGTCTGCCATGTTTGTTGTGACGCTGCATTCACGTTTTCCATCTCTGCCTCACAAAACCAAGACATGCAGCGAGTCTGCTGCAGACCAGATGCATGATGGTTCCGTCGCTTACCTCAACAGCTATAAAGTACGACCCCACCAACGTGCGCTATCTGTGGGAGCGATCCAACCTCCACATGCGTCTTGGAGAGCACAAACAGTGCATGGACGGCTACCGGCGGATACTGTCTCTGCTCCCTTTGGAGGATGGAGAGCCCTTCATGCAGCTCTCCAAGGACATGGCTAAGTAAGGATGCAAACACAAAAGAAAGCGTGCGCACGTTTTTACAGTTGTGCTCATATTTATTCATACCTTTTTTTTCTAATTTGTTATTTTTAGTTATTGTTCCTTTTTTTAAGTCTCCAGTTATTTGAGTGACTGTTGTAAATTCAGCCTTTTCTTTCATGAAAGGGGATGAATACATCTGAGCACAACTGTATGTTCCATCTCCATGTTGATTCGGTTTGTTTCCTTTTGTGTGTTTTCAGGAGTTACTATGAGAGTAATGACCTGCCGTCTGCTCTGAGTGTGATTGAGGAGGCTTTGTCGCGGCACCCGAGCTTGGTCAGCGATGACTTCATCAACATGGCGGCTGAGCTCTATATTTCTAATCGCCAGTACAACGAAGCGCTGAACGTACGTATGAGGATGGTTCAGGTGTCCTCGTGTCATTAGGAGCAACAGAAATGCATGTTTCATGTGTGTGTTCGCAGGTCCTGGTGAAGTTTTCGGGTATTGTTTTGGTCCGAGATGAATCCACATCAGAAATCCCGGCTGCGTCGCAGAAAGAGGGAGCGACGGAGGAGGAAGAGGAGAAAAGCGAAGAGGAAGCAAAGTCAAACTCAGCAGAAAAAACTGAGAAACGTGAGTTTGTTAAGAGTGACGAAGGATCTTCAGCTTCACTGTCGTCCTGCTTGGACAGCATGGAACAGTGTTTACATGCTGGCGTGAACACACACACACACACAGATATCACATTCTTTCAGACATAATCAGCTCAAGCCAGTTCAGGCTGATCCAGTTGAATCAAATTCACATTAGTCCGGTTTGGAACAACTGTTTTCATACAAACTAATTCATGAAAACTATTGTCTTGTTAAGAAAAGTCTTTGTTTTAGTCTTTGTTTCAAACCTCATTGTAGTCATGCACGTGGCAGCAGGGGTCAGCGGAAAGGGGAAAAAAGTTAAAATCCTTCGTCAGAACCCGACTCAGAGAGGAAGTCCATCACATGACTGTGGGACGCCTGCTCAGAGAGGAGAAATACAACTTAGTGATGCCATTAATGCACTAAATATAAAAACTGTAAATAAAGAGTAGATGCATGAGAAAGGAAGGAAGTGATTGGTCCATCACAGGACAACTGATTAAAAAGGAAAGTTTAAAGGTAGAGATGGGGATGCTTCCTGAAGCCAAACTGGGAGCTGCTCCCACAGAGAGAGTCGGAGAACTGAAGGTTCTGCCTCCGGTTCTGCTTTTAGAACCTCTAGGAACCACAAGGAAACCTGCAGTCTGAGAATAAAGTGATCTGAGCTGAGCTGTCGCTTCCCGAGTCTCTGGAATGAGCTTCTCCAGGATCTCCGCTCTCTGGATTCAGTAGATGCTTTTAAAAGCCTCTTTTTGTTTTTATTTTTCCAAACGTTGCAGGTTTTCCATGTTTTTATCATTGTGAAGCGCTTGTGTGACCATGTGTCTATGAAAAGTGCTATATAAATAAAGCTTATCTTATCTTATCTTATCTTATCTTATCTTATCTTATCTTATCTTATCTTATCTTATCTGTCAGGATAATCTGGAACTCTGACATGTTTAAGACCCAATAGCACTTGGTCACAAAGAGCTTCATGAGAGGAGAAGGACTTAAAATTAATTTCTGGATTTTACCAGGAAGCCAATGAAGACAGTTGGGATCAGATGGGAGCTTTTTTTTTTGTTTTTTCAGACAGGTTACTCCTCATTTTGGCAACATTATGTAGGTAACAGGGATGGTTCAAAATAACTCCAGAGTTCCTCACTGTAGAACTAAAAGCCAAGGTAATGCCATCCTGAGTAATTACATAGCTGGACAGTGTCTTCCTGAGACACTCAGGTCGAAAGACAACAACATCAGTCCATCTGAATTTAAAAGGAGAAAATGAATCATCTATTTCTTTATGTCTTTAAGACATCTTTGTCATCTGATCAGCTGACTTGTTTCATCAGGCTTCATGGATAAATATAGCAGAGTATCATCTGCATAGTGGTGATACCATGCTGTCTAATGATATTACATTTATGTGAAAAGTATTGGTCCAAGTACAGAACCCTGAGGAACTCCATGGCTTTTCCTGGTGTGTGACGAAGACTCATGATTTATGTTCATAATAATAATCTATCAGATAAATAAAACTTTTATAGCAGCCTAATGTGGTTACTATAACCCTGATTGAAGACATTCAATCCTCTGATCAGTGGAATCAAAAGCAACACTGACATCCAACAGAACCAGAAGTCCAGATCAAAGTGGACTTGGATGAGTCCATGTTTTGTTTGATAAAATGAATTTAGTTTTATTCCTGTTCTTTTTGTCATGTTTGTTTTGTTTTAGTGGAAATTAAAGACGTCCAGGTACCGGACAGTGTTCCGGTGGACCTGAGAGCCAAGCTCATTGTCTGCCTCATACATCTGCACGTCCTCTCTCCTGTAGAGGTAAATGAAAACAACAAGACATCATACATAGTTATTGATTGGCTAATATACAAATAATGACTTTGTAAGATACCATTTAAGCAGTTTTTTATTTTCATAGGGCTTGGTGTCCTCGCTGATGGAGCAGAGTCCGGAGGAAATCGGTGACTTGTACCTGGATGTAGGCGAGGCGTACCTGGAGCAGGGCAAGTACGTGTCTGCTCTGCCTTTGCTGTCGGCCCTCATCATATCTGAGAAGTACAACCTGGCCGTTGTCTGGCTTCGGCACGCAGGTGAGAGCCTGTCCCAGCACCTTCAGATGAAGAGGGGCGAGCCTCTACAGACATATTCATGTCATCTCCGCTTCAGAGTGTCTGAAGGCCCTGGGTCACACGGAGGCAGCGGTAGAGAGTTACACCAAGGTGGTGGAGATGGCGCCGCAGCATCTGGAGGCGAGACTGTCCCTCGCTACGCTACAGCAGCAGCTGGGGCGGATGGATCGTGCCCTGAAAGCTCTGGAGTCCATGTACGACAGCGACACGCTGGCCCAGGATTCATCAGCGGCCCAGAAGGTGAGGAGTATTTTCTCTGAAGGTGTGAAATGTGGCGAGGTTGTAGATCCGCTGGTCAACCTCCATGTGATCTGGGATTTACTGTCTGAATGCAGAGAAGATTTTATTTACAACCAGCGAGTTAAACTGGTGGATTTGGTTGGGTTTGTCAGCGCGAGCCCTGAACTTCTGCTGAAAGCAGAGAGCTGATCAAGTATAGACGTGGAGGAAAACCATCAGTTTATTGGGTTATTTAATTTTCCTTGCCAAATTTATACAACATTATGATGTAAGGCCATTCATTATTTTACTGCTTTGAACATATTTTGACTGATGTGGTGATGATGGTGATGTATGGCTAGACCATAGACCGTATATGAAAGATGGACGGAGCCTCCGGCGGTTAAAAGTAAAGCCTATGCGGGAGTGTATAAAATTGCAGTTCCCCCTTCATCCACTAGGGGCTGCAAGACAGAGCAAATCCCCATAGATTCCCATGTTAAAAAGACCAACTTCACAACAGAAATATTCATTTTTACAGCCTGGAACAAAAATCCATTTTAGGTTTAATAGGTCAGGTTTACCTTCATGACAACTGTGGGGGGAGTGAATTTTTTTCTAACTCGTCTGTTTTAAAGTAATTTAATCTCAAAATTCAGCATATTTAGGGGCGTGTCCTTTTGATTCACAGGTACCCGATCTCCCGCTTCAAGTCAGAAGAACGTAGAACAATCGCGGTTTTTAGCCGGTTAACAACGTGACTTAGCTTTAGCCCGCTTACCTCCGTTAGCTGGTTAGCTCCTGTTATCTCCAGGTTAGCTCGGTTAGCTCTTAGCTACAGAAAGCTTGGAGTTCGCTCGATGTCAATCATCCACCATGACGCTCACAGCCCCCCTCTCAGCTCCACCTCTTTGCCCATATTTGTATTTTCCGGGTAAGACGACAGCATGCCTCTTCCAAGATGGCGCTGGTAGGAACCGCCCACCGAGCTTCAATTGAGATCTTCAGAAACCTACAGGTGACGTCACGGAGGCTCAGTTCATCTTTTGATATACAGTCTATGGGCTGGACTCATTTTCTCCAAACTGAGAGAGACTAAGTAGAGGATGTAGTCTCCGCCCCTCTGACAGGCTTACTTCCTCTTACTCATGGAGAAAAGTGTCCCTGTAACTTCCTGTTGGTGGGAACGCTGGATTCCTGATGATGCTCCATTATTCAGCACCTCCACACTTCAGTCTGATTCTGAAATATTATTACTTTTCATGTATTAGAATTGAAATAGTGTGTTTTGTGAAGTATTATTTATTACTTTTGAAAATTATATTATTTATCATTTAGATAAATGTAAGTCAATTTATTTTATTATTATTTTTTTACATGTAAATTAGAATACAATTGTTTAGAAATAAATGAAACAGGAAGATAAAATTAATTTTTTCATTTAATTTTCAGTGAAACGTTGAATAAAATTATTTATGAAAGAATAAATTGTTATTTGTAAGCTATTAAATTGGAATTTATAATAAAATCACTTATTTTTTATTTGAAGTATTAAATTAAATTTTTTAAAGGAAAAGAGTTTAAAAAAATCAAATACAATTATTGATACATAGAATTTTTAATAATCTTATTAATTAAAACTTAGTTTCAATTTTAGAATAAAAAAATAAAAATGATCCATTAAGTTATAGTTATTTCTTTATGAATATTTTTAATATAATTATATTGTTATAGGTATATAAATGAATAGTAAATTAATGTTTAAAGGAAAAGAAAATGTTTGTAATGTTTGTCATTTTAGTGATTTTGTGATTAATAAAGTTCTTCCAGTCATATAGTGATAACATAAATGTAAAAAAATTGTGTATTTGCAGGAGTTAAAACTTCTGCTGCATCGCTCCACGCTGCTGAAGACACAAGGCCAAATGCAGGACTACCTGGACGCCATGATCACCATGATCTCTATGCTGCTGAAGGTGAACTGGGAAAACGTGCAGACAGTAAATCATCCACACCAAAACATTAAAACCTGTGTGTGTTTTAGGTGGCCATGCTGCGAGCCAAGGTGTGTGTGCGCTCCGTAACCACGTCAGGGGAGAGTCACCTGAGACTGGTGAAGGTTGAAGACATGACGCCAGAGATCGCAGATCATGAAACTGCCTACCTGGACAACACGGGTACATCAGCTCCAGCTTCCCAGTGAGCCTAAACTGGAATGAAACTGGTATAATGATAATAACTAGTTGGTGTGATGTTTCTCTGTTTCTCAGGTAAAACCAATGTTTTGTCCAAAGAGGACTGGTGGCAGCTGCTGGTGAGCTGCCTGGTGACGCTGTGTGAGGTGAAGCGCTACAAAGAGGCCGAGCTCCTGGTGGAGTCGGCCATGGAGTTCTACTCCTTCTACGACAACAAACCCAAGAGGAGGGAGCTGGAGTTCTTCGGCCTGTGTGCCACCATTCTGGACCGCAACTACTACAAGGCGTACAACTACATCAGGTTCACGGCTCGGATCAAGAGGAAAGTGATTAACTTATTTCCTCTTTGTTGTTAATAAGAACGTGTTTCCTTTCAACAGACTGATGGTCATGGAAAACTTGCATCTGCCTCAACTTTGGAATATTTTCAACCAGGTTTGTTTGTCTGCTTCGTTGACGTTTCTGTTGGTCTCAGATAGAAGAAGTTTGGGAAATGTGGCATTGCCTCCGTGTCTGTGTCCAGGTTTGACTTCCTGGCGGCTCATTTGTGTCTTTTCTCCTCGTTAGCTGACGATAACTTCCCACCATCAACGCCACCATCGCTTCTGTCTCCGCCTGTTGATAAAACACCCCGACAGCCACGCCCTGTGCGTCCTGTGTGGACACAACGCCATGGTGTCCGGGAGCTTCAAACATGCTCTGGGTATTTTAAACACACCGTATTCTGATAATATTTTCCTTAATTGTTTGCTCATTCACTTCCACAAATGTTTTTAATGAGCCACGATGGGGATTTTTTTCCACTTGAATTTATGAAATATAAAATTAGATGCACAAAAATATACATTTGCGAATGTGCAACATGGTTAGTGAACATTTTGACATTTGTAGAGCTGCATATTTTTTCACATTTGTGCATATTTTCTTGTTATTTCAATCAGCACCAGTTAATGTACAATTATGCACAACGGTGCAGAAAAACCTGCATTCACCAGCCATTCGAACGATGGCTGGTGAGTTTACCAAAGAGAGACATCCTGCTGCATTCGTTGCTGTGGGTTGCTGTTTTCCACTTTGTTTTCAGGGTCTGATTCAGGTTCCAACATGTAGGGCTGTATGCTATGTGTTGATATTGTATTTTGTTTTCTTATTGAGTTCATATTAGCCTAATCCTTCTGTTTATGAGATGTTACAATGACGGCGAAAGCAGTTGCGGTGCGCGTTCCCGATGTAGTGCAGTGGCAGCTGACCAATCAGTGGCAGCTTATATCATGCAGGAGGCGGGGCTTAATGCGGAAGAGTCTCAATCCACTCGGAGAGGGTCGGTCTGAAGCAAGTGGCAACCTCCGGCGGTTAAAAGTGAAGCCTATGTGGAAGTACATAAAACTGTAGTTCCCCCTTCATCCACCAGGGGCTGCAAAACAGAGCAAATCCCCATAGACTCCCATGTTAAAAAGACCAACTTCACAGCAGAAATAAACATGTTTACAGCCTGGTTCAAAACTCCATTTTAGGTTTAATAGGTCAGGTTTACCTTCATGACAACTGTGGGGGGAGTGAATTTGTTTCTAACCCGCCTGTTTAAAGGTAATTTAATCTCGAAGTTCGGCATATTTAGGGGCGTGTCCTTTTGATTGACAGGTACCCGATCTCCCGCTTCAAGTCAGAAGAACGTAGAACAACCGCAGTTTTTAGCCGGTTAACAACATAACTTAGCTTTAGCCCACTTACCTCCGTTAGCTGGTTAGCTCCTGTCATCTCCGGGTTAGCTCGGTTAGCTCTTAGCTACAGAAAGCTCGGAGTTCGCTCAATGTCAATCATCCACCATGACGCTCACCGCCCCCCTCTCAGCTCCACCTCTTTGCCCATATTTGTATTTTCCGGGCGAGATGACACGCATGACGCTGCCAACATGGCGATGGTAGGAACCGTCCACCGAACTTCCATTCAGCTCTTCAGAAACCTATGGGTGATGTCACGGAGGCTCCGCCCATCTTTTTATATACAGTCTCTGGTCTGAAGTAAATAAAGCGATTTTGACAATAACTCGATCAATCCCAGCCCTTCTGGGCTCAGAAATAAAAATAAATTAGCCTGAAATGCACATAATAGTTCCACTTTAAGAGAAAGAAAATAATGTAAGACCGGTTCATATTTGCCATTAAAGGGATATTTAAGAGGTTTTGAGTCAAATTTTATTTCCACAAAGCTTAATGTGGCTTGTGTCTCCTTGTAAGAACACAGCCGCCTCGCGTCATTCTGCTGCCGTGATGGACAGGATAGAAAGAAAACAGCTCCACGTGTTGTGAACAGGATTTCATACGACTCAGTCTAAATTAAAACCGAGTTGTGAACCAGGAAACATTTGTGAATCATGCATCACGTTTCAGATATTTCAATCCGCTACAAGCCGACAGCTGCTTCATTCTAACCCTGGTTGTGTGTTTTCAGGCCAGTACGTTCAGGCTTTGCAGACTCACCCTGACAACCCGCTGCACAGCCTGTGCGTGGGTCTCACCTTCTTCCACATGGCTTCTCAGAAGTATGTCGCCAAACGCCACGCTCTGGTGGTGCAGGTACAGACGCCTGTTAGCTCATCTACATAAACAAAACAAAAGCTTTTCTGATGAGTAATAATCAGTGTTTGCCTTCAGGGTTTCTCCTTCCTGTGGCGATACGTGGAGCTGCGTGGAGAGTGTCAGGAGAGCATGTACAACCTGGGCCGAGCGCTGCATCAGATGGGCCTCACACACTTGGCCATGCATTACTACCAGAAGGCTCTGACTCTTCCCGCGCAGAGACTGGATGTGGGTGCACCGTACCGCTTCATTGTTCTACATGTTCAGTGTTTCCTGCTCTCATCTCGCAGCCTTTTCTCCACTCGTTCTTCTTGCAGGGCATAGCAGATGATCAGGTGGATTTGAAGAGAGAAATTGCTTTTAACTTGTCGCTCATCTACTCGGCCAGCGGGAACGTGGAAATGGCCCGGCAGCTCATCAAAACACACTGCATCGTTTGAAAAAAGTCCCTCGTCTTTGTTGCCGTTTTTCTGTTTTTGACTTGCGAAGACACCAGAGGTCTCGATGAGAAGAAAAATAGATCCCTGGAGGACTCAGAGTTCATAATTCGTCTGTAAATAAATGTTCATATAGATAGATATTCATACAGATTGTATTTATATTATAATAAAATATTTTTTTAAACATTAGAAGTTGATTATCTCAGTTATTTATGATTACGTCTCATTTGTTGCAGTGAAATTATTTGTTCTCGTATTAAATTATGAGTTAAGCCAAAGTTAACCAATGCAGATTGATAAGACAGTGACACTAATATGTCAAATAATTAAATAAAACTACAATAATCATTTTAATAAATGTAATTTATGTGTTGACTCAAAATTTCTTTGCATATCTCATTAATTTCTGCATTTATTGAAGGAGTGGCTGCTTTTGTGACGGTATGGGGTTGCATTAGTACCAGTGTTTCTGGATCTTGTTCACATATGGCTTTTTTAACCTGCTTTTGTGGATTTCAGGGTGAACTGTGTTCACACAGTGATTTCTGGAAGTCTTCCCCAGTCCATGCAGTGGTTTCCAGTATCATGTCTGATTTAACACAGTGCAGCCTGAGAGTCTGAACATTATAAAGATCCAGCTCTAACTTTTTCCCTTATCTAATCCAGTCTCTGTATGCATAGTTTATAACAGCTTCACTGGCTCGCTTTAAAGTCCCAAATCATGTTCAAAAGCCTTTTTTTTTTTTTTTTACTTTTAAGAACTTTCATCATCTTGCACTACAGTTTCTGTCAGCACTGCTGAACACTGCCATCCACTTTTAGCCATCTCATTTGCATTTCCATTACACTGAGAACGGTGCAAATCTTAAATATAATAATAAAAACTGATGATGGAAACTGCTAAACTGCAAAAAACAGCAAATATCACAAAAAAAAAGTATGGTCTCATGAGACAATTTTAAAATTGTATCAGTATAGAAGTGTATTGCTAAAACTGATAGAAATGCTTTTTTTTTTTGTGCAATTTATTGACATGGCGGGGGGGGGGGGGGGGGGGGGTCACATAACCAGTTCATTTCAAGTAAAGATGATGAAAAATAAATGTAGATATATGACATCTTGATAACAGTAAAATGCTGAGTTTTACCATGAATTAGAAAGGGAAATTAGTGAGTTTTGAAAAGCCGTGGTGAATCCTCTGTATCAAGTGGAAAACCATGAAATGAACTTGCCTGGTCTGTGAAGGACTGGCGAGCTGTCCAGGGTGTAGCCTGCCTGTCGCCCAAAGCCAGCTGGGATAGGCTCCAGCTTCCCTGTGACCCTTCATCAGACTAAGCGGTTAGGATAATGAATAAATGAGCCTGCCTGGTATAAGCTAGAGCCTAGAAGTACTCCTCCCTGATCAATGGATTTCTCATGATGTCACGTTTTATTTAACTGTTGGTTTTAAAATGGAACCAGTTTCTTGGGTGTGCTGAATTTTATTACGTGTTTTATGATGGCACAAAGGAATCTAATCTAAAGTGGCCTTGGGTTTCCTGAGAACCGCTTTAAATAATAGTATTATTATTAGATATTTATACTGAGGCACATTTTTCTGAAATCGTTCCCTAACCTTCTGACAGTTTGTCTCATCTTTACATCCCTGTCTTCTTTCTACACTCCATCATGTTGCCAGTTATTCTAATTAGTTGTCTCATGTTTTTCTCCTGTTCCAGCTTTTTACAGATGTGTTGCTGCCATCAAATTTAAAATGAGCTCATTTTGTCAATGACAAGGTAAAATATCTCAGTTTCAACCAGGATGCGTCGATACCAATATCAGTACCGGTATCGGCTCAATACCATGTGTGTGTACTCGTACTTGGTATTATTAAAAGTGTTCCAATACCACACTAGACAAGCCAGCACAGATGTGTTTGATGAAATTCTTCGGACGTAATAAATGCCTTGAATGTTAAAATGTGGCATTATTTGTTACACTAAAAGCTAGATCTTTGTTTCAAAACTACACATTAATGGTTGTATTTGGGTAAAATGTGCCAAATCAGAATAAAACTTGTTGAAATTGTTAGA
The DNA here is from genome assembly GCF_933228915.1 of Telmatherina bonti. Classification (NCBI taxonomy): domain Eukaryota; kingdom Metazoa; phylum Chordata; class Actinopteri; order Atheriniformes; family Telmatherinidae; genus Telmatherina; species Telmatherina bonti. Next base: position 11,876,566 of record NC_136633.1, read on the forward strand.
TCTGTAGTGTTATTATATTTGTATTGGTGAGGTAACTTCAGAAAGGATGGGTAATTTATTACAACCTGATGAAATCTTACACAGTTATAACAGCAATAATACCCATAGTCACAATAATGTTCACATAAACAGATTTTTGGTATCGGCAGATTTTCAAATTTCAGATATTGTATCAGATTAGAACTTGCAAAAAGTGGATCTGTGCATCCATAGTTTCAACATCTGATATGTTCATTAAGTTCTGTTGGGAATAAAATGGGTAATTTATGAGATTTGCAAATCACTGCATTGTGTTTCTAGGGAGCTACATTTGACACAAAATCTAAACATCTTTGTAATTGAGGTAGTATATAAATATATTTTTGTGGTGTGAGAAATGCGAGACCTAACTTTATTGATTACTGATACATTTACCACTTTCTCCATTATTTTCTTCCTTCCAAATATTTGAGCTATTTTGTGTAGTTTAATAGTTTATTTGTCAGGGACAATGTGTAAAAACATTAATAAAAGATGCCTTACACTAGATTTAGCCTTTGCTAAGTAGAAGTCTTAGATATTTATGGTTATCCCAGGTTTTATTATTCTATTTGAACTTATTTGTGATCATTATATCTGTATAATTTGTTTAGTGAAACATTTTGGCCAACAGGCGCTGTTTTTAAATACGCTACAGAAATACATTTAAAATTTGAATTGAATTCCTCTTGAAGAGATATTTCATTTTTATTTTGATCATTTTATTTAAATAAATGTGATATCATCATGAAAAGATAAAGGAAAATTAAAGATGCTCAGGGGAGACTTCCTTTGTCTGCACATACTCTGTTGGTCCTTGTGTGGAGAGTGTGTGAATAATGGTCCATGTTTAATTCAGGGAACCCCGTCCTTCTTTTTGCGACCCCCTAAAGGTCTCGACCCTCAGTTTTAAAAACCCTTCACATATGGGGTGGAGGTAGGAGGTGTTCGGTTGTTTTGATATCTGAGCGTGGACAGAAAGGACTACCATCACAAGGCCTAGGCTGATTAATTTCCACCCTGGTGGGTTTTTGGGAGAAATTAATGCCACTATGACTGGAAAGCAGCCGGTGTCTGTCTGAGTCCAGCGCGGCGGCGGAGCGGAGCACACACGGAATGAAGTGCCCGAAGCAGCGGAAAACGGGACGTGTCTGCCCATAAAAGATTAAAACTACTTTCCTTTTTCTTTTCTTTTAACCAACAATCGTGACATTACGGGGGAGTAAATCGTGGGGAGAGGAACAGGTCGCAGAATGGTGTAAAACTCTGGCGTTGAACGCAGGTTGGACAACCGAGAGGTAGCGGGGCTGTGGCCGGGCCGTGGCCGGGCTGTGGAGCCGCAAATCGCGCTTGGAAGCCGAGGAAGAATCGATGTTGCCCGGGCCCGGAGGAGATCCGCCATTTATGAATTTATGACTTATGATTGAGCGACTTATTCGTGGCTTCTTGGCATGCTTTGCAGGTTTTTAAAGCCACGTCTAAACCCTGCCGAAGGTGAGATGCTTCATCCATATGCGTGTCTATGATTTAAACTGGGAGTTATGGTCTCTAGAGCTGGCTAAAAAGGTTTATCAATTTTTTTAAACAGCATGTAATAACCATTGCAAGTAATAATCATTTTTATGAAGGCTATCTTTCCCTTTTTAGATATGTAGCTGTATTATAATACAAATGGGATCAGCCTAATTACACACAGGCTCATTACAAATCTGATTATGTTGGTGAGCTGATGAAGTCATACTGTGAGATGCTGCATTTGTGGCAACCCCAAGGTGTGGAATAAAAGAAAAACTCTTGGAACATCATACATAAAGATTAGGAAGGGACATGCAAGATCATCTTTTGTTTTTTGAGATTTTTATGACTGAACAAGACGATTTTCTTAAGTTTGCATGCTTGAAAACAATGAAGCAACCTATCTACTGTCTCATCGGTGGTACGCATTGCATTATGTGCACTGGATGTTTATTTTTATCCCAAGGTGTCAGAGCTGGGTGGTTTCTAACGTTACATCCGATCCATAGACAGACTCTGGGTTGTTGCCCAACTTATCCTGCCGCCGATCAGCTGTTACTCCTAATTCTGCCTGCTCAAATCCAAAATACCAACTACGACAAGTACAAAAAATAGTCCAACGCATGAATAAACACAAACATGTATCAAATTCTTGTTCTTTTTGTAAATATCCAACAAGTTCGACACAACTCCTGGATGGACTCACTAAAGCGGCGGCAGGATACATATAGAAGCGACTACAATAGACGTTGTTCGGCTGAGAAAACGGCGATAACAACTGATGGAAAGTGATCAGATGTAAATCGCACACTTGTTTGATCGTTTTTATAACAAACATATTACTTAAATTATAGAAACAAATGTACGAAAAGGTTTAAAACGTGTTAATAAACAGCTCCCAAGTGTTTTAACTATAACACTGCCTGCCCACAGTTAAAGAGTTCTTCTTAAAATCCAGTTTGTTTTATCTTGGTTGCATAAAAAACATTTATTTTTCCCATGAAAAATGTAGTTATTTGTGTTGATTTTTAATATAAGTATGAGTCAGTTCACAGCAAAGTCTTATAAAGTAACGGCTGCTGGCAGGAATGACGTCCTTGCAATGGATTTGAAGAAGACTCTGTCAGAACACACTCTTGTTTCCTCACTTTGTTTTGTAGTGTGTAAAGACTTTTCCATCATGTTCAGCAGATTTTGCAGCTTTTTTTTTTTTTTTTTTTTGCTTTGCTTACTCCTTTTCTTCCTACAATCCACAAATATATCTTTTATTTGTGTTAAACGTGAGGTGATTATTTTGAATAACTTTTTAATAATCTCACAAGCTAAATCACCACTTCTCTGTAACCAGCTTTTTCGTCCAGCACTGATTCACCCCACAACTGCAGAGTAATCAAAGTATTTCTGCAGATGACAGGACTCAAAGTTGTAATGGTAGTCACATTATGATAAGCTAATTTTAATAGGTGCTGCATGTGGTAACAGCTGCGAGGAAAAAGTCCATTTAAATAGGAGAGAAAACTTCCAGCAAAAGCAGAACCAAAAAGGATGAACGTCTGCTTGGACTGATTTATCATATAAGAGCAACTCAGTGATCACCAAACTTTGACTTTTAACAAAAATGCCAGAGTAAAGAGGCATACTGCAGGACAAAATCATTTACTTTGAAGTATCTTTTCAACAAAGATGCCATTTAAAACAGCTAACAATATTTCCTTCAAGATTAAACATATTGAAAGTTTCAACAAGCTAAACTGCTTGTTTACTGAAGCATTTAATACTTTTAAATGGAAATGAATAGTTTTTATGTTGACTAGTGATATATGCTGAATACTTCCAGTCAGCTTTGTGCCGATTGGCTCTGTAAACGCAGTGAATGGCGTTTCTGATAATTAGTTAAATAACTCTTAGCTTTTTAAATGTGGACAAACCTGCTGTAGAGCATCAGAGTTAGGATGCAGTAAAACATCCAGACATGGAAATGTTGGAGAAACTCTATAAAGTCATGTCACATTAAAGGTTGTGCAGCTGTATGAAGTTTACATATCTAATTTAATCACGTTATCTTGGTTTTACAAAGTTTTTTACGTGCTTGGACTCATTTTAATAGCAGGAAAAATAAAGATTTTTAACTCTATTAACACACAAAAGCACCTGAAACTATGAAAAAGTAGTGCCATCCTTAAACTCCCTTAATTATAACTATAGGTTCTGGTTTTTTTTTTTGCTAAACATGATGGCAGCCAAGATGTATGGTATTGTTATGTCATTAAAGAATGTAAAGCAAGACTAAAACCCTTCACTGAGTAAAACAACCCTGACATAATTTATGTTAGCGTATAGGCTCTCATTAGGCTGGTGGTGTAGTCTAAACCGATTGGGACAATCGGTTGAATAGCTGTCTGTCATTGTAGATTTGCCTCCTCATCACTGCAAAAGTGGAAGAAAAAGAATGCACTGAAGTGCATGAAAAGAAAAACTCAACCCAGAGGAATGTGATGGTTGTGCTGGGAACAGGAAGCTCTTGCCACTGACAGGACCTCCACATTGTTGTCCAATCACGTCACAGCTATTTCAGGACTGAGTGTGTGTGGGGCGGTGGTGGTCGTGTCAAGGAAGTCTAAAAAAGAAAGAAATAAACAAGTAAATAAATAAGGTATCCTTTACTCAAATTCTACTTTTGTGACATATGAACATTCATGAACCTGTTTGTCAGCCGTATTTCAATTCAGTTCAATTCAGTTTTATTTGTGTATCCCCACTTCACAGCAATTTCCTCTCAGGGCACTTTACAGATAAATCAGTTTGAGCCGGATCAGAATAGATAGCCGAGTTAAGGAAAACCAACAGATTGCATTGAATCTTGACTTCGATCCAACCCCCCATCCTGAGCATGCGCACGGCCCATATTTAAGGCCATGTGTTAGATTTATTTCAAACTAAACAGTTTGTCAGAAAAAAGCCAGATGGATTTGATGAAGTGATTTGTTTTTGTGTGTAGCAAGCGGCAACCTCCGGCGGTTAAAAGTGAAGCCTATGTGGAGGTACATAAAACTGTAGTTCCCCCTTCATCCACTGGGGGCTGCAAAACAGAGCAAATCCCCATAGACTCCCATGTTAAAAAGACCAACTTCACAGTAGAAATAAACATGTTTATAGCCTGGTTCAAAAATCCATTTTAGGTTTAATAGGTCAGGTTTACCTTCATGACAACTGTGGGAGGAGGGAATTTTTTTCTAACTTGCCCGTTTAAAAGTTATTTAATCTCGAAGTTTGACATATTTAGGGGCGTGTCCTTTTGATCGACAAGTACAAATCTCCGGCTTCAAGTCAGAAGAACATAGAACAACCGCGGTTTTTAGCCGGTTAACAATGTGACTTAGCTTTAGCCCACTTACCTCCGTTAGCTGGTTAGCTCCTGTCATCTCCGAGTTAGCTCGGTTAGCTTTTAGCTACAGAAAGCTTGGAGTTCACTCGATGTTTGTTAATCATCCACCATGACGCTCACAGCCCCCCCCTCTCAGCTCCACCTCTTTGCCCATATTTGTATTTTCCCACCGAGCTTCAATTCAGCTCTTCAGAAACCTACGTCACGGAAGCGTCGTCGTCCATCTCTTTATATACAGTCTATGGTGTGTAGATCAGAGGTTCAAACTCTGGTCCTCATTGACTGCAGGTTTTTGTTGTTTCCCTGCTCCAACACCCTTGACTGAAATTAATAGGTCATTGTGAAGAACCAGACAAGAGGCTGTTTGATTCAGTTGATTTGATTCAGGTGTGTTGGAGCAGAGACACATCTGAAACCTGATGCATAGCTGGTGTAGATTCTCAGTCATCCAGGTAATCCTAAGAGCCTGGAAAAAGACAGGCTGCTTTTTTCTCGGTTTTTGAAGACGTTTCACTTCTCATCCACAAAGCCTCTTCAGTTCAGAGTTGAAGAAGTGTTTTTCATCTAACATCCCACCTGATCCAAGTTCAGGAGAGACTGTTCCAGTCAATCACAGAACAGATTTAAACACTCTACAGATGCTTTACAATCCTAAATGGTTTAGGCCTACAAAACATCTGTGATATGTTCAAACAGTATAAACCAAGCGGAGCTCTTAGATCCGAAAACTCGGGTCAACTGTTCCAGACCAGAGTCCAGACCAAAAATGGAGAAGCAGCATTTAGCTACAAGATGTCGACACTTTTAAATCGGCGTTAAAATCATTTTTTTTCTCATGGGACTATGCTTGAAATCTGCCTGGTAACTTTCAACTTTTAACTTTTTTAGCTTCGAATCAATTTCATTCATTAGTTTATTACGATTTTATTGCTGCTTTTTGTAGGGCTGGGCTATTAATCAGATTTTAATCTCAATTACGATCTGAGTTTTCAACGATCATAAAAATAAAAGGGTGTGATTATTTTTCTCTCTGCAGTTTCCTCTCCTGCTGTCTTCAGCTGCTAATCGAGCCTCTATGGCATTGCAGCGCTGTGCTGTAAACTCCTCCCACAGCCGCTTTGCTTTCATTCAGACACTGTTGCCAACTTGGCGACTTTCTTGCTAAATCTGGCGACTTTTTTTGTTAAAAGCGACTAGCGAAAAATCTAGCAACTTTTACTGGAGGTATTAGAGACTTTTCAGGTGTTTTGGCGACTGACTTGAAGGCACATATTGTTCTGCAGTTACTGTAAGGAAGGAGCAGCGGGAGCCTCTCCCGTCCTAAAGCACTCCCAGGCGGCCAGTCTCAGTCGGCTCCGGCTGCAGGTCAATGTAGAATAACTGCAGTAGGTTGTGGAAGTTCACCTAAACATAGTTTATACCATTGTCAGTGAGAACTGGCTCCTTTATTTTCATTTACATAGTTAATCACTGTAATGAAGGGAAATCTGTATCGGCATGCACTGTGGGAATATGGGGCGTTACCATAGCAACGCGTAATCAGCTGGTTCAGATCAGCTGTCTTTTAACAGGTGAATGAGAGAAACGTGCTGCAGCCTGACAGCGGTTGTTTGGCATAAAACGTACATCGAGGCCAACATAAAATAGTTCCTATATAAGCGGTAAAAGCGGATTAAACAACTCGGAACCGTGCATTAGGCGGTTATATTGCGCGACATAGAGTCTAGAACACCACGACATGCAGCGTTGTTTAAAAATACTGGATAATTGTGTTAAATAATCAAGATCTCAATTTCAGTCAAAATAATTGTGATTATAATTTTTGTCATAATTGAGCAGCCCTTGTTTGGAGCTGCCTTTACTTTTACTTTTTAACGCCTTCTTAGCATTGTGTTTTAATGTTTTACGTAAAGCACTTTAAATTGTGTTGTTATTGTCTTACCTGAAACAGCAACTTTTGCTGTTACAGTTTGCTTTTCGTAATGCACTTTGAGCTTTAAGATCCCATCATATTCTTGTTTCAGGGAGCCTAAATCACTGGGACAAAACAGGCAACACTATGAGGATAATGTTATTTTATTTCCTCAGTTCTTTTAACACAAATCAGCTTTTATTATATGAGGAGTTCAATAAAACACGTATATAACCCAGATTATTATCTACCTAACAAACAGATCCGTTTGTGAGACTGAGAAGTTGTGTGTCTAATGATGCGTTCAGTTGTCTTGGAATCCCAAGCAGCCGAGAGATGGTGATGCCATTACCTAGTTGCTGTAGTTCCAGTTGCACCAACTCGGAAAAAATGGCCTCCAAAATAGCCAATTTGTGATCATTTACAAACGTTGTACAAAAGAAAAACTTACCAACCCATTAAAAAAATGTACACCATGTTTAAATCAGCCAATATAGGTGATGATTAACAAGCCAAACACATTGACACAATTTCTTACAAACAAGCACAACAGCAGAAGAATCTATAAAAATAACTCACTGCTGTTTGTACTGGAAACTTGTCCATCCATCCATTTTCTTACCTTTTAGTCCAAATCAGAGTCGTTGGAGCTTGAAACTTACCGGACACAAGATATGTTACAAAATTTTTTAATAAAGACAACAATCGACAACAAGTGGTACCCTTGACAACTTGTTGTTGTTGTCAAGGCTACTTACAGAAGAGAGCTGTAGGTCTCTGACATCCCCACTGACGTGTTGTTGACAGCTGAGTCGAAAGCGTTGAATGTACCAATGACCTGGTCAATACTGTGACAAAAAAGTTGTATATTTGTAGAAATGAGAAACTGGGCAAAGCATTGAGACTGTCGTCAGATCGCCCATGCTAATGCGAGATCCATCCGCCTGCTTCGTGGCATCTCCATCTTCTGTACCAGCGAGGTGGGCTGGTTTAGTTAACAAAACTGCAGTTAAAGATGTTTAGAAGACTTTGTGGGCAGGTTAAAATCACTTTTGGCAGTCTCTAATATTTCTCTTGTTTTCAGCTTCTTCAAATCTGCTTCTATGTAAACCTTTCAGAATTGAAAAAAATAATTTGCGCTTAATGTGAGAATACAATGCAAATGGGAGTTAAGAGCATGCACGAGTATGGAGAAATTACAAAAAGAGTCTATTTCTCCAATGCAGCTCTGAGTTTTATCATCCCCAGAAATGATCTGCAGCTGTGAGAAGAAACAGCGATGGACACAAAGCTGAATGGGAATAAAACAATGAAAACATTGTGGGATTGGAAGAGGTCCTAGAGGACTAAAGGTCCCTGGATGTTCACCTGAACAACAGACCAAACTGGAAATACAACACAGAGGCTGTTTATAAGATGTCAAAACACAGAATCTATTTCTTGAGGAAGTTTAGATTCTTAAGTGTTTACATCAGAATATCTGGTATCAGTCTGTGGTGGAAAGTTTTGTCTGTTTTGCCTCATTCTGTTGGGGCAGCAGAAACTGATACAGAGACTTAAAGAAACTTAACAAACTAGTAAAAAGAAAAAGCTGGTTTTGTACTGATGACTGATCTGGAGCCTTGGCTCTGAAGCTGATTATCCTGATTTTAATATTGCACAAGCAGCTCAGCATAGTATACAACAATGCACAGTGTGTACATAAGAGTGACAAAGTTTGAAATCAAAATAACAGTGCGGCAAAATGAAAGAATATGTTTCTTTTTGTATTTAAAACTCTGAGACGGAGCTTCGTCCCAGCAAGTAGGCACACCTAATTTAAATTTCATTCCCAGAAAAACTAGTATTAGTTAATACTTGGACAGCTGGGTGGAAACAGAGCCATGGATCCAGCTGTGTGTGATTGAAGCTGTGTGCTAATGCTTTGGATTAGAGCAGACACTCTGATAACATTAAACTCCCTGCCCCATTCTCTATTTTAATCCTGCTGCTGGGTCAAAGACATTTACTTTCCTGAGAGCTTCACATGCATTCATGTGTGATTCTTATTAGTTTTGTAAAGACAACGGCAAACAGTGTGATTTTATGTACCTGGACTTTGATTAGTGCTGCTCGAAGGGAGGGCAGAGTGCACAGGATACTCTGAGGAGAAAGTGAATGAAGAGTGGGTGAGTGTACTTTAATTTCTCATCAGTAAGCATCTAGACGTCATGGCTGACCTCCATCTTGAGCTTCTTCTTTTTTAAATATTTATGCCATGGTGTGTGTGTGCAATAGAACAAACTTAGTTATGCCACAGAAAAAGCTGGCGCGTTACCTTTTAAAAACATGGAATCATATCTGGACCCTCCGCTGAAAGTGACCCTATGCACTGTTTATATTCATTAGGTGAGTCATGCTTGGGCGGCCCATGACTCATACGGGGTCTGTCAACCCTCCCGCCAAATGTTTGATGGTTGGTATCAGATGTTTGGACTTGGTTTTAACCAAACGTATTGTCGTTAACATGGCCAAACATCTCCTCTCTTGTCTATCCTAATAATTTTCTGGTTTGCGACCTGAAGACATGCAGCCAATATTGCTTGAACAGAAAACAAACTTTTATTCATGACCCTTCCAAACAAGTCACACTAGAGCAGTTGTTTTCTAATTGTACTTAATAGTATTAAGTCACAGAACAGCTTTTGGGAACTGATGTTTTCAGAGGCCAAGTAGACCAGTGCACTGTCTGAAGGCCTACCTGTGGAGCGAACAGCTGATTAGATGTTCAAATATCATCAGATCTGTCACACTGTAAAAAATTTTTTTTAAAAATTGGTAATATTTCGACAGCTGAAGCGCCACAAAAATACTGTGAAATCACAGGAAAATAAATCATTGTGAAATTACAATAAAATTCCACAGTAAAATAAAGTTTAAACTTCTACATGAACAAGGGATTTTTTTGGTCAAATTTAGGCTTTTTCATATTTTATAAAAGACATTAGCTTGTGTAATTACAATTAAATTGTCTATAAATAATATCAAAAACTGCAAAAATGCAAACATTTATTCTAAAAGACAGAAGATTGCTATTATTAATTTGATTTATTATCAAGTAAGTAAAGTTTTTTACTATTTTATTTATTTGTTGTAATGTTATGGAAGATTGTTGTATTTGGTCAGTATATAATGTAATGAAATGATATATCAGTTTGGATATTGGTCATCTGCTCTTAACTCATGTCTAGTTACTAGTCTCATTACCAGTGATCAGGCATTCTGGTGAGAGCAGTTGAGGATAAGGGGCCAAGGGCAAACAGTAGTCCACCTTCGCTGCCAGTCCAGTGATTTGAACCTGGGACCTCCGATGTGCGTTTGTCCACCTTGTTATCATTCCGCCAAGTCCTGGACACAAAGATTTATTCCTGATGCTCAGAAACAGACCTTATTCTGTTATAAAATTGTGGCCCTGTTGATAATTGTTTATTGAGTCATTATGTACATTTTCAAGACAAATGTGTCAATTTGTTGAGATCACATTGTTCCACATACAACTACTAAATACAAATAACCTCTCCCTATTCTCCAAACTTTTATCTTTTATCTTATTTATTCTCTTTTTTTCTTCTTTAGGTCTCCAACATCTCTTCACTCCTGTACTCCTTGTAAATCATCATAAAACTTCCTTGTCATCACCCCCGCCTCCCTGGACAGATGATTGGAAGGATTCTGGATCATTCTTCTTCCTTTCCTCGTTTTTTTTTCCATAGCCCACCACAATCTCACTCACTTGTTGCAACAGATACATGGATGACAACTTTAATACCGCTGCACCAGCCATGATTTGGCTGTTACCTCCTGTGCGTTTGTGACAGTGGACAGGTGTGACACAGGGATAAGGAAGGGAAATCTATATCGGCATGCACTGTGGAAACTTGCTTTATATGACAGATAGAAGAGGTGGATTGATGGCTCAACTAATGTTGGACAACTCATGATCATTTGAAAGACAACCAGTGGAACTTGGGTATTTTGCTTTACCCAAAGGAATGCCACCAGGACCAAAGACTTGTCAAGGAATTCATAATCCATATTTTAAATACTTTTGCATAGAGATTTGTTGCTTCACACATCGTATTTTCTGTACCTCTACACCTACGTTCTCTCTCATTGTTCTCTTTACCTTAACCTTTCAGTCGTGATGTCTTTCTAACCCCTCTTGTCTTCACCATTCATTCCTTTCTTGCAACCACTGTCCTAAAACCGCAATCTTTTCCCCTCTACCTTTGATTTAACCATGGCAGCAGCTGCTACCGCCTCATCCTCTTCCTCATCCCCATCATTGTCATCACCTCCCAATGGTAACGCCCGGGAACACCTGCTTGCTGAGCATCGGCACACCCCCCACACACGGCCATACACGATTGGGCCTGACACCCTCAGCAGTTTGGTCGTGCAGGAAACAGGTGGAGCGTCCACCTCTGCATCCTCCCCTTCCTCCTCCCATACGCCTTCAGGAACCCAGGGTGACGCAGGAGGAGTGGGGCTTCAGCGGGCCAATAGTGACACAGACCTGGTGACCTCTGAAAGCCGCTCATCACTTACAGCTTCCACGTACCAGGTGACTCTCGGCCACAGCCACCTGGTGATATCATGGGACATAAAGGAGGAAGTGGATGCCACTGACTGGATTGGTCTGTACCACATTGGTGAGTTATCTGTTGAATGATTTAGATTTGTCAGTGTGAAAGTGGTTTGTAAGATGTAACCTGTCTAAAGTGTGCCCCATCTTATACTTTATGTTCACTGAGATAAACTACAGCTACTCTACAGACTGTGTTTTATGATGATGTTTGAAAACTGAAAGTGATGAGGTCCACTAAATGAACAGGGGAGGTTAGTTACGTCATTTTGGTGCTGAAACAGCAAATGCTCTGTCTCCCATGTGCACCAGCCTTGGTTGGAATATCTAACAGCAACAGGTAGACCTAATTGATCTAGATGCCAAATATGGTTGTAGAAAGTCAGAGATACACAAAAAGGTTGCTGATTTAGTTCCTTATACATTAAGCAGCTACTTTACTTGGTCCCCCTTGGCAGTACTGGGTTGGACCCCCTTTTTACTTATTACTCCATATTGAAATCATAGTATTATAGCAGATTTGTTGTCTTCACATTCATGATGAGAATCTCTATTTCCATCACATACCAAAGCTGCTCTATTGGATGTAAATCTGGTGACTGTGGAGACCTTTGGAGTAAAGTGAACTCATTGTCATGTTGAAGAAAGCAGTTAGAGATGATCTGAGCTTTGTGACATGGTGCATCATCCTGCTAGAAGGATCCATCAGAGGATACTAAACTCATAAATGGATGGATATGGTCAGCAGCAATATTCAGGTAGGCTGTGGTGGTTACACATGCCAAAATGACAATAAGAGGCCCAACATTTGCCAAGACATATCTCCTGCACCATTATACCAACAGCCTGAACCATTGCTACAAAGCCGGATGGCTCTAAGGCAGTGTTTTTCAACTTTTTTGAGCCAAATACTGTTGTGCACTTAAATAAATAAATTAGCTTAAGCTGCTCTTGTGTATTGTGTTGCTTACCTGGGGACACGGAGAGTCGCAGGAACCCCTGCACAAGCACTTGGAACAAGGCAGGATAGCAGCAATAAAGTTGCTGGTAGGTGTAGAAGATAGACTGTATAAAAGATGGATGGAGCCTCTGTGATGTCATTCATAGCTTTCTGAAGAGATGAAGTGAATCTCATTGGGCACCATCGCCATCTTGGCAGTATCATATATGCCGTCGCTCCCTAGAAAATACAAAAATGGGCAAAACAGAACTGCTGAGAGGGGGGCTGTGAGCGTGGGGGTGGGTGTTTGACATCTATCAAGTTATGAGCTGTCTGTAGCTAAGAGCTAAGTGAGCTAACCAGCTCATGGTAGTAGATAGGCTAAAGTTAAGTGACGCTGTTAGCTGGATAAAAACTACGGTTGTGCTACATTCTGTCTTCTTGCAGGATGATGTCAAATACCTATCAATCAAATGGACACACCCCTAATTATGCCAAATTTCCAGATAAAAATATTCCTAAAATCCTAAAAATTCAGTCCTCCCACAATCATTATGAAGGTAAACCTGACCTATTACATCTAAAATGTTTTTTGAAATGGCCTGTAAACATGGTTATTTCTGCTGTGAAGTTGGTCTTTATAACATAGAAGTCTATGGGAATTTGCTCTGTTTTGGAGCATTTTTGGCAATTCTGTGCAGGCTTCACTTTAAATGACCAGAGGTTGCTGCTTAGTGTAGATGCAACTGATATCAAGGAAAAAAAATCCTACATGCATTGAGGGCTTCACCACATATTCAGTGATATGAGACTTTCTACTATGTGGAAAGAGGGGTGGGGGCATGCCCCCAGGGATGACATGCTAGGTGAATGTCTCAGCCAGCTGAAACCCAGTATGGGAGAGGATGAAAAGGAGAAACCACGATAGAAGGATAAGCCCCTGCACAGCATGTACGACAGACAGATTACAGAAGTGGCTGATACTGAGAAGTCCTATCATTTTCTATAAATGGCTGGTATGAAAGACAACAGAGGCCCTAATCATGCAGCACAAAACAGTGATTGCCTCCACTCAAACCCTAACTAACTCCAGTTCAGAAAAAAAACAAAACAAAACTGAGTTTCACACCTTTACTCAAACCTTAAACTACAGCCACATTATGACAGTTGGTCCCAATAAGCTCAGCGATGAGTTACCAAAATATAATGTCCTAAAAAAAGATCACTAAAATAAAAAACACACATACAACTCAGATATCCAACTCACGCAAACACAAATGGAGACACAGTCCATTAGGAGATTAATGTGTCTGCAGTGGTGCTGATGTAACCTCTTTCACTGCATCGTCATGTCTCTGTCAAGTAGTGATTTTTATTACAGCAGGAGACAAAAGAGAGCTGTTATGTTCAGAGAGGAAAGTGAGGGGAGGCTGATGAATGACTTAAAAAAGCCAAACAGACAGTAAATCTGCTATAATAGTTTTTCAGAAGCTTGACTTTCATTAAAGGCTGTGTTTGTCATTTGATTTAATCTTTTTAAAACCCAAAACATCAAGATGGAGGAAAAAAATCTGTAAATGCTGAAATACCCAACTCCTTTTTCCCCTCCACTGTCACCCATTTCATCATTCTTGCTCAGGGTGGATGACTGAAATGTATATCCAGTGTGTTTCAAATGAGAATTTTTATAAATACTATGATTTAAGTAAACTGGAATAAACTAGACTGAACTAGACTTTAACTGGTTTATAAGCAGATTAAACAGTATTTAACTGGGCCTAAATAAACCTTTAAATGTTAGACAGAAAGGGGCCAAGCACCAAGCCTTGAGGCACACCAATGTGTAATGTCTCAGAACAGAAGAGGCAGACCTGGCCTCTGCCTCATATTACTGTAGTGTTAATTTGGATTTGCGTAGTACTCTTAAAATGCATTTCTCATTTTTTGTTTTTATATTTAAATAACTGAGTCGAAACATAACTAATTGATATGAGACGCACACACACACAAACTCACACTATAAGCTCCAAATGAAAACACAGGAACTTGTATCCTGTTGGGATGCACAAAATATTGGTCTAATATTGGTTTTGGATGACAGTCAGCTTGGAGACTTCAGCCAGCAAATACAATAACATCAACTGAAAGCTGCAACCAATATTTCTCTGGTAAATGACCTTTATTCGTTTTCTAAGTTCTACACATTCCATTTCCATATTCGGTTTCTATTTGTTTTCAGTGGGTACTAAAAGTTTTGTTGGACCATGTATGCAATGAAAAGTCCCTGAGCTAGCATTGATTATGATTATCTTTCTCATTGGTGTTGGTATCGGCCCAGGAATGCACATCTCAGCCTCATTAAAATTTGTGGAATTTTTTACAATTAGAAAAAAAAAAACCCCTAAATAAATAGATAAATGAAATAAATTGAGTAAATTCATGGAGAGTTTATGAAAAGCAGTGTTCATGTTTATCTTCCAGATGAAACATCTGTTGCTAATGTATGGGACTCTAAGAACCGTGGAGTAAATGGCACCCAGAAAGGACAGATCGTGTGGAGACTGGAGCCGGAGCCCTACTTCATGGAGCGTAAGCAAAATTCAAGCATGTTTTGAATATCTTCAGTGTACTCATCTATTGATAAATGCAGCATTTCAACAGTTTTACAAAGATGAGTTGCTCAGTTAAAATATTAGTGACATTTCCTCTATCAACTACTTTTTTTCTATTTATTGTCTGTCTCATCTTCTTCAAGAAGAATAATCAGTTTTTTCTCTCTTGTTGGCATTTACGAGAGTCCTTTTGTGTATTCTAGCTTTTGGAGGAATGTATGCTTCCAAAGTTCATTCTTTCATTCATTCATTATCCTAACAGCTTAGTCCGGTTAAGGGTCGCAGGGAAGCTGGAGCCTATCCCAGCAGTCTTTGGGCCAAAGGCAGGGTACACCCTGGACAGCTCGCCAGTCCATCGCAGGCTCCCAAAGTTACCTACTGTCTAACTCACGATCTGTGTTTTTTTTTTTAATTTTATTTTGTATTCTGTTGTCTGTTGTATTTAAGTTTAGTAGCTCTAGCTTTCTTTATTATGATGACACACTCACACACAGCTTACACCTACATAACTTAGCCTAATCATTTTCTTGAGAAAAGCTGACAACTATGGGTTGTCTTGTAAGCAAACTTTTTTCTGTACAGTTTACTGCACAACATCTCAGTTTGATACTTCAATTTCTGAACAGATGTCGGAAGTACCCCCCTCGACTCTGGTGCAACACATGGGCCAAAACCGACACTAATGAGAAGTCAGTGGAGGCCTCATCTTTTTCTTGCCAACAGCAGCTACTAGCTACATCCACATAGCATGAGGTCTGGCGCCACACTGTTGGGTGGTATTCTTTGGAAATCATCCTTAGAAGCAAGCAGGTTACTCTGTAAACTGTAAGACGGAAGGCTCTTATGGATGTTTGTTGATGTGCATCAAATATTTGTTTGGATTACTCCCTCTTATGATGATATCCTGGTGTGGGTACCATCCTGGGATTCCATCCGTTTCCTTGGAGACTTCAGTGACCATGTAGGCAACGATAGGACAGCATGGAGAGGCGTCATTGGAAGGAACGTCTTATCAAATCAAAGCAGTAATTTCTTGTTGGCCTAGTGTCTTGCTCATGGATAATCCAATCACCAGGCTTTAAGTATGCTTGTTACCAGGCCAGCCTTGGACAAAGGTTGATGATTGATATTGTATCAGTACCTTCAGACCAGACTGAGTGAGCTTTTCTAATCTAGACTGGTTGGAATCTAACTGGGCCATTCAGATCTGGCTTCTAGGAGCTGTGGCCACTGAAATAAATATGCAAATAGGAGAACTGAATCTAGAATGAATGTGATAAGAAATTTGGATGAACAAGTTTGAAAGTCTATGCTTGTATTGAGCGCATGAGAGACAGGATGGTTAGTTTTACAGCATACTGAGATTGACCAGTAAGACTTTTGGGTGATGGCCATTGTGTTTACATCAATACTGCATGTATTTTTCATTGTATTCATGATTGTGATGGTTCAATTCAATTCAATTCAACTTTATTTATATAGCGTCAAATCACGGCAATGCCATCTCAAGACACTTTACAGACAGAGGGGAAAACATAATGAAGGCCAATTCATAACAGCCTATATAAGGAAACCAACAGATTGAGTTGAGTCCAACTCAATCTCCCATCCTGAGCAAGCACACTGGCAACAGTGGGAAGGAAAAAACTCCCTTTTAACAGGAAGGAAACCTCCGGCAGAACCCGGCTCAGGACAGGCAGCCATCTGCCTCTGCTGTGTGGGGGGAAGAGGACAGAAAGACAACAGACAACAGGAACTGCTACTCCCGGCCAGGGAGACCTGCTGAGACAGGAGACATACATGTTAATGATGCAACACTGTTATGGGGGGGGGGGGGGGGGGGGGGTGTAAAAGAAAGAGATAAAGAGAAAAAGAAAGAAGCTCAGTGTATCAGGAAATGTCCCTCAGCAGTCTAAACCTATAGCAGCATAACTAAGGGATGCTAACCATCCCTAGCTATAGGACTTATCAAAAAGATAAGTCTTCAGCCTAGTCTTAAAGGTGGGGAGGGTGTCTGCTTCCCTAACACTAACTGGGAGCTTATTCCATAAGAGAGGGGCCTGATAACCAAAGGCTCTGCCTCCTGCTCGGCTCTTTGAGACTCTAGGAACCACAAGTAAGCCTGCAGTCTGCGAACGAAGTACTCTACTTGGTATATAAGGAACAATGAGGTCTTTGATATATAGTGGTGCCTGGTTGTGGAGGGCTTTATATGTAAGGAGAAGGATTTTAAATTCTATTCTAGATTCAACAGGCAGCCAACGAAGAGAGGCTAAAACTGGAGAAATATGATCTCTCATGCTGGTTCTGGTCAGGACTCTGGCTGCAGAATTCTGGATCAGCTGAAGGCTTTTCAGGGCATATTTAGGACAGCCCAGTAATAGAGAGTTACAGTAATCTAGTCTCGAAGTAACAAAAGCGTGAACCAGTTTTTCTGCATCACTCCGAGACAGAATGTCCCTAATTTTGGCTATATTACGTAAATGAAAGAAGGCTGTTTTAGTAACCTGCTTAATATGTGGGCCAAAGGACAGGTCAGGGTCAAATATTACTCCAAGGTTTCTCACTGTAGCACTGGAAGCTAAAGTAATGCCATCCAGGTTCATTACAAAACCGGAAAATTTAGCTCTGAGTTTTTCAGATCCAACGAGAATTACTTCAGTCTTATCTGAGTTTAAGAGGAGAAAATTTCTAGACATCCAAGTCTTTATGTCTATGAGACAATTTTGTAGCCTATTGGGCTGATTTGTTTCATCTGGTTTAAAGGATAAGTATAGTTGAGTATCATCTGCATAACAATGAAAGTTTATTCCATGCTGTCTAATAATTTTGCCTAAAGGGAGCATATATAGTGTGAAGAGTATTGGTCCAAGTACAGAACCTTGAGGAACTCCATGACTTACTGTAGTTTGGGAGGAGGACTTGTCATTTACATGAACAAACTGAAGTCTATCAGATAAATATGATTTAAACCAGCTTAACGCTGTACCTGTAATTCCAATCACCTGTTCTAGTCTTTGTAACAGAATGTTATGATCGACTGTATCAAATGCAGCACTAAGATCAAGCAAGATAAGTACGGACACAAGTCCTTTGTCTGAGGCCATAAGAAGGTCATTAGTAACTTTCACCAATGCTGTCTCAGTACTATGATGAGCTCTAAATCCTGACTGAAACTCCTCGCATAAATTATTTCTGCTCAGGTGGGCATGTAGCTGAGCTGAAACTATTTTCTCCAGAATTTTGGACATAAACGGGAGGTTAGATATAGGTCTATAATTTGCTATCACCTCTGGATCCAGAGATTGCTTTTTAAGTAAAGGCTTGATTACAGCAGTTTTAAATGATTGTGGTACATATCCTGTCACTAAAGACATATTGATAAGATTTAGTAGTGATGTATTAATTAAAGGGAAAATGTCCTTAAAGAGGCTCGTTGGGAGAGGGTCTAAGATACAGGTGGATGGTTTAGATGAAGCTATTATTTTAGTTAATTCAGAGGGTTGGACAGGACAGAAACTATTTAGACACAAGTCAGATCCTGGTTCTAAGGATGCTTCGGAGACCACAACAGGCTCAACATTATAGGTAGAAGGAAGAGTATTGTCAATTTGATCTCTAATAGTGTCAATTTTATTCCTGAAAAAATACATGAAATCATCACAGCTAAGTGAGAAAGGAATACATGGCTCCACAGCGCTCCGGCTCCTAGTAAGCCTAGCTACAGTGCTGAAAAGAAACCGAGGGTTGTTTTTGTTTTCCTCTATCAATGATGAATAATAAGCTGTTCTTGCCATACGTAAGGCTTTTTTGTATACGCTTAAACTTTCTTTCCAGGTTAAGTGAGACTCCTCTAGTCCTGATGAACGCCATCTGTTTTCCAAACGCCTTGATGCCTGTTTTAGAGCTCGAAGCTGGGAATTAAACCAGGGAGCCTTCATAATCTTACCTAATTTCTTCTTCTTTAGGGGAGCAACATTATCCAAGGTTGTACGCATTGAAGCTGTTATAGTATCAGCGTGTTGATCAATCTGAGCAGGAGTAAGGCTTAAAGGGGGACTCTCGGTCATGCTAACACATGGTAGATGTGAAAAAATTGATTCAATTGATTGTTTAAATTTTGTAATATTATTGTCTGATAAACATCTACTATAGTAGAATTTATTTTTGGTCAGTGAGTAATCAAATAAAGTGAATTCAAAGGTTAATAAGAAGTGATCGGACAAGACAGGGTTTTGAGGAAATACTTTGAGCTTATCAGTCTCAATACCATATGTTAGAACAAACAAATATGATGGTTGAGAGGAAAGCAATATTCAGGTCTGCAGAAACCGTATGAAATAAAACATTCAATGAAGATTAAGTGTTCAGCATCTATAATCCAATAAGTCATCATATCTTCCATCGTATGGGTTTTGCTTGCAGTGGGCTGGTGTACACAATATGCTGGCTTTCCTGATTGCTTTGTGATATAATAATAGAAATATAATTTATTTCTTCAGCCAGTATAACGAATGAAATTAAATTTCCGGGTGGTCTGTTTTTTAATGAATGTTGAGGAGACCCGGTCATGCAACTGTTTTAGCAGGAAATCCACATTTATCACATTTATTAGTTTGAATATGTTTTTGGTTAGAAACGTTTTTCTTATTTTTATTATTTTAATGTATATTTAGACAAAGAAAGTCATAAATGATGTTACATATGTGTTCTCTTCACAGCTGAGACAAAGATCTGTTTTAAGTACTATCATGGTGTAAGTGGAGCATTACGAGCAACAACTCCTTGCATTACTGTCAAGAACCCCGGCGTACTGGTATGTTACCTTATTAGAAGTTTTTATGATGCTAACTCAGATCTTTTTGTCATAAATATTCTTATAAGGATCAATGTCCAGTTCTAATGAGGCTGAACTTTATTTCTTCAGTCTTTTGTGGAAAGGGCTGTCCGGTTCCATCCTCAATGGCTGCTATGCTGCAGCTTTTAGATATTTATAAAACACAGCTGACTCAGAATACAAGTTATCGACAGGTATTAGCGAACTGTTGGGGAGGTCCATTTAATTTTTATCAGGTGTGTTGTAGGTAAACACCCAAAACATGCAGGATGCCATAGAAGATCAACATTTGACAGCCCTGGTTTAGAGAATTGAAGATTCAGCCAGACATAACATGAGCGCACCAGCGGGATGGAGGATTCAATCTGGCTGTCAGTGTTGTATCAGGATATCTGTTAATCCCAGCTGTCTCTTGTAAAATCCTATCAGGGGAAAGATTTTTTGATACAAAGCATAATGCCCTGCATTATGCTTTTTTTTTTTTTTTTAAAAAGAAAACCAAATTATGGTTCGTGGTATTTTAGAGTTATCCTTATTTTTCCTTATATACTCACTCCTTTTGCATCATGGATCCATGATTTCTCACCCAACCTAAAAATTGTGGTTTCCAGTTTCCAGCCATATTCAGTCACAGATCTCACAGATTCAGCCTATATGTTATTTTTATTTATCTGTCTATTAGAGTGCATATTAATGAGCATTCAATTTATAAATATGCCAGATTATCTGAATAATCTTTTTCCATCTGCACCAACAAAACCAAAATAACATCAACAACAGTACAGCACTGTAAACAACACAAAGAATATAATGATTATAAGAAAACATTTCTAACAAAAGAACCACAGTATTGGTTAGGTGGAGCATGCATCAAAATGCTAATAAAATGCTAACATTAATATGCTATTTGGAAAAAAAGTACCTTTAAAAAAAATAAATAAATAAAAAAAAGTTTTTCATGCAGAAGAAGTTCAATGATCACAATGCTGATTACTGTTCAGCTGTGTCTATTAAAGGAAATGTAGATGGGATGATCTCTAATGGACACAAGCACAATATTTCACTTCATACATCCTTTAACAAAAACAACATGCTTTGAAAATGTGTGTTTTCTGGCCTGAACTTCACAGTCCTCCTTGGAAGCTAACTTAGTACCATTGTTCCCCTTTGTGATTAAATCTTCCAGTGGTGTTTGGGCCATTCAATTCATTGTTTTGTATACTTTAAAAACACCTTAAAATTCTCAATCTAAAAAGCGATATTTTTCCAATATTTGATAGGATTACGTGCAGTAATGCCAGCAAATGAGTAATGTATAAAACAATATTCAATCTGAGATGCCAAGTCTTTCTGTTTGTGTTTGTTTTTTTGTTGTATCAGCAGTTTGTATAAGCAGCAGTTGTCTTGCATATGTAACATGTTTGCAGGCTAATGCTTGAATTAGCTTTGGTCTGACTGTAAGCTGGGACTTAAACTGCTTTGGACTCAGGGTCAGAAGTTAGAGAAAATTGAGAGTGAACAGTGAAATTTACCTACACTGAAAACACGGCTTCCGATTGGTTGTTTTCTCATCAGCAAAGAAGTGAAGGTCAAGTGGAGGACCAATCAGGGACCCAGCACTGTCGGAAACTAGTCAGCTTCACGCTATCAGGTGAGAGGATTGAATTTGTGAAATACTTTTGGTTTTTTCACATTTTAAGAGGTGCTTATGAAGTTTTCCGTTCAAGACATCCGGGCTGTGGGTTTGAAAAAGGGAATGTTCTTCAACCCTGACCCCTACCTGAAGATGTCCATCCATCCTGGGAAAAGGAGCGGCCTTCCCAAATCTACTCACCATGGCCAGGAGAGGCGCTCTTCCATCATAGCCAACACCATCAACCCAGTGTGGCATGGAGAGGTCGGCACAAACGCACCAGGACAGAAATTTACCACCACAGCAACTCCCAAAAATACCTTCTTGTGTTTCTAAATGATTTAATGACTGATATTTAAAATATGTGAAAAAAAGAGAATTCCACTCTCAGTTCATTTCAATTCAGCTTTATTTGTAAAGCGTCAATTTATAACAAAGTCAAAGACAGTTTCTGACACTGTGAAATGCTTTGTAGTTTCTTAATCCCTTAGTCCAATTCAAAGTCACGGGGAGGGTTGGGGTT
Source organism: Telmatherina bonti (assembly GCF_933228915.1). Taxonomy (NCBI): domain Eukaryota; kingdom Metazoa; phylum Chordata; class Actinopteri; order Atheriniformes; family Telmatherinidae; genus Telmatherina; species Telmatherina bonti. The sequence continues at coordinate 11,898,565 of NC_136633.1, forward strand.
AGTTGGAGCCTATCCCAGTAATCATTGGGCAAGAGGCAGGGTACACCTTGGACAGGTCGCCAGTCCCTCGCAGGGCCAACTCAGACAGACAACCATTCATGGTCACATTCATTCCCAGGGAGGATTTAGGGATCAATCAATCTAACATGCATGTCTTTGGACGGTAGCCTTTTGTAGTACAATTCTAACCAAATAAAAGAAATCTATTATATGATCTAAACTCCAATTCATCATTACTGTGTTCATATAAACAGATTAATAAAAACTAAAAAACTAATTGATTTCTTCTAATCATCTCTTCAATTAATGTGTCCATCTTGGGCTGCATGAGGTGATGGTGGAGAGAAAAAAAAACTCTATTTTAATAGGAGGAAAAACCTCCAGCAGAACCAGGGAAAACAGATATCTGCCTTGTCTGGTTGGAGGTGGAAAGGACAGGTTTGAGGTGTCAACTAAAACCATCAGTGAAAGCCAGGGATACCTGCTGAGAAAAAAAAAGAAACAAGGTTGCCATTTTTTAAATATTGTCCCTCGGCAGGCTCGGCCTATAGCAGCAGAACTAAATGGATGGATGAGGGTAACAAAGCCAGACCTGACTATTACATTATTTTAAAAAGGAAAGTTTGAAGCCGGACCTTAAAGGATAGAGAGGGAATCTGCTTTCTGAAGCCAAAATTGGAGCTGGTTCCACAGACAGTGGTCTGATAATAAAGAATCAGATGTATTTTTTTTAAATAAAAGTTTGATTACAGAAACCTTAAAACCCTGCAGTGCACAGCCTGTCAACAGAGATATAGTGATGAAATCCAATACACAAGTATTGATTGGGGGGGAACCGCATTGAACGCTTTGGTTGGTTTGGTTTAGACCAGTGGTTCTATACCCATATTTCCTGAGGACCCCCGTTCACGCAACTGCCAAAAAGCAGTGGATCTCCCACCTGCTCTCTGCTGAAACCATGCTTGGTTTTATGCTTTCATTAACTGCTTCTCACTGTAAACGATGCATTCTGACCGACTCATTTGGCCGTCAGGGAAACACATACGTCATTAAGCTAATTTCCAACATAAAGCTGTACTTTAATCTTTAATCCTTTTCAAAATTAGAAAAAAAACATCTGCACTTTGTCAATTTACAGAAACATCTCAATCACAAAATGGTGCAAAGTGAGTGTTGCCAGGCTTCCCAAACACTGCTTCCATGTGACTGAAACACCCAAAGGACTAAAAAAAAAAAAAACACCTGAGCAAATACACATAACTGGACATAACTTTCACTTAAATCACACTGGCTCTGAACAGTCACAACTTTGGGAATCCCCTGTGCTCTATGTAGGACTCCCTGGAGGGTCCAGGGACCCCAGTTTGGGAAACAACTGGTTTAGATTATGCTATTATTGTTGTTAGCTCAGAGAACTGAACAGTACAGGAACAGCCCAGACATAAATCAGGTTCTACAGATGCCTCTAACGCTGCTTTACTTGATTAATCATTAATGACGGGTAGGAAATAATACATTTTCATTCTATCAGGAACAATTATACAAGCAAAGCTGCAGCTAAGACTGAAATGAATTAATGGCTCAACATAGCTCTGACTCCTAGTCAAGAGACCTGGGATTATTCTGGTTATTATAAAGAAACAATCTACCCTTTATATGTTTAAAAATGAGGTCAGTGCATCGTCCAATGAGCCACTGCATATGATGTGTTACACAGCCTTATTATGTATTTAACAGCAACTAATCCTAAATGCAGTGAATGAAAAACTAAGCCCACCATTACTACTTCCTCTGCAGCTATGGGAATAGTGCTTGGCTTTCTCCTGGTCGTATCGTTGGTGTAAAACGGAAATGAACCAATGGCTTAATGTAAAAAGTCTTCAACTGAGAGGCAGCCTCTGTCCATTAGGTGATATACAGTGATGTAAAAGTCATCTCTGGAGGAGATCTGCAACTCTTGTGTACCTGTTAAAAGTGGAAAGATTAGTGCTTGTTATGCAGCTACAGATTCTGGGCACCTTGCCGAGCAAAGAGAGTCAAATGTGAGGCCATCTGTCCGACAGCTAAAGTTTGGCTCAGATGAGCTCATACAGCAGGACGAACCCAAACACACCAACACATCTATAGTGGGATGGCTGAAAAGGAAACTAATAAAGCTGTTGCAATGGTCCAGGGTCTTTGTATGCCTCCTGAATCAGCTCTGTGGTCTGTTGGGTCATGTTGAAATGACCATATCTGGTAGAAAACTAATCAAAACCAACAAAGGTTAACCTTGGTTCATTATTAATTTGATTTACAGCACACAGTTCTGGTCCAGCTTCACCAAAGCAGATGTTGTTCAGCAAGAATAGGAGATTTTCAAACATATTATTGCATCAAGTTACTGTTTTTGCATAACAAATTGCCGTTTATGTCTTTAGAAATACACCTTCGTGGCTCTGATGACTGACATATTGGAGATCGAAGTGAAGGATAAGTTTGCCAAGAGCCGGCCAATCATCAAGCGCTTTCTGGGTCAGCTGATCATCCCCGTGCAGAGGCTTCTGGAGGGGCCGATGTCCGTGTGAGTGCACTCGCTACGACTCAAAACTGGCAGAATAGCTAACTGTTAGTATCAATCATTCCTGTGATAAGTTCTCAGACAGGAAGACAGGATGTCTGAGGAGGACATGAAGACATTTGCCCTCCAGCTTTTATGTCAATAGCAGTCGACATGTCCCAGTCAGCTCACTGTTCAGGCACTGATTTCATATTGATCTAAAACTGAGATCATGCGTTTCTGTGAACCCTGATGTTTGGCATGTCTGCACAGTGTGTGAAACAGGCTGAGAATTTCTGGTGATAAAGAGAAGAAAAAACATGGAAATTAAATAGAAATTGTAGATAAAAGGTATAAATGTGGCAAATTTTATTGAAACAAGTTGGATTTAGCCTTAAACTGCAAATTCAGTGCAATTCTGCAAACATTATACACCCCCTCCCCCTTCCCCACCCCACCCCCATCCTAGTTATAGCTCTAGCAGCAGCATCTGGATGAGCTGCCGATGTTTAGGTCTCTTTTTATGAAGTCCTGTTATAAGACCACTACAGTAATCCAGCCTACTGGAGATGAATGGACTGGTCTTTCTGGGAGACTAAACTTCACTTGACGGGGGGGGGGGGAGTATCTGGTTAGTCGGTAGCTTCTAAAATATTCAGACCAACATTCATGCCAAGTTTAAAGTCACATAAATCTACTTTTTTCTTCATTCTAAAGCTCAATTTCACGTTCAGTAAGTCGTCGTCGCCATGTCGACATGTCTAAATGTGTTGATCTGCTGCCTTGTGATTGGCCTGATGAAAAAGCCTTGAGGGTTTATATCTGCTGGGTATTATTTAGTATTCATGTTCCCACCCTGTGTGAGTGTGTGTATGTTCTGACAGTGTATGTATGTGTGTAGTAATCACCTCGTCAGCTACAACCTGTGCCGCCGCCTCCCGACCGACCATGTAAGCGGACAGCTTCAGTTCAGAGTGGACATCACCTCAACAGGACAAGAAGGTGTGTTTACATTATTTTTTTTTGGGTGTGTGTGTGTGTGTCAGGCAGACATCTTGGATTCTCAGTAATCTGCCACCTTTTTTTTTGAGAAAATGTAGTTTAAATCACTGTTTCTCAAATGGGGGTACTTCAAGGCATTCTAGGGGTACGTTAAATGTTTTGAAAACATATGTTTATATGTTTTCTTTAAAACATCCTCAAACAAAATAATATAAATATAATTTATAAATATTTCATATATTTCATTCAGTGTAAGTATACATTTATAAACTGAATTTACATATAGATTTACACCATTTCATTCCTTCAGAAATCCCACAATTCGACGTGAATTGAACATCATCCGTTGAGCCAAAGCTCATTCGTCAGTCACTGTCGCCTTGACAAAGCAAACAATAGAGTCCTGGTTGAAGCGTTGTAGAGATTTCCATTATTTTGCACAGTTAAAAGTTTAATAAACCAAACACAAATGACAAAGTGCTGTATTTCATGGTTTTTCTTAAGCACTGGTTAGGGGGTACGTGGCTGAAAACAAAAATTTACAAGTAGTACTGTGTTGCAGAAAGGTCGAGAACTGCTGGTTTAATTATTGTCCTTTTGGTTAAATGTTGCTGATGAAGCACCTACTCTTACTCATATTCTTCTTCTTCCTCAGAAGCATCGCCTGAAGCTGTTGGAACCATCCTGGGCGGCGGTGACCCTGGTAGTCCGTCTGATGACGAAGATCTCCCTCATCCCTCTTCATCCTCACACGTCACATATGGACCCTCTCCCACTGGTTCTGATGAGGGCTCTGTGTTGGTAAATGGTGTTTGTTACTACGGTAACGGCAGCACGTGGCACGAGCTGGGCCAAATGGGAGGAGAGAGTGTGCGTCCTGTGGCGATGGGCGGCCGCACACACCGGCAGGTGTCGCTCAACGACTACCTCGATGCCATTGAAGCTCCTGCAGGGGACCAACATGCGGCGGGGCCTTTACCGAAACTCCGCTCCAGTTTTCCCACCGACACGCGGCTCAACGCCATGCTGCACATAGACTCGGATGAGGATGAAGACACGGGGGGGCATCACAGGGACCAGTCACATGACGCGAAGACCACGGACTCATCGAGGGGTTCAGGTGATGTTCAGCAGGACAAACCAGGAGGGCAGACCGGAGCCAGAGGAGAGGCCGAATCTTCTGCTGCTGAATCTGCAAAGGTGGATGAAGGTGGAACTTTAAGCTCATCGCGGAGAGGAGCATCAGACGGAACGGAAGACGCTTCCGGAGCGTCGGCTGAGCCTGCAGCTTCCAGCTCGAGTCAGGCGTTGGGAGCCGAGGCTGCTGCAGCGATCCAACCAGAGGAGTCGGCGTCGGGATGTGTCTGCCAGGACCAGATCAGCAGAACTGAAGCCTGTAGTGCCTCACTTGGTCCTCTTTCTCCTATTCAAGTAAGCAGCAGGGACGTATGTTTTTCCCTGACGGCCAATTTAGTTTAGCAGCCTTTCTATTGAAAGAAGAGTCAGTCACAAGAGCAGGTCATCAGTAATACAAAGGAAAACATCAGGAACACCATGGTACTGATAGGTAAGAAGTAATAAACTAGATAGTTAAACTGCAGTATGTAGGATCTGGTCATCACCAGGTACTACCAAGTATCTACTGCAAGGTCTGATGGCAGAAGAGAGGTTAAGTATCTGCTTGTTGTCCTTAGTAGGATGACATGGACGTGTGACCGTTCTCATAAACCTGCACTGTAAAAACTGAAATCTAAGTAAGATTAAAAGTCTTAAACTGAGTACACATATGCTTATTTTTTTAAAGGTAAGATATTCTTAGTTTTTATGCCAGAGAATTCCTCTTGTTTTAAGAGTTTTCTTCTTCTGTTGGCAGATAATTTTTCTTATTCTAAGCAACATTTACCTCATTTTTGTATATTATTTTCTTGTTTTTTAAGGCTGAGTTTTTGCAGTGTGCTGACTTATGACTGCAAGAAATAAATAAAATTCTCTTCTCTGGAAAAACTTTGTTTAAAAAAACTTCACATTAGTTTCATATTAAGATGATTTGTGGCAAATTTAAGTTCATGGAAAGTCCTACAAACCAGAATAGAGGCAGAAACTTCGTATTAAGTTCAAGCATTTGGGTTTTTCCAGCTGCGAATCAGAACTTTGTTGTTAAATCTTCATTTTTTTTTTTTTATATCCAGGAGGTGGATGGAGTAAAAGAACTGGCTCCGAAAGCGGAGGAGGAGGGGGTCGAGTCTTCGAGCAGTGAGGCAAACGGGCCGGTTGGAGCTTCTGCTCCGATCACAGCTGATGGAGGAGGACGACGGAACTCTAAATCTGGTAGGTTTTGTCACAATATTTGAGATAATTTCATGTTTTTATTTTGGGACTCTGCATGTTTCGGTTCATCATGATGCACAATCTTTGCGTATTTGTGTTGTTAAGTTGTAAATTTGTCAACCTGTAAGACACGAAATACACTCCTGAGAAAATGTTAGGAAATTTTAAATTAATCAATTATTTCTTCTCTTCAGTAAAATCACTTGTTAATGTATTATTCAGTGTTGGAAAGCCTGATTAGTCATCTTTACAACAAAGTAAAACTTCCTGGAATCGCTCCTCTTTTCAATGAGGAACGCGGTTAAATATGCATGTAGTAGTGCCCCAGATGCACCGAGGAGCTAAAGATGAGTTGTTGGTTTTATGAGGATATCAGGTAAATGGTAGCATGAATAACTATAAATAGCAAAAAAAAAAAAAAAAAAAGTCAGAAGAAACAGTGTAAATATGTAAATATTTTTCTCCTGAAAGCCAAGACTTGAGAGAACGACATGCAGAAGAAAAAAGTCCTGGTCATCACTCCTGATCTGTGTGTTATTTCTATAAAGTTCTGTTATAAATCCTGGTTTCTTTCTGGTTTGTGCTAGATCTATTAATACATTCATTTTTAATAATTTTAACCTCATAATCAGCCATATGAGGCTGACCTGAAAAAATAATGTGTGGATGGTGACTGAGATTACAAGGGTTGAGCTTCTGCATGCATTTTACCTCGACCAAGGAGGTTATGTTTTACTGGCTTTTACCTGGTTCTATGTTTGTTTGTTTTTTGTGGATCATAAATGAACTACAAATATAATTGTATTTGTAATTGAAGTAAAATACAAGGAAAAACTTGTGTCCAGTCACATATAATATCAGATTTGTGTTATTTAAAGGTGCGAGAGCTGAAGGCAGCTCTGAGGATAAACCAGCGGAGCTGTGGAGGAGACAGTCTCTGCAAGCGTCTGGGGGTCTGCTACCGAACCAGGATGAGGTCAGAGGGAGTGAGAGGAGGACTTTACTGGGGGACAGCGACTCAGGTGAGAACAAGTCGTGTTTTAAAGCAGCACTCAGACTCCACATTCTCACATATTCAGAGCTTCATGGATATTTCATCCACTTTTTACAAATTTATTATACATGGGTTTTCCTTTCTTGGCTGGTAAATCTAGGTCAGTTTACTAAGCTTTAAACACCCTGTTAAAGTCACTTCAGCAATTCTTTTCAAATCTCTTTCACATGATGCTTCATCCAAGTGTTATTCAACTTTATTTTTACATCTAAGCACGTCCAGTGTGTTTATTCATCCTCAGTCATACCAGTTGCTTCTCCATGTTGCCGAGCATCCCTGCGTATAATCCTGACTGCCATCTGTCCATGCTAGCAGATGGAGCGACTGAGAAGTAAAGATTGAAGCATTATTTAGGTTATTGTTTCCTCCCAAATGAAAAAAAAAAACCAAACAAACAAGCTGCATCATTACACCAAGAATAGTTGAGCTCATTTAACTTTTAGATTAAAATAACACCTTTATACATATTTCTCAATAGTCCATGTTTTTCAGTGTTTTATTTATTATTATTTAATACACTGGGACATGTTTAGTTTATGAGATATTGTGTGTGTTTTAATGTAGTCGCCACGGCTCAGGTCAACGGCCACCAGTCTGTCCGCTCCCTCCCATCAGTCCGTCAAGACATCAGTCGCTATCAGAGGGTGGATGAGCCACTGCCACCAAGTAAGTGTGTGTGTGTGTGTGTGTGTGTGTACCGCAAAACACTGTAGCTTAATTAGCTGTAAAGTTCAGAAAAGCAGTCATGTGATTTAATGAATAATTGAGATTTAATCTCTGCCTATAAAACATTTATGTCTTGCAGCAGAGCTTGTCTGTCTGGTGCTTAGAGGCCATTTATATTCATGGTTCTAATCTGGTTAAGTCCATTTCTTACAGAGAGAAAGTAAACTAAATATGTGTGAGTAACTTCTGGTTATTGCTGCTGTATGTTTAAATGACAGCTGTGATCATTTGTAGGTTAAAATGTGTGATGTGCGCTCAGGTCAGACTGCATTTGTGCTTGTTTTAACTTGGTGCGCATGTCTGATGTTGAGACGCCTCACAGTTTTCACAAATATGGTGCTTTTAAGGGCAGGTGGAAAGCTAGGTCAACTGAATTTAAATTTGATTATCCTTTATATTTATTTTGAAGTAGGGAAAATGCTTTTTTTTATGACTGAACAGTTCATTGTTTCATCATCATACAGAATTATAACTCGCAAAAAGTTGGAATGCTGTGTAAAATATAACATTTCTAAGCCTCATAAACTCATATTTTATTCCCAATAGAACTTAAACAACATATCAGATGTTGGAAAGAAGACATTTTAGCAGTTCATCAACAATATTAGCTTGTTTTTAATTTGATGGCAGCAACACATCTGCAAAAAAGGGAAAAAAAAAGAAGAGCAACAAAAGCTGGAAAAGTAACGAGAATTTTTTTTTTTTTTTTTTTAAATTTGACAACTGATTTGTTTATTTAGCATGATTAACATGACCTGGTATAAAAGGAGCATTTCAGACAGACAGAGCCTCTCTGATGTAAAGATGACAGTCAAGTAATAAAAAGATCCTGAGAATTAGAAGGAATCTCTGTATGCATGGGACAAGGTCAAAGGACAGAACTGTATCTTCAGGCAGCACTGCAGTAAAAACACAGATGATTCTCTTCTGGAAATCATTGCATGGACTCAGTAAGACTTCCAGAAATCACTGTCTGTGAACATTCACATGTCTGGAAGACATAAAAAAAAGACATAAAATGACAGAAAATAATAAATTAAAACATCATCTTAAAAGTCAATCAGTGCAACACTTTCAAATGTTGATACTTTAAATACATTTTTATCATTATTTTTTAACTGTGATTGATCCAGACTGGGAGGCCCGTATCGACAGCCACGGTCGCATCTTTTACGTGGACCACGTGAACAGAACGACAACATGGCAACAGCCCACTGCACCCCCCGCCCCTCAGACTCTCCAGAGGTCCAGCTCCATACAACAGATGGAGCAGCTGAACCGCAGGTCAGAACATGCGACACACTCAAATATAGATACCTGGTTTACATTCCTCCTGCATCCTTCATCCCAGCCCGACTTGTCATATGTGAATGTCCAAACCGTTCTCCAAACTGTAAACCTACCCATGACCTCAAAACAACACATAAATCCTCTGAAACTTGTGCATCAAGTTGGAAAAACTGGTTTTGCAACAACTTTCCTTCTCACCTGTAGTACAAAATGAAATAAAATACCTTGTTTTCTGTTGAGGATTGTTATTCGCAATCATTAAATTCTCTATTTCAGTTATTAATTTTTCCTTAAATCATAAATGGGAATAGTTAGATACAGGTCATCTCCGGAAAGCTTATGCAAGTTGTTGTTTATTTTGTGCAAGCAGTGAATAAAAAATTCACTTGAAACATACGATGCATTTCTGTGTTAATCTTTGGATTTGTGAACATAAAGTCTGCTTTTTAGCTGTTGTAGTGATACCGTTCACAGGACACAGCATATACAAACAAGTACAGATGAAATTTGACATGCTTCAATTCCCAGGATTCCCATTTTGTAAGTCACCATGGTGAATAAACACATTCACTCGCTTCTGCAGGTATCAGAGTATACGTAGGACAATAAATGACAGCAGACTGGAGGAGCAGCCAGCCAATGAGCTGCCAGGTGACGAGACTGATGCACACCCCTCCATACCAGGTATTCCCTACCAATACTGCATGGCATACCAATACTTTTTCTTTTTGCTAAGTTTTTAACATGTCTGTGTGTTTATTGCAGAGCTACGTAGGGAAAACAGCACGGCTCAGTCCGGTTCCAGATCTCGCATCTCTCTGCTGCTTCAGTCCCCCAGCGCCAAGTTCCTCACCAGCCCTGACTTCTTCACTGTGCTGCATTCCAACCCTGTACGGACGTGGTTTTTATACAACTTCGTTCTGTTCTTACTCTCAGCTGTTTTCCCTCTTTTTGGTCTTTTACCTACAAGATCCGTAAAATCCCAGAGCGCAGCTTTGCTGAGGCAATGTTGGAAGGAGGAATGGGTGAAGGAGAGAGCGATGGATGAGGGAAAGGAGAGAAGAAATGAGAGTGGGGATGGATGAAGGAGGGAAGGATGGATGGAGGATGGGGAAATGAAATAAACTGGATGAAGGAGGATGGAGGAAAAGAGTGTAAAATGAATACTGCAGAGTGAGGCAGGTATAAGAAAGTAATTAAAGGTGGACTGGAGGCGTGGCTTTGCTTCAGAACCAAAGTTACCAGTTTAACGTCACATCCATCCAAGAAGGCATCTCTTCCACTCAGTGTTATAAAGAAAAAACACAAATTCCTGCTTCACATTCTGCCTTTTCTACACTCTGCACAGACGTTTCTTTGCTCTCCTTCTATCACATTTCCAGCCAAGAGAGCTCATCATCATCATCTTCATCATCGTCTCCCCCTGTGTACAGCATATGTGTGAACAGCTGCTGTGGAAGAAAGACAACATTAGCACTTTTGCTTTGATTGTCTTTAGTAGCAGAAGTGCTATAACGGAGTTCTTCAAACCTCTCATTGTGTGATGTTGGATGACATGTTTTAGCTACGCTAAAAGATATCGCCTCTGTTTTTTCACCGCCTTCATCTGATATGCTGAGAATCACAGAGGGCTTTTAACTATTTTTATACCAGATAAAATGGCTCAAATAACCTCATATATTTAACTAAAATTATTTGAGTTTAATCAAGAGAAAAATAGGTTGAATAAATGCTGTATGCTAATAGAGGCTAACAGGGGGATAATGTGCCATAATTCCGGCTAGCTTTTTTTTATGTATTTTGTTTTCATTCAAGGGGTCATCTTTAATGTTTCAGAATATTTAAAGACTTAAATACTTAAAGAAATCTTTTCAACAGGTTATATTTTTGGACAGGGATGGGATTTAGTTGTACTTTAAGCACCCCTTTAGCATGCTAACAGATGCTATTGATTTCAATGTGCACTGGGAACAGCATTTTGCTAGCATGAGTCATAAAATGTCATAAATGAGGAAATATTATTTTAAAAATGTCATAAAACTGCGTACAGTTATTCACACAGCTTAACAACATGCTTCTAAACTGGAGTAGAAAAGGGAAGTGGGCTAAAGTTAACCCTAAACCTGAGAGAATATGAGAAGAATGTGGTAGAAAAACAAGTTTGCAGTTTAAAATAATACAAATATATTTAGGTCTTGTTTGAATATTTTTAATATCATTATTAACTGACATAAAAACCTAGTTAATTTGTTTTCTGCTGGTAACAAGAACTATTTGCTTGACAAAATGAAATAATGTGCCCCTAATTTCAGAAAATAGTTTAATTATTTTTAAACTGTATGAGAAAGAAAGGCGGCAGTCTTTTTAGCTAAAGCTAATTGCCAGAAAGCAAACAAATGTACATGATTTTCTTACTGTCCTCTTATAGATTTTGACCAATTTCTACAATTTCCTATGAAATTAGATGTTATCAACTCATTTTTGAGCTCACATTGATCAGTTTGTGGTCTCAAGTTGACTGATACTCATTACTATGCAATAAACTAAGTAAATGTGAGGTTCAAATGAAAGAGTGACAGGAAGGATCTTGACCTCGGGTGAGAAGGACACAGGGAATCAGCTGATGGTGATGCTTCCACACATTTGCATGATAGTGGTGTTTGATTGGTAACTGTTTGATATCACAAGTGTTTCTTTTCTTCCCGGAATTAGTCTCTGATTGTTCTTTCCTGATTCTTTCAGAGTGCCTATCATATGTTTACCACCAACACATGTCTGAAGCATATGATCAGTAAGGTTCGTCGAGATGCCCATCACTTCGATCGCTACCAGCACAACAGAGACCTGGTGGTTTTCCTCAACATGTTCGCCAATAAACAGCTAGAACTGCCCAGAGGCTGGGAGATGAAGCATGACCACACTGGCAAGGTTGGTCTTCGACTTATCGTCCAACCCCCAAAGTTTGCAGTTTATCTAGTTTTTAAGTAGTTTTTAAGGCAGAATTTTGTCATTTCTTGTTTTGGTTTTAGACTTGTGTTGTTTCTATCTTGGCTTTTCTTCCTCATGTGCAGCCTTTCTTTGTGGATCACAACTGCCGTGCTACTACTTTCATTGACCCCCGCCTGCCTCTTCAGAGTTCTCGACCCCCCAGCCTCCTGGCTCATCATCAACATCTCACCCGGCAACGCAGCCACAGTGCTGGGGAAGTCAGCCCACGGCGACTGGTATGGCTCACACATACCTTTTTTTTTTTTTTTCTCTTTTTTTTTTTTTTTAGAATGATAGAATTATGGGCATTAAAGACACACAACAGAACTTTCCAGATTTTCTCAGTGACGTGCTTCTTATCGATGGCTAATCCAGCATCCATATTCCATCCGAGCTGTACTGTGAGCTCTTTCCAGCCAGTTAGAGTCTTATCTTGCCTCTTATCTTCCGCCATGTCCCTTTCTCTCTTTCTTTACCCTTTTCATTTGGTAATGTCTTCAATTCAATTTCAAGTTCAATTCAGCTTTATTTGGATAGCACCAATTCACAACAGTGCTGTCTCAGGGCACTTTACAGACACATCAATTCAAGCCAATTCATACATAGCCTAGCTAACAGAAACCCAATGATTGCATGAAATCTTGATTTTGATCCAATCCCCATCCTGAGCATGCATGAGGCGACAGTGGGAAGGAAAAAAAATCCCTTTTGACAGGAAGACCGGCGCTGAAGGCCGTGACAACAAAGAGGGAAGGCCACGCTGTTCATAACCAAAGATTTATTTATTTAAAGAAAGAACTTAAAATATGTGTATGCAGCGTGTAAACGTGGAAATCAGTAATGTAAAGTGGTTGCAAGTCAGTGTCTGAACAAACCAAGCTGTGGGCTGAGAGAGGACGAGAGCAGTCAGCCCACAGCCTTATATAGGCAGGTGCGCTACAGCCAGGTGCTCTGATGACTGGAACCGCCCATAGCACACCTACCTACAAAATAAAGAAAAACAGTTAAGGCCAGACCGTCACACCTCCCCCCAAAAAAATAATACCTGGCCACAAAAAGGCAAATTCCTTCACCACTCGGAACAGGAACATTTGAAACAAACAGGGATATACAACCTTCATGCTGTGGTGTCAACAACTGCCTCCCATCAGAACACAGCAACTCCGGTACCTGAGAAGCACATTTAAGTCTCCAGACAGAGTGGGCTGAAAACACAAGAGTGAAAAGATTACATACAACAACAATGTCAAACGTTTGCATATAAAGGCAAAGGGGCACAAGACAAGGCATCAGCCATCAGATTTTCTGTCTCTTTGATACACCCAATAGCCAGATTATAGGCTTGCAAAAACAGCCCATCTCAACTTCTGGTTGGGACATTTCAAAGATTTAAGAAAAGTGAGGATTGCGGTCTGGAGGTCTTGTATATGAAGGACCATTCCGAAACAAACTAAGATAACGGCGCACCAGTGCACCTAACTCCACACATAGTGAGCCAAGAAGATGTAATAAAAGTACATCCAGAGTACCAAGTGCTGCAGAGTTCTTCAGACGACCAACAAGCAACCTGTCATCAAGTTCAGGCACCCCGTCATCCTCAGTGTCCCCACAACTGGCAAGAGCGGGACCAACACCATCCTGGTCAGACCCAGTCATACCTACATAAGGCTTCAGAAAGTTAATATGGCACAACTGCCTAGATTTTCTGCATCCAGGAGTCTCAATCATGTAACTTAAGTCCGACAATTTCTCCGCCACCACAAAAGGAGGAGTGTGCCTTGCCTGACAAGGGGAACCAACAGGCATCAAAGCCAGCACCTGATAACCTGGCTTAAACTCCCGACGCTCAGCTTTACGGTCATACATGTGTTTCATTTTATCCTGAGCCACGTCCAACCGCTCTTTTGCTAAAGGACCACCACCATCCGCTATTCGGTGTTCAAAAGGATTGCTAACTGCAGGAACAGGATGTAAAGGGGCAACATGCTCATTTTGGTTAGGTTTACCATCTGACACACGTGGCACGCTCTAATATTAGGATACGTCATACGTCACGCTTCATACGAGGCTAAAGGTAGTGCCTAAGAATGCTATGATACGTCTTTCTTATGCCAAAATGACCACCTTCATCATGCGCAGTTTTCATCACCAAAGGGCGAAATACACTGGGGACCAGCAACTGAAACACCGAGGTCCCAACAGCCTTGTCGCCCAAAGAAACCCACTTCCTAAACAACAGATTGTCACGCACAAAATATCCATATGCGGCACTTCTCATATCAGACGATGACATCGCGCTGGCAAACAAATCTTTCAACGTCTCATCACTGCGCTGCTCACGTCGCAAATCATCCCCAGACACAGATAATGGGAAATCCGACAAGTTTAAACCGGTCTCACTCACATCATCCTAAGACGATAATGCAGACATCTTTGCAGCCCTGCTTGCTGCTCGTGTTACTGGACAAGCAGAAGAACTGTTGTTCTGATCAGATGGTAAAATGGAAACAACAGGTGCACAGGACGTCCACCCGACAGACAGCTCAACTTCCATCCCAGTTCCATCGCGCATCTCTGAAGATTCATCAGTCCAAATCCGGCCACCCGCCAATCCGTTGTCCAAAATAAGGTGTATACCGTCTGCAGGTAACCCAGGACGAACTCCTACAGAGACATTACCCCGAACAAGGTCACAATCTAAACAGACTTTGTGTACGGGAATAGGTAAAATCGTTAAACCCATGCCCCGACACAGAATGCGCTCGTCGGTATCAGAATCTGCATTCAATGGTAACACAGAGTCTAACAGATATGACTCAAACGCACCATTATCCCGCAAGATCTCAATGAGAACTTTGGCGTTACTACCCACCAGCGACACAAATCCGTTCCTGATGAATGGAGCATAAGCAGCGGACATGTCAGAACCGCACACCGAGGGTTCACCTGTAACAGAGACACGCCCACTGAGAACAGAAGCTGCTTTAACATTAGTCTGTTCGGTCTTACGTCTCGCTTTTAACACAGGACACTCACCTTTCCAGTGACCTATCCCATGACAATAATGACACCTGCTGCTCCGATTTACACCCGTTACAGTAGAGTGTGGTTTACCAGGGAAAAACGTCTCCACTTGCTCGGGTTTCTCACAACCCGTTAAAACACGGCGCTAAGGCGGAGAACCCCGCCTCCCAAACCTGGTCTTTTGAATGAGCGTGAACTCATCTGCGAAAATCGCCGCATCTTCAACAGTGACAGGTTCATTCTTTTTAATATATACAGCAACACCTTCAGGCAGGACGCCCTGAAACTACTCCATCAAAAACAAGTCGCCTAAACTGTTAAAAGTGTTTACGTCAGATGCTGACAACGAGCGTTTGAAATGCGACGGCAAACTCGACATAAGTTTGTCCAGCTTTCTTTTCCCATGTCCCAAAACCTTGTCGGTAGGCTTCAGGCACTAACTCATAAGCCTTCAACACAGCTGCCTTGATTTTTTGTTTTTTTTTGTTTGTTTTTTTTAACCATAAACGAAGCTGTCATCAGGTGACAATGCAGAATAAGCTTCCTGCGCTTTTCCCGTTAGCACACACGGGAGCACATTCTTCCGGCGACCACTTCCTAATTTCACTCACCCGCTCAAATAATACGAAAAGGGAATCGGGATCCTTCTCAATAAACGCAGGCACCCACCGCAAGTTATCAGATGTAAATCGCGACGGGGATTCCCGTCCACCCCCGATCCTTCTTACGCAGGGTCCAATTTAATCTTTCTCCACCTGCTGGCGCAACCGCTCCATCTCTAACCATCCCTAAGCTCAGACTCCCTTGTAGCCTTGTCATGCTCCAACTGCAACAACAACCATTCTTTTTGTTGCTCAAGGGACAAACCTGTCGCTGGAACAGACAGCCTAAAAGGTTCTGAACCAGACTCCCGGTCCCAAACACTCGGCTGAAGACCCAGTACAACTAATGCTGCCCGCAAAGCAGCCTTAATGTCCGCCTTCAAGGATTTATCAGGTACATCAACCTCAAAATGTTCTGTCAACTGCAACAGCTGCTCTTTTCTTAGCGTGTTTAAAGCGTCCTCAGACGGAGCAGCAATAAATGCCTTTACATCGCCATAACAAAACCAATTCTCACAACCGCACACCAAACACCAAAGAACAAGATGCACAGCAGCGAATCGAGCGCGCACCAAACACCGCACACAGTATGAAGCAATCCCACTAAACTGCCTAAACCAGATTCCAGATAAGTAAAGAAAAACAGTTAAGGCCAGACCGTCACAATGGATAACCTGAAATCAGAAGGGCAACACATGTATTCTCCTCCCTCTGTAGGTAGGTGAAGACCCTCGTCATGCTGGCCCACCTGTCCTGCCAAGACCATCGAACACCTTCACTTCAGCAAACAGGGGGCAAAGCCAAGAAGTTGTGCCAGTCGGTTAGTATGTGCACACAAAGACACAAACCCAAAAACATGCTTTTATTGATGAGTCCAATCCAGGTGCTAGCAAGAATTCACAAAATGTCAAAAATCTGTGTTATGGTTAAAACGTTTTGGTTTGTATGTCATGACATCTGATCCCTTGTTTGTTTCTTTAAGGACTGAATTAGAAAACCCCAACAGTGTTTGTTTTAACAGCCGTACCATCATACGTTTTCACCTATTTTAGTTTTAGAGATGCATGAAGTTCTTATCTTTTGAGAGAATACGCAGCTGTCAGGTCTGGGTAATCTGTAGTCATTTAGTAATATTTTATTCCTCCTCTATAACACTCTCATCTGTATCACAACCTTAGTTGCCCATCACTTCTTTGCATATTTCCAGAAAATAAGGAAATAACTCAATGTTTTATTGAGTATAAATATAAGACAAAAGAAGAGTTTATAAAGTTCTAGCATCCTTAAAAGTCTGTATTTGTCATATTTCTGTAACACAGTGTGAAACCTGTCAGTAGTGTTACCATGGCAGCATCATAAGAGGATGTCTATTTTCATCAAGCTGACAATCCGACCTTGGGTAGGGAGTAGATCGATCCTTTGGATGGTATTTTACCATCATCATACTTGTAATTAAAGAAATTACACAACAGTATTTCATTGAGGGGTCTTGATAAAACTGCTGGTGTCTGCTGGAGGCTTTTCATTTGAGTGGATCTAAGGTAAATAAATACCATCCATCCATCCATTTTCTGCCACTTATCTGGGGTTGGGTCGCTGGGACAGCAGCCTAAGCAAGGAAGCCAAGACTTCCCTATCCCCAGCCACTTCTACCAACTCTGTTGGGGGATCACAAGGCATTCCCAGTCCAGTCAGGAGATATAAACCCTCCAGCAAGTCCTGGGCCCCCCCCCGGGGTCTCCTTCCGCAGGGACGTGCCCGGAACACCTCACCAGGAGATGTCCAGGAGGCATCCTGACCAGATGCCCGGGCCACCTCAACTGGCTCCTCTCTGGTAAATAAATACATAAATTAAAAACTGAATCATGTTTTCTTCCTCCTCTAGCTTACAACGACAAGATTGTGGCGTTTCTTCGACAACCAAACATCTATGAAATTTTGCAGGAAAGGCAGCCAGACTTCAGTCGGAACCGTATGCTCAGGTACGCAAGCATGCTAACAGTAGCGTTTGTGTTAGCGTTAGCTTCGCTACATGAACTCTATAGCACATGTGTTGATTTGCTTTGTTTTAAGGCTGGTTTATGACCTTGTTTAAATAATGTAATTAGTTTTAGTCTAGTGATCTGATTCAGTAGAGAATCAGAGCAAACAAGCATATAATCATATGCGTTAAGATCAATCAACATATCAGTTTTGTTTTGCTTATACTTGTTAATGTGGTTTGTATCCCCCTGTAGCATGCATATCTATGTTAATATTTTGTCAGCAGCCCTGGATCTTGTCTCAGTATTCATTGAGAAAGAGAGTCAATCTGTTCAAGACACAAAATATACATTGATAAATTAAAAAAGGGGAACATGTGTGGACAGAAAGTGATGGTGATGTGCCAACAGGGAGAAGGTACAGCTGATACGCACAGATGGAGCGTCAGGACTGACCCGGTTGTCAGGAGATGCCGATCTTGTCATGCTTCTAAGGTGCGTTATTTCGTCTTGGTCACCTCAGCAGGATCTTTATTTCGGTTTTCAGTTTCTGTTTATTTTCCTTTCTCCATGCTGTATTTGTTACATATTTCAAGTTTTTCTTCTTCATGTGTTTTCTCGTACTGAAAATGTTCTAAAAAGCTTTTTCTTCTTTACTCCTCTGAATTACGTGTTGTTCTTTCAACCCTTGAAATTCCAGCACGCTGAATTTCTTTTGCCTTGGTCTCCCTGCAGTCTGTTTGAAGACGAAGTCATGTCCTACGTGCCTCCCCATGCCTTACTTCATCCCAGCTACTGTCAGTCACCTCGGGGGTCGCCGGTTTCTTCCCCACAGAGTTCACCTGGTAAAAATCCCATTCATATTACTAGCATGGAGAATAAGATATATGTTAGTAGCATTATTTATTTATTAAGCTTTTATTCACATGGTTCGTCTTATTCTAAGATTTGCCGCATGTAACTGATTTTACTGGGAGTATTAGATGTACAGGTCGTTTTGATTGCAAGTTATAGATGACCATATATGGTGCCATGAACATAACATAACATAACAGAGAAATCTGAAGATGATACGTTAATCTGATAAACTTTAATGGTTAATTTTTGCTTTGTTCCATCAATTTTGTTGTGGTCTCATGTTTTTGCTATTTCCAACTTGAATGTTGCACAAAAATAACAGAGAAAAACACAAAATAATTTGAAAAAGAAACATACTATAACAGACTTCTATACATAATAGATATCTAAGTCTTCGTCCCTCTTTCTGTTTGCCTGTAGGTACTCAGAGAGCCAACGCTAGAGCTCCTGCACCCTACAAGAGAGACTTTGAGGCCAAACTGCGCAACTTCTACAGGAAACTGGAAACAAAAGGCTATGGTCAAGGACCAGGGAAGCTGAAGTATGTTGTGTGTTTTTCAGCTGATATGTAGTAGTCTTATGATCTGTGCTTTTGTTCTAACTTGTTTGGATGTCTCTGGCCGCGCCGCAGACTCAGCATCCGTCGCTATCACCTCCTGGAAGATGCCTTCAACCAGATCATGTGCTACTCCCGCAAAGACCTTCAACGCAGCAAGTTCTACGTCAGCTTTGTCGGGGAGGAAGGGTGAGTAACTGGGAGCGGTAAAGGGGGACAAATAGACAGAAAAGAAAAAAAAAAATTTTGAAAAAAGGTGGAGTGAAACGAGGAGATTTTTTTCCACACTATTCAATCCTGGTTTAAATGATTGAGTGGTCATCATGGATACTGCTGGGTGAAAGTAGTTTTAAATTCTTGCTGGTGTTACCAAAACCTTTCTCTCTCTCTCACTTTAAGCATTTTACACTGTCTAACAAAGCCAAAACCCAAACAAATAAACACATTTCAGTATTTCACTGAAGGCTACCTGTTAGCCATAAAATTGTTAAGTTATGTGAAACTATTTATTTTGATTGAAACACTCATAAGCATCCAGAATAAAAGTGTGTATGAACAGATCATGAGGTTGCGAGCGAAACCTCAAAGTGGAACTACCCCTCATCATTGATGTCTCCATAGCAACCGCTTCAGTAGACGCATATGTACCATTAAATCTGTGATCCTTAGCTCAAAACAGTTTCTTTTCCGAGCTGTTCCGTATCTTTAAAATTGAAAAAATAAGACGAAACACAATGTCTTCCTCTCCTACTGATTTTAGTTAAAGCATCTTGTAACAAACATAAAGACACTGAGCGGTTCATGTTTTGAAGGCCGGGTGCCGAGGAGACCACCAGAGTCCTGAGGAGTCCTGAGTAGGAGACGAAGATGCTCGGCCAAGCTCCACTCAGCATGGAATAAAGCAGCACTGACAGTTCAGAAACAATTCAGAATGAGTTCAAATGAATTTTTAAACAGATAAAGTAGTTTTCAGGATGCATAATGCTTTTTTCTGACCCGGTCGTGACTGGTTCTGAATGGAGGTTTTATAGCAGGCAGTTGCTCTCCCATCTTCCTGGTACTACATACTACCACTGAATGTTTCAGTGGTGCGCAGTACCGGACCGTACCGGATTACTTTCACCCCTGAACACGACACATCTGCGCACACACATCATATCTAACTGAGAATGCAAGGGAAAGCAGGAGATGCCTCCCTTCCATCACTCGGTAAATTGTTGAATTATGGATTTCAGACTGGAGTTGTTGACATCATTTCTCTCTACAAGCAATTTAAATACAAGATAAATGTAAACAAATAATGATAATTTAAACTGGCTTTAATGTAAAGGCCACATCTGCAGCTCCAGTTTCAAATAAGTTGTTGTAAAATATAAATTAATTACAAATATTTATTTATTTATTTATTTATTTATGTTTATGCATTTTTTTCTATTTATCATACACAAACAACAAAACGAGAAAAGAACTCAGTAAATTAGATCTTTACAATCAGCGTGAGGAAAAGGATAAAAATAAGGTCCACACCTGAACAGAGATGATGTTTGTGAGTGTTGATGCCATCGGGAGTGTTATGGAGTTCAAATTCCTCAAACTCTTGCTTTGTAGAGTGAAGCAGACAGGAGATATTGTGGAAAACATTCCTTGATTATCTTACACCAGTTGCTTTAGTGGGAATATCTCACTTATCCAGATTTCTTTAGTTTCAATAGATCATTTTATTATTTATTAGATTATTAAATGATTCGCAAATCACAGAAACTCATATTTTATTCTCAGTAGAACATAAAAAACATAAATGGAAAAACTGATAATCCTCTGAAGAGAGCTGCAAATACATTTCTTTTTTTATTTGCATTTTTTAACAGCAAACCCGACTTTTTGGAAGCTTGGTTGTAAAATATTACAAATATTTCCAGTCAATTCTGAAGTCTTCTGGACTTTTACACAAAGGAAGACATAAAAACTAAACTTTCTTTGTCTCTATGTGAGTAAAGTATGGAGATAGTTTTCTCCTGCTGCTGTTTGTTTGTGAGACAGTCAAGTTAGAAAACACAGATATATGCATGTTTATTTTTTCAGTTTGATATGTACATATAACATTTAGTTGTTGTTGTTTTCTCCCTTCCCACCAAATAATATCACCTATGTTATAATACAAAGAATTAATACCAAAAAGTTTGTTGCAAAGAACTGGGTTAAGTCCTCCAACTTTCCAACAAATATAGCTAAACTAAGTGTTGAAGTGCTCCTTAAAGAGCTGAGTCTTCAGCTTGCTCTTAAAAGTAGACAGGGACTCTGCAGAGCGGACAGAGTTTGGGAGATCATTCCACCATCGTGGCACAACAGAGGAAAAGAGTCTGGCTAGTGATTTAGTCCCACGTATTGGTGGTAACATGAGGCGTATATGTATAAAAAATAAAAACTCGGGCATGGGAGGAGTTCAGCGAGGCCATGGAGAAAGACTTCCGGACGGTTTCGAGGAGATTCCGGTCCACCATCCGGCGGCTCAGGAGGGGGAGCAGTGCTCCATCAATACTGTGTACAGTGGAGGTGGGGAACTGCTGACCTCAACTCGGGACGTAGTGGGTCGGTGGGGGGAGTACTTTGAAGACCTCCTCAATCCTACCAACACGTCTTCCGATGAGAAAGCAGAGCTGGGGGACTCAGGGGTGGACTCTCCTATCTTTGGGTCCCTGCTTTTTGCGGATGACGTGGTCCTGTTGGCTTCATCTGGTCGCGATCTCCAGCTCTCGCTTGAGCGATTCGCGGCCGAGTGTGAAGCGGCTGGGATGAGAATCAGCACCTCCAAATCTGAGACCATGGTCGTCAGCCGGAATAGGGTGGATTGCCCTCTCCGGGTCAGGAGTCAGGTCCTGCCTCAAGTGGAGGAGTTTAAATATCTCGGGGTCTTGTTCACGAGTGAGGGAAGGATGGAGCGTGAGATCGACAGACGGATCGGTGCGGCGTCTGCAGTAATGCGGGCTCTGCGTCGGTCTGTCGTGGTGAAGAAGGAGCTGAGCCAGAAGGCGAAGCTCTCGATTTACCAGTCGATCTACGTTCCTACCCTCACCTATGGTCATGAGCTGTGGGTCATGACCGAAAGAACGAGATCTCGTATACAGGCGGCTGAAATGGGTTTCCTCCGCAGGGTGGCCGGGCTCGCCCTTAGAGATAGGGTGAGGAGCTCGGTCATCCGGGAGGGGCTCAGAGTAGAGCCGCTGCTCCTTCGCATCGAGAGGAACCAGTTGAGGTGGCTCGGGCATCTGGTCAGGATGCCTCCTGGACCTCCCTGGTGAGGTGTTCCAGGCACGTCCCTCTGGGAGGAGACCCCGGGGAAGACCCAGGACACGCTGGAGGGATTATATCTCTCGGCTGGCCTGGGAAGGCCTCGGGATCCCCCCCGCAGAGTTGGCAAATGTGGCTGGGGAGAGGGAAGTCTGGGCTTCCCTGCTTAGGCTGCTGCCCCTGCGACCCGACCCCGGATAAGCGGCAGAAGATGAAGATGAATGAAGATGAAGATATCAGAATCTGTTTCACTTTATTTGTAAAGCACCATTTCCCAATAAAAGTCACTTCCATATTTTGCATATGCATGAAACATTGCTTTTACAAATCTGTCTTTGCTGCATGAGGTTAAAAAGCAAATCATAGATTAAATAGTACCAGTGGCAACGAGAAAAGATTTGATTGTCTTAGAAATGCCGGTGATACCTCTGCATCTATAAACCCCATTTCAACAATCTTATTTTTGGTCTAAAATAGCAAAAGTCATCAGAATAAATGTGTATTTATGTGTTGGTGTGTGTTGCAGGCTGGACTACAGCGGGCCGTCCAGAGAGTTCTTCTTCTTGGTTTCCAGGGAACTCTTCAACCCTTACTATGGTCTGTTTGAATATTCTGCCAACGACACGTACACCGTTCAGATCAGCCCCATGTCTGCCTTTGTAGATAATCACCACGACTGGTAAGATTTATCATCTGCACACACACAAAACACACACTCCCCAAAGCAATCTAAGCTATAGGTTGAACTTCTTCTTGTGTTCATCAGGTTCAGGTTTAGCGGTCGCATTCTTGGTCTAGCTCTGATCCATCAGTACCTACTCGATGCCTTCTTCACCAGACCTTTCTACAAAGGCCTGCTGCGCATGTATGTTGACCAGCAGTGAACAAATCCCATCACATGAAGGTATATCCATACATGTATGCAAATACCTGCCATGTTTACTCAGTTTCATCTCTTACTCTGTAGTCCCTGTGATCTCAGCGACCTGGAGTATCTGGATGAGGAGTTTCACCAGTCTCTGCAGTGGATGAAGGACAATGACATAGAAGACATGCTTGACCTCACCTTCACGGTCAATGAAGAAGTTTTCGGACAGGTCAAACTTTAAGTGTGTGTTTGTCTGTATAATCGTTCCCCTTAACTTCACAGTGGATCCGTTCACACATGAACCAGCTGGGAACCACCATGCAGTTGTACATAACAGTGTTTTTATGTTCAGCCATTTTATTAGAAACATGCAGCTGTCCTGTGCTGTTCTGTTGCTTAAAGACAAGCCAGAATCATTACCCCGCCTTCCACCCTGATGCTTGACTTGAAGTGTTTGCTCTAAAATGCTATTTCTGGGTGGCCAGATGCCTCCAATTTGAGCCATTCTGTCCTCAGAGACATTGCTGTTTTGATTCATTCGTGTGCCACCGTGTTCTTTTTCCTCAACATTTTCCTCTTTGGGATTCATGAAATAAATTTCCATTCATTTATTGAGGCTAAACTTGCAAATTGTCAGTTAACCAAGCTCTAAAATTAGGATTAGCCTCTTTATCTCGGACCAGGATGTTCACTTATTTCCTAACAGAGCTGCGGTCCTGCGGGTTTTCAGTGTGTCCCTGCTCCAACACACCTGGCTCAAATGAATAAGTCACAGTGCAGAATGTCATAGGCTGTTGGATCTGTTTAATTTGAGTTGCTTTGATGCAGGGAAACATTAAAAACCTGCAGGATTGCAGCCCTCATAGGAGTGACATGAGTAGTCCTGATCTCGGGTCAGTTCGGTGAGGGAAAAAGGACTTGCATTAACTCACTGAAAGGCCCTCATATAAGAATATGAATGCAATATAGCAAACTGGAATCAAATAGTCATTTAAGAGGCAAAAACATAAATTTAATGTCTTTGTGTTTCTGTAGATAACAGAAAGAGAGCTGAAGCCAGGTGGAGCAAACATCCCGGTCTCTGAGAAGAACAAGAAGGAATACATTGAGCGGATGGTGAAGTGGAGGATCGAGAGAGGAGTCGTTCAGCAGACTGAGAGTCTGGTCAGAGGCTTCTATGAGGTAAGTTGGAAGATAAACATGAACTTAAAGTACATCTTTATCAGTTTTTGTATATTTCTGTGAACAAGACCTCTGAAAGGAGCTGTAAGAGAAAATATCCTGTATGCTTTCCAGGTCGTGGATGCTCGGTTGGTTTCTGTGTTTGATGCCAGAGAGCTGGAGTTGGTTATCGCTGGCACTGCTGAAATCGACTTATCAGACTGGAGGAACAACACAGAATATAGAGGAGGTAGGAAGGAACAGACCGACTGTCCAAATAAATGAGTTGGAAACGTTTTCCCCCTTTATGTCAACAACAACAACAAATAAGGGAGATTTTTTTTCTGGCTTTTTCCTGAACAACCTAACATCTATTGTTATGTACGATGTCTGTTGCAGATGTTTGTGTTTATTTTAAAAAGTTGCTTCTTAAGTTTGAGCTCCTGCAGCTTGTGTAATATGACTTAATATGTTGCGTTAAGGTTACCACGACAACCATATTGTGATCCGTTGGTTCTGGGCCGCAGTGGAGAGGTTTAACAACGAACAGAGATTGCGCCTCCTGCAGGTAGATCTGTTGATAACAGAGTGTTTTCATTTGATTTAATAGTGATAAGTTCCTTTTTTTCCGCTTCTAACTTTTTTCCCCTTTTCTTTCTCCGTCTGTGCTTCTTCTTCAGTTTGTAACCGGGACATCCAGCATCCCATACGAGGGCTTTGCTTCTCTGCGTGGCAGCAACGGACCCCGAAGATTCTGTGTGGAAAAGTGGGGAAAGGTGACATCACTGCCCAGGTAATTTAATCGTGTCTCAGTTATTTATTTTGTTTGTTTAAAGTTTGATTAAGAACTCTGACCAATCAGAGCGTGGCCAACGTGTGAGGAAGTCCTAGAGCTTCTGGTTGGAGGATGTCAGAAATGGACGTCCAGGCTGTTTAAGATGCAACTTTATTGTATGTAGTTGCAAACATCCTTAACCGGAGTAGTAGCTCCATCTTTAACTCCTCCAGTTTACACACCTTCTACACTGGAGCCCACTTCGCCTTTGATCTGTTCGTGGGTGTGCAAGTGTGTGTATGACAGACAGGAATAAAGAAATCCTGTATGTGTGTGTGAACTTCCCACAGACGCCATCAGATATGTGAAGAGATAAGTGGCTGCTTTCATGTAAACATCACATCTTCTGTGTGTGTGTTGTCGTCGGCAGAGCTCATACCTGTTTCAACCGGCTGGACCTGCCACCATACCAATCGTTCTCTATGCTGTATGAGAAGATGCTGACGGCCGTGGAGGAGACCAGCACCTTTGGCCTAGAATGAGATGACCTCTCATTTATCCAGCTTTCACTTCTGCTTTTGTATCTTGGAAGGACTTGTGAAGAGATTTGATCACTTTAGAAAACAGACTACTTGTCAAACTTTGTTTCTTTTGGCACAGACACACTAAGACAGCCTTAAACGTTCAACGACGCTCATTTATTGATGAGTCAAAGCTGGTGGGCTTGAAAAAAAAGGCACTAATGATTTTACACAGTACAAACTTGAAGTTGTGACTTTCTCCATCATAACTCTTTGTTGTCCGGTTGTCATGGCGTCGCACATGAAGGAAGACAGCCGAACCAAAACCCACAGGTGTTTAAAAATCAAGATTTAAACTTCAGTTTCTGATTTGTGTTCAAGTTTTCTATCAGTTAATACGTGTAAACTCTTCAAACGCCTCCTGTAGGGAGGTAGATGTACTTTGTTGCACTTAAATATGTTTGAAATCTACTTAAAAACACACTTTCACCTGTTTTACATAAATAAAAACCACTAACTTCTCCACAAAATACTCAGATCTTAGATCTGACTAATCAGAGAACTTTTTCCCACATAAATACAAGAGAAGAAACTTTTTTCTTTGTTTTCTTTTTGTTTATTTATACTTTGTAAGTTGTGATGGATCTTGGAAATCCAGAGGGCTCATCAGGACCAGTGAGCATCAATAACACTTGTCGTATTTCATCCCCCGAAGCTCCACGTAGTACCTGCCCTCATGTAGCTTCTACACGTCCTCACAAGCTCACGTTCATCCTTTTTGTGCAATTTTTCTAGCTGACTTTGTCTATGGCTGCTTTTGGAGTCCCCCGAGAAGCTTTTGTATCGTCGTTAAAGTATTTTCATCTACAGGATGTGATTTTTCTAATGATGATGATGTTTTGTGGGGAATGCTGTTTTTCTCTCTTATCTAGATTCATTTGGATAAAAAAAAAAGACATTTCACAATGTTTTGCTCCAGTTAAAAATGTTTTACAACCAACTTGGGTTGCATTTTATTGCAAACGAATCTATTTACCGAGAAATAAGTGAAGTCTGCCTTTGATGTCTGTTGAAACTGTTTTCTGTTTAA
The DNA here is from genome assembly GCF_933228915.1 of Telmatherina bonti. Taxonomy (NCBI): domain Eukaryota; kingdom Metazoa; phylum Chordata; class Actinopteri; order Atheriniformes; family Telmatherinidae; genus Telmatherina; species Telmatherina bonti. Next base: position 11,925,217 of record NC_136633.1, read on the forward strand.
ATAGAAAGAAAAGAGGTTCATCAAAACCTGTGAAGTAATTGTATGTTCACTTTAATTCAGCTTTATTTATTCACCACTGATTCACTAGAAATTTATTTCAATGCACTTTTACAGACATAGTTCAATCCAATTAATTATAGTCCAGTTATAATCCAGTTTATCCATTTTTTTTTTATTCATATTAGTCCAATTCATAATATCTGGGTTTATATAAACCACTTTATTTTAAAAAATGACCTAGCTAAGCTGCACAAGCTGCCAGTGGAGAAGAAAAACTCCCCTTTTACCAGGAATGAAATGCTCCAGTGGAACCAGTAAGCAGCTGTGGAGTGAAAAAGACAAACAGGTCACGTCAATAAAAAAGGGGATGGGAAAAAGTTGTGGTTGATTGGTAATGAATAAATGATTCATGAGTTTCCCAACATGAAAGTATTTGTACAAATAAATACCAAAGGATGTTCAATCTGTCCCATGTGTTTTTGCTTTCCAGAAATGAGAAGAAAAGATGCTTTGGTTTATGTCTGGTTTACTTTTTTTTTCCTTTAGATCCATGAAAAGGGAAACTATTGTATATTTGGACTTTTATTTATTGTATATCATAAAAGCTCTTAAAACTATAATATAAATATGATAAATGTTGATTAAATAGTGGAAGTATAAACATCAGAATTTAAATGGATTACAATTAATATTCAGTGGGATTTTAACATGAAACATTTTCACCAGGAAACTTGTGAACCTAAATCACAGAAAGATTGTTGTTCTTTTTTGTTAGTTTGTTTCTTTGTTTTTTTTTTTTTATTTTATTTTTTTTAAATGTTTTTTAATAAACTACAACAGCTCATCTTTCTATATAAATAAACAAGAGAATTTGCTAATATAACTACAGCTAAATATTGCTGTCCCACTATTGTAGGTGTGCTACTGAACAAATGATATTTTCTTCATATTTCTGTACTTTTTAAAAAAACATTTTAGGTAATCATATTTTTTACAGTAGCAAATGTGTAGATAACGTCACAATAAATATCTCTGACGAGTCATTGCAAGGTAAGTATTTGTACAGCACCTTTTATGTACAAGACAACTCAAAGTGTTTTACATAAAACATTAAAAGCATTACATATGGTGTAAAGAAGACAGTAAATAGCAAAGATCACAATAAAATCATAAACAAAATGATTATAAGTGAGCTCAGTCATAAATATACATGTACACATTATAGAGGTTGCAGAAACAGACAGGACACCAGGCCTCAGATTAATCCCTTGTTAGTCACCAGTAACATGCATTCAAGTCTGGAGGCTTTCAAGTAAATATAAATGTATATAGTGCTTTAAGTGGTACAAAATAAGTGGTGGTACTCCCTTAATGACTTGCTGTCAGTTTGTCGTGCAAATATGGGACAAAATCATGGCTGATACTTATAGAGATAAATTGATCTGTAGATTAATAGTTTTATAGCACAAAAATGACAAAAAATAAACATAGCAAGTTCTAAATCAAATCCACATTTGCCCAAATTCAAAGTGCCATGGAGACACTTTCATAAACTTCAAGCCTCATTGCATGGACATTAAAAATAACACAGAAAAGTAAATACATAAACAAAAACCTCATGAGCCCTTTCATAAAAAAATAAAACAATGCAACATGTTTTAAATACAGTATTTTACCTCTAAAAAACATGCAATGATACTTTTTTTTGTTATTTTGTGATATTTAGAATATATAAAATAATATATAATCATATTATGTAAATATTCTATGGCGTGTAACAAGATGCATGAAAGGGTTAAAAACAAAAAAGGTTATACATTTAGACTTATTTAGCTTATTACCAGACTAATTAGTGTATTACTATTCCACTTTTCCTCTGTGAAATATGTTTTTCACAGCATTAGGCCTGGTACATGCACTTAACAACATTATCTTATCTTTAACCTAGAAATGATCTTCAAAAACTCAAAATACTGACCAGACATACACTTAGTTTGCAGCATCTGACCTTCATTGTCTGGTGTAGTAAATGACTGTTAAGTAGTACCACTGTCATCACTCAACTCCAGTTCGTGTCCTCAAGCCCTCTTGGAGCCAGGTTAACATTACAGCTGCGATAGTTTTTTCCTCCACCTTTCCTCTCATTCAAAGCACGTCCACTTCAATGTAAACACAGAAGAGAGTGAACAACTTGAAGTGCAGCGTGACGTTGTGGGCTACAGCTGTAACACCTGTTCTGTGTACTGGTGCATAACGGCCCACTTAAAGCACTGAATGTATGGGAAATTAGGTGCTTAATAATTTAAAATGAATGTGAGCAGGTCATAATTTATAGGCAGTTTTTAACTTTATGCTGAACACAATAGCAAAATAGTGTAATATACTTTTACCATATTTTATTTGTTCTTTTTTAAGTGTTATTGCGACATTTTGATAGAGAGGAAGATAAAAACTTATGCTGTGAATAAGACTAATATGAGCTAAGAATGACAATATATTCGCTCATCTTGTCTTAAATCAGGACCTATGGTATATTGCTGATATAATATATAAATATGAGAAAGCGAAGACATGAATGATTAACAATTATGCAATTTAAAAGGGACATATTATGCAAAATAATGCAGATTTAACAAAAGTGTGACACAAGAAACCAAAGGCTTACAACAATTATAAAGGGGATGAAAAACTCAACATTTTACAGTAACTGACATGGTCTACCAGCAGGGATCAAAACAACACCTGAACAGGTCCAATGTTAACTTTCCAAATATCCTGAATGAATTAAAGTGAAAGTAATGTTAACTTAAGTCTAATCTGGGTGTTTACTGATTGTAAACAATGCTACTAGTCCAAAAGGCCAGCAAGTGAATACTGATCCAACAACAGAGTCTATTGATTTTGTTACTGTAACTCTCTCCATCTCTACATATGAATGGAGTTGGGAAGGTTTCATCTTTTCTCTTCCTCACCAATCTGCATCCATCAGGTGTGGGTGATTCGAGTAATCACAGACAGCTTTATGGTTAGGTCGGTGTCTACGCCTCAGCTTGACTCCCTGATCTATTTCGCTGTAGGTTAGCAGCCAGTGGGGCTGGTTCTGCCCAGTGATGATCTTGTAGTAGTTTGCCAGCTGTGGCCGGTATTGAGCATCCAAATCAAGTGATCTGACCCATCTGATTGAAAGAGCATCATTTTCTGGCTGCAGACCTTGATCTAATTCTGTGGGATAGGCTGCTCTGTGCCTCCAGACACATTGGTGGGCTGTGCCCCACGGCGTGCTGTTGCTCCAGGGCCCTTGGAAGCTCTGCTGCCTTGTCTGTTAGTAACTGTTTGATCTGGTTTGCTTCATCCAGTGGGAATAAGTTACCTCAGCTGTTGCTCTTCCAGTCTAGCAACTGATTGTGCCGAAGATCGCCAAAGGAATAGTAGGAACACAGCAATGGGACTTATTGTGGACCAGCCTTTTAACTTTTGGTTTGCTGTTTGCTTTTGATCATACATTTGTGTGGTTGATTTTTATGTGGTTGATTTGATCTTTTACATTTGCATGTTTAATTTTGTTTGAGTTGGCAACTCATCTTCCATCTGCATAGAAGCAGGTTTTTATGTTTTTTTTTTTTTTTTTTTCTATTTCATGAAATTCCCCAGTTGGCATTGTGAAGAACTCATATATCCTACCCTTGCTGTGTGTGTGTGTGTGTGTTGGGAGGGGGTGGGGGGGATCTAATTGAAAATGAGGATTTTTTTTTGCTTCACAATTTTAAAAATGATATTTTAGTGAAGAAAAATCATTTTTATTTTTTAAAAAAAATATATTAATAAAAATAATACATTATAAACTGTTTTGTCATTTTCATTGTTTTTTATTGATCTTTTTACTTGCATTCTTTGGCGTTATACCAGCAGAATGATGGTCTGGCTACTGTGTTGTTTTTTACTAAGTGAAATCCTGAATAAATGAATAATCCATTTCGGTCTGAACGTTTGGATTGATCAGTTTTTACAGGTTTACAGTAAACTGAAGGGGTCTAACTATATTTCTTGTTGCTCATGATTACAAAATATATTGACTACTACCAGGATGAAGAACCACTTTACCCAGAGTAAAAAAAAAAAAAAAAAAAAAGTCTCTGTGAAAGATGACCTACCACAGCTTTAAGTGTAATGATTATGAATCCAAAATCTATTTGAATTGAGAATCAATTCTGAATCGATTTGTCGCCCCAAAAATTGGAATCAAATTGAATCGTGAGTGGTTGTTAGATTCATATCCCTGATGTATGTACATAAATATATGTATGTGTGTGTAACTGAAATTCAGATCATGGGCTTCTTCTGCCATCTAATGGTCACAGATAGTTACTGTACTTTTATCACAATAAAAACTTGAAAATCTTATGATTCTGTAAAACATAATTTACCTTAATGTTAGCTGTGGTTTCTATATTTGCAAAATTCTTAACTGTGCGGCTGTCTGCTTTGGTCAGAGAACAATACTGCCAGAGAAAATTGTTTTGTTAAATGTGAAAAACAATTGTTTTAAATAAAAGCCCTTAATCAGTATCTAATCACAAAAAATGGGTAGTGAGTTTTTCTTTGCTAAATTGACAATTTTACAGACAGACTTCATACAGCCTCTTACATGGAGAGAAGGATTTATCATTCTTCCATATTCAATCGCACCTCTCCCTTGTGCTGAACCGCAGTTCAGCACAAGGGGACTGGCTTTAGTTGTTTAGCCTATACATATATACTATATACTTACAAAACTAAAGTTTTAGCTGTCAAATTCTGGCTCAGTTGACAAAATGACCCTTGAGCTTCTCCTTGGTCGGTAGCAGGTCTTTAAATGCCAAATGACAACACTGAACATGAAATATTCAGTAAAACATAATTCCTTTAAGCAAGTCATGACTGACCACAAAAAGAAAGTAGGTGACGAGGTAACAAGGTAATAAATCAGATAATTGAATTTCATGGCAATAAAGATTTCTATTAGACATGTGGAAAGCAATACTGAGTACAAATTCTGCATGGAAATTAAGAGGACTGGGTTTATTCTTTGCAGGAAAGTATGTAACATATGAGAACAGTAAGATTTGTAGCTTGACAAAATATTGGCATGCATTCATGAGTCATCATTTAGCATGATATGCACGCAAAAGCATTTTATGGGTTGTATGGAAAAAACTGCAGTTTTTTGCCTCTTGGTGGCTCAGCAAGTTCGGTGAAAATGATTCTGACACACCGTGCAGCAGTACTTAGTAGGGCTGGGTAGATTGATATTGTTACATTAATGATGTTTTTATTGTTTACAAACAAAACGCTAAGATTATAATTTCTTTAATGCAAAAATTTTATCTAACAAAAATCTTTGTACTGTTAAATTATGCTCATAATAATTTAAAGGTAACGCATTAAAAGACCATGAAAATTCAAGCAGAAAATATTGATGATACATTCCCTGGATTTACTTTATAATGATCTCTTTTAGTGTTTAACATGAAAATGAACATCTACTCTGAAATAAGACCTGGTTTTGCCTTTCCCTTTGATAATTTTCCCATTTACTATTTTATTTGACTTTTTGTAAACAAATATACACTCTTAAGCAGATGTCAGTAATTATTATTGAGCATTTACATGACTTTACAGTTTTTTCCTATTAAATATTGAATATTTATATGTGTTTAATATGCCCAGTGCTCTCTTGCCACGACCAATATGGTGGACCCTCTGGTCGTGTCCCAACAAGCGCGCGGTGTTTTTGCAGAAGACCTTTTTCCACAGTCGAGAACACCGAACTCCCAGAACTAGGTTGAGATATTATTTTTTATATATATATATATATACAGTCTATGGATATGAACGCGTCCTTGACCATTATCTCTGCAGTTAGGTGTGGGATCACTTCCTGAACTGAAACACGAGCCAGACGTTACAGGCGTAATAGATGACGTCACTTCCAGTAAACTTAACCACTCCCTCCAGGTTCCAGTCTCGGCACGCACGTGGCAGCGCAGGACACACCAGACTCCAGAGAAAATGTCACCACAGTTCTTTCTCCTTTCTAAATGAAAACAGGTAAACCTTTCATACACTCACTTACAGTAGAAACTTTCATATTGCCTCTTACTAACTTGTTCTTCCGGCTCTAAATCATAATAATATCAGAACAAGTCGGTGGCGTCAAAGTTTCACTTTCGTTTTCCCCTTTTCTTTCTTTAAGTGCAACTGTTATGTGCATTTCAGACTAATTTATTTTTTATTTCTGAGACCAGAAGAGCTGGGATTGATCGAGTTATTGTCACAAATCGCTTTATTTACTTCAGACCGACCCTCTCCGTAGGCTGTCAGATCAGCCTGTGGGCAACACGAGTGGATTACGACGGGAGGAATTAAGAATGCGGAATGAGCAGTCGCATTTTTGCAGGCTCCGCTGAAAAAGTATTTTAAAACTTGTCCTAGACATTTATTCTTTGAAAAAACGGCAATAACTGGCCAAACAAAATAAACAACTCCTGAGTTCAACGAAGTTTGCTTTTTGCTATTTTTCTGTCTTCTCCATTCATCGAGGTATTTATCCCTCTACAAGAACGAGATGGCTAACTTTAGCATAACGGCTAAAACACAGGTACAAACAGACCACGACTATAACCTGACGGCTCTACGAGAGGCATGTGACGAAGAAGAACTTCAAGAGATAGAGGCGATGGAAGAAGAAAACCAGAAAACACTCCATAGCCACACACCACTGCCAAGCCCAAACCCCCCAAAAATAAAACAAAGGATTCAAGACGAGAGAAACCAGCTGGGTGAGATTACAAATGAAACTATTTTAAATGCAATTCAAACGCTGATAAAAAGATTTGATGAACAAGATGAAAGACTGAAATCCTTTGAAACCCGAATAGAAGCTAACACACAAGCAGTGAGAGAAAACAAGGAAGAAATAAACAAAGTGAAGGAAGTAATGCTGCTGTTTAAGAAAGAAAATACATTTCTGAAGCAGACCTGTCTGGAGCAAGCCAGATACAAGAGAAGATGGAAACTTAGACTGATGGGACTTCCTGAAAAAGACAAAGAGGAGACAAGAGAGACTGTGATCGGTATTCTTATGAGAGTAATCCCGATATCAGTGGAGAAACTTCGCGAGTCAGTAGACACTGTGCACCGCCTGGGGAAGAAGAACGATGCAGCTACAAACATGATGCCCACACCTGTAATCATCCAGTTTGCCATGCGAACCTTTCGTGATGAAATATGGAGGAAATCAAAGGAGGCAAGAGTGTGCAGAGAGATGAACATTCAGTTTAAGGAGGACTTCTCAAAGGAAGATCGTGAGGCTCGTGCTAAACTGTGGCCCAAGGTGCAAGAAGCCAGAAGAAATGGAAAGAAGGCCTCCCTAAGAGAAGGTTATGCACTAATAGCCGGACGCAGAGTTGACCCCTAACTACTGCTAATACTGTAAGCAAATGCTAAGGCCCCTGCAGCTACACAGAATGAAAATAATATGTTTACATAACATTTTATAGTTGTTGTTTTTTCTTTGAGTAAGCACATATTGTTAATGTGAAACCAGTGGCAATCATTTTGATTTACTTACGAAAGGGGAGTTGGAAAATGTTTTTTTCAAGTTGTTGTTTTCTCATATATTGATAAGATACAATTAAGGACAACACGTTCACTCCTGCTTAGAGAAAAAGAAGAGAGAAAAAAAAAGAGTTTCAGAACAATCATTATTTCTTTTATGTCATTGAATGTTAGGGGTTTGAAAAACAATACAAAGCGTAAAGCCATTTTTTTGTTTTGTAAGGATCAAAAATCACAATGCGCCTTTTTACAAGAGACTCACTCTCTAACGACTGATGAAAAATTCTGGAAAATTCAATGGGGGGATAACGTCTTCTTTGCACATGGAACATCAAAATCAGCAGGAGTTATATTATTTAATAGATTCCCAGGTAACATAATTGATCACAAAAAAGACAGCGAAGGTCATTGGTTAATGGTGTTAGTGGAGATAAATGACAAACGCTTTCTTTTGATATGCATTTATGGCTTTAATAACTAAACAATAAATGTGAAATTCTATGCAAAATTAACCCAACTCATAAATAACTGGAAAATAAAATATAACTCAGACAAAGTAATAGTGGGAGGAGATCATAATGTAGCCCCAGACTCATGGCTAGACCGATTACCTCATAGGAATTCTCAACCGTTATATAGTGACACAATAATGTCCATATGTGCAACAACACATATAGTTGATTATTGGAGAACATTGAACCCAAAGCGTATACTTGGTATAACTCTGCAGGAAACGGCCAATGTTCAAGATTAGATTACTGGCTGATTTCACGTGAGTTATGTAAGGATATTTCAGATTGTAAAATATCAGCCTCTCCGGTCACAGACCACTGCATGATCACTTTAAACTTATTAATATCCAAACAACAACATAATTCTCAAAACACCTGAAAATTCAATAATGACCTTTTACAAAATGCAAATTTTTGTAACCAGGTAAAGTCTCTTATCTTGGAAGTTGAAAAACTAGACATGAATGATATAAGTAAATGGGAATGGTTTAAGTTTAGAACAAAACAAACAGCAGTGGACACAGGCAAAAAATGATCACGCATACGTACACAAAAGCAAAGGGACTTAGTTGACAAAATCAATACATTAACAAATAATACTCAACTATCTGTAGAAAACATGACTGAATTAAAGTCGTTACAATCCCAGTTAGATGACATTTACACAACAAAGGCAAATGGAGCTTATGTTTGGTCAAGAGCTACATGGATTGAAAGAGGTGAAAAAAGTTCAACTGATTTCTTTGGACTGGAAAAACAAAGACATAATAAGAAAAGAATTATTAAGCTTAGGATAAAAGAGAATATAATTGAAGATCAGAAATCAATTTAAGACTAAATTTATCTTTTCTATAGTAACCTATATAAATCCAAATTTGATAAATCAGACAGTGACTATTTTTAACAAGATTGATGAAGAAATAAAAAAACTGGATGTAGAAGACAAACATTTACTTGATGAAGATTTAAATATATTAGAGATAGAAACTGCATTAAAACAAATGAAAAACAGTAAATCACCAGGGATTGATGGTTTAACATCGGAATTCTATAAACTGTTTTGGGAAGAAATTAAGAAATTATTATATAATGCTTTTTTAGAATGTATTAACACAGGAAGTTTATCCCCTACTATGAAAACAGGTTTAATAACCTTATTACTAAAACCACAAAAGGATTTGTTGATGATTGACAACTGGAGACCAATAACCCTATTATGCACCGATTACAAACTTCTTGCTTTAGTTTATGCAAATCGCCTAAAACATGTAACTGGAAAACTTATACAAGAATATCAGTCAGCTTTTATCAAAGGAAGATATATTCACAACAATATTCGACTGATTCTAGACATGATTGATTACCAATCATACATTCAATCAGAGAGTCTTGTGTTGTTCATAGATTTTTTTCAAGGCTTTTGATACTGTAGAACATGATTTTATGTTTACAGTGCTCAAAAAATTTGGTTTTGGAGAAGGGTTTTGTAAGATTATGAAGATGTTTTATAATGATATTTGCAGTTACATCTCCCTAAATTCTGGAATGTTACCTAAATTTAAGATCTCAAGAGGTATTAGACAAGGATGTCCTATTTCGCCCAAATTATTTATTTTATGCACTCAAATGCTAGCATATCTAATTGTAAGTCACCCTCAAATTAAAGGAATTACCATCTTCAATTCTGAATACCGAATAAGTCAATTTGCAGATGACATGGTCATTTTTCTAAAAGATAAATCCTTAATTGAAAAAGCCATAGATGTAATATCAGTCTTTACTAAGGCTTCAGGTCTTTGTACTAACTTAAAAAAATGTGAAATACTACCTCTACATACATGTGCCGAGACTAACATAAGCTCCATCCCTGTCAAGTCCGAAATAAAATACTTAGGTTTAATAATGTCTAAAGATAGAAAGGTGAGAGAACAACTAAACATTGAAGGGAAAATAGATAGTATGAAAAATCTCTCAACCATTGGCTTATGAGAGATCTCTCCATTCTTGGCATAATTCTATTAACTAAAGCAGAAGGTTTATCTAAATTAGTATATCCCTGCCAATCTCTTTATGTTCCCCCACAAATGATAAAAAAAAGTAAATTCAATCATCTTTAATTTCATTTGGAAAAATAAGACACATTACCTTAAAAAGTCAATAATGGTTAAAGACTATAAAAACGATGGGTTAAAAACATCAGACTTTGAAAGCATGATAGGTGTACTAAAGATGAATTTGATAAAAGCTTATTTGAAACAGCCAAATTCCATGTGGTTTCACATACCTAAATATCTTTTCCAAAAAGTCGGAGGATTAGAATTTTTGTTAAGATGTGACATTGAAATAACTAAATTACCGATCAAACTAGCTGATTTCCACAAACAAATTCTGCTCTACTGGAAAATGATGTTCGTCCACAACTTCACGCCACACAGCTCCACCTTGTGGAATAATAGAACCATATTAATTAATAGGAAGACTTTATTCAAACAAAATTGGTATGACAAAGAGGTTTTATATGTTACAGATTTAATGGATGAAAACGGCAATTTGTTGGAATTTAATTCATTTGCAGAAAAATTTCATTTAGAATGCTCGTATAGAGAATTTAATCAAATAAGTAAAGCCATTCCACTTGCACTAAAACATGATTAAAAATATACTTACAAGTTCAAATGTTTCTATCAAATTACCTGATTTAAAAATTGGTGAACTGAAAATTGATGAAAAAAAATGTAACAATAAATTACTTGGAAGGATGTTTAAAGAGAAGCTGTTCCACAATATCAATAAGCCAACAAAAATAAAGATAATAGAAAATGAAGTTATTTTAAAAAAGACCTATTGTACCTATCTGATATGGCCAATTTCTCCTTCGTTTCTCCTAAAACGAAGTGGAAAACAGCAATCCACAGCAACGGATGCAGCAAGATGTCTCTCTTTGGTAAACTCACCAGCCATCGTTGGAAATAACTTTATCCGACGTTTTCCACCCGCCTGATGTATTTGTACATTACCCTTGTTAACCAGTAGAAGGTAACCAATCACCGAACCTTATCCCACGGGACGTCACAAGGATTTCCAAGTAGAAAAAACTCTCTAAAACGACGCGTTTTTTGTCGCAATGGAAATCAAACAGAGAGCGTGCTGAAACTCAAACTCAGACATGCGTTCAGGTGATAAAAAACGGTGCCGTTCACATGTCTGATGAGGATTTAACAATAACACTGTAGAAAGCTCAGAAAACTCCAAATACCATAATAGCACCTCTTTAAAGGTGTCATAACCTAGTCTTTTCATGTGCCCGCTGTCCTCTAACGGTTTTTGAATATCTGTTTAAAAACTTATTAAACAAAAAAAAAAATTTAAAAGTGCTTTTTCTGTCACTTTATTCATAATAAAACTTTTCTCGCGAGAATTCACGCGATATTTTCACCAACCTGGATATGGATTAAAATAATGTTAATGAGCTGCTCGCTGATTGATCGATGGAAGTCCGGAGTCGGAAGGGGGGCGAGGCCAGTAGTCTCCATGCTAAAAACATTAGCGGCTAGTGATAGCAGCTAACCCGACAGCAGCAGATTTCTGAATTCAGCATTATTTATTTATGTTCTTGCCATTTCATATTACATATAACAAATTTTAACTTTGCTGCAGTCACTTAGGACAAAAGCAACTGAATTAAAGTAAATACAGAACTTTACCATATACACATTTATGCATCTAACTTCTGAAAGTAACATGTAAAGCAGAAGTAAAAAAATACAGCTCTTTAAAACACAATATCTTTATTAGTGTACAGAAAATCAATGCTCATTTTTAATGTAATAAAATAAAAATGATCATTTACACTCTTAATTATTGATTCTGTTAATACAGTAGCTGAGTTTTCTGAGTTTTATGTGGACTCTTGTGGTTCTGGAGCCGGATGAACAATCCTCAAAAGAAACTGTCTTCATCATCATCATCATCTTTCTCCAGACTGGCTGCGATGTTACCTTCACTGCTGTCGTCTGGGTTCCTTTTCTGCACAGAACCAGATATTGACATCAGAACAAGCAATAAAAGTGCCTCTTAGCTTCCAATAAGAATGTATAATGTGTTTGATTTATAATAATTTTCTGTATGTAAAATTAATCAAACAAACGACAAACCTGTATTTCTGAAGAGAGGGTGGAAAGTCCTTGATGACAGCTGTGTTCCAGTTGTTGCCTGTATTGTAGGGTCAGTCTGCTCCAACACTGACTTTTAGACATCAGTAGACTGCTGGTGCTGCGCATGGCGTGAGATGTCCATCCATCCATCCATCCATCTTCTGCCGCTTATCCGGGGTCGGGTCGCGGGGGCAGCAGCCTAAGCAGGGAAGCCCAGACTTCCCTCTCCCCAGCCACATTTGCCAACTCTGCGGGGGGGATCCCGAGGCGTTCCCAGGCCAGCCGAGAGATGTAATCCCTCCAGCCTGTCCTGGGTCGTGCCTGGAACACCTCACCAGGGAGGCGTCCAGGAGGCATCCTGACCAGATGCCCGAGCCACTTCAACTGGTTCCTCTCGATGCGAAGGAGCAGCGGCTCTACTCTGAGCCCCTCCCGGATGACCGAGCTCCTCACCCTATCTCTAAGGGCGAGCCCGGCCACCCTGCGGAGGAAACTCATTTCAGCCGCCTGTATACGAGATCTCGTTCTTTCGGTCACGACCCACAGCTCATGACCATAGGTGAGGGTAGGAACGTAGATCGACTGGTAGATCGAGAGCTTCACCTTCTGGCTCAGCTCCTTCTTCACCACGACAGACTGGCGCAGAGTCCGCATTACTGCAGACTCCGCACCGATCCGTCTGTCGATCTGGCGCTCCATCCTTCCCTTACTCGTGAACAAGATCCCGAGATATTTAAACTCCTCCACTTGAGGCAGGACCTGACCCCCGACCCGGAGAGGGCAATCCACCCTATTCCGGCTGAGGACCATGGTCTCAGATTTGGAGGTGCTGATTCTCATCCCAGCCGCTTCACACTCGGCCGCGAATCGCTCAAGTGAGAGCTGGAGATCACGACCAGATGAAGCCAACAGGACCACGTCATCCGCAAAAAGCAGGGACCCAATCCTGAGGCCACCAAGTCGGATCCCCTCAACACCTCGGCTGCGCCTAGAAATTCTGTCCATATAAGTTATGAACAGAATCGGTGATAAAGGGCAGCCTTGGCGGAGTCCAACCCTCACCGGAAACGGATCCGACTTACTACCGGCAATGCGGACCAAGCTCTGACACCTGTCGTACAGGGACCGGACAGCTCGTACAAGGGGGTCCAGTACCCCATACTCCCGGAGTACCCACCACAGGAGCCCCCGGGGGACACGGTCGAATGCCTTCTCCAGGTCCACAAAGCACATGTAGACTGGTTGGGCAAACTCCCATGCCCCCTCCAGGACCCCAGAGAGGGTATAGAGCTGGTCCATTGTTCCGCGACCAGGACGAAAACCACACTGCTCCTCCTCAATCCGGGATTCGACTATCCGGCGGACCCTCCTCTCCAGGACTCCTGAATAGACCTTACCAGGGAGGCTGAGGAGTGTGATTCCCCTGTAATTGGAACACACCCTCCGGTCCCCCTTCTTAAAAAGGGGGACCACCACCCCGGTCTGCCAATCCAGCGGTACTGCCCCCGATGTCCATGCGATGCTGCAGAGGCGTGTCAGCCAGGACAGCCCCACAGCATCCAGAGCCTTAAGGAACTCCGGGCGGATCTCATCCACCCCCGGGGCCTTGCCGCCAAGGAGCTTTTTGACCACCTCAGCGACTTCAGCCCCAGAGATAGGAGAGTCCACCCCTGAGTCCACCAGCTCTGCTCCCTCATGGGAAGACATGTTGGTAGGATTGAGGAGGTCTTCGAAGTATTCCCACCACCGACCCACAACGTCCCAAGTTGAGGTCAGCAGCTCCCCACCTCCACTGTACACAGTATTGATGGAGCACTGCTTCCCCCTCCTGAGCCGCCGGATGGTGGACCAGAATCTCCTCGAAGCCGTCCGGAAGTCTTTCTCCATGGCCTCGCCGAACTCCTCCCATGCCCGAATTTTTGCCTCGGCAACAGCCGAAGCCGCATGCCGCTTAGCCCGCCGGTACCCATCAGCTGCCCCCAGAGTCCCACAGGCCAAGAAGGCTCGATAGGACTCCTTCAGCTTGACAGCATCCCTCACTGCTGGTGTCCACCAACGAGTCCTGACAGGCACCAACTACCTTACAGCCACAGCTCCGGCTGGCCGCCTCAGCAATAGAGGCACGGAACACAGCCCATTCGGACTCAATGTCCCTCACTCGGGACATGTTCGAAGCTCTGCTGAAGGTGGGAGTTGAAGCTCGCTCTGACAGGGGACTCAGCCAGACGTTCCCAGCAGACCCTCACAACACGTTTGGGCCTGCCAGCTCTGACCGGCTTCCTCCCCCACCATCTGAGCCAACTCACCACCAGGTGGTGATCAGTTGACAGCTCCGCCCCCCTCTTCACCCGAGTGTCCAAGGCATGTGGCCGCAGGTCCGACGATACGACTACAAAGTCGATCATTGAACTGCGGCCCAGGGAATCCTGATGCCAGGTGTACATATGGACACTCTTATGCTGGAACATGGTGTTCGTTATAGACAATCCATGACGAGCACAGAAGTCCAATAACAAAACACCATTTGGGTTCAGAGGGGGGGGACCATGCCTCCCAATCACTCCCCTCCAGGTCTCACTGTCATTGCCCACGTGAGCATTGAAGTCCCCCAGCAGAACAATGGAGTCCCCAGAAGGAGCACCCTCCAGCACTCCCTCCAAGGACTCCAGAAAGGGTGGGTACTCTGAACTGCTGTTCGGTGCATAAGCACAGACAACAGTCAGGACCCGTCCCCCCACCCGGAGGCGGAGGGAAACTACCCTTTCATCCACCGGGGTAAACCCCAACGTGCAGGCACCAAGCTGGGGGCTGATGAGAATGCCCACACCTGCTCGGCGCCTCTCACCATGAGCAACTCCAGAGTGGAAGAAGGTCCAGCCCCTCTCGAGGGTACTGGTTCCAGAGCCCAAGCCATGCGTCGAGGTGAGTCCAACTATATCTAGTCGGAACCGCTCAACCTCGCGCACAAGCTCAGGCTCCTTCCCCACCAGAGAGGTGACGTTCCACGTCCCTAGAGCCAGCTTCTGCAGCCGGGGATCGGACCGCCAGGGTCCCCGCCCCTTGCTGCCGCCCAGCTCACATTGCACCCGACCCCTACGGCTCCTCCCGCAGATGGTGAGCCCACGGGAGGTGGCGTGAGATGTGCTGGACTAAAATCTGCAAATACAAGTTATAAAAATATCAGATCATCGCATAGATTGTAGGTGTAAATAGCTGCACTTTAAGAGTAATCAAAAATTGTAATACAAATAGATCAAATCAAACTTTATAAAGCACTTCCATGCCAAAGGCAACACAAAGTGCTTTGCATACTTTTTAAAAAAAAAAGCTGATTAAATCAGGTTTTCACACACCGAAATATTAACATAGAATATTAAAAACCCATTCATTTTATTTCACACAGTTATACACAGACACAATTTTCCCTAACCTCTGTGTCTTCACTGCATGTAAATAAAAAGAAAAAACATATCTTTCAGCTCCATCATACCAGGAGTCAGAATAAATACGATGGAAATAAAATATCCTCCCTGCCGATATCCAACAGGGGCCAACATCAGACTACATGATGGTCACCTTGTTAAATAATCATTATGATTATTACAGCTGCCATGTCATGGTGGGGAGAGCAAAGCTGCATCCATCATTAATACTGTGCTCACTGTGTGGTAGCACGTGTGAAAAATAATAGAGAAGTCATTTACAAACATTTAAGTGGCAGAGCATAGGATAGATATAAGAAAATAAAACCTGGGCCTCATTTATACGCCGCAGGACGTTAAACCTTCCGTTCCCATTCAAATTTTTTTTTGCTCTGCTCCAGACAGTTAAGTGTTTAGAGGAGGTGTTTCAGTAGTCATTCTGTGTATCTTTATGTACATCTGACAAAAGTAACTTCAAGTGCTTAAAACAAACCAACATGGTGCAAACATATGCATACAAAGAAACACATTTAAAACCAAATATAAGAACATAAGGTGCAAAAAAGCAACTTTTCAAATAATGAAAAACAACAACAAGCAAAATAAAAGTCTTATTGGTGTTTTTTAGGTTAAAGGTTTGGATTTATTCACACCTACATATGCCATGGCTACATTCATATTAAAAGTAAGTTTTATTTTACCACTCAAAACTTATGAATAAAGGAGAAAAGGTCATACGTGCTGTATCCCTCAAACATTGTTCCAAATCAGTGTGTTGAAAAATATCTGTGACTTTCACAACTCAATCTCTGAGTGACCTTTGTTTGATTTGGAGCATTATTGGCACAGTTTTGTATAAAACCGATTAAATTTCATAAGGAGACTCGAGGAGTTATGTGAAAATGATCAGCTTTATGACTGATGCTGAAAAACACATTTCTGCAATAAAATTATTGGATTACTTATTGTTTTGAAGTGTTTTATAATTAGACTTTCCTTAATTTAATGAAGAATTCCAATAGATTTAGAAAGTTTACCCTTGATTTAATCATGTCTCAATACTTTATGGTCAACTCCAACACCAAGGAACTTTGTTGTGTGAACATCAATGTCACCATTATAAATTTTAGTTTACAATCTTTATTATTTTCTCCTGACTTCTGAAAACCATAGATGCATTTGTCTTGCCATTCAGAATGATTTTTACATTATCAATCCAACATTTCATTGTTCACATCTCACTTTCAGCTCTGCCCTAAAGTTCCTCCAATGTTTTCCCTCAGCAAATTAAATCTTTAAGATTGTGGTTTTTGCACAAGATAAAGGACGGTGTCACATGAAATACACTGCTAAAAATAAATAAATAAAAGGAACACTTAAACAACACAATGTAATTTCAAGTCAACCACACTTCTGTGAAATCGAACTGTCCACTTAGGAAGCAACACTGACTGACAATCAATTCCACATGCTGTTGTGCAAATGGAATAGACAACAGGTGGAAATTATAGGCAATTGGAAAGACGCACCCAATAAAGGAGTGGTTCTGCAGGTGGTGACCACAGACCACTTCTCAGTTCCGATGCTTTCTGGCTGATGGTTTGGTAACTTTTGAATGCTGGCGGTGCTTTCACTCTAGTGGGAGCATGAGACGGAATCTACAACCCACACAAGTGGCTCAGGTAGTGCAGCTCATCCAGGATGGCACATCAATGCAAGCTGTGGCAAGAAGGTTTGCTGTGTCTGTCAGCGTAGTGTCCAGATCATGGAGGCGCTACCAGGAGACAGGCCAGTACATCAGGAGATGTGGAGGTGGCCGAGGGAGGGCAACAACCCAGCAGCAGGACCGCTACCTCCTTATTTGTCCAAGGAGGAACAGGAGGAGCACTGCCAGAGCCCTGCAAAATGAGCTCCAGCAGGCCAAAAATGTGCATGTGTCTGCTCAGTCAGAAACGGACTCCATGAGGGTGGTGTGAGAGCCTGACGTCCACAGGTGGGGGTTGTACTTACAGTCCAACACCATGCAGGACGTTTGACATTTGCCAGAGAACACCAAGATTGGCAAATTCATCAATGGCGCACTGTGGTCTTCACAGATGAAAGCAGGTTCACACTGAGCTCATGTGACAGACGTGACAGAGTCTGGAGACACAGTGGAGAACGTTCCGCTGCCTGCAACATCCTCCAGCTTGACCGGTTTGGCAGTGGGGCAGTAATGGTGTGGGGTGGCATTTCTTTGGAGGGCCGCACAGCCCTCCATGTGCTCGCCAGAGGTAGCCTGACTGCCATTAGGTACCGAGATGAGATCCTCAGACCCCTTGTGAGACCATATGCTTGTGCAGTTGGTCCTGGGTTCCTCCTAATGCAAGACAATGCTAGACCTCATGTGTCTGGAGTGTGTCAGCAGTTCCTACAACATAGAGGCATTGATGTTATGGACTGGCCTGCCGGTTCCCCAGACCTGAATTCAATTGAACACATCTAGGACATCATATCTCGCTCCATCCACCAATGCCAAGTTGCACCACAGACTGTCCAGGAGTTGGCGGATGCTTTAGTCCAGGTCTGGGAGGAGATCCCTCAGGAGAACATCTACTGCCTCATCAGGAGCATGCCAAGGCGTTGTCGGGAGGTCATACAGGCACACGGAGGCCACACACACTACTGAACCTCATTTTGACTTCTTTAAAAGACATTACATCAAAGTTGGATCAGCCTGTAGTGTGTTTTTCCACTTTCATTTTGAGTATGACTCCAAATCCAGGCCTCCATGGGTTGATACATTTGATTTTCATTGATAATTTGTGTGTGATTTTGTTGTCAGCACATTCAACTATGGAAAGAACAAAGTATTTAATAAAAAATGTTTCATTCAGTCAGATCTACAACGTGTTGCTTTAGTGTTACCTTTATTTTTTTGAGCAGTGTATATCATTAATATACAGTATGAACAACTTCAGACCATTCACGGATTGTTGAGGTGCTCCATGGTTAATCTTACAAAATCCTGACACAAAATCTTTTATAGCACACAATGATGTCTGTTTGTTAAATAAGGTTTAACCAAGCATGAATACCCCACACATCCCATAATTCTCTAGTTTCTCAAACAGCCAGCTGTGATATGTTGTACCAGAAGCTTTTTTCAGGTCAGCATGAATACAAACTGAACATTAATCATTTTCTCTGGCCTTTTTGCCAAATATTTTTAGTCTATTTTTTTTTTGACATTACATATATTTACATGTTTTAAATGCTTTTTTGTTTGCAGTATTTCTTAATTTTCTTCTTAACTTTTGGGAAATATTATTTCTTGTATCATTTTATAAATCATTTAATATCTCAGTAAGCTTTTAAATAATACTCTTTAGGCTACAAGTAATATTTTCTTAAACAAACAAGATGTACAAATGGTATTATTTTTCTAATACAATCGAGTCCTATAATGTAGCACCTCTCCATGCAGCCCGGAGACAAAATACAACTCATTAGTATTTCCTCACCAAGGCACTGATCAATAACAGGTTTTTTCCATTCACAAGCCAAAAAACTCTCCTGAGAAGCTGGAAGGGTGCCTGGATTACTTGTTAGTATAAATACAAACGTTGAGTAACTGTGTATTCTCTTCATTTGGTGATAAAATGCTTTACTAAACATTATTTGCTACTTCCTGTTTAGGTCGAGGCTACAGCACAGGTGTCGAACTCCAGTCCTCGAGGGTCGGTATTCTGCAGGTTTTTGTTGTCTCCATGCTCCAACATACCTGACTGAATTTCATAAATAAGTTGACAAGAAGCTGCTGGATGCATTTGATTTGAATTAGATGTGTTGGTGGAGAGAAACAACAAAATGCTGCCAGATACTGGCCCTCCAGGACTGGAGTTTGACACCTTTGATCTACAGTGACTCCACAATGTTAATACTTGTCTAATTAGTGGCCCAACAATGAAGTGATCATTTCAGTTGATTTTTAAGTCTTATTCAGTGTATGTTCTTTTTTCTCTCCTGTTAGGAAAATCAAAGCATTGAGATGTTCTAACTGCTGATGGAGTGAATCATCAGTAGAAACATTTGAGGCCAATGTGTAAGTTCATCCCACTGAGATACCATTTTAGACTGGAGTCATCACAAATACTTAAAGGTCTGGCTGGAAGATGATATTTAGGTTTGAAATGTCCTGATCTTGTTTTACTCAAGGGATCCAGAATCCATGGCAGAGGTTGTTGAATTAGTCAAGCAGCTCCTTTAAACTATCATGTAGCATTCTTATTGGACAAGTGAAAACAACTTTGATATCTTCTTTAATTTTTCCAGTTAAAAATGTTGTTGTACCTACAGTCAGTAATCTGCTACCTCTGCATGAAGCTATATGCAGAGTTCCCATACAGTCACAGACTGTGTTCAGTAAGTGTAGTTCAACAAGAGGTTGTTAATCTGTCACTGTAGTGTTTATAACCAAGTTTTGTAAATCCCCAAAGACTAATAAATGTTAAATAATTTTATTTCCAAATGTCTTACTTGTAGAAATCATCTCAGACACACTGTTTTTTTTTAAAAGTATTTTATTATGGTTGATTAATCTTTTTCTTTTTTTAACCTTTAAAACAGTCGGTCGGTGGCTGCAAAAAAAACCCCCAATGTCAAAGTCAAAATTTGTTTAATGTGATTTCTCTTTCTCCAGATCAGTGAAGTTGGGTTTGTGTGCAGAGCACACTGAAGTCAGGAATCATGGCTTGTACAACACAGTCTGCTTTACATTATGTCAGTAATGCCAAAAGTAACCTTGTGAGAGAACTAACGGGTCTCTCTGTGATCCTGGACAATCTGCATCAGCAAAGAGTTCTCAGTGATGAAGCTGTCAGACAAATACTGGCAGAAAAAGATGACAATGATAAAAACAGAAAAATGCTGGATTTCATCATTCATGATGGGGAACAAGCATGTTACAAGTTACTCAACATTATTTATATGACGAGAAAGAGGACTTTGGGGAGGCAAGAAGCTTCTAGTGAGACCCAAAGGTTTGATGTGCATCACTGGATCAGCTGCTATTCTTTCAAGGAAGACATGGAAACGAATGACAACATTTTAAAAGGTATTTTTTATCATATAAATTATTTATGTGACATCTGTAGTTTGTGTACAATAAATATTTTATAATTTCTTTAATGAGTGTGTCAATGTAAAAACAAATCTCCATTTTTAAGAGGACACACGTAGACATGCACATTTATTTATTTTCCAACTGTTTTTATTACAGGACCGAAGCCATGTCACAAATATCACAAAAAATTAAAGTCTAAAGCTCAAAAACTATCAAATGAGTTTTGGATGTCCAGCAGAACTCTTTTTGAAGAAAACAAGGAGCCTGTTCTGTCTTACAATTCACTTGTTTTGGAAACCCAAGGGAGGCTTGGTCCATCAAAAATAAAGAAACTTAAAAGCAAGAAAAGCAAACTGAGTCGCCCTAAAAAGCTCAGGACATACATCCCTGAAGACAAACCTGAAATCTCTCTCAGTAATCTTCTGAAAACGGATAAAGACATACTTTTAGTTGGGAAACCTGGAATTGGAAAGACGGGACTGACTCTTGAAATGCTGAGACTTTGGTCAGAAAAAGAGAGCGAAGAGCTGGACTACATGTTTTACTTTGACATGAGGGAAATGGAGCAGATCCCATTCACCAGGAGCTTAGAAGATCTTCTTTTCGCTGTGTACAGTGAACCAGATGAAGACAAAGACGAGGTCTTACAGGACATGAAGAAGAACTCTGATAATGTTACAATAATTTTTGATGGACTCACAGAAATCTCTTCATCAGTTGTTCAGAGACTCATAGAAAAAGACCTGCCCAATGCAAAGATCATCATGACATGTCTACCAGATGACGAAGATGACCTTTCCCTTCCTGAGTGTCTCAGAGTGGAGGTGAAAGGCTTTAGTGAGAAGACCATAAAAACATACTTGTCTGCAATATTTTGTAAAGATCCGGAGAAGGTTTTGAGCAGTGTAGAGTTGTTAACTCTTTGCCATGTCCCGATGTACGCATTGATGGTGGCTGCCTGCTTTTCATCAGAAGTCTTAACACAGCCAAGAACCATAACAGAAATATACATTAGTATTGTTTGTTTCTGCCTTAAGACAAACAGCAACAAAACAACAAACAAACATCTGAATTCCTTCCTCGAATCCAGGAGTAAAGAAATGCTGTCTCTGGCTGAAGCTGCTTTTCATGCAACTCAGAAAAGAAGCGTAAACCTGGAGAAACTGGTCTGTGAAGACAGCTGTGTCTTTTCTTTCCTGAAAACACTTGATATCAAAGTTGACGTCAATGAAACAATAACGACGCACGCATTTCTCCACTACACAGTTCAGGAGTTTTTTGCAGCTCTGTGGCTTTTGAATTATCATGATAAAATCCGGGAGGTTTTTCAGCAGTGCCTCACTGAGGAGAAGAAACACATGAAAAATCTAATTCCTTTCATGTGTCGATTGTTGAAAGAAAAGAGCCCCAGTTGGATGAGCTGTCTGATTCCAGTTGAGGAGCTCAACAAAACATGCAAGTGGTTCTTTGAAGAGATGATTACCACATTTTTGTCTGTGGCTGACACTGCGGACAGTGGGCTCGACGTTGACCTGCTGTTCTTATGTCAGTGCATGTATGAGTCCCAGTGTCCTGAAGCATGCATCTACCTTCTGGAAAAACTGGACTTTGCTCTTGACCTTAGAAGAGAGAATCTGGATCCTTACACTTGCTGTGCCGTGGCCTATGTGGTCACTCAGTCAAAGGAAAGGAAAATATCTCTGGACCTTGAAGATGTGGCAATATCAGGAGAAGGAATAAGGCAACTGTTTGGATGTCTTGGAAATGTCGAGTGGTATGAATTAACATTTTTCTTGATGTTATATTTTGCTTAAGTACAACAGTAGTTGGACAACAAAAAAGGAAACAGGTGATATTTTAACCTTCTAATTTCACAAGTGATTGGAAACTAATCCCACTGGCTCCTATTTGACATTTACATTCTCTGCAGATATTCTGTACCTATTGTAATAGCCAAGACTCATGGTTTTTAAAGTTCTTGGCTTCCAAATAGTTGTACAAATTGTTTGAGCTTTGGTAACAAAATCGGTTGAGTGGTGACATTTTCCTAGAAAATGCGTATTTAAAGTAATGCTTTCATAAAAATATAGGAAAACCTGGGCTCTCATTGTTAACCTCTGTGCTTATGCACAAAATAGTGCTAGTCACTTTTCACACGTTTGTGATTTATAAAAAAAAAAAAAATCCCTCACGCAAAGTCTGACCCATATGTACACTGTCTTTGGAGATGAGAAAGTGGCGACACAGATGGTGAGATGGGGAATTGAAGCCACACAGCATCATGATTCCTCAGACATTTCATTTTTACTCCATATCAAACTTTAATCATAGATCAACTTCATCATAAGCATTTCAAACAGCAGTGTTATTTATACTTGAGATGGTGAATCATGGAGGGCAAAAAGGTGTAGCTTCAGTCGGGGAAAGAGGAAATTTGATCCAATTGTGTGTTTAAGGATATCTAAGATTCCCATCAACAGAGAAGGGATGGATGTAAAGGCCAGGGAGTCTCAATGTTAGATGATCTAGAAGTAAGTCTTTTAAAGAAAGAAATAGGGATGAGTTGCACAGATTAGCATTGGCACTAAAGACCTCAGACAATAATTCAGAAGGTCTGAATTTACTATGAGGGCTAACAGTCAGGCACTGAAGGGCTGGCAGAACACTCCTTTTATCCTCCCCTGATGATCTAGATGAGAAACAGGTGTGTAGCCACACACTTGTCGCAGATTCTGCCTTCCTGCAGACTGCGCACCACAAGGACCTGTGGTAGACAGCAGCTGAAAAAAAACCCCCTCAGATGTCAACCATAGACTGTATATAGAAAGATGGACGGAGCCTCCGTGATGTCACTCATAGGTTTATGAAGAGCTGAATTGAAGCTCGGTGGGTGGTTCCTACCATCGCCATCTTGGCAGAGTCATGCCCATATGGAAAATAGATATATGGGCAGAGAGGTGGAGCTGAGAGGGGGGCTGTGAGCGTCATGGTGGATGATTGACATTGAGCGAACTCCGAGCTTTCTGTAGCTAAAAGCTAACCGGGCTAACCCAGAGATAACTAACCAGCTGACAGAGGTAAGTGAGCTAAGCCGCGTAGTTAACCGGCTAAAAACTGCGGTTGCTCTACGTTCTTCTGACTTGAAGTGGGAGATTGGTACCTGTAACTCAAAAGGACACGCCACTAAATATGCCAAACTTCAAGATTAGATTACTTTTAAACAGGCAAGTTAGAAAAAAATTCACTCCCCCCACAGTTGTCATGAAAGTAAACCTGACCTATTAAACCAAAAATGGATTTTTGAACCAGGCTGTAAACATGTTTATTTCTGCCATGAAGTTGGCCTTTTTAATATGTGAGTCTGTGGGGATTGTCTCTTTTGCAGCCCCTAGTGGAGTAAGGGGGAACTGCAGTTTTATGCACTTTCGCATAGGCTTTACTTTTAACCGCCGGAGGTTGCCGCTTGATCTCAACCATCCCAACAGATATTAGTGAATGAGTGAAATAGAATATACACAGACATTAATATTGTAAACTCAAGCTCTTTTAATGTCTGGAAAAATCAATTTAATTTTAAAACAGTCAAAGAAAAAAAAAGAAAAAAAGAAAACCTCTGGTCAGTTTTAAGTGGCATCCCTAATTTCAAGTATTTAAGTGTATTAAGTGTATTAAATACTTTAGCAGCTTCAGCTGTCAGTGTTAGGGTTAGCTCAAACTCTAAGCTTTAAGTAGTTAGCTCTAATTTATGGGATGTTGCAGTACTTTTAACTTTTAAAAATGTTTTCATCCACCCTTTAGATTAATATAAGGTATTTATATAGTACTGAACCAAAGTGGGATCAGCCAGTGTCAACTTCAGTTTGGTCATGCAAAGGAGGTGATCACTTCCTGCCTGACTCCAGCTTAAAGCTGGATGCAGTCACAAACATTCTTGTACTTTTGGATGCGGGAGAGGCTTACGCTACTCCTAGTAACAGATGAAACTACAGATTCACGTCATTCAACAAAAGCCCGTAAATCACTACAAAAAGTCACCAGACATTTTGTCACTTTTTCTTTTAATAGCGACTACATGTGTTCATTTTGATGTATAAAACCAAACCAAAATTAACGTGTTAAAGTCCCATCCCTGCCTTAATAAGCAAGTCATAGGTGACACTAATGTGTACTGGTACATGTTAAAGGTAAAACTTGTCAGGTCTGACAAATTCAATGACCCAGTGCTAGTGCAAAGCAGTGTAGGGAACAGACTACCAGCGGTAGCCATACGTGATGGCTTCTTGGTAAATGAATAAATAACTTATTTTAGGAATTTTAACAGTTTAACAGTCGGTTTTAACTAGTTAGCCAGTCTGCCCTTGTATAGTTGTGGTTACATACTGTATGTAGCTTACCATCACCACATACTATATATAAAAACTTTTAATCTTAATTATGTTTTTTTTTTTTTGTTACATTCCACCCAGTTTAGTAAGGAGCCAATTCTGTGATGGTTTGGGCATCTTTTTATTGTGCAACTAGCTTGGTCGTGTAGTAGCACTCTGATAGGGTTACATTTTGAGTATAATCCCTTAATTTCAATTGACATGTATTAATTTGCATGTGCAAATCTGTGTAATTTGCGTGTGCATGGGATGAACTATGGTTTGCAGTTGATTTAGTAAGAGTGGCAGGTGCAAATAGGGCTGGGTGAAATGACCAAAATTTCATATCCCAATATAGCTAATTTTATATCCCTATACCGATATACATATCAATATAAAATTGTTTGTGTAATTTTGTGTCAGTCATCAGTTATATATCAGATGTGCTTGGCAACGGCAGCAGTGATCTCCTTCCATCTGCGGGAACTATGGTCATATGATGTTTCATGGGTAAAAACCTGCTGCAGTGTTTGCATCTGGACTTTATTATGATCACTTTTGCCACCCCTTGACTCTGCTTTTGCAGCTTTAGCTCATTGACTGTATTCTTTGTCATGATTCTTGGATTCTTAAAATGAGTTAGTAGTGTTGGAGTCGTTGTTAGGACTGTGAGCTAGTCTGTTGTTGGTTCCACGTTAATCTTTTTAAATCCAAACCGCATCTATGCGGCAGAAATTTCCCCTCTTCTAGGAACAAGCTTATCGTTTTGGGTTGGCTGATCATCTTTTAGTGAAATATCCTGCTCTGAAACGCGTCTACCGTTTTCCTCCATGTTGCATGTTTACATATTGCAACGTGCATGCAGTAAAGTGCATCTTGATGTAAAATAATCCAGTATAGCACCTAACCGTGGCTTAAGCAACAGAGACTCATGAAATGATAGACATTTTTTATCATCTAAAGAATATATATTGTCATATCACCCAGCGATGGGTTCAAACATGTTTGAGGTTTGCGATTTAAATGAGGATGTTGAGCATTATGCGGTTTAGAGCATGGCAAGTTTGGAGAGAAAGCATGACTTACAGCCCTGACTGTGTGACTGCCACACAAAAACTAAATAAGATAAAATTTCTGAAAAAGTTAAAAAATTGGCAATAATAAATTGTCTGTAAATGAGTACTATGTACAAAAGAAAGTATGTAAAAAAAGAAAAAAAAATTATGACACAGTCTGTCATTTCTTCTCTAGAGCTCATTTATTTTTTACTGTTGATCTTCGAAATTGACCCCCCTACAAGACAGCCGTCTAAAAACTCACCAACTCGTAACTTGATTGACAGAAGACTTTTTTTGTAGGCACCCCGGGCCTTGGGGAGGCTCCCACAATCACTGGATGTTATGATAATCCAACATCCCTAGTAAATTTGGCACCAGCCAGCAAGTAAATCACAGGCTCCTAATCAGAATCACTTCAGTAGTGTGAGCTGTTCACGCAGCAGTGCGCACACAGGTCACATTTAAAAATGTAGTGTGAACATCCAAGCAAATAAATTGGGAATAGATTGGGATTGAGCATTAAGGGCTGCTTAAGGATTGGATAAATATGCCTTGAACTGCTATCCAAAACTTGTATCACTCTATTCCTAGATATAGTGTGGTTATTGCTGCCAAAGAAATACCTATGTTGTATAACAAAGTAATAATCATGTTTCAATTGTTTTGTGTAGCCTCTATAATACACTATAAATTATATTAATGGATGAATAAATACATATTAAACAAATATTTTTACCGTTTGGATAACAGGTGTGACCCTCTGCCACAGCAGTTGTGGAAGATTTACCTTCTCAGTGAAGGACAAATGGATCATATAACCTTACTTGGTCTGGATAGGAACCAGTTGTATCTTCCAGTGGAGGGCAGAACGCGTCTGTTTGAAAGAGCTGTGAAAGTCATACAGATGATGACTGCAAAAGTAAATGTCTGCCTCTACTGGGACAGAGAAGGTCCTGTCTGTCAAAGTCTGTCTGATGCCCTCTTTGAAGTTTTACCGAACATCAACTCACTCAGGTAAGTGAGAAAAAAATAATTCTCCACACTTATATTTATTCTGAGTGTTTTAATATTGAAATGGTACTGAATACTAACTCCAGAACTGTTTAGACCCAGAATTTATCAGTGATATGTTTATAGAAAATGAACCGAGCAGAGCTCTTGGATTCAGAGACTGGTCTATTAGTCCAGGCCAAACGGGGAGAAACAGCATTTAGTTGTTATGCTGGAAACAAATGGAACAAACTGCCAGTGGAGATTATTATTAAATCATGCTTGAAAACATTTCTTTTCTCATGTACAAATTCATGAAGTCTACTGTGTTTATTTGAACTTATCTTGCTTTCAACAATTTTAATTTAGTCTATATTTGTGATTTGTTAATGCATTTTATGGCTTTTTAGTGCTTTCATGTAATGCTTTTAATGTTTTTTTTTGTTGTTGGTTTTTTTTTTTAAAATCAAATTTTTCTTGCCTTGTCTTGCCTATAATGCTGTAGCTTACAGTAGAGTGGTCCTAATAAACTTTATCACACAGTTTCAAGATGAGCTCCAGAGGTCTGGGTTCAAGCAATCAAGAGACATGCCAAGAGACATGCCAGACTTTGGAAAGGGAGCAGAAAGATTTGTTCCTGGATTTATGCCTCAAAGCAGCACTTTGTGATCAAGAACGATTTCATCAAGTGGTACAGGTGATCGTGTCCCTGTTTCCTGTTAAAACTGACTTCACTAACATCCTTCTGGATTTATATCAGCATGTTAAAAGCAAAAATAAGTCAAGTTTTTTTTCAGCAGTAGAGTCAGTTTTCCAGTCAGCTCCTGCAGTCTGGTCCATAAAACTCTCAGACAGAAAGACCTCCATCCTCCTGGAAGTGCTGAAACTCCAATCAGAGAAGAAACAAGTGGAGCTGACAGACTGCTCACATGAAGAGAGAGAAGTGAGGAGTTTCCTGCAGTGTCTGCCTTATATCTCACAGCTCAGGTACATTTATTCTTCTTTCTATGATTAACTTTATGTATGTGAAGGGTTTTTATTATTATTGCCATTATTATTGTTTGGTCTTTCAGTTGTTGGGTGTAAGCCTGATATTTTAGTTACTTTCATTGAAGGTTTATAAATCTGAAATGAAAGATAATAAGAGCAATTGGTTTTGTACTGAAATTTAATCATAAGTATCACAGAACTCGTACATTTAGTTTTTCCAATTTGTCCTAAACATCGGGCATTAAAGAATTGAACAATCTTTGCTTTTATTTTCAGTAGGCTTGCAGCTCATCTCATTGGAAATGAATAAATATCCAATTGAAAGAATAAATTTGATTCATAGTGAAATGTTACTTTGATTACTTTTTTAATGAACGACACAAGTAGTCCTATTGAGACTCAGTCTCATTTCCAGTGAAACCTGGTTCAGACAAATCAAAACATTTAGTTAAAGTTAAAGACAGCTCAAACAAAACAAAATAAATGAGAGTTTATAGAAAGAGAAAAAGAAGGTTACTTGCTGAACCTCAGAATAACTTTACATCCCCCTGATGGGATCAAGGTCGGCAACTTTACATGCTGCTGAGTCATGTTCCAAGTTAAAGTGACAGAGTAAAGCTTGTTACATCCTCCACGAGTGAGAACTTTTTTCTAGTTCTCGAGGCTCCAAGAAGAAAATGACGTCATTTTCTTCTCGCGGACGTGTTTGAGGACAGTTCTTGACACACCGGGCTGGCAGAACTTTTTTCTTGCGGTGCTCCAAGAAGTATCGTGTGATTGGTCGGACATTTGAGGTGGGCGTGGTTAACACAGAGAAAGCATGAAGCGGAGTTGCTGCTTCTGTGTTTTTGTTGTTGCAGGTAAAATGGATTGTTTTGATAAAACAGCTGATTGAGGTGGTGAGTAAGTATGAATATTTTTACATGTGGCAATAAAACACTCGGACCCAGCTGCGTGCACAACCCGCCCTGCCGCGGACGAAGTTGCTCGTTAAATATGAAACTAGAAAAGCACTCAGAGAGCGGAAACCTCTGCCAAGCACAATGTTAAAGAACCCTTTTCAGAAATTCCTGGGTCCGGATCACCACCAAAATTTAATCAGTTGTTCATTTTCACATTTCCAACAACTATTGAAATTTTTTTAAAAATCCGTCTGTAAACTTTTGAGTTATCTTGAGCACAAAGACGCCGGGAAAAAGATCACCTCCTTGGTGGAGGTAACAACCGGGTTCATTGCACATAAAAGCAGACATCTCCCCCTGCAGTGACCCCTCCCCGCTGCAGACGTGCTTCTCCTGGAGAATGTATGGACCTGACGAAAAAGGAAGATTTTTTCTTGTTCTTGCAGCCTCAAGAGCAAGAACTCAGTTCTCGCTTCTCGTGGAGTATGGAACAAGCTTAACGGTGTGTTCAGACCAAAACGCTCAACACGCGGAATGCTCAACGCTGGTCACTAAATCGCCACTTTTGTGTCCGACGCCCAAAACGCTCCTGCCGCGTCTGCCGCTTATGTGTCTGGAGCGAGCGGCAAACGCGGCGGAAAAGAGAGGAGGGAGGCGGCGCTTTCCTTCCGGTCAGTTTGAATGATGGCGGATTCAGTACAGATATGGTATGGTTTTATTTAATAAATAAAGCTAGAGGACGTTATCATAGAGCAGTTAGTCAGTATTAATGCAACAAGAGCCGCACTCAGCAGAGAGCCACCGCCGCCCCCAAACAAAGCGTTGCTGGGCAACGTATCCTGCTACGTTGCCAAATCAGTAACATTCAGCTTTGTAGCAAGGAATGGTTATCCTAAATATTGCACGGAGTAATCGCGTCTCAGCCCCGTGTCTGGGTTCACCACAGGAATCCTCCAGGAGCTGCGAGCTGATCACTCTGATTGGTTGACGCCCCGCGTCGAGCGGCCAAAGTTCAGCTTTGTCCATCTCTGACTTTTGACATGCGTTCTGCGAGGAACGCGCGCCGAGTTTAACAAACTTCTTAAATTTTCAGCGCATTCCGTGCGGAACTTGAACGCTCAAAACGTGACGCGAGAAAGCACGACGCCCCCTTGCCGCACCTCCCCATAGACTTTCATGGAAACCTGCCACTCTTGACGCTCAAAACGCGTTTGGTCTGAACACACCGTAAGAGAACGTTATTTGGCTGAGCTTTGTATGAACTGAGGGAATGCTGACTGTAATGAAATCCTGGGAGTGTAGGCTGTGACTGAGTTCACCTGGATGTCAGAAAATATGATGAGTCGACTCATCTTGATGATGTGTTGAAAAAACGTAAGATGTTATTTCTCATGGAAAGCCCCAAATATTTTGTTTGCTTATTATATTGAAGGGGAAATATGAAATTAGCCATCATCAAACTGGATTGCAGGTAGTTTAGAGTATACAGGGGAGAAATATGTAGATCATTTTCTTCTTTCTGAATCAGTAGATTTTCTTCCATAACAAGTGATCAGACATAAACAGCCTTACAGCTGGGTGACAACAACACATCCATGTTCATACCTCCTCATACACACATAGAAACACATGCAGTTAAAGCTGCTGTTGGCTTTGGGAATTTTTCAGCAGCTAAAAACTAAAAGTAGCTTCAATTTCTGTGAAATTTAACAGCATTTTTTTTTAAATCTAAATGAAGAAAACAAAGTTATATTTACCTGCTTTTATTCATTTCTGACTGGAGTAACTTTACTGACCATGATGAAGATTGTAGCAGCTCTATAGAGAGCAACACATTCAGATTACACACCAATGAGTCTTCATCACTTTGTGTCTCCACCTGCACATGTTGTGGAGCAGAACTGGGTTTTCCATGTGTGTTACATCAGCAGAAAGATGAAGCAGCTGAAGCTGTTTTACTTTATTGTTGTCACATTTGAGTTTTCTATATTTTACATTTAAAATTCAGAGATGAAATGAAATCAGAGGGACAGATGAATTTCAGTGGTTTCAGTAACAGGATGAGTGTTTGTGTTGTGAGTCAGTAAGAGTCTAAAATCAATATTCAGCTGCTCTCATCAAAGGTGTGTTGAACATGGAAGTTCATCATATACAGGACACACCTGTACAAGATGGAGTCCATCAGTAGTGTGTGGTTGTATTTATGCAGCTGAGATCAAATCATCACTAAATGTTTCCTTCTTATTCTTCCAGGTTGGATAATTGGTGGTCAGATCTTCATCAACAAAGCAGGTTGTTTGTGAATCTGTTCTGTGCAGCAGCAGAGAGAGAACAGCAGACAGGAGAGAAGATGCTGAAGATGTTATCATCAGTGTTGTCAAAAGAAAGATTCCCTTTTAATTCCTTGAACTATTACACGGACAAATATCATCTTGACTTCCTGCTGGATCTGTACTCCCAGATGAAGGATCATGAGACTAAAACAGGACTGAGTCTCCTTCCATCCTTACAGTCAGTTTTCCAGTCAGCTCCTGCAGTCTGGTCCATAAATCTCTCAGACAGAAAGACCTCCATCCTCCTGGAAGTGCTGAAACTCCAATCAGAGAAGAAACAAGTGGAGCTGACAGACTGCTCACATGAAGAGAGAGAAGTGAGGAGTTTCCTGCAGTGTCTGCCTTTTATCTCACAGCTCAGGTACATTCATTCTTCTTTTCATGATGATCTTTTTACAGGATGAGATTTGTTATATTATGATTATTATTATTGTTCTCATCATAGTTATTTTTTGTTAGTGAAATTTAATAAGAAGTATTACAGATCTCATGTATTTAGTTTTTTCTTTTTGTCCAAAACTGAAGACCCTTAAAAATAGTTGATCAAACTTTTTTTCAGTAGGCTGGTAGCTCAACTTATTAGTAGAAATAAATACATCTTAAATGTACATAGCAAAGTTTATTCTTAGTAAAATATTACTTTTGTTCTTTTTTTTAGTTTAAATTTTATTTATACGGGTCATCCCACTGAGACACAGAGTCTCATGTTTTGGAGAGAGAAACCAAACAGTGAAACTTGTTTTGGACAAGTAAATAACATTTAGTTACAGTTACAGACAGCTCTAACAATACAGAATATATGTTAGTTTATTTAAAGGTAAAAACTAGGTTACACACTAAAAAAACACTTGAAACAAGCAATTCAAAGATACTTTCTCCAGTTGTGAGGGCCGACGGTCCACATGTTGTTGTTTTCTTTACTTGTGCGGTAGTCGTTAGCAATATAAACTTCCACAGTACTCCGATGTAACAAGATATGAGCCAGTCTTTATTATTTTTTTGACAAGGCAGCC
The DNA here is from genome assembly GCF_933228915.1 of Telmatherina bonti. NCBI lineage: Eukaryota > Metazoa > Chordata > Actinopteri > Atheriniformes > Telmatherinidae > Telmatherina > Telmatherina bonti. The sequence goes on from NC_136633.1 coordinate 11,957,655, forward strand.
TTCTTACAGGAGTGATGATAGGATGACACAATAAATCCGATTTGTTAATGTTGCTGTGATCGCTTACAGCTACAGTAAGAAAACTGTATAGCTACAGGCTACTCCACGCTGCAGCCCCCTAGCTGTCGGAAATCTGCTGCTTTCTTAAAGAGACAACATTCTGACATTTAGTGCAGCTAAGAGACATTGCAACATTTTGTTACTAAATATGCTAAACTGCAGGACCTAAAACAGGCTCTAATTGTAATCATTAAAATATGTATAAAAGGCAAAATAACTCCATATCCCTGCTATTACCTGGTGTGAATTGGCGCCTACACCAGTCTTCTCAAAATAACTTTAAATCCCTCGAATGGGATCATGGTGGGCAGCTTCAGATCCTGCTGAGTCATGTTCCAAGTTGAAGTAGGAGAGTAAGAGAACATCATTTTACCGAGCTCAGTATGAACCGAGGAAACCCTGAAAGTAATGAAATCCTGGGAGTGTAGGCTGAGACTGTTCTGTCTAAGTAGCAGGTAGGAGGATCATTATGATGCAGAAGCTCAAAGATGGATTTATAAAGGAAGTTCTAGCAGTGTAAGAGTCTGTGGATAGATAGTGATGATCAGCTGACCAGAGAGAACAATGTGCAACGATGAGAAAGGAGTTTACAGTCAGTTATGAATCAGTCTTGTTGACAGTTTTTACTGAGTTTATCTGAATGTCTGGAAAAATGAACAACTTCTGACTCATGAGTTGAGGAAATGTAAAGATGGGAATTTCTCAGCAGCTAAAAACTAAAAGTAGCTTCAATTTCTGTTGAATTTAACATTTTTTATTTAAGTTATGTTGACATGCGTTTTGTCATTTCTAACTGCATTAATTTTACTGACCATGATGAAGGTTGTAGCTTCAATGCGTACATCCTTGGATAATGTTGCCCCCCTAAAGAAGAAGAAATTAGATAAGATTATGAAGGCTCCCTGGTTTAATTCCCAGCTTCGAGCTCTAAAACAGGTGTCAAGGCGTTTGGAAAACAGATGGCGTTCATCAGGACTAGAGGAGTCTCACTTAACCTTGAAAGAAAGTTTAATCGTATACAAAAAAGCCTTACCGCAAGAACAGCTTATTATTCATCATTGATAGAGGAAAACAAAAACAACCCTCGGTTTCTTTTCAGCACTGTAGCTAGGCTTACTAGGAGCCGGAGCGCTGTGGAGCCATGTATTCCTTTCTCACTTAGCTGTGATGATTTCATGTATTTTTTCAGGAATAAAATTGACACTATTAGAGATCAAATTCACAATACTCTTCCTTCTACCTATAATGTTGAGCCTGTTGTGGTCTCCGAAGCATTACAACTAGGATCTGACTTGTGTCTAAATAGTTTCTGTCCTGTCCAACCCTCTGAATTAACTAAAATAATAGCTTCATCTGAACCATCCACCTGTATCTTAGACCCTCTCCCAACGAGCCTCTTTAAGGACATTTCCCTTTAAATAATACATCACTACTAAATCTTATCAATATGTCTTTAGTGACAGGATATGTACCACAATCATTTAAAACTGCTGTAATCAAGCCTTTACTCAAAAAGCAATCTCTGGATCCAGAGGTGATAGCAAATTGTAGACCTATATCTAACCTCCCGTTTATGTCCAAAATTCTGGAGAAAATAGTTTCAGCTCAGCTACATGCCCACCTGAGCAGAAATAATTCATGCAAGGAGTTTCAGTCAGGATTTAGAGCTCATCATAGCACTGAGACGGCATTGGTGAAAGTTACTAATGACCTTCTTATGGCCTCAGACAAAGGACTTGTGTCCGTACTTATCTTGCTTGATCTTAGTGCTGCATTTGATACAGTCGATCATAACATTCTGTTACAAAGACTAGAACAGGTGATTGGAAATACAGGTACAGCGTTAAGCTGGTTTAAATCATATTTATCTGATAGACTTCAGTTCGTTCATGTAAATGACAAGTCCTCCTCCCAAACTACAGTAAGTCATGGAGTTCCTCAAGGTTCTGTACTTGGACCAATACTCTTCACGCTATATATGCTCCCTTTTGGCAAAATTATTAGACAGCATGGAATAAACTTTCATTGTTATGCAGATGATACTCAAATATACTTATCCTTTAAACCAGATTAAACAAATCAGCCCAATAGGCTACAAAATTGTCTCATAGACATAAAGACTTGGATGTCTAGAAATTTTCTCCTCTTAAACTCAGATAAGACTGAAGTAATTCTTGTTGGATCTGAAAAACTCAGAGCTAAATTTTCCGGTTTTGTAATGAACCTGGATGGCATTACTTTAGCTTCCAGTGCTACAGTGAGAAACCTTGGAGTAATATTTGACCCTGACCTGTCCTTTGGCCCACATATTAAGCAGGTTACTAAAACAACCTTCTTTCATTTACGTAATATAGCCAAAATTAGGGACATTCTGTCTCAGAGTGATGCAGAAAAACTGGTTCACGCTTTTGTAACTTCGAGACTAGATTACTGTAACTCTCTATTACTGGGCTGTCCTAAATATGCCCTGAAAAGCCTTCAGCTGATCCAGAATTCTGCAGCCAGAGTCCTGACCAGAACCAGCAGGAGAGATCATATTTCTCCAGTTTTAGCCTCTCTTCATTGGCTAACTGTTGAATCTAGAATAGAATTTAAAATCCTTCTCCTTACATATAAAGCCCTCCACAACCAGGCACCACTATATATCAAAGACCTCATTGTTCCTTATATACCAAGCAGAGTACTTCGTTCGCAGACTGCAGGCTTACTTGTGGTTCCTAGAGTCTCAAAGAGCCGAGCAGGAGGCAGAGCCTTTGGTTATCAGGTCCATCTCTTATGGAATAAGCTCCCAGTTAGTGTTAGGGAAGCAGATACCCTCCCCACCTTTAAGACTAGGCTGAATACTTATCTTTTTGATAAGTCCTAAAGCTAGGGATGGTTAGCATCCCTTAGTTATGCTGCTATAGGTTTAGACTGCTGAGGGACATTTCTTGATACACTGAGCTTCTTTCTTTTTCTCTTTATGTCTCTCTTTTACCCCCCCCCCCCCCCCCCCCCCCCTTCTCAAAATAGCAGTTCCTGTTGTCTGTTGTCTTTCTGTCCTCTTCCCCCCACACAGCAGAGGCAGATGGCTGCCTGTCCTTGAGCCGGGTTCTGCCGGAGGTTTACTTCCTGTTAAAAGGGAGTTTTTTTCCTTCCCACTGTCGCCACTGTGCTTGCTCAGGATGTGAGATTGAGTTGGACTCAACTCAATCTGTTGGTTTCCTTATATAGGCTATTATGAATTGGCCTTCATTATATTTTTCCCTCTGTCTGTAAAGCGTCTTGAGATGGCATTGCCGTGAGTTGACGCTATATAAATAAAGTTGAATTGAATTGAATTGAAGATTGTAGATTGTAAAATTTTTTTATTTATTTTTATTTATTTTTTTTATTAAACACTCCCGTGTACCATGGTATGGGATAGTCAGATAAGAAATGGGAAATAAAATGAAAAATTTGTGGTTTGTAGAATCTGCGCCATGAATAATTTCAATGTTAGCAAAATGATATTTTTGGACAAAATAATGCACACTGGTTTATATTATTTAATGTAACCCAAGAAGTATTTTCTTTGAATACATTGCACTATGTTTTCAAAATGTATTGAATACATTATGCAGCTGAGATCAAATCATCACTAGGAAAGTAAGAGAACATCATTTTACCGAGCTCAGTATGAACCGAGGAAACCCTGAAAGTAATAAAATCCTGGGAGTGTAGGCTGAGACTGTTCTGTCTAAGTAGCAGGTAGGAGGATCATTATGATGCAGAAGCCCAAAGATGGATTTATAAAGAAGTTCTAGCAGTGTAAGAGTCTGTGGATAGATAGTGATGATCAGCTGACCAGAGAGAACAATGTGCAACGATGAGAGAGGAGTTTACAGTCAGTTATGAATCAGTCTTGTTGACAGTTTTTACTGAGTTTATCTGAATGTCTGGAAATAAAAAAAATTTCTGACTGATGAGTTGAAGAAATTTAAAAATGTTCATTCTCATGAAAAACCTCCAAATTTTCTTTGCTTATTATACTAAAAGGGAAAATATGAAGTTAACCATCAGCTAACTGGACTGCAGGTAGTTTAGAGTATACAGGAGAGGAATATGTAGATCATTTCCTTCTTTCTGACTCAGTAGATTTTCTTCCATAACTATAAAACATTAACAGAGCCTTACAGCTGAGTGACAACAACACATCCATGTTCATACCTCCTCATACACACATAGAAACACATGCAGTTAAAGCTGCTGTTGGCTTTGGGAATTTCTCAGCAGCTAAAAACTAAAAGTAGCTTCAATTTCTGTTGAATTTAACATTTTTATTTAAGTTATGTTGACATGCTTTTTGTCATTTCTAACTGCATTCATTTTACTGACCATGATGAAGATTGTAGCAGCTCTATAGAGAGCAACACATTCAGATTACACACACCAATGAGTCTTCATCACTTTGTGTCTCCACCTGCACATGTTGTGATATATGAGCTAAAGATATAACAAGGATACAGACTGGAGGTGTGCAACACAAGACTTGTTCATATGCAGATGATATCCTTCTGACTCTCACAACCCAAGCTTGAGCTTGCCTAAATTATTGTCCCTGCTTAAAGAGTTTGGTTCGTACTCTGGATACAAGTGAACTTCGACAATACTCAAACTCTTACTTTTAATTATGCGCCACAAGATAACATTGAAAAGCTATGTAAATTTAAATGGGCCAAAAATGCAATTAAATATCAAGAGTCCAAATTCTAAAAGATCTGTCCACCATATTTGACCTAAATTACACCCTTACAACTTCTAATATTCAGGCTGACTCAAACCGTTGGTCTATACAACAAATAAATATGAGCAAACGAATGGAAGGTGTAAAAATGAGCATACTACCTAAATTACTTTTCATCTTTCAGTCACTTCTAGTTGATATACACCAGAAACAATTTAATAGTTGGAATAGAATGATATCAGCATTTATTTGGGAGGGGGGGAACCCAGGATTAAATTTAAGACATTGCAGCTCCCTAAAGGAAAAAGGTGGGAGAGCCCTGACATGTCTGGAAGTTTATTATAAAGCTGTTCAACTACGTTTACTAGAGTATTGGTGTGACCCACTATATGAAGCCAAATGGAAAAACCTGGAACTAAACCAGACTGACATTCCTCTTCAGGTTCTTTTGGGGGAAAGAACACTCTTAAAGATGAACATTGAAAAACTAAATTCTTGGAATACTGTCCCATAAATTATCTGGCAAAAACGGCTTAAAAATGTGGAATTTGAGAGGAATCCACGATCATGACATTGGATCGCATATGATTCAGAATTTAGCTCAGCTAAGCTGGACAACAGATTTAAACACTGGATAACTGAAGGTATCACTTCCTACTGTGTAATATCTAATAATTACATAGATAGCTCCAAACAGTTTAAAGACAGCTTCCATTTAAAGAAACAAGATTTTTTTTTTGGATATTTACAACTGAGAGATAACTTTGACAGAAATATAAAAGCTACTGGAGAGGCCGGTTTGAATATGATTAAGGTTTTCACAGATACATATAAAGGTAACAACCAGAAATTGATTTCCAGGATTTATACTTCTTTACAGCTCGGAACAGGACTTTCCACAACGTATATTAAAACCAGATGGGAAAGGGATGCCAAAATAAAACTGACAGACGACGAGTGGTTAAATATCTGTATAACCCAGTCTAAAACTACTAGCTCAGATCTCTGGAGGTTGTTTGCTTGGAAAAATATGAAAAGGTTTTTCATGGAGGAAATAGTCTCCAACAAGCCAGAACATGGTCAGTGTTGGAGAGATGCGGTTCTGTGTCAGCAGATTATTTTCATATTTTTCTGGGAGTGTCCTACTATTACTAAATTCTGGGCAGATGTGATAGTAGAGATCACAGCAGTATTCAACCTGGAGATTAATTTTGACTTCAGTACCTGATACCTTTGTAGCCTGCCATCAGGACTGGAGAAGCAGGATCGGTACCCTTTACAAATCCGACTGGTCCGCTGTAAAAATGCTATAACCAGGCAGTGGCTGAAAAACAAACCACCTTTATTAGTAGAATAGAGAGAAACAGTTCAGGAAATCTAAATAATGGAACAAATGACTTTCTCTCAAAGATGTGCCTCTAAGGAAGAAAAATAGTGGGAAAAATAGACAAACTATGTTGACCCACTGTAATAATTTACCCTATGTTCTTGGTTACCCCCTCCCCTTTTTTTTTTTAATTTTTTTAATTTTATTTTATTAAACACTCCTGTGTACCATGGTATGGGATAGTCAGATAAGAAATGGGAAATAAAATGAAAAATTTGTGGTTTGTAGAATCTGCGCCATGAAGAATTTCAACGTTAGCAACAAGATATTTTTGGACTAAACAATGCACACTGGTTTATATTATTTAATGTAACCCAAGAAGTATTTTCTTTCTAATACATTGCAGTATGAATGGACCCTCTTTCTTATTCTTATTTTTAATCTTTTTATCCTCACCTAACCCAGGGTAACCCTGTCTGTTATTCTGTTCTGCCACGTTATATTTAAATATGTATCCATATGTGTTTATGTAGATGTACATAAGCGCTGGATATCTGAATATGCATATATATTCTTTTTGTTCTGTAAAAAAAAGGAAAAAAATAGTTGGAAAAAAAAGTAGCTTCACTTTATGATTTAACAACTTTTTGTATTTAATTGAAAAAAAAAACCAAAGTTAATTTTACCTGCTATATTATTTCTAACTGCATTAAATTTACTGACCATGATGAAGATTGTAACAGCTCTAGAGAGAGCAACACATTCAGATTACACACACCAATGAGTCTTCATCACTTTGTGTCTCCACCTGCACATGTTGTGGAGCAGAATTGGGATTTCCATGTGTGTTACATCAGCAGAAAGATGAAGCAGCTGAAGCTGTTTTACTTTATTGTTGTCACATTTGAGTTTTTCTGTATTTTACATTTAAAATTCAGAGATGAAATGAAATCAGAGGGACAGATATAATTCAGTGGTTTCAGTAACAGGATGAGTGTTTGTGTTGTGAGTCAGTAAGAGTCTAAAATCAATATTCAGCTGCTCTCATCAAAGGTGTGTTGAACATGGAAGTTCATCATATACAGGACACACCTGTACAAGATGGAGTCCATCAGTAGTGTGTGGTTGTATTTATGCAGCTGAGATCAAATCATCACTAAATGTTTCCTTCTTATTCTTCCAGGTTGGATTATTGGAGGCCAGATCTTCATCAACAAAGCAGGTTGTTTGTGAATCTGTTCTGTGCAGCAGCAGAGAGAGAACAGCAGACAGGAGAGAAGATACTGAAGATGTTATCATCAGTCTGCACATATCATACTTTTCCTTTCAGTAGCAGATACATGGATGGTAAACGCCAGTCTGACTTCCTGCTGGATCTGTACTCCCAGATGAAGGATCATGAGACTAAAACAGGACTGAGTCTCCTTCCATCCTTACAGTCAGTTTTCCAGTCAGCTCCTGCAGTCTGGTCCATAAATCTCTCAGACAGAAAGACCTCCATCCTCCTGGAAGTGCTGAAACTCCAATCAGAGAAGAAACAAGTGGAGCTGACAGACTGCTCACATGAAGAGAGAGAAGTGAGGAGTTTCCTGCAGTGTCTGCCTTTTATCTCACAGCTCAGGTACATTCATTCTTCTTTTTATTATTAACTTTTTACAGACTGAGATGTTTTTATTATTATTATTATTATTATTATTATTATTATTATTATAAGTAGTAATAGTAGTAGTAGCTTTGTTATAAGAGTAAGTTATTGTTTACTGATATTTAATCATGAATATCATAGAAGTCGCACTTTTAGTTTTTCCTATTTGCCAAAACTTCAGGCCTGAAAAAGAGTTGAACAAACTTTCTCTTTCAGTAGGATGGCAGCTCAACTTTTTATTAAAAATGAGTAAATCTCCAATTGAAAGAGTGAAGTTGAATCCTAGTAAAATATTTCTTTTTTCATTTAAAGTGCAAAAGCAGGTTAAATTCTAAAAAAACCACTAGAACAGGACCGACTCAAAGATGCTTTCTTCAATCCTCAGGATAGCTTCACGTCCCACTAATGGGATAAAAGTAGGCAGCTTTAGCTCCTGCTGAGTCATGTTCCAAGTTGAAGTAGGAGAGTAAGAGAACATCTGTCACACATGCAGCGTTACAGACCCAAAGAGCAGACGGGGAATGTAGCGCTGAAACACAAACTTTATTACAGACAAGGCGGTGGTCCAGGGAGCTGATAGAATTGCAGACAGACAGACAGATGAATGGATGTTTGGGAGTGCCGGTGGATCTGGGTGTGGCGCAGGACTGGTTAAAGAGTTTGTTCCAAAAGATTGAGGATGGCAATGGGATCAGACTGGATTCACTAAGAGGACAAATGAACATTAAACACGAAAAAAACACGTAGGTAAATTCAAGTAATACTAGAGACCAGATATCACTAGTTCCTAGTACGATCTGGCGTTGAATGCTGGATAGACCCGGAGGGATATACTGCTGTGTGATGGGATAATGAATGACATCTGTTACTTAGGAGTCTGAAAGAGAACCACGCCCCACACACACACACACACACACACACACACACACACACACACACACACACACACACACACACACACACACAGTCTGAAGACCCATGACAACATTTTACCGAACTCAGCATGACCTGAGGGAACGCTGAAAGTAATAAAATCCTGGGATGAGAGAGGAGTTTACAGTCAGTTATGAATCAGTCTTGTTGACAGTTTTTACTGAGTTTATCTGAATGTCTGGCTTTGGGAATTTCTCAGCAGCTAAAAACTAAACGTAGCTTCACTTTCTGTTGAATTTAACAGCATTTTCTATCTAAATGAGGAAAACAAAGTTATGTTTACCTGCTATATTATTTCTAACTGCATTAATTTTACTGACCATGATGAAGATTGTAGCAGCTCTATAGAGAGCAACACATTCAGATTACACACACCAATGAGTCTTCATCACTTTGTGTCTCCACCTGCACATGTTGTGGAGCAGAACTGGGATTTCCATGTGTGTTACATCAGCAGAAAGATGAAGCAGCTGAAGCTGTTTTACTTTATTGTTGTCACATTTGAGTTTTTCTATATTTTACATTTAAAATTCAGAGATGAAATGAAATCAGAGGGACAGATGAATTTCAGTGGTTTCAGTAACAGGATGAGTGTTTGTGTTGTGAGTCAGTAAGAGTCTAAAATCAATGTTCAGCTGCTCTCATCAAAGATGTGTTGAACATGGAAGTTCATCATATACAGGACACACATATACAAGATGGAGTCCATCAGTAGTGTGTGGTTGTATTTATGCAGCTGAGATCAAATCATCACTAAATGTTTCCTTCTTATTCTTCCAGGTTGGATAATTGGTGGTCAGATCTTCATCAACAAAGCAGGTTGTTTGTGAATCTGTTCTGTGCAGCAGCAGAGAGAGAACAGCAGACAGGAGAGAAGATACTGAATACGTTATCATCAGTGTTGTCAAAAGAAAGATTCCCTTTTAATTCCTTGAACTATTACACGGACAAATATCATCTTGACTTCCTGCTGGATCTGTACTCCCAGATGAAGGATCATGAGACTAAAACAGGTCTTAGTCTCCTTCCATCCTTACAGTCAGTTTTCCAGTCAGCTCCTGCAGTCTGGTCCATAAATCTCTCAGACAGAAAGACCTCCATCCTCCTGGAAGTGCTGAAACTCCAATCAGAGAAGAAACAAGTGGAGCTGACAGACTGCTCACATGAAGAGAGAGAAGTGAGGAGTTTCCTGCAGTGTCTGCCTTATATCTCAAAGCTCAGGTACATTCATTCTTCTTTTTATTATTAACTTTTTACAGACTGAGATGTTTTTATTATTATTATTACTATTATTATTATTATTATTATTATTATTATAATTATAAGTAGTAATAGTAGTAGTAGCTTTGTTATAAGAGTAAGTTATTGTTTACTGATATTTAATCATGAATATCATAGAAGTCGCACTTTTAGTTTTTCCTATTTGCCAAAATTTCAGGCCTGAAAAAGAGTTGAACAAACTTTCTCTTTCAGTTGGCTGGTAGCTCAACTTTTTATTAGAAATGAGTAAATCTCCAATTGAAAGAGTGAAGTTGAATCCTAGTAAAATATTTCTTTTTTCATTTAAAGTGCAAAAGCAGGTTAAATTCTAAAAAAAACACTAAAACAGGACCGACTCAAAGATGCTTTCTTCAATCCTCAGGATAGCTTCACGTCCCACTAATGGGATAAAAGTAGGCAGCTTTAGCTCCTGCTGAGTCATGTTCCAAGTTGAAGTAAGAGAGTAAGAGAACATCTGTCACACATGCAGCGTTACAGACCCAAAGAGCAGACGGGGAATGTAGCGCTGAAACACAAACTTTATTACAGACAAGGCGGTGGTCCAGGGAGCTGATAGAATTGCAGACAGACAGACAGATGAATGGATGTTTGGGAGTGCCGGTGGATCCGGGTGTGGCGCAGGACTGGTTAAAGAGTTTGTTCCAAAAGATTGAGGATGGCAATGGGATCAGACTGGATTCACTAAGAGGACAAATGAACATTAAACACGAAACAAACACTTAGGTAAATTCAAGTAATACTAGAGACCAGATATCACTAGTTCCTAGTACGATCTGGCGTTGAATGCTGGATAGACCCGGAGGGATATACTGCTGTGTGATGGGATAATGAATGACATCTGTTACTTAGGAGTCTGAAAGAGAACCACGCCCCACACACACACACACACACACACACACACACACACACACAGTCTGAAGACCCATGACAACATTTTACCGAACTCAGCATGACCTGAGGGAACGCTGAAAGTAATAAAATCCTGGGATGAGAGAGGAGTTTACAGTCAGTTATGAATCAGTCTTGTTGACAGTTTTTACTGAGTTTATCTGAATGTCTGGCTTTGGGAATTTCTCAGCAGCTAAAAACTAAACGTAGCTTCACTTTCTGTTGAATTTAACAGCATTTTCTATCTAAATGAGGAAAACAAAGTTATGTTTACCTGCTATATTATTTCTAACTGCATTAATTTTACTGACCATGATGAAGATTGTAGCAGCTCTATAGAGAGCAACACATTCAGATTACACACACCAATGAGTCTTCATCACTTTGTGTCTCCACCTGCACATGTTGTGGAGCAGAACTGGGATTTCCATGTGTGTTACATCAGCAGAAAGATGAAGCAGCTGAAGCTGTTTTACTTTATTGTTGTCACATTTGAGTTTTTCTATATTTTACATTTAAAATTCAGAGATGAAATGAAATCAGAGGGACAGATGAATTTCAGTGGTTTCAGTAACAGGATGAGTGTTTGTGTTGTGAGTCAGTAAGAGTCTAAAATCAATGTTCAGCTGCTCTCATCAAAGATGTGTTGAACATGGAAGTTCATCATATACAGGACACACATATACAAGATGGAGTCCATCAGTAGTGTGTGGTTGTATTTATGCAGCTGAGATCAAATCATCACTAAATGTTTCCTTCTTATTCTTCCAGGTTGGATCCTCAGAGGTCAGATCTTCATCAACAAAGCAGGTTGTTTGTGAATCTGTTCTGTGCAGCAGCAGAGAGAGAACAGCAGACAGGAGAGAAGATGCTGAAGATGTTATCATCAGTCTGCACATATCGTACTTTTCCTTTTGATGAGATATACGTGGAGGATGATCTTGAATTGATCATTGACCAGTCTGATTTCCTGCTGGATCTGTACTCCCAGATGAAGGATCATGAGACCAAAACAGGACTGAGTCTCCTTCCATCCTTACAGTCAGTTTTCCAGTCAGCTCCTGCAGTCTGGTCCATAAATCTCTCAGACAGAAAGACCTCCATCCTCCTGGAAGTGCTGAAACTCCAATCAGAGAAGAAACAAGTGGAGCTAACAGGCTGCTCACATGAAGAGAGAGAAGTGAGGAGTTTCCTGCAGTGTCTGCCTTATATCTCACAGCTCAGGTACATTCATTCTTCTTTTTATTATTAACTTTTTACCAGATGAGACGTGTTTTATATTATTATTATTATTATTTTTAATATAAGTAGTATGATTATTATTATCGTCATTATTAATATTATCATTAGTAGTAGTAGTAGCACTGTTAATATGAGATTCAGTTATTTGTTCCAGAAATGTAATCATAAGTATCACAGAACTCGCACTTTTAGTATTTCCTTTTTGTCCAAAATTACAGGCCAGAAAAAAGTTGAACAAACTTTGTTTTTCTTTCAGTTGGCTGGCAGCTAAACTTTTCATTAAAAATGATTACATTTCTAATTTAAAGAGTGAAGTTAAATTTCAGTAAAATATTTCTTTCTTTTTCATTTAAACTTTATACATGTAACCCAGTTGAGATACAAAGTGTCATTTTCAAGGGAAACTTGTTTTGGACTTATAATAAACATGTAATTACAGTTATAGACAACTTTAACAATACAGAATTTAAATTAAAATTCACATAAATACAAAAGCAGGTTACATTCTAAATTAAAACAAGACCAACTCTAAGATGCTTTCTCCAGTTCTCTCTGAATAACTTCACGTCCCCCTAATGGATCATGGTGGGCAGCTTCAGATCCTGCTGAGTCATGTTCCAAGTTGAAGTAGGAAAGTAAGAGAACGTCATTTTACCGAGCTCAGTATGAACCGAGGAAACCCTGAAAGTAATAAAATCCTGGGAGTGTAGGCTGAGACTGTTCTGTCTAAGTAGCAGGTAGGAGGATCATTATGATGCAGAAGCTCAAAGATGGATTTATAAAGAAGTTCTAGCAGTGTAAGAGTCTGTGGATAGATAGTGATGATCAGCTGACCAGAGAGAACAATGTGCAACGATGAGAGATGAGTCTACAGTCAGTTATGAATCAGTCTTGTTGACAGTTTTGACTGAGTTTATCTGAATGTCTGGAAATATGAAAAACTTCTGACTGATGAGTTGAAGAAATTTAAAAATGTTAATTCTCACGAAAAACCTCCAAATTTTCTTTGCTTATTATACTAAAAGGGAAAATATGAAGTTAACCATCAGCTAACTGGACTGCAGGTAGTTTAGAGTATACAGGAGAGGAATATGTAGATCATTTCCTTCTTTCTGACTCAGTAGATTTTCTTCCATAACGATCAAACATAAACAGAGCCTTACAGCTGAGTGACAACAACACATCCATGTTCATACCTCCTCATACACACATAGAAACACATGCAGTTAAAGCTGCTGTTTGCTTTGGGAATTTCTCAGCAGCTAAAAACTAAAAGTAGCTTCAATTTCTGTTGAATTTAACATTTTTTATTTAAGTTATGTTGACATGCTTTTTGTCATTTCTAACTGCATTCATTTTACTGACCATGATGAAGATTGTAGCAGCTCTATAGAGAGCAACACATTCAGATTACACACACCAATGAGTCTTCATCACTTTGTGTCTCCACCTGCACATGTTGTGATATATGAGCTAAAGATATAACAAGGATACAGATTGGAGGTGTGCAACACAAGACTTGTTCATATGCAGATGATATCCTTCTGACTCTCACAACCCAAGCTTGAGCTTGCCTAAATTATTGTCCCTGCTTAAAGAGTTTGGTTCGTACTCTGGATACAAGTGAACTTCGACAATACTCAAACTCTTACTTTTAATTATGCGCCACAAGATAACATTGAAAAGCTATGTAAATTTAAATGGGCCAAAAATGCAATTAAATATCAAGGAGTCCAAATTCTAAAAGATCTGTCAACCATATTTGACCTTAATTACACCCTTACAACTTCTAATATTCAGGCTGACTTAAACCGATGGTCTATACAACAAATAAATATGAGCAAACGAATGGAAGGTGTAAAAATAAGCATACTACCTAAATTACTTTTCATCTTTCAGTCACTTCTAGTTGATATACACCAGAAACAATTTAATAGTTGGAATAGAATATCAGCATTTATTTGGGAGGGGGGGAACCCAGGATTAAATTTAAGACATTGCAGCTCCCTAAAGGAAAAAGGTGGGAGAGCCCTGACATGTCTGGAAGATTATTATAAAGCTGTTCAACTACGTTTACTAGAGTATTGGTGTGACCCACTATATGAAGCCAAATGGAAAAACCTGGAACTAAACCAGACTGACATTCCTCTTCAGGTTCTTTTGGGGGAAAGAACACTCTTTAAGATGAACATTGAAAAACTAAATTCTTGGAATGCTGTCCCATAAATTATCTGGCAAAAACGGCTTAAAAATGTGGAATTTGAGAGGAATCCACGATCATGACATTGGATCGCATATGATTCAGAATTTAGCTCAGCTAAGCTGGACAACAGATTTAAACACTGGATAACTGAAGGTATCACTTCCTACTGTGTAATATCTAATAATTATATAGATAGCTTCCAACAGTTTAAAGACAGCTTCCATTCAAAGACACAAGATTTTTTATTTAGATATTTACAACTGAGAGATAACTTTGACAGAAATATAAAAGCTAATGGAGAGGCCGGTTTGAATATGATTAAGGTTTTCACAGATACATATAAAGGTAACAACGAGAAATTGATTTCCAGGATTTATACTTCTTTACAGCTCGGAACAGGACTTTCCACAACGTATATTAAAACCAGATGGGAAAGGGATGCCAAAATAAAACTGACAGACGACGAGTGGTTAAATATCTGTATAACCCAGTCTAAAACTACTAGCTCAGATCTCTGGAGGTTGTTTGCTTGGAAAAATATGAAAAGGTTTTTCATGGAGGAAATAGTCTCAAACAAGCCAGAACATGGTCAGTGTTGGAGAGATGCGGTTCTGTGTCAGCAGATTATTTTCATATTTTTCTGGGAGTGTCCTACTATTACTAAATTCTGGGCAGATGTGATAGTAGAGATCACAGCAGTATTCAACCTGGAGATTAATTTTGACTTCAGTACCTGATACCTTTGTAGCCTGCCATCAGGACTGGAGAAGCAGGATCGGTACCCTTTACAAATCCGACTGGTCCGCTGTAAAAATGCTATAACCAGGCAGTGGCTGAAAAACAAACCACCTTTATTAGTAGAATAGAGAGAAACAGTTCAGGAAATCTAAATAATGGAACAAATGACTTTCTCTCAAAGATGTGCCTCTAAGTAAGAAAAATAGTGGGAAAAATAGACAAACTATGTTGACCCACTGTAATAATTTACCCTATGTTCTTGGTTACCCCCTCCCCTTTTTTTTTATTTTATTTTTTTTTTATTTTATTAAACACTCCTGTGTACCATGGTATGGGATAGTCAGATAAGAAATGGGAAATAAAATGAAAAATTTGTGGTTTGTAGAATCTGCGCCATGAAGAATTTCAACGTTAGCAACAAGATATTTTTGGACTCAACAATGCACACTGGTTTATATTATTTAATGTAACCCAAGAAGTATTTTCTTTGAATACATTGCAGTATGAATGGACCCTCTTTCTTATTATTTTTAATCTTTTTATCCTCACCTAACCCAGGGTAACCCTGTCTGTTATTCTGTCCTGCCACGTTATATTTAAATATGTATCCATATGTGTTTATGTAGATGTACATAAGCACATGGATATCTGAATATGCATATATATTCTTTTTGTTCTGTAAAAAAAAAAAGGAAAAAAATAGTTGGAAAAAAAAAGTGGCTTCACTTTCTGATTTAAGAACTTTTTTAATTCAATTGGAAAAAAAAAAACAACAAAGTTAATTTTACCTGCTATTTTCCTTTCTGACTGGAGTAATTTCACTGACCATGATGAAGATTGTAGCAGCTCTATAGAGAGCAACACATTCAGATTACACACACCAATGAGTCTTCATCACTTTGTGTCTCCACCTGCAGATGTTGTGGAGCAGAACTGGGATTTCCATGTGTGTTACATCAGCAGAAAGATGAAGCAGCTGAAGCTGTTTTACTTTATTGTTGTCACATTTGAGTTTTTCTATATTTTACATTTAAAATTCAGAGATGAAATGAAATCAGAGGGACAGATATAATTCAGTGGTTTCAGTAACAGGATGAGTGTTTGTGTTGTGAGTCAGTAAGAGTCTAAAATCAATGTTCAGCTGCTCTCATCAAAGATCTGTTGAACATGGAAGTTCATCATATACAGGACACACCTGTACAAGATGGAGTCCATCAGTAGTGTGTGGTTGTATTTATGCAGCTGAGATCAAATCATCACTAAATGTTTCCTTCTTATTCTTCCAGTTTGGTTCCTCAGAGGTCAGATCTTCATCAACAAAGAAGGATGTTTGTCAATCTGTTCTGTGCAGCAGCAGAGAGAGAACAGCAGACAGGAGAGAAGATACTGAAGATGCTATCATCCGTGTTGTCAAAAGAAAGATTCCCTTTTAATTCCTTGAACTATGACACGGACAAATATCATCTTGACTTCCTGCTGGATCTGTACTCCCAGATGAAGGATCATGAGACTAAAACAGGTCTGAGTCTCCTTCCATCCTTACAGTCAGTTTTCCAGTCAGCTCCTGCAGTCTGGTCCATAAATCTCTCAGACAGAAAGACCTCCATCCTCCTGGAAGTGCTGAAACTCCAATCAGAGAAGAAACAAGTGGAGCTGACAGACTGCTCACATGAAGAGAGAGAAGTGAGGAGTTTCCTGCAGTGTCTGCCTTATATCTCACAGCTCAGGTACATTTATTCTACTTAGTATGATTAACTCTTTACCAGATGAGACGTGTTTCATATTATTTTTAATATAATTATTATGATTATTATTATCGTCATTATTATTATTATCATTAGTAGTAGTAATAGTGTTATTATAATAGTCAGTTATTTGTTCCAGAAATTTAATCATAAGTATCACAGAACTCGCACTTTCATTTCTTCCTTTTTGTCCAAAACCTCAGGCCTGAAAAAGAGTTGAACAAACTTTGTTTTTCTTTCAGTTGGCTGGCAGCTAAACTTTTTATTAAAAATGAATACTTTTCTAATTTGAAGAGTGAAGTTAAATTTCAGTAAAATATTTCTTTCTTTTTCATTTAAACTTTATACATGTAACCCAGTTGAGATTCAAAGTGTCATTTTCAAGGGAAACTTATTTTGGACTTATAATAAACATGTAATTACAGTTATAGACAACTTTAACAATACAGAATTTAAATTAAAATTCACATAAATACAAAAGCAGGTTACATTAAAAAAAAAACACTAAAGCAAGACCAACTCTAAGATGCTTTCTCCAGTTCTCTCTGAATAACTTCACGTCCCCCTAATGGATCTTGGTGGGCAGCTTCAGATCCTGCTGAGTCATGTTCCAAGTTGAAGTAGGAAAGTAAGAGAACATCATTTTACCGAGCTCAGTATGAACCGAGGAAACCCTGAAAGTAATGAAATCCTGGGAGTGTAGGCTGAGACTGTTCTGTCTAAGTAGCAGGTAGGAGGATCATTATGATGCAGAAGCCCAAAGATGGATTTATAAAGAAGTTCTAGCAGTGTAAGAGTCTGTGGATAGATAGTGATGATCAGCTGACCAGAGAGAACAATGTGCAACGATGAGAGAGGAGTTTACAGTCAGTTATGAATCAGTCTTGTTGACAGTTTTTACTGAGTTTATCTGAATGTCTGGAAATAAAAAAAACTTCTGACTGATGAGTTGAAGAAATTTAAAAATGTTCATTCCCACGAAAAACCTCAAAATTTTCTTTCCTTATTATACTAAAAGGGAAAATAGGAAGTTTACCATCAGCTAACTGGACTGCAGGTAGTTTAGAGTATACAGGAGAGGAATATGTAGATCATTTCCTTCTTTCTGACTCAGTAGATTTTCTTCCATAACTATAAAACATAAACAGAGCCTTACAGCTGAGTGACAACAACACATCCATGTTCATACCTCCTCATACACACATAGAAACACATGCAGTTAAAGCTGCTGTTGGCTTTGGGAATTTCTCAGCAGCTAAAAACTAAAAGTAGCTTCAATTTCTGTTGAATTTAACATTTTTTATTTAGGTTATGTTAACATGCTTTTTGTCATTTCTAACTGCATTCATTTTACTGACCATGATGAAGATTGTAGCAGCTCTATAGAGAGCAACACATTCAGATTACACACACCAATGAGTCTTCATCACTTTGTGTCTCCACCTGCACATGTTGTGATATATGAGCTAAAGATATAACAAGGATACAGATTGGAGGTGTGCAACACAAGACTTGTTCATATGCAGATGATATCCTTCTGACTCTCACAACCCAAGCTTGAGCTCGCCTAAATTATTGTTCCTGCTTAAAGAGTTTGGTTCGTACTCTGGATACAAGTGAACTTCGACAATACTCAAACTCTTACTTTTAATTATGCGCCACAAGATAACATTGAAAAGCTATGTAAATTTAAATGGGCCAAAAATGCAATTAAATATCAAGGAGTCCAAATTCTAATAGATCTGTCAACCATATTTGACCTAAATTACACCCTTACAACTTCTAATATTCAGGCTGACTCAAACCGTTGGTCTATACAACAAATAAATATGAGCAAACGAATGGAAGCTGTAAAAATGAGCATACTACCTAAATTACTTTTCATCTTTCAGTCACTTCTAGTTGATATACACCAGAAACAATTTAATAGTTGGAATAGAATGATATAAGCATTTATTTGGGAGGGGGGGAACCCAGGATTAAATTGAAGACATTGCAGCTCCCTAAAGGAAAAAGGTGGGAGAGCCCTGACATGTCTGGAAGATTATTATAAAGCTGTTCAACTACGTTTACTAGTGTATTGGTGTGAACACTATATGAAGCCAAATGGAAAAACCTGGAACTAAACCAGACTGACATTCCTCTTCAGGTTCTTTTGGGGGAAAGAACACTCTTTAAGATGAACATTGAAAAACTAAATTCTTGGAATGCTGTCCCATAAATTATCTGGCAAAAACGGCTTAAAAATGTGGAATTTGAGAGGAATCCACGATCATGACATTGGATCGCATATGATTCAGAATTTAGCTCAGCTAAGCTGGACAACAGATTTAAACACTGGATAACTGAAGGTATCACTTCCTACTGTGTAATATCTAATAATTACATAGATAGCTCCAAACAGTTTAAAGACAGCTTCCATTTAAAGAAACAAGATTTTTTTTTAGATATTTACAACTGAGAGATAACTTTGACAGAAATATAAAAGCTACTGGAGAGGCCGGTTTGAATATGATTAAGGTTTTCACAGATACATATAAAGGTAACAACGAGAAATTGATTTCCAGGATTTATACTTCTTTACAGCTCGGAACAGGACTTTCCACAACGTATATTAAAACCAGATGGGAAAGGGATGCCAAAATAAAACTGACAGACGACGAGTGGTTAAATATCTGTATAACCCAGTCTAAAACTACTAGCTCAGATCTCTGGAGGTTGTTTGCTTGGAAAAATATGAAAAGGTTTTTCATGGAGGAAATAGTCTCCAACAAGCCAGAACATGGTCAGTGTTGGAGAGATGCGGTTCTGTGTCAGCAGATTATTTTCATATTTTTCTGGGAGTGTCCTACTATTACTAAATTCTGGGCAGATGTGATAGTAGAGATCACAGCAGTAATCAACCTGGAGATTAATTTTGACTTCAGTACCTGATACCTTTGTAGCCTGCCATCAGGACTGGAGAAGCAGGATCGGTACCCTTTACAAATCCGACTGGTCCGCTGTAAAAATGCTATAACCAGGCAGTGGCTGAAAAACAAACCACCTTTATTAGTAGAATAGAGAGAAACAGTTCAGGAAATCTAAATAATGGAACAAATGACTTTCTCTCAAAGATGTGCCTCTAAGTAATAAAAATAGTGGGAAAAATAGACAAACTATGTTGACCCACTGTAATAATTTACCCTATGTCCTTGGTTACCCCCTCCCCATTTTTTTTTTATTTTATTTATCTTTTTTTTTTATTAAACACTCCTGTGTATCATGGTATGGGATAGTCAGATAAGAAATGGGAAATAAAAGGAAAAATTTGTGGTTTGTAGAATCTGCGCCATGAAGAATTTCAACGTTAGCAACAAGATATTTTTGGACTCAACAATGCACACTGGTTTATATTATTTAATGTAACCCAAGAAGTATTTTCTTTGAATACATTGCAGTATGAATGGACCCTCTTTCTTATTCTTATTTTTAATCTTTTTATCCTCACCTAACCCAGGGTAACCCTGTCTGTTATTCTGTTCTGCCACGTTATATTTAAATATGTATCCATATGTGTATATGTAGACGTACATAAGCGCATGGATATCTGAAGATGCATATATATTCTTTTTGTTCTGTAAAAGAAAGGAAAAAATAGTTGGAAAAAAAAGTAGCTTCACTTAATGATTTAACAACTTTTTGTATTTAATTGGAAAAAAAAAAACAAAGTTAATTTTACCTGCTATTTTCCTTTCTGACTGGAGTGACTTTACTGACCATGATGAAGATTGTAGCAGCTCTATAGAGAGCAACACATTCAGATTACACACCAATGAGTCTTCATCACTTTGTGTCTCCACCTGCAGATGTTGTGGAGCAGAACTGGGATTTCCATGTGTGTTACATCAGCAGAAAGATGAAGCAGCTGAAGCTGTTTTACTTTATTGTTGTCACATTTGAGTTTTTCTGTATTTTACATTTAAAATTCAGAGATGAAATGAAATCAGAGTGACAGATATAATTCAGTGGTTTCAGTAACAGGATGAGTGTTTGTGTTGTGAGTCAGTAAGAGTCTAAAATCAATGTTCAGCTGCTCTGATCAAAGATGTGTTGAACATGGAAGTTCATCATATACAGGACACACCTGTACAAGATGGAGTCCATCAGTAGTGTGTGGTTGTATTTATGCAGCTGAGATCAAATCATCACTAAATGTTTCCTTCTTTTTCTTCCAGTTTGGATTATTGGAGGCCAGATCTTCATCAACAAAGCAGGTTGTTTGTGAATCTGTTCTGTGCAGCAGCAGAGAGAGAACAGCAGACAGGAGAGAAGATGCTGAAGATGTTATCATCAGTCTGCACATATCATACTTTCCCTTTAAGCAGCAGAAACATGGATGGTAAACGCCAGTCTGACTTCCTGCTGGATCTGTACTCCCAGATGAAGGATCATGAGACTAAAACAGGTCTGAGTCTCCTTCCATCCTTCCAGTCAGTTTTCCAGTCAGCTCCTGCAGTCTGGTCCATAAATCTCTCAGACAGAAAGACCTCCATCCTCCTGGAAGTGCTGAAACTCCAATCAGAGAAGAAACAAGTGGAGCTGACAGACTGCTCACATGAAGAGAGAGAAGTGAGGAGTTTCCTGCAGTGTCTGCCTTATATCTCACAGCTCAGGTACATTCATTCTTCTTTCTATGATTAACTTTTTACCAGATGAGACGTGTTTTATATTATTATTATTTTTAATATAATTATTATGATTATTATTATCGTCATTATTATTATTATCATTAGTAGTAGTAGTAGTAGTAATAGTGTTATTATAATAGTCAGTTATTTCTTCCAGAAATGTAATCATAAGTGTCACAGAACTCGCACTTTCATTTCTTCCTTTTTGTCCAAAACCTCAGGCCTGAAAAAAAGTTGAACAAACTTTGTTTTTCTTTCAGTTTGCTGGCAGCTAAACTTTTTATTAAAAATGAATACTTTTCTAATTTAAAGAGTGAAGTTAAATTTCTGTAAAATATTTCTGTCTTTTTCATTTAAACTTTATACATGTAACCCTGTTGAGATTCAAAGTGTCATTTTCAAGGGAAACTTATTTTGGACTTATAATAATCATGTAATTACAGTTATAGACAACTTTAACAATACAGAATTTAAATTAAAATTCACATAAATACAAAAGCAGGTTACATAAAAAAAAAACACTAAAACAAGACCAACTCTAAGATGCTTTCTCCAGTTCTCTCTGAATAACTTCACGTCCCCCTAATGGATCTTGGTGGGCAGCTTTCCATCCTGCTGAGTCATGTTCCAAGTTGAAGTAGGAAAGTAAGAGAACGTCATTTTACCGAGCTCAGTATGAACCGAGGAAACCCTGAAAGTAATAAAATCCTGGGAGTGTAGGCTGAGACTGTTCTGTCTAAGTAGCAGGTAGGAGGATCATTATGATGCAGAAGCCCAAAGATGGATTTATAAAGAAGTTCTAGCAGTGTAAGAGTCTGTGGATAGATAGTGATGATCAGCTGACCAGAGAGAACAATGTGCAACGATGAGAGAGGAGTTTACAGTCAGTTATGAATCAGTCTTGTTGACAGTTTTTACTGAGTTTATCTGAATGTCTGGAAATATGAACAACTTCTGACTGATGAGTTGAAGAAATTTAAAAATGTTCATTCTCACGAAAAACCTCCAAATTTTCTTTGCTTATTATACTAAAAGGGAAAATAGGAAGTTAACCATCAGCTAACTGGACTGCAGGTAGTTTAGAGTATACAGGAGAGGAATATGTAGATCATTTCCTTCTTTCTGACTCAGTAGATTTTCTTCCATAACGATCAAACATAAACAGAGCCTTACAGCTGAGTGACAACAACACATCCATGTTCATACCTCCTCATACACACATAGAAACACATGCAGTTAAAGCTGCTGTTGGCTTTGGGAATTTCTCAGCAGCTAAAAACTAAAAGTAGCTTCAATTTCTGTTGAATTTAACATTTTTTATTTAAGTTATGTTGACATGCTTTTTGTCATTTCTAACTGCATTCATTTTACTGACCATGATGAAGATTGTAGCAGCTCTATAGAGAGCAACACATTCAGATTACACACACCAATGAGTCTTCATCACTTTGTGTCTCCACCTGCACATGTTGTGATATATGAGCTAAAGATATAACAAGGATACAGATTGGAGGTGTGCAACACAAGACTTGTTCATATGCAGATGATATCCTTCTGACTCTCACAACCCAAGCTTGAGCTTGCCTAAATTATTGTCCCTGCTTAAAGAGTTTGGTTCGTACTCTGGATACAAGTGAACTTCGACAATACTCAAACTCTTACTTTTAATTATGCGCCACAAGTTAACATTGAAAAGCTATGTAAATTTAAATGGGCCAAAAATGCAATTAAATATCAAGGAGTCCAAATTCTAATAGATCTGTCAACCATATTTGACCTAAATTACACCCTTACAACTTCTAATATTCAGGCTGACTTAAACCGTTGGTCTATACAACAAATAAATATGAGCAAACGAATGGAAGGTGTAAAAATGAGCATACTACCTAAATTACTTTTCATCTTTCAGTCACTTCTAGTTGATATACACCAGAAACAATTTAATAGTTGGAATAGAATAATATCAGCATTTATTTGGGAGGGGGGGAACCCAGGATTAAATTTAAGACATTGCAGCTCCCTAAAGGAAAAAGGTGGGAGAGCCCTGACATGTCTGGAAGATTATTATAAAGCTGTTCAACTACGTTTACTAATGTATTGGTGTGACCCACTATATGAAGCCAAATGGAAAAACTTGGAACTAAACCAGACTGATATTCCTCTTCAGGTTCTTTTGGGGGAAAGAACACTCTTTAAGATGAACATTGAAAAACTAAACTCTTGGAATACTGTCCCATAAATTATCTGGCAAAAACGGCTTAAAAATGTGGAATTTGAGAGGAATCCACGATCATGACATTGGATCGCATATGATTCAGAATTTAGCTCAGCTAAGCTGGACAACAGATTTAAACACTGGATAACTGAAGGTATCACTTCCTACTGTGTAATATCTAATAATTACATAGATAGCTCCAAACAGTTTAAAGACAGCTTCCATTTAAAGAAACAAGATTTTTTTTTAGATATTTACAACTTAGAGATTACTTTGACAGAAATATAAAAGCTACTGGAGAGGCCGGTTTGAATATGATTAAGGTTTTCACAGATACATATAAAGGTAACAACGAGAAATTGATTTCCAGGATTTATACTTCTTTACAGCTCGGAACAGGACTTTCCACAACGTATATTAAAACCAGATGGGAAAGGGATGCCAAAATAAAACTGACAGACGACGAGTGGTTAAATATCTGTATAACCCAGTCTAAAACTACTAGCTCAGATCTCTGGAGGTTGTTTGCTTGGAAAAATATGAAAAGGTTTTTCATGGAGGAAATAGTCTCCAACAAGCCAGAACATGGTCAGTGTTGGAGAGATGCGGTTCTGTGTCAGCAGATTATTTTCATATTTTTCTGGGAGTGTCCTACTATTACTAAATTCTGGGCAGATGTGATAGTAGAGATCACAGCAGTAATCAACCTGGAGATTAATTTTGACTTCAGTACCTGATACCTTTGTAGCCTGCCATCAGGACTGGAGAAGCAGGATCGGTACCCTTTACAAATCCGACTGGTCCGCTGTAAAAATGCTATAACCAGGCAGTGGCTGAAAAACAAACCACCTTTATTAGTAGAATAGAGAGAAACAGTTCAGGAAATCTAAATAATGGAACAAATGACTTTCTCTCAAAGATGTGCCTCTAAGTAAGAAAAATAGTGGGAAAAATAGACAAACTATGTTGACCCACTGTAATAATTTACCCTATGTTCTTGGTTACCCCCTCCCCATTTTTTTTTAATTTATTTATTTATTTATTTATTTTTTTTATTAAACACTCCTGTGTACCATGGTATGGGATAGTCAGATAAGAAATGGGAAATAAAATGAAAAATTTGTGGTTTGTAGAATCTGGGCCATGAAGAATTTCAATGTTAGCAACAAGATATTTTTGGACTCAACAATGCACACTGGTTTATATTATTTAATGTAACCCAAGAAGTATTTTCTTTGAATACATTGCAGTATGAATGGACCCTCTTTCTCATTCTTATTTTTAATCTTTTTATCCTCACCTAACCCAGGGTAACCCTGTCTGTTATTCTGTTCTGCCACGTTATATTTAAATATGTATCCATATGTGTATATGTAGATGTACATAAGCGCATGGATATCTGAATATGCATATATATTGTTTTTGTTCTGTAAAAAAAAGGAAAAAAATAGTTGAAAAAAAAGTGGTTTCACTTTCTGATTTAAGAACTTTTTGTATTTAATTGAAAAAAAAAAAAAACAAAGTTAATTTTACCTGCTATTTTCATTTCTGACTGGAGTAACTTTACTGACCATGATGAAGATTGTAGCAGCTCTAGAGAGAGCAACACATTCAGATTACACACCAATGAGTCTTCATCACTTTGTGTCTCCACCTGCAGATGTTGTGGAGCAGAACTGGGATTTCCATGTGTGTTACATCAGCAGAAAGATGAAGCAGCTGAAGCTGTTTTACTTTATTGTTGTCACATTTGAGTTTTTCTATATTTTACATTTAAAATTCAGAGATGAAATGAAATCAGAGTGACAGATATAATTCAGTGGTTTCAGTAACAGGATGAGTGTTTGTGTTGTGAGTCAGTAAGAGTCTAAAATCAATATTCAGCTGCTCTCATCAAAGATGTGTTGAACATGGAAGTTCATCATATACAGGACACACCTGTACAAGATGGAGTCCATCAGTAGTGTGTGGTTGTATTTATGCAGCTGAGATCAAATCATCACTAAATGTTTCCTTCTTATTCTTCCAGTTTGGATAATTGGAGGCCAGATCTTTATGAAGAAAGCAGGTTGTTTGTGAATCTGTTCTGTGCAGCAGCAGAGAGAGAACAGCAGACAGGAGAGAAGATGCTGAAGATGTTATCATCAGTCTGCACATATCATACTTTCCCTTTAAGCAGCAGTAACATGGATGGTAAACGCCAGTCTGACTTCCTGCTGGATCTGTACTCCCAGATGAAGGATCATGAGACTAAAACAGGACTGAGTCTCCTTCCATCCTTACAGTCAGTTTTCCAGTCAGCTCCTGCAGTCTGGTCCATAAATCTCTCAGACAGAAAGACCTCCATCCTCCTGGAAGTGCTGAAACTCCAATCAGAGAAGAAACAAGTGAAGCTGACAGGCTGCTCACATGAAGAGAGAGAAGTGAGGAGTTTCCTGCAGTGTCTGCCTTATATCTCACAGCTCAGGTACATTCATTCTTCTTTCTATGATTAACTTTTTACCAGATGAGACGTGTTTTATATTATTATTATTTTTAATATAATTATTATGATTATTATTATCGTCATTATTATTACCATCATTAGTAGTAGTAGTAGTAGTAATAGTGTTATTATAATAGTCATTTATTTGTTCCAGAAATGTAATCATAAGTATCACAGAACTCGCACTTTCATTTCTTCCTTTTTGTCCAAAACCTCAGGCCTGAAAAAGAGTTGAACAAACTTTGTTTTTCTTTCAGTTGGCTGGCAGCTAAACTTTTTATTAAAAATGAATACTTTTCTAATTTAAAGAGTGAAGTTAAATTTCAGTAAAATATTTCTTTCTTTTTCATTTAAACTTTATACATGTAACCCTGTTGAGATTCAAAGTGTCATTTTCAAGGGAAACTTATTTTGTACTCATAATAATCATGTAATAACAGTTATAGACAACTTTAACAATACAGAATTTAAATTAAAATTCACATAAATACAAAAGCAGGTTACATAAAAAAAAACACTAAAACAAGACCAACTCTAAGATGCTTTCTCCAGTTCTCTCTGAATAACTTCACGTCCCCCTAATGGATCTTGGTGGGCAGCTTTCCATCCTGCTGAGTCATGTTCCAAGTTGAAGTAGGAGAGTAAGAGAACGTCATTTTACCGAGCTCAGTATGAACCGAGGAAACCCTGAAAGTAATAAAATCCTGGGAGTGTAGGCTGAGACTGTTCTGTCTAAGTAGCAGGTAGGAGGATCATTATGATGCAGAAGCCCAAAGATGGATTTATAAAGAAGTTCTAGCAGTGTAAGAGTCTGTGGATAGATAGTGATGATCAGCTGACCAGAGAGAACAATGTGCAACGATGAGAGAGGAGTTTACAGTCAGTTATGAATCAGTCTTGTTGACAGTTTTTACTGAGTTTATCTGAATGTCTGGAAATAAAAAAAATTTCTGACTGATGAGTTGAAGAAATTTAAAAATGTTCATTCCCACGAAAAACCTCCAAATTTTCTTTCCTTATTATACTAAAAGGGAAAATAGGAAGTTAACCATCAGCTAACTGGACTGCAGGTAGTTTAGAGTATACAGGAGAGGAATATGTAGATCATTTCCTTCTTTCAGACTCAGTAGATTTTCTTCCATAACTATAAAACATAAACAGATCCTTACAGCTGAGTGACAACAACACATCCATGTTCATACCTCCTCATACACACATAGAAACACATGCAGTTAAAGCTGCTGTTGGCTTTGGGAATTTCTCAGCAGCTAAAAACTAAAAGTAGCTTCAATTTCTGTTGAATTTAACATTTTTTATTTAAGTTATGTTAACATGCTTTTTGTCATTTCTAACTGCATTCATTTTACTGACCATGATGAAGATTGTAGCAGCTCTATAGAGAGCAACACATTCAGATTACACACACCAATGAGTCTTTATCACTTTGTGTCTCCACCTGCACATGTTGTGATATATGAGCTAAAGATATAACAAGGATACAGATTGGAGGTGTGCAACACAAGACTTGTTCATATGCAGATGATATCCTTCTGACTCTCACAACCCAAGCTTGAGCTTGCCTAAATTATTGTCCCTGCTTAAAGAGTTTGGTTCGTACTCTGGATACAAGTGAACTTCGACAATACTCAAACTCTTACTTTTAATTATGCGCCACAAGATAACGTTGAAAAGCTATGTAAATTTAAATGGGCCAAAAATGCAATTAAATATCAAGAGTCCAAATTCTAAAAGATCTGTCAACCATATTTGACCTAAATTACACCCTTACAACTTCTAATATTCAGGCTGACTCAAACCGTTGGTCTATACAACAAATAAATATGAGCAAACGAATGGAAGCTGTAAAAATGAGCATACTACCTAAATTATTTTTCATCTTTCAGTCACTTCCAGTTGATATACACCAGAAACAATTTAATAGTTGGAATAGAATAATATCAGCATTTATTTGGGAGGGGGGGAACCCAGGATTAAATTGAAGACATTGCAGCTCCCTAAAGGAAAAAGGTGGGAGAGCCCTGACATGTCTGGAAGTTTATTATAAAGCTGTTCAACTACGTTTACTAGTGTATTGGTGTGAACACTATATGAAGCCAAATGGAAAAACCTGGAACTAAACCAGACTGACATTCCTCTTCAGGTTCTTTTGGGGGAAAGAACACTCTTAAAGATGAACATTGAAAAACTAAATTCTTGGAATACTGTCCCATAAATTATCTGGCCAAAACGGCTTAAAAATGTGGAATTTGAGAGGAATCCACGATCATGACATTGGATCGCATATGATTCAGAATTTAGCTCAGCTAAGCTGGACAACAGATTTAAACACTGGATAACTGAAAGTATCACTTCCTACTGTGTAATATCTAATAATTACATAGATAGCTCCAAACAGTTTAAAGACAGCTTCCATTTAAAGAAACAAGATTTTTTTTTAGATATTTACAACTGAGAGATAACTTTGACAGAAATATAAAAGCTACTGGAGAGGCCGGTTTGAATATGATTAAGGTTTTCACAGATACATATAAAGGTAACAACGAGAAATTGATTTCCAGGATTTATACTTCTTTACAGCTCGGAACAGGACTTTCCACAACGTATATTAAAACCAGATGGGAAAGGGATGCCAAAATAAAACTGACAGACGACGAGTGGTTAAATATCTGTATAACCCAGTCTAAAACTACTAGCTCAGATCTCTGGAGGTTGTTTGCTTGGAAAAATATGAAAAGGTTTTTCATGGAGGAAATAGTCTCCAACAAGCCAGAACATGGTCAGTGTTGGAGAGATGTGGTTCTGTGTCAGCAGATTATTTTCATATTTTTCTGGGAGTGTCCTACTATTACTAAATTCTGGGCAGATGTGATAGTAGAGATCACAGCAGTAATCAACCTGGAGATTAATTTTGACTTCAGTACCTGATACCTTTGTAGCCTGCCATCAGGACTGGAGAAGCAGGATCGGTACCCTTTACAAATCCGACTGGTCCGCTGTAAAAATGCTATAACCAGGCAGTGGCTGAAAAACAAACCACCTTTATTAGTAGAATAGAGAGAAACAGTTCAGGAAATCTAAATAATGGAACAAATGACTTTCTCTCAAAGATGTGCCTCTAAGTAATAAAAATAGTGGGAAAAATAGACAAACTATGTTGACCCACTGTAATAATTTACCCTATGTCCTTGGTTACCCCCTCCCCATTTTTTTTAAATTTATTTATTTATTTATTTATTTTTTATTAAACACTCCTGTGTACCATGGTATGGGATAGTCAGATAAGAAATGGGAAATAAAATGAAAAATTTGTGGTTTGTAGAATCTGGGCCATGAAGAATTTCAATGTTAGCAACAAGATATTTTTGGACTCAACAATGCACACTGGTTTATATTATTTAATGTAACCCAAGAAGTATTTTCTTTGAATACATTGCAGTATGAATGGACCCTCTTTCTTATTCTTATTTTTAATCTTTTTATCCTCACCTAACCCAGGGTAACCCTGTCTGTTATTCTGTTCTGCCACGTTATATTTAAATATGTATCCATATGTGTTTATGTAGATGTACATAAGCGCATGGATATCTGAATATGCATATATATTCTTTTTGTTCTGTAAAAAAAAGGAAAAAATAGTTGGAAAAAAAAGTAGCTTCACTTTATGATTTAACAACTTTTTGTATTTAATTGGAAAAAAAAAAACAAAGTTAATTTTACCTGCTATTTTCTTTTCTGACTGGAGTAACTTTACTGACCATGATGAAGATTGTAGCAGCTCTAGAGAGAGCAACACATTCAGATTACACACCAATGAGTCTTCATCACTTTGTGTCTCCACCTGCAGATGTTGTGGAGCAGAACTGGGATTTCCATGTGTGTTACATCAGCAGAAAGATGAAGCAGCTGAAGCTGTTTTACTTTATTGTTGTCACATTTGAGTTTTTCTGTATTTTACATTTAAAATTCAGAGATGAAATGAAATCAGAGTGACAGATATAATTCAGTGGTTTCAGTAACAGGATGAGTGTTTGTGTTGTGAGTCAGTAAGAGTCTAAAATCAATGTTCAGCTGCTCTCATCAAAGATGTGTTGAACATGGAAGTTCATCATATACAGGACACACCTGTACAAGATGGAGTCCATCAGTAGTGTGTGGTTGTATTTATGCAGCTGAGATCAAATCATCACTAAATGTTTCCTTCTTATTCTTCCAGGTTGGATTATTGGAGGCCAGATCTTCATCAACAAAGCAGGTTGTTTGTGAATCTGTTCTGTGCAGCAGCAGAGAGAGAACAGCAGACAGGAGAGAAGATGCTGAAGATGTTATCATCAGTCTGCACATATCATACTTTCCCTTTAAGCAGCATATACATGGATGATAAACGCCAGTCTGACTTCCTGCTGGATCTGTACTCCCAGATGAAGGATCATGAGACTAAAACAGGACTGAGTCTCCTTCCATCCTTACAGTCAGTTTTCCAGTCAGCTCCTGCAGTCTGGTCCATAAATCTCTCAGACAGAAAGACCTCCATCCTCCTGGAAGTGCTGAAACTCCAATCAGAGAAGAAACAAGTGGAGCTGACAGACTGCTCACATGAAGAGAGAGAAGTGAGGAGTTTCCTGCAGTGTCTGCCTTATATCTCACAGCTCAGGTACATTCATTCTTCTTTTTATTATTAACTTTTTACAGACTGAGATGTTTTTATTATTATTATTATTATTATTATTACTATTATTATTATTATTATTATTATTATTATTATAAGTAGTAATAGTAGTAGTAGCTTTGTTATAAGAGTAAGTTATTGTTTACTGATATTTAATCATGAATATCATAGAAGTCGCACTTTTAGTTTTTCCTATTTGCCAAAATTTCAGGCCTGAAAAAGAGTTGAACAAACTTTCTCTTTCAGTAGGATGGCAGCTCAACTTTTTATTAAAAATGAATACATCTCCAATTTAAAGAGTGAAGTTGAATCCTAGTAAAATATTTCTTTTTTCATTTAAAGTGCAAAAGCAGGTTAAATTCTAAAAAAAACCACTAGAACAGGACCGACTCAAAGATGCTTCCTTCAATCCTCAGGATAGCTTCACGTCCCACTAATGGGATAAAAGTAGGCAGCTTTAGCTCCTGCTGAGTCATGTTGCAAGTTGAAGTAAGAGAGTAAGAGAACATCTGTCACACATGCAGCGTTACAGACCCAAAGAGCAGACGGGGAATGTAGCGCTGAAACACAAACTTTATTACAGACAAGGCGGTGGTCCAGGGAGCTGATAGAATTGCAGACAGACAGACAGATGAATGGATGTTTGGGAGTGCCGGTGGATCCGGGTGTGGCGCAGGACTGGTTAAAGAGTTTGTTCCAAAAGATTGAGGATGGCAATGGGATCAGACTGGATTCACTAAGAGGACAAATAAACATTAAACACGAAACAAACACTTAGGTAAATTCAAGTAATACTAGAGACCAGATATCACTAGTTCCTAGTACGATCTGGCGTTGAATGCTGGATAGACCCGGAGGGATATACTGCTGTGTGATGGGATAATGAATGACATCTGTTACTTAGGAGTCTGAAAGAGAACCACGCCCCACCCACACACACACACACACACACACACACACACACACACACACACACAGTCTGAAGACCCATGACAACATCATTTTACCGAACTCAGCATGACCTGAGGGAACCCTGAAAGTAATAAAATCCTGGGATGAGAGAGGAGTTTACAGTCAGTTATGAATCAGTCTTGTTGACAGTTTTTACTGAGTTTATCTGAATGTCTGGCTTTGGGAATTTTGTCAGCAGCTAAAAACTAAACGTAGCTTCACTTTCTGTTGAATTTAACAGCATTTTCTATCTAAATGAAGAAAACAAAGTTATGTTTACCTGCTATATTATTTCTAACTGTATTAATTTTACTGACCATGATGAAGATTGTAGCAGCTCTAGAGAGAGCAACACATTCAGATTACACACACCAATGAGTCTTCATCACTTTGTGTCTCCACCTGCACATGTTGTGGAGCAGAACTGGGATTTCCATGTGTGTTACATCAGCAGAAAGATGAAGCAGCTGAAGCTGTTTTACTTTATTGTTGTCACATTTGAGTTTTTCTATACTTTACATTTAAAATTCAGAGATGAAATGAAATCAGAGTGACAGATATAATTCAGTGGTTTCAGTAACAGGATGAGTGTTTGTGTTGTGAGTCAGTAAGAGTCTAAAATCAATGTTCAGCTGCTCTGATCAAAGATGTGTTGAACATGGAAGTTCATCATATACAGGACACACATGTACAAGATGGAGTCCATCAGTAGTGTGTGGTTGTATTTATGCAGCTGAGATCAAATCATCACTAAATGTTTCCTTCTTATTCTTCCAGGTTGGATCCTCAGAGGTCATATCTTCATCAACAAAGCAGGTTATTTGTGAATCTGTTCTGTGCAGCAGCAGAGAGAGAACAGCAGACAGGAGAGAAGATGCTGAAGATGTTATCATCAGTCTGCACATATCATACTTTCCCTTTAAGCAGCAGAAACATGGATGGTGAACGCCAGTCTGACTTCCTGCTGGATCTGTACTCCCAGATGAAGGATCATGAGACTAAAACAGGACTGAGTCTCCTTCCATCCTTACAGTCAGTTTTCCAGTCAGCTCCTGCAGTCTAGTCCATAAATCTCTCAGACAGAAAGACCTCCATCCTCCTGGAAGTGCTGAAACTCCAATCAGAGAAGAAACAAGTGAAGCTGACAGACTGCTCACATGAAGAGAGAGAAGTGAGGAGTTTCCTGCAGTGTCTGCCTTATATCTCACAGCTCAGGTACATTTATTCTTCTTTCTATGATTAACTTTTTACCAGATGAGACGTGTTTTATATTATTATTATTTTTAATATAATTATTATGATTATTATTATCGTCATTATTATTATTATCATTAGTAGTAGTAGTAATAGTGTTATTATAATAGTCATTTATTTGTTCCAGAAATTTAATCATAAGTATCACAGAACTCGCACTTTCATTTCTTCCTTTTTGTCCAAAACCTCAGGCCTGAAAAAGAGTTGAACAAACTTTGTTTTTCTTTCAGTTGGCTGGCAGCTAAACTTTTTATTAAAAATGAATACTTTTCTAATTTAAAGAGTGAAGTTAAATTTCAGTAAAATATTTCTTTCTTTTTCATTTAAACTTTATACATGTAACCCTGTTGAGATTCAAAGTGTCATTTTCAAGGGAAACTTATTTTGGACTTATAATAATCATGTAATTACAGTTATAGACAACTTTAACAATACAGAATTTAAATTAAAATTCACATAAATACAAAAGCAGGTTACATAAAAAAAAAACACTAAAACAAGACCAACTCTAAGATGCTTTCTCCAGTTCTCTCTGAATAACTTCACGTCCCCCTAATGGATCTTGGTGGGCAGCTTTCCATCCTGCTGAGTCATGTTCCAAGTTGAAGTAGGAAAGTAAGAGAACGTCATTTTACCGAGCTCAGTATGAACCGAGGAAACCCTGAAAGTAATAAAATCCTGGGAGTGTAGGCTGAGACTGTTCTGTCTAAGTAGCAGGTAGGAGGATCATTATGATGCAGAAGCCCAAAGATGGATTTATAAAGAAGTTCTAGCAGTGTAAGAGTCTGTGGATAGATAGTGATGATCAGCTGACCAGAGAGAACAATGTGCAACGATGAGAGAGGAGTTTACAGTCAGTTATGAATCAGTCTTGTTGACAGTTTTTACTGAGTTTATCTGAATGTCTGGAAATAAAAAAAATTTCTGACTGATGAGTTGAAGAAATTTAAAAATGTTCATTCCCACGAAAAACCTCCAAATTTTCTTTCCTTATTATACTAAAAGGGAAAATAGGAAGTTAACCATCAGCTAACTGGACTGCAGGTAGTTTAGAGTATACAGGAGAGGAATATGTAGATCATTTCCTTCTTTCTGACTCAGTAGATTTTCTTCCATAACTATAAAACATAAACAGATCCTTACAGCTGAGTGACAACAACACATCCATGTTCATACCTCCTCATACACACATAGAAACACATGCAGTTAAAGCTGCTGTTGGCTTTGGGAATTTCTCAGCAGCTAAAAACTAAAAGTAGCTTCAATTTCTGTTGAATTTAACATTTTTTATTTAAGTTATGTTGACATGCTTTTTGTCATTTCTAACTGCATTCATTTTACTGACCATGATGAAGATTGTAGCAGCTCTATAGAGAGCAACACATTCAGATTACACACACCAATGAGTCTTTATCACTTTGTGTCTCCACCTGCACATGTTGTGATATATGAGCTAAAGATATAACAAGGATACAGATTGGAGGTGTGCAACACAAGACTTGTTCATATGCAGATGATATCCTTCTGACTCTCACAACCCAAGCTTGAGCTTGCCTAAATTATTGTCCCTGCTTAAAGAGTTTGGTTCGTACTCTGGATACAAGTGAACTTCGACAATACTCAAACTCTTACTTTTAATTATGCGCCACAAGTTAACATTGAAAAGCTATGTAAATTTAAATGGGCCAAAAATGCAATTAAATATCAAGGAGTCCAAATTCTAATAGATCTGTCAACCATATTTGACCTAAATTACACCCTTACAACTTCTAATATTCAGGCTGACTCAAACCGATGGTCTATACAACAAATAAATATGAGCAAACGAATGGAAGCTGTAAAAATGAGCATACTACCTAAATTACTTTTCATCTTTCAGTCACTTCTAGTTGATATACACCAGAAACAATTTAATAGTTGGAATAGAATAATATCAGCATTTATTTGGGAGGGGGGGGGAAACCCAGGATTAAATTGAAGACATTGCAGCTCCCTAAAGGAAAAAGGTGGGAGAGCCCTGACATGTCTGGAAGTTTATTATAAAGCTGTTCAACTACGTTTACTAGTGTATTGGTGTGAACACTATATGAAGCCAAATGGAAAAACCTGGAACTAAACCAGACTGACATTCCTCTTCAGGTTCTTTTGGGGGAAAGAACACTCTTAAAGATGAACATTGAAAAACTAAATTCTTGGAGTGCTGTCCCATAAATTATCTGGCAAAAACGGCTTAAAAATGTGGAATTTGAGAGGAAACCACGATCATGACATTGGATCGCATATAATTCAGAATTTAGCTCAGCTAAGCTGGACAACAGATTTAAACACTGGATAACTGAAGGTATCACTTCCTACTGTGTAATATCTAATAATTACATAGATAGCTCCAAACAGTTTAAAGACAGCTTCCATTTAAAGAAACAAGATTTTTTTTTAGATATTTACAACTGAGAGATAACTTTGACAGAAATATAAAAGCTACTGGAGAGGCCGGTTTGAATATGATTAAGGTTTTCACAGATACATATAAAGGTAACAACGAGAAATTGATTTCCAGGATTTATACTTCTTTACAGCTCGGAACAGGACTTTCCACAACGTATATTAAAACCAGATGGGAAAGGGATGCCAAAATAAAACTGACAGACGACGAGTGGTTAAATATCTGTATAACCCAGTCTAAAACTACTAGCTCAGATCTCTGGAGGTTGTTTGCTTGGAAAAATATGAAAAGGTTTTTCATGGAGGAAATAGTCTCCAACAAGCCAGAACATGGTCAGTGTTGGAGAGATGCGGTTCTGTGTCAGCAGATTATTTTCATATTTTTCTGGGAGTGTCCTACTATTACTAAATTCTGGGCAGATGTGATAGTAGAGATCACAGCAGTAATCAACCTGGAGATTAATTTTGACTTCAGTACCTGATACCTTTGTAGCCTGCCATCAGGACTGGAGAAGCAGGATCGGTACCCTTTACAAATCCGACTGGTCCGCTGTAAAAATGCTATAACCAGGCAGTGGCTGAAAAACAAACCACCTTTATTAGTAGAATAGAGAGAAACAGTTCAGGAAATCTAAATAATGGAACAAATGACTTTCTCTCAAAGATGTGCCTCTAAGTAAGAAAAATAGTGGGAAAAATAGACAAACTATGTTGACCCACTGTAATAATTTACCCTATGTCCTTGGTTACCCCCTCCCCATTTTTTTTTAATTTATTTATTTATTTATTTATTTTTTATTAAACACTCCTGTGTACCATGGTATGGGATAGTCAGATAAGAAATGGGAAATAAAATGAAAAATTTGTGGTTTGTAGAATCTGGGCCATGAAGAATTTCAATGTTATCAAATTGATATTTTTGGACTCAACAATGCACACTGGTTTATATTATTTAATGTAACCCAAGAAGTATTTTCTTTGAATACATTGCAGTATGAATGGACCCTCTTTCTCATTCTTATTTTTAATCTTTTTATCCTCACCTAACCCAGGGTAACCCTGTCTGTTATTCTGTTCTGCCACGTTATATTTAAATATGTATCCATATGTGTTTATGTAGATGTACATAAGCGCATGGATATCTGAATATGCATATATATTGTTTTTGTTCTCTAAAAAAAAGGAAAAAAATAGTTGAAAAAAAAGTGGTTTCACTTTCTGATTTAAGAACTTTTTGTATTTAATTGAAAAAAAAAAAAAAACAAAGTTAATTTTACCTGCTATTT
Organism: Telmatherina bonti; assembly: GCF_933228915.1. Lineage (NCBI taxonomy): Eukaryota > Metazoa > Chordata > Actinopteri > Atheriniformes > Telmatherinidae > Telmatherina > Telmatherina bonti. The sequence goes on from NC_136633.1 coordinate 11,994,412, forward strand.
TCATTTCTGACTGGAGTAACTTTACTGACCATGATGAAGATTGTAGCAGCTCTATAGAGAGCAACACATTCAGATTACACACACCAATGAGTCTTCATCACTTTGTGTCTCCACCTGCACATGTTGTGGAGCAGAACTGGGATTTCCATGTGTGTTACATCAGCAGAAAGATGAAGCAGCTGAAGCTGTTTTACTTTATTGTTGTCACATTTGAGTTTTTCTATATTTTACATTTAAAATTCAGAGATGAAATGAAATCAGAGGGACAGATATAATTCAGTGGTTTCAGTAACAGGATGAGTGTTTGTGTTGTGAGTCAGTAAGAGTCTAAAATCAATGTTCAGCTGCTCTCATCAAAGATGTGTTGAACATGGAAGTTCATCATATACAGGACACACATGTACAAGATGGAGTCCATCAGTAGTGTGTGGTTGTATTTATGCAGCTGAGATCAAATCATCAGTAAATGTTTCCTTCTTATTCTTCCAGTTTGGTTCCTCAGAGGTCAGATCTTCACCAACAAAGCAGGTTATTTGTGAATCTGTTCTGTGCAGCAGCAGAGAGAGAACAGCAGACAGGAGAGAAGATGCTGAAGATGTTATCATCAGTCTGCACATATCATACTTTCCCTTTAAGCAGCAGAAACATGGATGGTAAACGCCAGTCTGACTTCCTGCTGGATCTGTACTCCCAGATGAAGGATCATGAGACTAAAACAGGACTGAGTCTCCTTCCATCCTTACAGTCAGTTTTCCAGTCAGCTCCTGCAGTCTGGTCCATAAATCTCTCAGACAGAAAGACCTCCATCCTCCTGGAAGTGCTGAAACTCCAATCAGAGAAGAAACAAGTGGAGCTGACAGACTGCTCACATGAAGAGAGAGAAGTGAGGAGTTTCCTGCAGTGTCTGCCTTATATCTCACAGCTCAGGTACATTCATTCTACTTACTATGATAAACAAAAGGATCAAGTTCAACTCAACAGTTGTTAAGATATCTCCAGTGATCATTTCTGGCAGTAGCAGTTTACCTATTAGCTACCCTGTTATGGGCGTCTGCGGTTCATGCGGTAGAGCAGGTCCTCCAATGACCAGAAGGTTAGCAGCTGAAATTCCCCTTACCCAGTGATCTGTCACTGGCTACGTTCTTATGGGAGTTTTAATTTCTCTTTATTTCTGAATTAAAGTTAATTCTGCTTTAAACAAAAAAACAGCCATGTAAACACTTAATTCCTGATGCAGAGTTAATTCAGAATTAAACTTTGTCATGTAAACATCAATTCTGCTCTAAGTTTATTCCTATTGTCCTGCACATGCTCGTTACCTTGTCCCATACCGATGATGTGCCGTTTTCACCAGTTTAAAGCAGAATTAACCTGTATTTTGGTATTTGAGAGGAATTAAAACTCCCATGTAAATATAGCCACTGTTAATTTGGAATTATTTAATCCCCAATCATTAATCAGCATTGCTGGCGTCTGAATATTTCTGAATGAAATCAATAAAAGTGGATGGAAGCTGCTAGTGCTATCTTTACTAAACCCCGCCTTAATCATTACACAGTGTTTACCACTAACTAACTTGTATTTTCGTATTAAAGAGGAATTAAAACTCCCATGTAAATATAGCCACTGTTAAATTGGAATTATTTAATCCCCAATTATTAATCGGTATTTTATGAATATTCATGAATGAAATCAATAGAAGTTCTTGAAAGGAAAGAGCCAGAGAATCTCCTTCACATTCATGTTTTAGCTTTCCATCCAAAGAGCTGCTCAGATGTAGAATCCAGGAAGAGCTCCTGCACAACCAAGTCATCTGTGCACGATGTCTGATTCTTAGTTTTAAAATCACTTTGTTTTTTTTCATCCAGTTTCAAAATTTCTGAGAATATTTAACTTATTTATCAGTATGTCAGTATTTTGTCTTGTTTGTAATGATGTGTTTGAAGCTTTTCTTTTTCCCACTTTGACTGTTTTAGTTGTGGTCCAGAGTTCTTCCAGAGTGTGTGTTCCTCCATCTCTGTGACATCCAGAGAGGAGTTTCTGCAGTTGCTTTCTCTGCTGAAGCTCCTGGACTTCCAGCTGCTGTTAACAGGAGAGTTATGCAGGAAAACCTGCTGCTCTGTGGGGAGACTTCTCAAAGTGTGCGGCTCTAAAGTGGATCTCACCCTCACACCCAGCAGGATGTCTGTCAGACGAGCTGCTCTCCTCTTCAGATACACAACACAGCTACACAGTCTGAAGTAGGAAGTTCAACAACACTGTCTCCCTTTAATATCATATATCTGCTGTTATATTCAGTCTTTACTTCATGCTTTCTATCATTTCTGTTCCTCTCTGACATTCAGGCTTTCCCACAGCATGACCTCCATCCTGCTTCAGTGTGTCAGAAGAGGCAGACTGATCCGTCGTCTGGCTGTTGCAGAGCTTTACCTTGTTTCTAAAAAGGTTCAACCAGCAGAAAGACTCGTGTTAAAAGCTGTCAGTGATTCGGCTTCCCTGCTGAGATACTGGACGGTCAGACAATTAGATCTGACTGAGTCCAGCATCCCGGCTGAGAGTCTCGTCACCCTGCTGCTTCATGATGCTCCTCTCACTGTCAGGTAAACGTCTTCCTGAACTGTTCACAGCTTAACTAAACACACATTCATGTGGAAAACATTGTTTTCTTTGTTTTCCTCAGGTTGAGCAAAGACAACATCCAGCAACTTCTGGTTCTCCTCCATGACGTCCAGGATGAGAACTTGACGCTCTCCTTCTTGGATAAGGTTGGTGGAGACCTGACCTCCTTCTGTGTGAACTGGGAGTTTCTCCATCATCTGCTGCAGGTGCCGTCAGCTCAGACCATCACTGTCAACCTGAGGAAGAACCGCTTCTTACAGGAGAGAGCTGCGCATCTGCTGCCCTTTCTGGACAGGATTGTAATTAAAAGGTGTTTAATTTCTAGTTTTTACCTTTTAACCAGCTGTTTCTTTGGTCATTTGTATCTGAAACATTGAGGCTCATCTCTCATCACTGCATCATGGATTCTGTCACTAAACTTCAATTCTGTAAATATGCCGCCTGCAGGCCCAGTCCCGGCTTTGTGAGGACGTCCATCAGAGAGGTCTATGGAGCTCGAGCCAGTCACATGGTTCCCAGTTTACTGAGGTCGCTGGATCATGTGCTCAACCTGAGCTGTACTGAACTGGACTCAGAGGACTGTGCAGCTCTGCTCTTCATCCTCAGACACAGTGACAGAGTCCAGCTGAAGCTGCTGTGGACCTTCATCCCAGCAGAGGTTATGAAGTCCGTGCTCTGGATGCTGGACAGAGTTACAGGTCTCAGGTAAACTCAGTCTGACTGCAGCCATCAAATAAATCCAGCAGAATATTGTCTTTAGAATATGAGTGTATTATAGATGATACTGGGAGCTGATCGCTGGAGATAAATCATCATCTGTATGAACTGGTGTTGTTTTGTTTCTGTATCAATCTTCCTCCCAGTTTGGACAGGAACCAGCTGCTGAGGTTCATCCACTGCTGTGCTGCCTGTACCGACCACCAGGGGGCAGCATCAGACCTGCTGAGGACTCTGCAGCACAGGTTGGACCTGTCCTGCTCCTCCTGTGTGGAGGTACCAGAGGAGGATGAGACTGACCGTCTGAGTCTGACTGCTGGAGACTGCCGGGCCGTCGGCACCATCCTGAGACACAGCAGCCGGGACACTCAGCTCCTCCTGCAGGACTGTGAGGTGGAGGACAGTGGACTGGACCTCCTGTTTCCTGTCCTAGACAGGGTCCGTCTCAGGTGAGGAAAGCGACTCCTGAAGCTGAACCAGGTGGAAGCTTCATGTTGCTGCATGGTGACCGTCTGTTCTTCGCTCTGTTCCTCCTGTTCAGAACCAGTAAGACTGTCCTCCTCCAGCTGCTGTCCCTGCTTCCTGTGAACAGTGAGAGGGACACGGTGAGACGAGCGGTGTCCTTGTGTCGAGCACTGGGTGGAGAGCTGGATCTGAGCCACACAACACTGGATCAGAGGATCTGTGGAGCTCTGGTTCAGATGCTGGACTCCTGTGAAGAGCTGGCAGAGCTGGACCTGAGTCACTGTCAGCTCACTGACCAGCTGCTGCTCCCGCTCATCCCACATCTGCACAAAGTCCACGTCCTGGAGTGAGTGTCTCCATCTGGAGACAAACATCACATCTGTTTAGATCCAGAAGTCCTGCAGCTAAAACCGAGTTTCTACCTGAACAAACAGACCTTCATGGTGCTGCCTTCAGGTTCAGGAGAGACTTCAGTCCCAGTTAGCGTCTGTATGATGATGTGGATAAAGTTCTGCAGGAAAATGAAATCTGTTCTGCAGGACTGTTTACACACGTTTGCAGCAACAAAACATTGTTTTATTTGGATTGTTTAGATTTATTTATTAACACATATTAGAATATAAAATAATGTTGAGTGTTGTGTTTGTGTTCCAGTCTGAGTCACAATAAGATCACAGATGCTTCCAGTGATGACCTGCTCCAGCTGGTCTCCATCAATCCCTCCATCAACACTGTGCGGTGAGCAAACATTCATGACTCCTAGAGGAATCCTGGGTAATCTGGCCTGATCTGAGTTCATCTTGTTGTGTCTGAATGAGTGAAAGACGCTCGATGTTCTCTGTTTCTAGACTCTTCAGCAACAACATGGTGGACAGAACGCGCTTTAAGGAACACAAGCAGTTTGAGATGTGGTGAAGATGCCGCCAGTCAGGCGGTCATGTGACCATCAGGGCGTCTTCTCCTGGTCTTTAGGTGTAAATACTGTCTGCAGATGATTATGATGATGATGACCATATTAGAAAAAAAAAAAGATTTTTACCTGATGATGAAGAGGACTGTTTCTGTGACATGTCCAGTCTTTGTGACACTGGATTGTCTGTTTTTGGAGCTCAGGTTGATGATGATCATCCTGATATTTCCCTCTGTTTCCGTCATATTGAAATGATTTTCTTATTTGTTCAATCAAAGAGCTAAACTGTAAATAATCTAGTGATGTCTCATTTATCTGTTAACTGGATTTATTCTGGTTTACATGTTTCAGTGGAAGCAAAACAAAATGACTTTATGATGACGTGTCAAAGTTATGATGCAATAACTGAACTCAGGGGAAAACAGCGTTTTATCTTTTACTGTAAGAAATGACCAGGATGATCTGTATTAGTTCATATATGAGTTTAAGTCATAAAAATGCTGCTTTTCTCTTTTGGTTTTCTCTTTACAGGACTTTTTTATTTTTTTTTATTTTTTTTTTTTTTATCATTTAACCTAATGTTTTATTCTTGATTAGCAAAATCAATACATCCATCATGCAATAACAAGTGTATTGCATCATGATGATGACCTGCTCAAATCTGAGAAAGAATTTTTCCTTATTTGTCACATTCATTATTTATGTATTTTTTATATATATTAATTTATTATTCACCTCATTTAATCCTTATTACATAAACATTTTCCTTTTATTCATTATCAATTCATTTAGTTTTAATCTTACACTTGTATTGTGCATTTTCTTGTATAAATGTATTTAGTGTTTTACTGATTTGACCCTGGACAGGGCCAGTGTGTGTTTGGTTCTGGGTTGTTGGATCAGAACATCTGTCAGATAAGACAGAGTGTTTTAGGAAAGGAGAAGCAGCACGTAACTGTCTAAGAGACAAGCTGACAAAGATTTTAGTGTACCTGTTAAATGACATTTGAGTTCTGTAAATACAGAAAATGTAGTAATATTTTTTTAAGATAAAAATGTATTTCATTGTCTAAAGTCTAAAATTGTAAAATAGTTTGTCAAAATGCATCAAATGGATTTATTCTATGCTGAGCGTAAGGCTCATGTGACCAGTTTAGCATAAGATGTGACCTGTGGTATTATGTGTTGGATTCAACATGGATGCAGAGGAAGGACACACGTTTTCTTCAGCACAGTCCTGCATGTGATCCAAACTGTGGACTCTGTACTCATCCGTTATTATGTTTGACTGAATGAGATTTGAATTTTGGGGACAATTTAACGCTGTTAAGATTACTTTTATCCTTATTGCTGGGATGTTAATATGTTTGAACCAGCTTCAATGATGGACATCATGAATCTTAAAGAAAATGGAAAAGACATTGTGTGAACGGAAATGTTCTTTATTTTGTAGTTTTCACCGTGTCAACTAAAGAAAGGAGAGAGTAAATAAAACTTTAAAAGACATCAATACAAAGCGTGGCCAGTATTTCTTTGGACCTGTGGAGTTGTAGAAACTGTCTTCTGATCCTCATACATCGCAGTACCTGAGATAACTGGGATGTAGAAAACATCTCCCTTTTCCAGCTCTCCCGAACCTCCTTGGACATAATGAGAGTCGTGATTCTCTTCATGTACGTGTGTTCTTTTAAAGGAAATAACCTTTGTTTAACTTTACACATCCTTTTGATAATCATTTTTCTACACAAGTTAAGATGAAATTAGCAACCACAGCAATATTTTATAATACAGTCATTAGGCCACATGTATGTAATAAAATTTGCTCCATAATATCTGTAATGCCCTGGGATGGACCAGCGACCTGTCCAGGGTGAACCCCGCCTCTCACCCAAAGGCTGCTGGGATAGGCTCCAGTTCCCCCCTTGATCAGATAATGAATGAATAAATTAACATCTGTCATAAAACCATGAAACCATGTGACGACTGTTAGACAGCCAATATTGATAAATGAAACTGATAAAAACACATTTTCCTTCACTAAATAACTTAAAAATATCCCCATATGCGCTACATAGATCTGACTTACTTCGGAATTATCCGTCCCAGTACTGACGACTACAGACATAGTTGATGTCAGCATTAGTGGTCTGGTCCAGACTGTAATGAATTGTCTCTGCCACTAGAGGGCGACGAGATCGATGATCTGGATGACTGTAATGAGAGGTCTCTGTCACTAGAGGGCGACTACATCAGTGATCCGTGTGACTGTAATAAGTGGTCTCTGCCACTAGAGGGCGACTAGATCAGTTATTTGGATGACTGTAATGAGCTGTCTCTGCCACTAGAGGGCGACTAGATCAGTGATCCGGGTGACTGTAATGAGTGGTCTCTGACACTAGAGGGCGACTAGATCAGTTGTTCGGATGACTGTAATGAGCGGTCTTTGCCACTAGCCGGAACCGCTCAACCTCGCGCAGATACTCAGGCTCCTTCCCTACCAGAGAGGTGACATTCCACGTCCCTAGAGCCAGCTTCTGCAGCCAGGGATCAGACTGCCAGGGTCCCCGCCCCTTGCTGCCGCCCAGCTCACATTGCGCGCAACCCCTACGGCTCCTCCCGCAGATGGTGAGCCCACGGGAGTTGGGGCCAATGTAACCCTTTCGGACTGAGCCCAACCGGGCACCATGGGCGAAGGCCTGGCCACCAGACGCTCACTCTTGTACCTCACCTCCAGGTCTGGCTCCTGAGGGGGGTCCCGGTAACCAGCGTCCGGGCAAGGGAACGTCGATGCCCAGGTTTGTCTTCATCATAGGTTTCGATGAGCCGTACTTGGTCTGGTCCCTCCCCTAGACACCTGTTTGCCATGGGTGACCCTACCAGGGGCATAAAGCCCCAGACATCATAGCTGCAAGGTTTTTCGGGACGCACAAACTCCTCCACCACGATAAGGTGACGGCTCAGGGAGCGGGATACTGATGACTGTAATGAGTGGTCTCTGCCACTAGAAGGCGACTAGATCGGTTATTCGGATGACTGTAATGAGTGGTCTCTGCCACTAGAGGGCGACTAGATCAGTTATTCGGATGACTGTAATGAGTGGTCTCTGCCACTAGAGGGCGACTAGATCAGTTATTCGGATGACTGTAATGAGTGGTCTCTGCCACTAGAGGACGACTAGATCAGTTATTCGGATGACTGTAATGAGTGGTCTCTACCACTAGAGGGCGACTAGATCAGTGATGCGGTTGAATGTAATGAGTGATCTCTGCCACTAGAGGGCGACAAGATCATTTATTTGGATGACTGTAATGAGCGGTGTCTGCCACTAGAGAGCGACTAGATCAGTGATCCGGGTGACTGTAATGAGTGGTCCGTGCCACATCAGATGGTAACTTCATTCTATGCACTTCTTATACCAATATTAAAAAGGCTGATTTTATTATTTTATTGTTTTTTTATTGTATTTTTTTTTACATTTTTGTGAAAGAACAAAATTGCTCAACAATCAAAAAGACAATTGGTGAAGGAATATGAAAAATGAAGTAGAAGAGCATTAGATTTTAAGTCATTGTTTGGTATCATAAAAATTAATTTGTTAAAAGCTCCTTTTTCACACATTGTCATGCATCTTTTCTTTCCATGCTTCCACTTTATGTAAAATAATAGAATAATAACAATTAACAGGAAGCCCATATTTAACCAGAACTGGTGTGAAAGAGGCATTTTCTTTGTAATGGACTTTTTGGACATAAATAGAAATATTTTTATCAAAATTTTTCCTCTAAATTTATTTACTTTATTGACTATTTATTAACTTTCCTATAATAAAACTCATTAAGGCGAGCAAATCTTAATCCCTGCTTGTTGCCTTACACAATGATTTACTACCTTGTTAAATGTAAATAGTAAACTTTGTCAATGAAAAATCACAGTCAAATATTATAAAATGGCCTGTAAGACCTGAAGTCAAGTAAAAAAGTAGCACATAGCGTATATCCAAGATCAGATGTTTAAATTTGAGGTGAATCTGTAATGCTGCAGTGGAATCCTTTGAGCATATTTCCACTGTCCACTGTCAAGCAGTTTCTGGATTGATATAAGAGATTGCTGTCACTAAAAAATACAATATTCCATCATTTAGGCTTTTGACGTTTTGTATATTTCATGGTTAACCTAAATCAGAATTTCTCTGATGTAATCAACATTGTTATTTTATTGGGAAAATAACAATAAATAAATAACAAAATAAAGAAATAAAAACCTTTCCTGTGCTTGTTTTAAAAATTAGTTTTTCATATATTATTCTAAGAAAAATGTCAAAGATGTATTTTAAAAAATCTGCAGCGACATCTTAAATTTTTTCCCCTAGAAAAGTTGTTTCATGTGATCTATATGTAACTGATTAACATTATTTGATTTAGTCTTTTTATGGTAGATGATAGCTATGTAGCTTTACTTTTTATTTAATTGTACACATTTACTGAACCCTTTTGGTATGTTTTTTGATGTTCCAATACTTTTGTTGACCTATTTCGTGGTGGGATTGACATATCTGGTACATTACATACATTTGTACAGCGTACTTCCTTCACAATGGATTGCATATGTTAGCAGTAAATAATAAAAAAGGAAAAAGGCAGTGGTTCCTGTTAAACACAGCTGCTCTGAGGAAAAAAAGCTTTTAAAAAAAAGTCATAAAATTACTGTAAAGTTTGTTAAATGCAACTATAAAGGACCACCCAGTGAAGAGAGATAACTGTATGGAAAATGTAAAAATTTTTTAATGAATTGCACTACTTTAATTTATTTATTTGATTGTAACGCGTTTTTGAATGTTATTAAAATGTCAGACTTGGATAACTGTAATGAGTTGTCTCTTCCACTAGAGGGCGACACAATTTGTAGTCCAGACGAGTCCGGACCATTAGTGCCCCCTTGTGGCAGGGATTGCCCATTACAGTGGTCATTAGTCCGGTCATTAGTCCGGCCCAAACCATTATTTTTGCAACAACTCCTGCTGCACTCAAACGCCACCATACTACACAGTGTAATGTAGTCCAACACAATGACAGTGGAATAATTTTTCTTCCTGACTATGTCATCATGTTTTGTCTTCTTCTGTGCGGTGAACATCCTGTTCTGAACATACATGTTTCTCATGGGAAAGACTACGGTGGCCCTGAAGTGTCACAGCAAAACAAAAGCCACAACACAACACAATTAGCCACAACACAATACATTAAGCCACAACACAACACAATTAGCCCCAACAAAACACATTAAGCCACAACGGAAGTGATTTTTTTTTTCTCGGGACCACCATAATGGAATTAACATCATCTGAAAGGGAGCAGCGATTACATAACATCACGGGAAGTCAGCTATTTTCAGTCCTTACAGATGATAAACGGGAGATCGTTTGAAAAAGTCCAAAAAGAAAAGAAAACACTGATGGTTAAAAAAAAAAAAAAGAAAATAAAAATGAAAAAAAAAAAAAAGAATTGTGTTGTGTTGTGGCTTAATGTGTTGTGTTGTGGCTTTTGTTTTGCTGTGACACTTCAGGGCCACCGTAGAAAGCTGAACATGACCTTGATATTACTACAGTTTTAAAACTCCTTACAAGCACCTGTTCTTCAATTTGCTCTGAGCTCACATTCGGTTCACATCTTCTTGTCACCTGTATTTATGCTTAAAGTGAACTCCTTGCAAGATCAATTTACTCTACCAAGATTCTGTTGGTCTGTCGTTCCTGTTTTAAATGTTGTGATATTATCTAACCAACAAGTTGTCGGGTTGCCTGGCTCAGTTTCGCGGTGTCCATGATCATGTAAAAGAGTTAATGTGTTCGATAAACTGTGTTCCGGTGATTTTGTTTTGAAGGAGCCATACCGGAAGTGTGCGCCGTGATGTGGTTGTAAAAGTGACGGTGCTGAAGAGTAGTAAAGACGGCGGCTGTGCCAGTTCCGCAGAAACGCTCCGTGTCCTTATTTTGTATATTGCAAAGTATAGGCGTGCAAACGGGACCCTCGGTTACAATCATACACGGGCTGGTGTGAATACAAAATGCCAGGACCGATTTTTAGCTGTAGTCCACCCTTATGACTACTATTATTACGTTATCATTATCAATATTAATCAATCAGCAAATGCTTTGAAACAATTTCGCTCAGGTCTTTTTGTCCTTTCGCGGATTCCCTACTAATACCATACCGTAAAACCTGTTTTTGCGCAGCTAAATTTGAGCCAGAATGAAGTTTTAAGCGATTTACTTTCTTTACAGCAGTTCAGTCTGTCAGAGTTTCGCTTAGATTTTTATCTTTGCATTTAGTTTGTCAGTTTGTGTACTGCAGGTATTTATTTATTTTTTTAAATTGAATAACAAATGAATATGAAGTCCCATTGATTGTGATTCTAATGTATATAATAAACAATGCTGTATATCCCTTCTCTTTTGTTAGGGTCCGCACTGACTCTTTTTTAGGTTTCAAATGTGTAAAAGAACAACATTTTTTGTCGAGGCTTTTTGTCTTTGTCAGGAATCTCTAAAAAAAAAAAAAAAACTATAACCTTTGTTGGGTCCTTAGGGTCGGTTTTGACATAGCTGTATAATTAAGATTATACGAGGGAATAACTAGAACTAATAATTTAGTAAAATAATTACTAAAACGGAAATTTAAAAAGCAAAATCATGCAACAACATGGACTGGTCTTGAACGTAGACGGACTGTATTCAGTTTTGAATGGGTGACTTGCAGAGTTCACACCTGCAGAAATTAAAACACCTTTAAGTGAGGCAAGTTTTGAGCCATAAAGCGAAATGAATGGGTGACTTTCTGCGAAGTCCGACAATGAGGAGGACCAGCCAGACGACACAGTGATGAGGTCTGTTTATTCGCTAAAAGATTAGTCCCAACATGGTAAAATCTGTTGGAGGTAGCCTACCTCAACTGTAAATGTTATCAAAATGACATTAGCAGTGACAAGAATCACTGAAATGCAAGACATATTTTGAGAATTTCTGGCAGTTTTATTGAAAGAGGCAAGGAAACTCAAGGGGAAAATGTGCTAAAAATCCTCCACGTTCAGGGCTTTCTTTAAGCGATGGGTCCAAAGTGTAATACCACGTTAGCTAACATAAAAAACAAATATACTCTAATTTATTTTTTAAAGTGTTATAACACACTCTATCTGAAACAAAACAACATTTTATTTACTCATATAATCCTCTTGAGGTTCATTTTTACCAGTTTTTTTTCGATTAAACCGATGGGTTTATTGCATAAACAGTATATATAAGGGTATAGAAAAGCCCACACCAAAAGCAATAAAATAACTATTCTCGTGGGGGAAAAAAAGCATAACAAGGTGGAACCGAAGGTCTGTGCACCTAAACTTTTACTATGTACAAAACAAGAACACAAACAGGTGCCGTGGAATTAGCGCTTCTTTATCCGCCAGCACCGTCAATTTCCCACCAACACCACAGCATAAACTTCCGGTTTGGCCTTTTCAAAATTAAACTGTAGGAACGCCGCTCACTGAACACATTAGTATTTTACGAAGGTAATGCAGAAATAAAAACATTGGAGGATAGATATTTGTTTCAAGACATAGACCAAAACTGACCTATTAACGTAAGAGATAAAAAAACGATAGAAAAAAGACGTTTTTACAATTCTGTTGCGTTTCAAAGTCAGTATTTGCCACATTTATTCTTCGATAATCCGGTCAGAAAACCTTTCTTATTTCTGTCCGTAGTATTTAGAGAAATTCCCAAAGCTTCAAAAGAACCTCTCTGGGTGTGGGAGAGAACAGGAGGATGAAAGCTTTCTGGTTGAATTTCTGGTTAAATGTGATTTTTAACATCTTGAATTTTCACATTTGTTGCCATATCACCGTACATTTATAAAGTGGACGTGAACGCACCATGGCCAGTGAGCTTCTCAGCCGTAAGATACAGAGTAGACGCGCACGACATTTTCAAGCGGGCAAAGCGTGGATGGTCAGAGGAGAGGATGCGGTGACGGCAGGCCAAAATGAGAGAAACTAAGAATATATCAGAGTCCCCTTCTCAAGCGGGAAAAGAAATACCAGCGAAAAAACAAAAACTGAGCAGTGACGAGAACAGTAATCCCGATTTATCAGGAGACGAGAACGTAAGCGCGTGTTTATACGATCACAACTCGGTGTTTTGGCGGGTTAGCTCCGTGCTAAAGTAGCCGGGCTGCTAGATGAAATCTTAGCATCATTGTCCACCCAAACCGGCTCGCCTAACACACCTGCAGCTGCAGTGGTATTGACTCTAAACCAGTTTGCTATCTAAGCCGTCTTGTAAACACAGATGTTTCTGCTATTTTAGCTCCGCGAGCTGTAATGTTCACGTGCAGGACTAGCTGTAGAAAAAGCAGCACATTAACCAGCGCGTTGCTGCTGCTTGGTCTAAATGTAAACAATGTGAAGAAGAATAACCTGTCAAATTGCAAGTTTAATCCTAAATTTAACTACACTTTAAAGGTGTTTTCACGATGGCTTATTGATAATAACCTGTTGTTTCCAACATGAACCCATATCAGAGCCATCTTTGTGTTTTTCTAGTGTTATTTGTCACTTTTAAGTAGAATTAAACGATGTAAACAAATAAAACTTAACAGAAGAAAATAACAGTTTTGTAGAAAATGTCAAGGATCCATGTAGAGAAGCATTATGTTAGCTTCAACCACCAGAAACGACCATTATAAAAAGATTTAAATCACATTTTCCCACATATAAACCCATGGAGATGGTCTTGTTCACAGTAACTAGATGCATTTAGTTTAAGATGGTATTATCTGTTAACATCCTGCCAAGTTCTACATTGTCTTTAACAATCAGACTCCAAAATACATCAAAGAACTCAAACAATTATCACCAAGGTTGTCCAATTTTATGTGAAAATAATACATGGAAACATGCTTATATTTGCAGGATGACGCCGTCAGTGTTGAGAGTGGGACCAATGCAGAGCGCCCGGACACACCCACCAACACGGCCAACGCTCCGGGCAGGAAGAGCTGGGGAAAGGGCAAGTGGAAGTCCAAGAAGTGCCGATATTCTTTTAAATGTGTCAACAGCCTGCGGGTGAGTTCACCACCAACCCTGAACACATTTTACGACGAGCGTGATGATCACCAGCAGCATCTCCACGTGTTTTTAGGAGGACCACGGTCAGCCGCTGTTTGGAGTCCAGTTTAACTGGCACAGCAAGGAGGGAGACCCACTGGTGTTTGCAACAGTCGGGAGCAACAGGGTAATGTCCCAGCATCTTCTTGTCTGTCCTAAAGTTGCCAACACAGTCTATAATTAGTTATGGACGGTACGATGTCATTAGTTTATGGTACTTTATGTCCGTTGAAGGAAAATTACATGATTGTACAGAGTGCAGGAATATCTGACAGGCAGATTATTATGAACATGAAGGCTTGAGAGAAGTCATAATAAAAAAAAAGATCAATGAGTAAATTAATTGTTTTGACAATGATTAAACTACAAATTTATGTAAAATTAATTTAATTTTTTATATTAAAGAAAATGCTCTACCAGATGTCGCTATCACTCTATCATCATCATCATCATCATCATCATTATGAGTCATTATAGACACCATAGTCATAAAACATGGAAGAAATACACCAGGGTTGGTTTTAAACTGGTGTTGCATCATGCATGACTATTACTCCTCTGGGAAACTGCACTTTTTCTTCCTCCTCCTCTTCCTCCTCCAACATGGAGCTTCTAGATTTGCCTAAAATCAGCTTCTGTTTGTCTTTTAACCAGTTCTGTCTTTGCTTCACCAGGTAACTCTGTACGAGTGTCACTCTCAGGGAGAGATCCGACTCTTGCAGTCCTACGTTGATGCAGACGTATCCTTCCGCCTGATTGCATCGAAACCATCTTCCTACTTTTTATTCCACGTCTCTTCACAGATATACAAGTTAACGGCGGCTTTTCTGTCTTTTAAAGCTCTGATATGAGTTGATATTTTAAGTGAATCTTTGCAGCTTAGTGGATCACTCGTCAGCTCTGGAGCGAAGCTGGAAGTCGTGTCTAGCAGATGGTTGCAGAAAGTATGGACCTGCTAGTTTCCTTAATGATTTCCCGAAGGCAGATGAGAACTTCTATACGTGCGCTTGGACCTACGACACCAGCACAAGTCATCCCCTGCTGGCTGTAGCCGGGTCCCGCGGCATCATCAGGGTCATCAACCACATCACGATGCAGTGCATCAAGGTAAACCGGCTACATCCTCCACGGTAGGGCTGCACAATTCATCGTTAAAGAATCGCGATCTCAATTCATACTCGTATGCGATCTCATTTTCAAATGACAATGATTTAAAAAAAAAAAAAAAAAGACCATGAATGTCGCGCATTTCGAACTGGGACATCACCGGCATCAAAACAAGCGCTCCCTCTTTTTCCCTCAACAAATGACAACACGGATCCTTAAACCGCACGACGCAGATGCCGGCTGGTAGGAAAAAACGTGGCAACTTTCTCGCTAAATCTGGCGACTTTTTTTTTTTTTGTTGTTAAAAGCGACGAGCGACAAATCTGGCGACTTTTACTGGAGTTATTGGAGACTTTTCTGCTGTTTTGGTGACTGACTTGAAGGTGCATATTGTTTAGCAGTGACTGTAAGGAAGGAGCGGCGGGAACATCTCCCCGTCATAAAGCGCTCAGCCGGTCAGAGGAGCAGAGAGGACACGTGCACAGTCACAATGAATAGTGCACGTACAAATCCACTGCTGACAGAGTGGGATGTAAACTAGCATCATTTCTGTTGTCTCTGTTTGGTCCATTCAGATTGTTAATGTCCAGTTTAATCTGTCCACATGCTGTAATGTAATGGATGCTGGAGGAGAGAGGAATAATGTGGGAGAAACAAAATATGTTTAATAAATATGTTTAGTACTATGAATAAACTCTTCTCTGCGGGTTTTTTTTTAATGTTACCATTGAAATAGGCTATCACTTTAAAAAAGTAGATTTTGAATCCCTTTAGACCCACATTGCATAAATCACTTTTGTCCTCCTTTGTTAAGTGTCAGAATATCAAATTTAACCACATGACTACTGTGTGAAATTTCTAGCTTCATGTCCGACACTCCAGTTGTTTGTATGTTAAGAGACATCCCTACCTCTCATCTCTGTATGCACAGAAATAATATTGTTCAAAAGTGTTACTATTAAAATTATTCAAAGGTTGTGTGTAAGAGAAGACAAAAGAGACACTTATTGTTTTTATGTTCAGTGTCAGCTGTTGCAAAGTTGATGTGTCGATAATACGTGATAATACGGGCAATGAATATTTCTACTGGAAAAAAATCATGATCTCAGTTCTCAGCAAAAAAAAAAAAAAAAAAAAAAAAGAATCGTGCAGCTTGACCCCACGGGAAGCCAGAACTATTTTCTTGTTCTCGAGGCCCCGAGACGTCACGCAAAGACATCAGGATTAGTTTTAATCTGATAACGGATAAATTTGTAAAAATTCTCATAGGAAATAATGATAAATCAACAAGACAGACTTTAAGTAGTAAAAGAAAACAGAACAAACTATGATGGAGCAGATCTGTCCCTGCTTGACCAGTAATAATAATAATCAGTGGTGGGTTATAATGAGAATGCATTCTTTTGTGTGTACCAAAATATTATCATCTAATAAAATGAAGTATGAAGCCAAACAAGTTCCAACAGCACTTTGGGACTTTTCATCCTGAACACAAAGAAAAGCCTGAAGGTTACTTTAGAAATAAAGTTTTGTTTTAGTAAAGCAGCATCGTCTCATAGTGAACTTCACTCACCTCAAGTCGTTTGCAGAGATTCCTGGTCGCAGAAGAATGGATGATAGTACTGACGTGGTTTTAATTATAAATACCTACAATACGGCCACTAAAACTAAAGAGACTTTTCTTAGTTTGTTTCTGTGGTCCATGTGACGGGTGGGGGGGGCGCGACATTATTGTCGTTGATGAAAAGGAGGGCCTACAGAAAACGTTTGGGAACCACTGGTGACAGAGGATCCTTCTGTCAGATGATCAGATTCTCCGTGCGCACGTGGGCGCATTGATTTGTTTACATGAAGAAACGGCGTAAGAAATCTTCCCGTTTGTGTCTGTTTGCAGCATTACGTCGGTCACGGGAACGCCATCAACGAGCTGAAGTTTCACCCGAGGGATCCGAACCTCCTCCTGTCCGTCAGCAAAGGTAAACGCCTCAAAACGCCCGTTGAGTCGCAGAAGAGTCCGAAGTGAAAGAATTAACATCAAAAATTCTGTTTAAAAGGATAATTAAAGACGTTTTATTAAGCAGATATTATGAATAATATGAAAATGAGATATGATTAAAAATGAGTTGTATAACTGGAATTGCTTAAAAACCAACCAAAAAAAAAAAAAAAGATTTAGTTGGTGGGATGCTGTGTACCTGATTAAGTTCTGTAGATTTATTTTCATTTTTGTATAATTTGTTTTGCTTTTGGTCTCTTTATTTACTGCAGTGATGTTTGGGTGAAAAGAAGGCAGATATTATCAGACTTTACTTCTGCTGCTCCTTATTTCAGTCAACTTTAAACTTGAAAATATGTTCAGATTTTAAAATATGTTTTGATCTATTGAATGAAATGAATGAATAAAAAAAAAATTGTCATCTTCCTGCTGATGAAATGTTTAATTGAATGAGTAATCTTGCTTTAGATAGAACGTTTAATTGGTCCTGTTTTATTGTTGTTTCCTCAGATCACGCTCTGCGACTGTGGAACATAAAGACAGACACATTAGTGGCGATATTCGGAGGCGTGGAGGGTCACCGAGATGAAGTCCTGAGTGCTGTAAGTGTTTGATTACATCCCTGTGATTACTAACAAGACACCTTTTCCTCCAGTCGATGGGAGAGGAGCATCCTAGCTACGTCAGAGAAGAGTTAAAGGCTGATTAAGCCGAGTCGTTGGTTATTCCAGCGGCAAACCGACGTAAACTCTCCGCTGCAGTCCTCATCCTGAACAGCAGGTGTCACTACTGAGCAGATGACGACACAGGAAAAATCATTGTAACTTTATTGAGTTTTGATTGCCTGAAAAGATGATTTATTCATTATAGAGAAAAAGCATCTCACACACTTTTTATTCCATCTGCAGCATGAAATACAGGACATGCATGATGAGGAAAAACAGGAATAAAGGCTCCGGCGTTCTGTATGAGGTGTCATACACCTCTAACTAGAACGGGATATTCCGTTTATTTCAGTCTTTTATATAAATGTTTGTAACAGAGCGTCAAACTTACTGGCGACTTTATCACGTAAACCTTGCAAGAAAGAAGTTAGATGCCTTTTTCCTCCAGAACTTTCTTCAGTCCTACTTTCTGTTACGGTCCCTAAACTAAATTCAATTAAATTCAGCTTTATTTGTATCGCGGCACTTCACAACAATGTTGTCACAGGACACTTTACGTACACATCATTTCAAGCCAATTCATACATATCCTATAACAGAAACCAACTGATTGCATCGAGTCATGACTTGGATCCAATCCTCCATCCTGAGCTGCACGCGGCGACAGTGGGAAGGAAAAAACTCCCCTTTAACAGGAAGAAAACCTCCGGCAGAACCCGGCTCAGGGAGGGCAGCCATCTGCCTCGACTGGTTGGGGTGGAGAGGACAGGAAAGACAGATCAACATGTACAACTGCACTTATTCAGGAAGACCTGCGGAAAAAAGGAGAAATAAGTTAAGAGACGGCAATATTGGCATATATTTATACATTAATATATTAGAGAAATAGAGCGAGGTACTTCTCAGTGCATCAGGTAACACCCCCATTGCTACATAAGTAATGGATGGCTAGACTACCCATAACTATAATAAGGCTCAAAATTAGGAACCATAACATACAAGAGAGACGACCGCCAACAATCAACATTTAACAAAAGTTTATTAAAGAAACCAACGGCAACCAAAGGAGGATATTTCCTCTTCTTCAGACCTTCTCTGTAACCATGGAGATGGTTGTGTGTGAAAATCCCAGTAAACACTCAGACCAACAACCGTTCAACCTCATCAGATCGTCTTCACCATGACAACCAAACGAGCCGAGTTGCTGCCGTGTGATTGGTTTAGTGTTTGTATTAACCAGTCTGAACGGCTTTTACATTCTTGCTTCTCACGCTTCTCGTTCCTTTTTTTTTTTAAATCCGACATGTTTTATGTGGACGGGTTTTCTCAGGAAGGAGGTGCAGAGAGGCACGTTTCTCTGCACATCATCGCTCATTTAGCTGCTGCTGATCTCCATTTGCAGCGTTTTAATTATCACATGTTTTAATTTGGGCTTCGTCTCTACGTTTGTCTTCTGCTGCTTGATGTCATCTTTCTCAGCTTGTAAATCTGTATTCGGGGTTTGGAAACCAGCATTTTCAGGCTCTTTGTGAGTTCATTGGAAGTTTCCATCTTCTGCACTGTTTAGATGTGAGGAAACGACGAGTTTCCTAAAGCTGCATATGTAAAGGAAACACAGACAAGCTTCCTGCAGTTTTCCTGGAGTCCTTTTAAAGTTTGGTGATGAAACAGAAACGTGTGAGAACACGATCTGTTTATTTCTGCAGGACTTTGATCTGCTGGGAGAGAAGATCATGTCATGTGGGATGGACCACTCGCTCAAACTCTGGAGGATCAACTCAGAGAGGTTGCAGAAAGCCATTCGCGGCTCGTACGAGTACAACCCCTCAAAGACAAACCGGTGAGTTCCTCCTGTTTTACTGTCAGTGTGGAATAAAACCAGAATAGCTTCATTTATTCATGAAGGAAATTTTCTCTTCAGGCCTTTCGTGTCTCAGAAAATTCACTTCCCCGACTTCTCGACGCGAGACATCCACAGAAACTACGTGGACTGTGTGCGGTGGCTCGGGGATCTCATTCTCTCCAAGGCAAGACCCTGAAATCCTTCAGTTTTTTTTACTCATTCCTGTCATTTAGATTCAATTTAAACCCGATTTCTGTAAATTAAAAGGACATAATTGTTTAAAAATCTTAAGTGAGAACTGTTATTATAAGCATACATGCGCTTTTTGTTACCGTAGTCTTGTGAAAACGCCATCGTCTGCTGGAAACCAGGGAAGATGGAGGACGACATCGACCACATTAAGCCGAACGAGTCCAACGTGACGATTCTGGGACGCTTTGATTACAGCCAGTGTGACATCTGGTACATGCGCTTCTCCATGGACTTCTGGCAGAAGGTCTGGAACCTTAGTTTTCATTTTCATGCCAACATCTTTCCCATCCCTTATTCCAGAATAGTCGTGTAAAATATATACATATAAACATAATGCAGCGATTTGCAGATCTCATATTTCATTCCCAGCAGAACGTAAACAACTTCTCAGATGATGAAACTGAGACGATATGAGCTCATTTTGATTCTGATGGCAGCAACGTGTGTGTAAAAAGTTGGAACAGGAGCAACAAACGGCTGGAAGGGTAACTGGTAGAAATAAAAACAACTGGAGGAGCTCTTAACAACCAATCAGGTTAACTGGCAGCAGATCAATGACATAACTGGGTAGAAAAGGAAATATCCAGAGTCTGACAGATGTTAAACTGGAGAGATTCACCAGCATTTTTCAGATAAATGCTGCTACTAAAGATCCGTCCGTCTAAAATGTTTGTCAGTTCAGATTCAGAGAATCTGGGGGAGTCTCTGTATGCAGGGGACAAGGCTGAAGCCCAAAACCAGATGTTTGTGGTCTCCAGCGCGGTATTAATCACAGACACGATTCTCTCCTGGAAATGCCTGCATGGAACCGGGAACTCTTCCAGAAATCAGTTCACGCTGAAATCCTCATCTGATCCTGTCCAGACAACGTCTCTTTCAGGGAAGACTTTGCAGATTTCAGCAAGACGATGCTGAACCACATCCTGCATCCATCAGAGGAGAACTGGTCTGCCTGCAGTCCAGTTCTTTCACCAGTACAAAACATCTGTAACGTCCAACAAGATCCAGGACTGTAGAGCAGCTAGAATCCTGAATCAGACCAGAACGGGACGACATTCCTGTCCTAAAACTCCAGTAACTCGTCTCCTCACTTCCCAGATGTTTACAGATGTTAAAAGAGACGCTAACAATGCTAAACATCATCCTGGAACTGCTTTTTACAGACGTGTTGCTGCCATCAGATATTTTCATCATCTGACATGTTATTTATGTTCCACTGGGAATAAAATGTGTCTTAATGCGATTTGGAAATCCTTCTGGTTTCATTTCCATTTTACACAACGTTCCCAAACCTCAAAGCGGGCGCAGCTCTGTCGCTGATGCTCTGTCCTCCGTCGTGCTGCTTTGACAGATGCTGGCGTTGGGAAACCAGGTGGGGAAGCTTTACGTATGGGACCTTGAGGTGGAGGACCCACACAAAGCCAAGTAAGTGACAGATTTGTCATCGCAGAAGAAATGTGGCTTTAAATCACGCTGACGTCCAGGACGTTTGCATCACAGGGTGGAAAATATGAGACACTTCATACGGCTTTGATTGGTGGAAAACAGGCGTTAGCATCAATGTTTTACTGACCTTGTGGGTTGTGAGCTTGTGGAGTGTAAATTTTCTTTTATAAACAGGAGTAATGATACTTTACATCTAGTTCTAGGCTCTTGTTGTCGTCCTTTTACTGTTTTACTGCAGTATTTGCTGAATTTTAGTCGTCAGGAGTGTAAAATGATTATATGTTCATAGAGCTGGCCGATTAATCGGATTTTAATCTCAGTTTTAATCTCGATCTGGGTTTTCAACGATCATAAAAATAAAAGGGTGCGATTATTTTTCTCTTAGCAGTTTCCTCTCCTGCTGTCTTCAGCTGCTAATCAGGCGTCTCTGGCGTTGCAGCGCTGTGCTGTAAACTCCTCCCACAGCCGCTTTGCTTTCATTCAGACACTGTTGCCAACTTGGCGACTTTTTTTGTTAAAAGCGACAAATCTAGCAGCTTTTACTGGAGTTATTAGAGACTTTTCTGGTGTTTTGGCGACTGACTTGAAGGCACATATTGTTCTGCAGTTACTGTAAGGAAGGAGCAGCGGGAGCCTCTCCCGTCCTAAAGCACTCCCAGGCGGCCAGTCTCAGTCGGCTCCGGCTGCAGGTCCATGTAGAATAACTGCAGTAGGTTGTGGAAGTTCACCTAAACATAGTTTATACCATTGTCAGTAAGAACTGGCTGCATTATTTTCCTATACATAGTTCGGCGAGTTAAATCACTGTAATATCCCTCTGTCACAGGGCGTTACCATAGCAACGCGTTAACCTGCTGGTTCAGATCAGCCGTCTTTTAACAGGTGGATGAGAGAAACGCGCTGCAGCCTGACAGCGGTTGTTTGGCATAAAACGTACATCCAGGCCAACGTAAAATAGTTCGTATAATTTAGTATATTTGGCAAATGTAAAAAAAATAAATACAAATTTGTTCTAAAACGTTTACTGTGCCTGCGACCCTTCACTGAGCGGTTAGGATAATGAATGAATGAATAAATGAATGTTTACTGTGTGGGACCATGGCATGACCGGATTAAACAACTCTGAAGCGTGCGCCGAGCCGAGAACAGCGTTGTTTAATCCTTACTTATATTTATTTATTCAGTTTAAATCAGTATTTGCACTTTGTCAAGACAAAGCTTCATGTTATTTATTTGTTTTCTAAGATTTGTGGAATCCTAAAGCTTCGTTTAAAAGCCACGGTTTAATGTTAACTATATTCATGTTGTTAAAGATAAAAGGATAATCATGTTAAATAATCAAGATCTCAATTTAATTTTTGCCATAATCGAGCAGCAGCCCTACATGTCCATGCTAATGTTGTGCAGCTCTTTTGTAAAAGCATGCACTAATGCAAACTGCACCGTTCATATTGTGATGCAAGACACACACAAGCAAAGCAGCTTCTAACGAAGGTTAGCTGGTAGTTTTGAAGAAATGCATTGTGGGAAAGTGGGATTTTATGATTCTGCAAACTCTACAGAGGGTGAAAACGTAAAGCTCCAGCTGGGGATCGCTTCAGTGTCCGATGCAGCTGGACACTCGGTTGGATTTATTCAGGGATTTCACACATCTGATTACTGACATTTTCACACATTGCCAACTTAACTTTTTACATCCAAGCTGCAGCTTTTTCACTTCCTTCTTAGCTGTATCTGAGGAAATGTTGTCATGGTTGCATGTGTGGAGCCAGGTCATGCTGCCGCTGTGTTAAGTTACCATCTCTCCGCTGCCCCTCAGGTGCACCACGCTGACGCTTCCCAAGTGTACGTCGGCCATCCGGCAGACCAGCTTCAGCCGCGACAGCAGCATCCTGATAGCCGTGTGTGACGACGCCTCCATCTGGCGCTGGGATCGCCAGCGCTGAACCGTGGTTCCCATCACAGTCCACCCCCCCCCCATTTCCACAACGTCCCACCAGTTTACAGACACACTGCAAGAAAAATGCCAATTTGTTTTTGTGTGCTCTGAAATCTTTTTCTTTTCAAGAAAGTGTTTTATTCTGAATAAAATGGCAGATTTTATATCCATCGCTGACGGTAAACTGCTCAGACTAAACAGTTTTTTTTTTCCCCATTTGACACGTTTTATAGTTTTTCTTGCTTTAATGCTCGTTCTTCAGACACATTCTCGCCTGTTCCATCATTTCTCTGCCTGTTTTTCGACATTTCGGTGGGCCTTTCATGGGTTTAATCCAAGTTTTTGTAAATATGTGCTCATGAGTCAATTTTTAAAGAAAATAAAATATAGCATTGATTTGACTGTAATGTTTATTTATATGTTTGGCTAAAACTCTTAGCTTTCAGCCATCCTGTAATAGATGTAAAAAGTGTCTTTCTGCCCAGCATGCTGAAGTCATGTGATGTTAGACTTTGTCCACCCTGCCTTTATTGAATCCCCCTGTAATGAAATGGGGGAGAAAGTCCGTATAAAATGACGTTAGACCGGCGCGCGCCGCGCTGCTCCACGCCGCGTCGCGCGCAGCTGGAACGAGCGCTTTCCCTCCGCGGACTTTTGCCCTTCGACTTTCCAACTTGTGGAGATAAGCCGCCACGCAGCAGCTGCGACATGTTTTCGCCTAAAACCCCCAGAAACCCGTCCAGGAACGAGTCCAGGCCTCCGGAGCAGATCTGTATGGTGGAGTGTCGCTGCGAGCCGGAGTGCACCTGCGGCGTCCAATGCGCGAGCGGCGGCGCGAGACGCTGCCCGGCCGAACCGCAGGTAGGTAGGCCTCCGGACAGCTGCGGCACATCTGCCCTCATTATCTCCCCTGCTTGACCTGTTGTTGGAAGTTTTCACTCTATGACTTCCTCATGTACAACTTTGACGCACGTGAATCTTGGAAACCAAACCACATGTCATGACAACTCATGAAAACTGGAGTGGAAGTGGAACATGTCACAGCTAATTAGGTTAATTGACAACAGGCCTGCTGTGTGATTGGACATATTGAAGGTCTGAGCTGGGAAGGTTCATGTGGAGAAACAACAGTTTTTAAGTGACAGTGAAAGCAGCATGGTTGTAGTTTCAGAAACAGCCGATCTTCTGGGATTTCCACACACAACCATCAGCAGGGTTTACAGAACTGGTCTGAAGAGGAGTAATTATGCTGTGGGAAGCAGTTGTCTGGACCAGAATGACTTGTCAGATCAGACGGACTCAGCAGAAATCCACACCATATACCGCTCCATTTCAGATGGTAGGGTAGTGTGTGGTGTAAACATTTAAACATGGATCCATTCTGCCTTGCGTCAATGGCTTGGGTTGCTGTTGGTGTAATCGATTATATTTTCTTGCCACATTTTGGGCCTCTTGTTACCATCATGGCATGGTGTAACCACCACATCCCACCTGAGTATTGCTGCGGACCTTTCTGAGCACAGTGTAGCATCTTCCGATGGAAACTTCCAGCAGGATGATGCACCATGTCACAAAGCTCACATCATCTCCACCATGATGTTGAGTTCACTGTCCTCCAACGGCCTCCACAGTCACCAGATCTGTGGTGGAACAGGAGATTCTCATCATGGATGTGCAGCAACTGTGTGAAGCTTTATATCAATAATGAGCGAAATCTTTGAGTGTTTCCAACACCTTGTTGAGTCTATGACCCCAAGACTTAGAGCAGTTCTGGAGGAGAAAGGGGTCTGAACCGATACTAGCATGGTGGACCCAATAAAGTGGCCAGTAAATCTAGATCAACAGTTCAATAAAGATGTTTCTCAAGATCAATGGTGTACTTCATGGAACCACTGAAAGATTTAGTCTGAAAAGAAAGAGGACGCAGTAGAATGATTGATTCTGGTGTCCTCAGGCAATTTTTCTGTAAAATCAGACATGCAGAAATTACTGCATGTACACATAAACTCTACCACACAGCTCCCGGTTTTGAATCCCAGCTCAGGCCTGTCTGTGGGGAGTTGGCATGTTTTCCAGGTGTTCTGGTTTCCGGCGGTCCAAAGACATGCCAAATTCTTAATGAACTGAGTATACACACGACTGGTTTCTGTCTCTTTGAGCTCAGTAATGAACTGGCAGGTTCTTCAGATTTCTTCTTCAAAGACGGCCAGAGATGAACTAAACATAAGACTTCATACATTCTGTAAGATTTATCGTAAAAAGGCATTGAAAAGGCATTTTTGAATCTCTGTACTGTATGAGGTAAACTCTGCTGATAATTCTTATTTTCCTGAAAGTCCAGTTACAGTGCAGAGATTTAAGCTCTTTCCCTCTGATTAAACAATCTAAAGAGCTTCTTTTTACACTATAAAAATCTATCATCTATAAGATTACAAGCTTATTTTTTTAATGCTTGTTAGGGTCCAAGCAATATGAAGTATAGTTTGGACCCTATTGTGGTTAAAATGTTTATTATTATCATTATTCTCCTTGTTGTTTTCATTGTTTTCCATCCAAACAGCTGAATAGTATATAAACAGGTCAGGTTTTAATGTCAAATCTCTAATTGTGACTTGAGTTTTTAACACTTGGCAGTATGATCTCTGTCCACATGACTTCTTACACTCTGAAATGATACTAAAACTGTCCACTTCATTCAAATTGACATTTTGTGTTTGGTGGTATGTTTGTTAAAGATACAGAATAAAATTGTTTGATGCCTAAAGTGTTTGACTTGAACAAAGTTTTGGAGCTGATCCTTTAAATGCTGTATGTTTCTGCTACCACTAGGGGGCATTGTCAGAAATATGTGGGCTGGGGTGACTTTTGGTTGTTATGCTGTTGAAATGACTTATATTAGACAAAGACAAAGATCTACTTTGTGGTGGAATGAAACTACAAGTGCTTGTCGGATCTTTTGTAGTGCGTGAGAAACATATTGTCACATAGTCAAAGAAATATCCCAGAGCTCTTCCAGTCCGATTCCACCCAGCAGCTGCTTGATAGAAACCAAACAACTCAAAAGTTGCTGTGAAAGTCAGAGGAGGGTAAATATGCCTTCAGCGACATAACAACTGCGATAAGAAGAAAGATTGTTGACAATGACGTTTAACAAAATGGCAACGAGAACTCTTCACCTCAGAGAGCAGTGTAGAGCGGTAAAGTTGAGATGTGACATACAAAAGGAATGAAGAAGAGAGGAAGCTGTGATATATTTTATCACAGCACAGACCACCGTCGTCTACTGCACTGCTTTTCTCGTAATAATGTACATTTCTGAGAATGTTCATTATTATGAGCTTCTCGGCTGCACCGTGGTGTAGCGGTTAGCACCGTAGCCTCATCAGCCTCGACTGGCGGGAGGCTTGAACAGTGGCCTTTCTGTAAGGAGATTGCATGCTCTCTCCGTGTATGCGTAGGTTCCCCTGGCTTCTTCATATCATCAGGTTAACTGTCCATAGACTGTATATAAAAGAAGGACGGGGCCTCCGTGACGTCACCCATAGGTTTCTGAAGAGCTGAATCAAAGCTTGGTGCGCGAGTCCTACCATCGCCATCTTAGCATGGGCATGTGTGTCGTCTCGCCCTGAAAATACAAATATGGGCAAGGAGGTGGAGCTGAGAGGGAGGCTGTGAGTGTCATGGTGGATGATTGACATCGAGCGAACTCCGAGCTTTCTGTAGCTAAGAGCTAACCGAGCTAACCCGGAGACAACAGGAGCTAACCAGCTAACGGAGGTAAGCGGGCTAAAGCTAAGTCACGTTGTTATCTGGCTAAAAACTGCGGTTGTTATACGTTTTTTTTACTTGAAGCGGGAGATTGAGTACCTGTCAGTCAAAAGGACACGCCCCTAAATATGTGAACTTTGAGATTAAATTACTTTTAAAAGGGCGAGTTAGAAAAAAATTCACTCCCCCCACAGTTGTCATGAAGGTAAACCTGACCTATTAAACCGAAAATGGATTTTTGCACCAGGCTGTAAACATGTTTATTTCTGCTGTGAAGTTGGTCTTTTTAACATGGGAGTCTATGGGGATTTGCTCTGTTTTGCAGCACCTAGTGGATGAAGGGGGAACTGCAGTTTTATGCACTTCCGCATAGGCTTCACTTTTAACCACCGGAAACTCTGTCCATCTTTCATACATGATCTATGACCCTGCCTCTCACCCAATGGTTGCTGGGATTGGCTCCAGTTTCCTCCGACCTCTAATTGGACTGAGCAGTTAAAAAAATGGATGGATGGATAATCTCCTCCATCATCACCACGTTTGTTATTGTCTGAAACAAATGTCTAAACTCAGTGATTCTGCAAGATTTATCATGGATATGAAACTAAGTGAATGAACTCAAATCAAAGCAACTTTATTTATAAAGCCCTTTAAAACAGCCACAGTTGAAACAAAGTGTTTTATGTACTCAGTCAAAGCAACACAAGAGAATAAAACAATTAAAAGCAGATAAATAATACAATAAAATAATTGCTCATTCTTTCTAAAACAATCTAAAAACAATAAACAATTAGAAAGAATAAGAGATTAAAAATAGATAAAACCAAAATAAACATTAAATAAAACCAAAAGCTAATGTGGTTGATACTGACACCCGTACTCTTTAATTGGATTCTTATTTTCCTTGTAGACTATTATTGCACCACAAAAGCTTCTCTAAGTTTATATAAATTACTACATAATCAGAGTTTTGTTTTTCTACAAACAAAAGGAAATCCCTTTCTGCCAATGCTGCGTTTGGGTTACTGTAATTATATTGGACATGTCCATAACTCCTAAACAGAAAGCCAATCAGTGAGGGAGACTCCTTTGTTAACAGGTAGAGCAAGTCAGACGAATGATTTGATTGGTGGAACAGTCACCCAATCATTCATTTTTTTCATCCTATATGAATACCTGAGACAACAAAGGACGAGTATGTGCAGGGAAAAAGTCAAGATAGCAAGGTGACGCCAGACCATCACGATGCAGGTAGGCTGCAGATCAGATGAGTCAGTTAAGCGTTTTCTTAACCATTTAGTCCCATTTAGGGTCGCTGAAAGCTGGAGCCCATCCCAGTAATCAGGCTGCAGGATAATAAATTCATGTTGCCATAAAGTACTCCGGATTCAGTGATTTGATGAGTTCAGTGGGGAACATGATGTAGTTTGGAAACTTGTCAACAAAGTTTAAGAGCTCCAAAAGGTTATTTAATTAACCGTATAGTTTCAGTTAGTCTGTTGAATTTGTAATGATAAAATTCTATGATATTTCTGCAGGTTGTGTTTTTGCTCTGATTTAAATGTCACATCATTATTTTAATAAGTTCTTCGAACAGGTAATGGGCTGGAACGCTACTATGGCCATAAACGTGATGCTAAAAGTTGATAAAAAGGCTGTTTAATTTGTATAATTTAAAGAACTGGGTTTTAAAAGGCTTATTATATTTGCCCATTAATCGGTTTTTATCAGGAACTTGAAAAAACTTTTTTTTCTCCCTGATTTAATGCCAGCAGCACCAGACTACTAATCAGACTTTATTCTCTAAAATCTTGTCATTAACCTTATAATGAGTCATGTAATTTCCTCAGAGTCACAGATTTTAAATAATAAATGAAATTTATTTCACTAGAGTTTGTTCCTGCGCTGCCCTGCGGGAACTCTTTAGCGGAGGTGTCAAACATTCAGCATTTCTAAGAAAACTTTCCTTTGTGTTTCTGTGATTTAGGGATGTTCATGCACTTTGAACAGCAAACATTTCAGTGTTTGCTTTCCCTCTATGTTTACAGTTCTGCACCTCGCAGCTATGGTTGCAATATTTTACATTATTTATAACTTCCAGTTACTGTCCACTTTATTAGGTCGTCCTGTTCCGTTCGTTGTTAACACAAATGGCTGATCAGTAAATCACATGGCAGCAACTCGGTGCTTTTAGTCTCATAGACATGGACCAGATGACCTCCTGAAGTAAGGGAAGAAAGGGGATGACTGTGGCTTCGTTGTTGGTGCCGGACAGGCTGCTCTGAGACTTTAATTCACACTCGATCACAACAACTGGACAGAAGACATATTAAAAAAGTCTGGTCTGATAAGTCTCCCTCTGAGTAGCAACATTCAGATGGTAGGGTCGGACTTTGGTGAAACAACAGGGATCCATCCTGCCTTGGATCAGTTTCAGGCCGCTGCCGGTGTAGTGGGGTGGGGGGGGTGCTTTCTTGGCCCATTTTGAACCATTTCACACCAACATGGTGTAACCATCACAGCCTTCCTGAATATTGTTACTTATCATGTCCAGCACTTCATAGTCTGTCCTCACCACACACATCTGATCTGCATATCAGTACTCCTGTCCGCTCACGTTCCTCCTCCTCCGTCCAGCTGCTTGTCCACCCTGCTGGCTTCCTCACTATAGAGAGCAGGGTGTTCAGTCTGTTTGCTTCCCACCTGTGGACCTCTCATCCCCCTGATCTCAGTATCATAGACTCTCCTCCGCTCTTCAAATCCCAACTAAAAAACCAACTTGTTCTATGCCATCTAGCCACACACTCGTCATCTTAATGTTGCCCTTTGTTTTGTTTTATACTGTACTTTTAGAGCAAAGTGAAGACTCTGCTCTTCAAGGAGCACTTCTGCAATTGTTTCTCGTATTTTAATAAAGGGATTATTCTGGCGATGGAAGGGAGCAAAACCAAAAATAAATAAATAGATAAATTTGCACTGTCTCTAGCATTACATAGCAACACGTGCATGTAACTGGACTGATCCAGTCTGAATAACACTAACAGTATGTATAATGTCCCCTGTTGTTTGATTTCTTGCTTGTGTTGCTCTCACTCTCATTTGTGAGTCACTTTGGATAAAAGCATCTGCTAAATGACTGTAGAATAAAATACAATAGAATCATTTTGTTGATGACAATATTTAGGAAGTATTCTTGCATGGTACTGTGTTGCATGATCATGCAGACTGACAGAGAGCTGCACACAGTTGTAAATAAAGCCAGAATCTTGTAAATATTTCTCTCAGGTTTATGATTTAACTACAAATAAAACAAGAAAGCAAAAGCACTTCATGTCACGTCTTTGTGTGGAGTGCCGCACCTCTTGTGGATTAACTTCTCCTTTAAGTTTACGGAGGTGCTTTTAAGCAGAGTCACGCCGGGGGGCTTATGTAAAGGGGTTAGTCATGAGGTTTCAGGCCCCAAACTAACTTGGCTGTGCCTCATGAGGGGTTGGTGCTATCTAGCTGTATCTTAACTATGCATGGGACCTGATCCACCTTTGTTAAAACAAGAAACTAGTCCAGTCAGTATGGCTTAAAATGTTCCTGCTCAGAGGACTAAATTTGACCCAAATCTCAGCTTTCTGGATGCATTTCAACGCCATCTTGTCACTTTATTTGTCTTACAGACTTATTCTTCAGTGTTCAAAGTCCCAGGTTAGCTTTGATAGAAAGGAAATTACAGAACAAGCTATAACATTAATAAGAAGACTTCAGCATGATCCAACACATTGAAACAGGGTTTTGTTATTTTAGTTCCTCTAAATGATAAATTCACACAGATTTCCAGGTTTTCAGCTCCCCTACAGAACCGTAATGCATTAAAAACAACACTTCAGAGTCTGCTGGAACAAGAAATCCTATGTTTTTAAAATCTAATCTGCAATTTCTGCTGCCAACAGGACATCAATTTTCATCAACACGCGTCTTGCTGAGGGGTTGTGAAAGTGAGAACAATAAAACTGGGGTTTGTTGATGTTTTTCTGGGCTCAACTCTGAATTCAAGGACAAAAGTAAACAGATGGAGAGGAAAAAGAAAACATGTTTGAGTGGTGCGCAGTTTTTTTTCTAGTAATAATGCAGTAATACAGGAAAAACATAATATAAATGGCATGTCTACAACTTAGATCAAGGTTAAAAGTTCGCTGGTGAAACATGAGAAGATGAAGATCTGAGAAACAGGTTCATAGACATAAGAATCAGTTTGTGATTCAACTTGATATTCTAATAAAGTAGTGAATAAAGTGCTTAAATGTAAAATGTGAACCTAATAAATAAAAGAAAAGTCTTAATAATTAAAAACTACAATGAGAATGTTATGTCACATTTATAAATGAGCATCTTAGTGATCTTTTTTTTTTATTGTTTTCATAATTTCTGATATCATTTTATTGACATTTCCTTTACATTGTTAACTGTTTAATATTCATGTGAAATCATTTGATAGTGACGAAACAAAGACATGATCACAAGGAACAATATAATTACTAGGAAATGTTTGAAGCAATGTTTTCTCACAATTTTGAGGCATAACATATTTATTCAGGAATATTCAGACAAAAACATCTCATTATTATTTAAAATCCTCTAAAACAGGAAAATCTTTATTTACAAGGAAACTTTTGGATTTGTAAGATATTCTAATCAATAGTTTTTGTTTGAGATTTACAATGTTTAGTTACACCACCAAACCACTTTATTAGTCTCCACCATGCTAGTAACACGTTGGACCCCTTTTCACCAGAACTGGCTTCGTTCTTGTTGTCATAGATTCAAAAAGGTTGTTGGAAACATTCCTCATAAATTTTTCTCTATGTTGACATGAAGCATCACACAGTTTCTGCACATCCATGATGAGAATCTCCCGTTCCTCCACGTCCCAAAGCTGCTCTGTTGGATGTAGATCTGGTGACTGTGGAGGCCGTAGGAGGACAGTGAACTCATCGTCATGGTGGAGATGATGTGAGCTTTGTGACATGGTGCATCATCCTGCTGGAAGTTTCCATCAGAAGATGCTACACTGTGCTCATAAAGGGATGGACATGGTCAGCAGCAACACTCAGGTAGGCTGTGATGGTACAACCATGTCATATGGAGGTGAAAATGAGACTCATCAGACCAGCAACGTTTCTCCATCTTCTATTGTCCAGTTCTGGTGAGTCTGTATGAATTGTAGCCTCAGTTTCCTGTTCTTACTGACAGGAGGGAGCCCGCTGTGGTCTTCTGCTGCTGGAGACCATCTGATCCAACAGGACCTTTTACTCCAGACAACTCTCGCTCACTGCTCACCTCTTCTTCAGAGCGTCTCTGTAAACTCTGGAGATGGTTGTGTGTAAAAAATCCCAGTAAATACTCCGACCAACAACCATGACACGTTCAAAGTCACCTAAATCTGATGCTCAGTCTGAACGTCTGTTGCATAATTGACTCTGCAGTGTTTATCATTGTTGGATCAGCTCTCTTGCCTCCATCTGTAAATTCTCTACACTGTATTTGTTTACAGACGCAAAGACATCTAAACTGATCAACTTCTGTCTCATCTTTCCAGGACAACGGCTCTGTCTCTGAGAAACAAGGCTTTGACAACTTGGCCTACGAGTATGGGAGCCAGAGCGAGCTCTCCCATTTACCCAGATCTCCCTCCAGAGCCACTTTTAAACTCCTGGGACTCGCCTCTGAACACCAAGTCATGGAAAGCACGCTCAGCAGCCTGAAGGGAGTTCTTGCTGTCATTTGGTCTGTGCCTGACAGCTTGGTCCAGGTGGACTATGACGGCTCCGCTATCACAACCAAAGAGATCTCCCTGCAGCTGCAGACTCTGGGATGCAGCGTGGAAACAGCTGTGCAGATCAAAGTGGAAGGCATGCACTGCCACTCCTGCGTGCAGTCCATTGAGGGCCGCATCAGAGAGCTAACGGGGGTTTCACATATTCAAGTGTCTCTTCAAGACGGTGTCGCTGTGGTTGTATTTCAGCCTGTCATCATTACACAACAGGAGCTGAGAGACAAGATAGAGGACATGGGGTTTGATGCTACTTTATTACCTGAGGATCCATCCAGTGGAGACTTAAGCTGCTGGCAGAAGGAACCATCGAACACAACCGTGCAGACTGTAACCGTTTGGATTGTAGGGATGACTTGCAGCTCGTGTGTGCAGTCTATAGAAGGCAGAATTTCTCAGATGAGCGGAGTGAAGTCCATCACTGTGTCTCTGAAGGAGGAAAAGGGAACAATAAGTTTTGACCCGAGTGTGACGGAGCCGGAGCAGCTCAGGGCAGCCATCGACGACATGGGCTTCAATGCATCACTTACAGGTAGGAGAGTTGGTGGGCATCTCTCTTGTGCAATAAAAATGTTTCTATCACAGTTTCCTGTTGCTAAAGGTGACTTCCTCGTCCAGTAAGTTTTTACTTCTGGTGTCTGTAAAGGACCAGTTTGACATTTTATTTATTATTATAGAGTTCAGTTCAATTGAAATGTTACATCTGTACAAACAAGCTGAATTACATGCAGCCCATTATAATCCAGTTCAGTCCAGTTTGAGATAATTACCATCTGATTTCCAAAGATGTGTGTTTAAGTAAATTGGCAGTCCATTCATTTCTATGAGAATCCTCATAAACTGGTTGCGGCTTTTATCCCAGTTTGAACTTTTACATAATTATTACAAAATTACTGAAACAAAACATAAGTATGTAACAACTCTTAGTAGGGGTGTAAATAAAACACCAGCAGTAAGATGTTTTAATATCACAGATTTTACCATACTGGTGGGATTGGATTCAGGATTTCTTTGAGACAAAATCACCCGCTTATTTAAAAGAATCACTTCTGTTCATATTCCATCCCAAAAACAAAACTAAAACATTGAAATATAATTTTATTTCTGAGAAAAAATCAGACATTAAATGAAAAACTACAGTTATTCAAACAAAAGTGTATGAAAGGTAATCCATTCTGACTTTCCTCACTCACACATCTCTCCTGTGGACATCAGCGTTTTCCTCATCAAATCAAAACAAGAAATTTTAGCTGTTAAAACATAGCAAATAGAAACGGTTCTACATGTAGGACAGATGTTACACACTGTAAACTTCAGCTTCAGCCATGTTAAACCTGCAGGACTGGCCATCGGCCGTCCCTGAGCCAAACTAAGCTCCTCAAACAACTGGAAGTTTCTGGTATTTTTTGGTTTCATATCAGCAAACTTGTCTCACATCTTCTCTCTCTTATTAATGAGCTCTTTTATAAACGACCCCAGACTGCAGGGTTTGACTAGTTGTGTTATTTCGAATAACGTTTTCTATTTTTTAGCATCATTTACTTGTGCTTACCGTATTAGTTTGCTATTATAAGTATTTTCCAGTTTATATTTCTTTGTCTTCCATTTGTCTGTTTTGTGTCTTTACAATGAACCTGAATCCACTTTTAATGTCTTTTACTACATTTCTATTGGTTTTGTTGTCTTTAAAATTTGATTTGACTTCGTCTTGTTGCACTTTTACAGGTCCATTGGCTTGAATAACTTAATAAATAATAAAATCCTTATGGCCCAGTGCTTTTGCTTTTGTTTTTCTGTTTGTTTTTCCCTTTACGTTGAGTTTACATTCCTTTCTGCCATATTATGCTTCATTGCCTTTGTTGTCTGTTTGGCTCCTTTCAGTAATTTTGCATGTATGTCTGGTCATTTTTCATCTATTTTTTATATTTTATTTTATTTGTTGCGTGTTGAGTCTAAGTTTAATGGTTTTGTGTGAAATTGTAATTTTGTTTTCATTTTATACTTTTTTCGCCAGACTGTTTTTTTTTTTTTTTAACTTATTTGTTTCAAATGTGTGTTTTCATCACTTCATGTCTGACTTCCTGACTCTCCTTGCAGGCTGGATGTCTTTCTTTACATTTCAGTTTGTCGTCTGTCTATTTTTGATGGACATTTAGCATAACTTGATTATCATGTTATGTGTGTTTTCTTTATGCTTCTACTTACCATCTACCCTACTCGGTAGTTTTGCTTTATTTTGTTGTGTTGCTTCATATTCAAGATATTCAGCTTCTGTTTTGTATATTTGTCTGTTTCTTTACATTTTGCATCTGTTTGATGTAAATACATTTTTTGTGGCCCTTTAATGCTACTTTGCAGCTTATTCCCACCTTTTATTGTTAGTTTCAAAGCCTTTTGTTATCTCGCTTTCCATCTCTCTTACGTTATTTTGACTTCATTTGCCTCTTCTGACAAATTTGTCTGGTCTAATTTGCCATACTTTGAAATATTGACAGTAACAGAATAAGGTCTCTGTTGGTGCATTTGACCACTTTATTGAAACATACTGTCCATAAAAACTAACACATGACAGCTGACAAAGAGATGACGTCCAGGTGCAACACAAAAGATATAAAGAGTCGACTCTTTATGCTCTAGTTTTACTGAACTGGTTTTTCAGCTCCCCGGTCAGGACTGAAAAGCACCCATTGTTAGATGCCTTCAAACAGCATATTTTGTGTCATTGAATCATCTTGGGTATGTCATGTCATACACACCTAAGAAATCTGCTTCATGACATGACAATGTATGCTCAGGAGACTTTATGCTGTGTTTATGCAGGTGTGAACTATGCCAGAAAAAAGTCCAACAACACTTATAGTTAGTTGTTGTGCATTATGTTCATAAAGACCCGCATGAAGCCTTCACTTGCCCCACTTTATCTTTATCAGTTGCTATGGAAACCAGGCAAGTATGCAATCCAAAACGACTCGGAGTGCTCTTATGCTGGCCGGAGCTTTAATGAGAAAACCAGCTTGCCAAGATGTGGAATTAACTTTGGGAGATTAAGAGCAGATTCTTCCACGTCTTTTTTTTTCTTTAAATTTCAGTTGTTATCGTTGATTCTTGCAGAACGGCTTATTAACGCTGTAGGATATTGTTTTAGTAGTCCTGCTATGGATATGCTGCTTAAGCTTTATGGTCATGTTTGGATGCACTTTGCCATTCTGGCATTTTTCATTCTCCTTTCAGAGCCTATAAAGAGCATCCAGAGTCATAAAACGTCTGGAGCTGCTGGCTCAGGATTGTCTGATAATCCTGACCTGCAGACACCCAGCAGGGCCGGAGTCAGCAATGGATCTGGATCACAGGGAAACTCTATAAGAGGTCATCTAAAATCCCCCGAAAAAGTAGAGAAATGCTTCATTTGTGTGATGGGAATGACCTGCGCCTCCTGTGTGGCCAACATCGAGAAACACCTGCTCAAACAAAAGGGTAAGTCTCAGAAGTGATAGCTACTGACTGGGTTGTGTTTGTTTGATGGTGTTTTACTTTTACCTGCAGGAATCATCTCGGTGTTGGTGTCGCTCATGGCTGGAAAGGCAGAGGTGAAGTATGATCCAGACGTCCTGGATGCGGCAGCTGTGACTCAGCTTGTAGAGGACTTG
This sequence comes from Telmatherina bonti, assembly GCF_933228915.1. Taxonomy (NCBI): domain Eukaryota; kingdom Metazoa; phylum Chordata; class Actinopteri; order Atheriniformes; family Telmatherinidae; genus Telmatherina; species Telmatherina bonti. The sequence goes on from NC_136633.1 coordinate 12,030,766, forward strand.
GGCTTCGGTGCCAAGCTGATAGAGGATAACGCAGTGACTCATGGGAAACTGGATCTCACTGTAAGAATGTGCAACATTATACGACACAGGACTCACCCTTTTGTCCTAAAGCAGCCTCACACTCCGCAATGCTTCACCTACAGATAACAGGCATGACATGCGCATCATGCGTGCACAACATCGAATCCAAGCTCACCGCTACCAAAGGGATCCTCGGTGCTTCGGTTGCCCTGGCAACCAAAAAAGCGCAGATCCAGTTTGACCCGGAGGTGCTCGGAGCACGAGATATTATCAGGATCATTCAGGTATTTGGGGTTTAAAGTCTTCATGCCTACACGTTTACATATGTGTGACTGTTTTTTGTCTTTATTTTCTCTACAGAGTCTCGGGTTCGATGCCAGTCTGGTGAAGGAGGGGTTTAAAACCAATCTGGATCACTCAGAAGAAATCCGACAGCAAGTATCTGGTTAAAAATGGTCATTATAGATTAGCTTATACATGGCACAGGTGTGAACTGAAAGGTTTGCTGTTCTATATTTGGACACATTTTATTTCATGGTAAACCATTCATCCAGAGTGACTGTAGTGTGTTGTTGCTGAAGCCCGAGTAGCCCAGTGTGCAAACCAGGGATTGTACGTTCCACTCGCAGCTGAGGTGAATGTGTAGAAGCTTCCTGAAGCCATACAACTAGTCAGTGGGTTGAACGCACATCTGTAAAGTCACTTTCAGTGCAAAATGGTGAAGTTCTGTATCCTTGTTCGAGATCGATGTGATTAACTGTCATAAAACATCCCAGTTATCTCTATTCCATCCAAGAACAATCTAAAAAAAAAAAAACAACCTTGACTGGTTGTTCTCATTTGCGTCCTTCCCTCCAGAACACAGGTGTCAAACTCCAGTCCTCGAGGGCTGGTATCCTGCAGATTTAAGTTGTCTCCATGCTCCAACACACCTGACCAAAATGAATGAATAGGTTGACAAGATGTTGTTGGATCCATTTGATTTGAATCAGCTGTGTTGGTGCAGGGAAACAACAGAAACCTTCCGGATACCGGCCCTTGAGGACTGAAGTTTGACTCCCCAGCTCCAGATGATAACTGGTTTAGGTTTAGAGCACTTTATCCATGAAGCTATTGATTTTGTATTGGTCCTGTGAAAATGACCAGTTTCATATATGCTGCCTCTGCAGGTGGAAGAGCTCCTTTCTGCTCAACCTTGTGTTCGGCCTTCCCGTCATGGGCCTCATGATCTACATGATGGTGATGGACAGCCAGCACAAAGAACACGGAGGCTCCATGCCTGAGGAGCAGAACATACTGCCGGGTCTCTCCATCCTCAACCTGGCCTTTTGGCTTCTCTGTACACCTGTACAGGTGAGGTGGTGGAACAGCATGTAAGGCACTAAAACCCTGCAGGTTTGACCTCTTTTCTTTTTATCTCTTCAGATCTTTGGGGGTTGGTACTTTTACATCCAAGCGTATCGCTCTTTAAAACACCGAACAGCCAACATGGATGTTCTGATCGTGTTGGCCACCTCCATCGCCTACATCTACTCCCTTGTGGTGCTGATCGTCGCCATGGCAGAGCGGGCCGCCCAGAGCCCTGTTACCTTTTTTGACACTCCACCAATGCTCTTTGTGTTCATCGCCCTGGGACGATGGCTGGAGCACATTGCCAAGGTAAATAAAGGAGGAAAAAGAAAAACTCTCCAAGATCTCAAACCACCATGCTTCCGTCAGTGTTTTGAAGACTCATAAGAGAGATTTTAACAGCCGGAGATATTGTTGTACGTCAGTAGTTATCATAGTTAATGTATCACTCCACATCAGATGATTCTGTCACACATTTATCCAGAAATCATCGATGCAGCATAAATGAATAAGTAAAACTTGATGTTTAGATGGAAACTTGACCGCATTCCTGAAGTTCTTTGTCAAATAAAATGCTGATAATCTGCTGATATTGTTTCAACAAAAATAAGTTTAATATATCTTTGTTTTTAAATTTATGACAATTGTTTTTACCCTTTTCATTTCTTCTGAATTAAACAATTCAATTCAACTTTATTTATATAGCGTCAAATCACGGCAATGCCATCTCAAGACGCTTTACAGACAGAGGAGAAAACATGATGAAAGCCAATTCATAATAGCCTATATAAGGAAACCAACAGATTGAGTTGGAGGTCCAACTCAATCTCCCATCCTGAACAAGCACACTGGCGACAGTGAGAAGGAAAAAACTCCCTTTTAACAGGAAGGAAACCTCATGCAGAACCCGGTTCAGGGACAGGCAGCCATCTGCCTCTGCTGTGTGGGAGGAAGAGGACAGAAAGACAACAGACAACAGGAACTGCTACTCCCGGCCAAGGAGACCTGCTGAGACAGGAGACATACATGTTAATGATGCAACACTGTTATTGAGGGGGAGGGAAATCAAATCAAATCAAAGATACTTTATTCATCCCTGAGGGGAAATTCAGAGTTCAAGCCAGCTTGTCCAAGGTCAGACATACAGACATGTAACATTAATGACTTAAAAGTAATACAGAACCAAGTTTAAGCTTAGGCCATGCAGCTAGTTTACCAGCCCTGCCTTACAAGATAAGAACAGAGATACATTAAGATCATAGGGGATGTCGAGGAAAAAACAAGGTCATGTAACTCCGGACATACAGAGACATGTCCGGACATACAGAGAAAAAAACCTCATACACTGAAGCACAAACTAAAACAAGACACACAAAGTCCAGGGAGGCGGTGAGTCATGTGGGAGGGGACTGGGGGCTGTTGAGGAGGGGGGACAGAGTGTCTATGAACATGTCTTCTTCCATTCTCAGGGGAGGTTGCGTCGGCCCAAGGCTGCTGGGAAGCCGAATCCAGATATGATTGTTGTTTGGGTTCCAGGCGAGGAAAACAATTTGCCCATGGCCTTGAGTCCATAGCTGTTCTCAGGCTCTCTAATAAAAGATGTATAACAAAATCCAAATTCAGCCATATTTTGATGAATTGACTAGTTTCTTAGGGAATGGCAGCTTTGTGTATGAACAGTGCCTTGAAAGAGCTGGAGGTGATGGAGGTGATGTTGAACTGGAGGCTCCTGAGTTTTCTCCTACGGTCTTCATACTGCAGCTTCTAGCCAGCACTCGTTTCTTTCCCTATAGTTCTGTTTTATTTCTAGGTCAACAAATCAACCTCAATACTGGTAAAATACTAAATTGCAGTTCTATCTTTTTTCCATCTTTACCTCGTCCAGCTGAGAGCTTGATGGAGGACTTTGGAAGTATGTTAATTTGGAAAAAATCTAAGAATTAAAAAAAAAAAAAATGATAGATTTGATTTAAAGTGGAACTATTCTGTGCATTTCAGGCAAATTTATTTTTATTTTTGAGCCCAGAAGGGCTGGGATTGATCGAGTTATTGTCACAAATTGCTTTATTTACCTCAGACCGACCCTGTCCGTAGGCTGTCAGATCAGTCTGTGGGCAAAACGAGTGGATTGAGACTCTTCCGCATTAAGCCCCGCCTCCCACCAGATATAAGTTGCCACTGATTGGTCAGCTGCCACTGCACTACTTCAGGAGCGCTCACTGCAACTGCTTTTGCCGTCATTGTAACATCTCATAAACAGAAGGATTAGGCTAATTTGAACTCAATAAAAAAAAAAAAAAAAATACAATGTCAACACATAGCATACAGCCCTACATGTTGGAACCTGAATCAGACCCTGAAAACCAAGTGGAAACTGGCAACCCACAGCAACGAATGCAGCAGGATGTCTCTCTTTGGTAAACTCACCAGCCATTGTTGGAAATAACTTTATCCGACGTTTTCCACCTGCCTGATGTATTTGTACATGCCCTTGTTAACCAGTAGAAGGTAACCAATCACCGAACCTTATCCCCCGGGACGTCACAAGGATTTCCAAGTAGAAAAAACTCTTTAAAACAACGCGTTTTTCGTCGCCATGGAAACCAAACGGAGAGAGTGCTGGAACTCAAACTCAAACTCAAATATGTGTTTAGGTGATAAAAAACAGTACCGTTCACATGTCTGATGAGGATTCAACACTGTAACACTGTAGAAAGCTCAGAAAACTCCAAATACCATCATAGCGCCCCTTTAAATTAAATTAAATGCAATGAAAAATGCTTTATTATTCCCCAAATAAAAAGATAACTATTTAGAAAACAGAGCTTTATCTTTTGCTTTTGAAGAATGTCTCTGTCACTGAGCCTGTTTTTGTCCTCCATTTGAGAGCAAAACTTCAGAAGCTTTGGCCAAATTAATGTCACTACAAGCCACGGACGCCACTGTGGTCACTCTGGGAGCCAATCACTCTGTTATCAGGTGAGACACACATGCTGACCTCTGCAGAGCAATAACTCTTCTACATAATATCCAGCTTTTACCTGCAAACCGTCTGTTGCCTCAGCGAGGAGCAGGTGGTGGTGGAGCTGGTCCAGCGGGGGGACATCGTGAAGGTTGCCCCGGGAGGAAAGTTCCCCGTCGACGGGAAAGTGATTGAGGGCAGCTCCATGGCAGATGAGTCCTTGATTACAGGTTAGCAAACTGCATCAGGTGAAGAGTTACACGCCTTCATCAGTCTTTCATTTTTACTTCTTTCTTCCCATCAGGCGAGCCGATGCCTGTTAGTAAGAGGGTGGGCAGTCTGGTAATTGCAGGCTCCATTAATGCTCACGGCGCCCTTCTGGTGGAGGCCACTCATGTCGGTGCTGAAACAACTCTGTCTCAGATTGTTAAACTAGTGGAAGAAGCCCAAACCTCAAAGGTAGAAAGCATATTTTCTATGTAAAATCCCATAAAAATCCTGATTATTTCACCCAGATTACTTCTCTGTGTGTGTACTCAGGCCCCCATCCAGCAGTTTGCAGACAGACTCAGCGGCTACTTTGTTCCCTTCATCGTTCTTGTTTCTCTGCTGACGTTGGTGGTCTGGCTGGTCATCGGCTTCGTCGACTTTGACATTGTGAAAGAGAACTTTCCGGTGGGTTTCCTTCACAGCTGTCTTCATGAGCAAACTGAAGCAGCTCACACAAAGCTCCGACTCTCCCCCCCCATGCAGGGTTACAACCAGAACATCTCCAAGGCCGAAGTCATCGTCCGCTTCGCCTTCCAGGCCTCCATCACCGTTCTGTCCATCGCCTGCCCCTGCTCTCTGGGGCTGGCGACCCCAACCGCTGTCATGGTGGGAACGGGGGTTGGAGCTCAGAATGGGATTCTCATCAAGGGAGGCGAGCCGCTGGAAATGGCCCACAAGGTAATGCACTTCACACCCCTCATGTCTTTATATCTTAGAAAGAAAACAGGAAATAGTGCTGGGGATTCATAAGGCAGAAGCTGGATGTGGAAATGAGTATTTCTTGGTCTGGGCAGCTTTATTTTTCAACTCAGCCTCTAAACTTCTTCTACAAGGTTTTTTTTTTTTTTTTGTCATTTCTTTATGTAGTTTAAAGGAATAGTTCACCAGACTTCTTGAATTTTCCAAAGCTCTTCTTTGGATGTTGCCTGTCTCTTATTCTGTTCTCTGTCAAGAGGATTTAATGCTGCCTTAGTAATGTTAAAGTGTGGATTCTGGGGAGAATTTGTCACTTTTTCAAATCTGTTGCTGCTCATTTTGAGTCCAGTTCCTGTGTCATTTGACATATTTCAGCCTTTTCTCCCAGTTTTCCTTCCATTTTAACCATTTCTGATGAGCCAACACTGTGTTTCTCCAGTATATTTTCCTGATTATATCTTGCTTTCCTGTAATAAACTTGTTGGGTATTTTTATGTCCGGAATATTGCGAGATTATGTGACGTCATTGTGAGATTATCTCAGGTAGTTCAGGTTTTAAGTGAGCAGGTACGCCACTACCCACACATATTGCATGGAAGCCCTTTTCGTAGTTGCTGCAGATGCCTCCACCAGAGTGTCCAACCACGTTTTGTCACATTTGTATGTATGAAGAGGAGCTTGGTCAGGTTCCTGTCCAATCAGTTCAGATTTATTTTCAAGGTCTTGGTTCAGGTCTTTACTAGATTTACTCTTGTTTCTTCAGGACATCATTTTTAGATCTTCTTCATGCCCTGTACATAGATTTTAGGTCTGACACTTCTTCTTTTGTACTCAATGCTTTGAGTTTTTCCAGATGTATTCAGGACACGTTCCACATCATGCTGAGATATGGCGAGTTTTTCTTTTTAGCCAATAGCTCTTTGAGAATCACCTCGTTGCTGCAAAAACCTTATTTTCGGTCTGTCAAACTGAGTTATCTTTGGCATTTTTCTTAGATGCAGCTAAACAAATAGGGACAAATGATGTGTCTCTGTGACAGGCTTGAGTTAGGACTTTTTTTTCATTAGTTGAATGATTCATTGATCAATGTTATGTAGCTTAAAAAATCCCCTGAAAATGAGTAAAACACCAGTGCTGCAAAATGAAAAACTAAAAACAAAATAAAGCAAAACTTTAACAACCTTCACAAAGCTGGAAAACTCTTGCCAAAGGTCATTTTACCAAATTATTCTGGCTGGATACACAATATAAATAAATAGTGGCTCAAGCTTCATTCTGCAGTGCTGTATATATATATATATTTCTCCGCCCAGTAGAACGGATCAGTCCAGTATCACACCGACAGCCTGATAAAAGTTCATTCATGAAGCACATTGTCAGTAAATAATAATGCTGATGCTGAAACTACGAAGAGCAGGGGAACTATTTGTGATCAGAGTGGCAACTTCTGACAGAAAAGAGGAAAACATGAAAAGAAGAATAAATCATTAATGAACACACTCATGCAGTGTGTCTGTGGAGCCTTTTTACTGCAATAAAAACAAGAATCCTGCACTGTGTTCTGCTATGTGGATGTGCAAGGTGCAACAGATACACATTAATCTTCTGATTTGATGCATAAAAGGCTGTAAATCATCATTTTCTCAACCTGATCAAATACTGACCTCTTGTGGCATGATGGAGAAATCATTTGGAAACCTTGGAAGAATTTTTCCAGCTGAAATCTCTCTATCTGATGATATAAGGAATTATGACATTATGTGTGATCTATGACATACTAACATGTACTTGTATTTGTCTTCAGATTGGTGTGGTGATATTTGATAAGACTGGTACCATTACAAACGGCGTGCCACGGGTGACTCGTGTGCTGGTGTTGTGGGAAATGGCCCGCATGCCCCTGAGAAAGATCCTGGCAGTAGTCGGCACAGCAGAGGCCAGCAGCGAGCACCCGCTGGGCATGGCGGTGGCCAAACACTGCAAAGATGTGAGAGCCTTCTTTATACACATCACCTGACTTTTTAACTCTCTAAAAAACTTAAACCGTTTTGCATCCTAATAAAAAAAGAGCTTGCATCCGACAGGAACTGGGCTCTGATGTCCTGGGATACTGCCAGGATTTCCAGGCTGTGCCCGGCTGTGGGATCAGCTGCAGGGTGTCCAATGTGGAACATCTGCTGCAGCAGCAGACTGATGAGTGTTTCCTGCTGTCTGGTGCCACCACTGATGAAAGCAGCCTGCTCTCTGGGGGGGGCTCTAGCTCTTTAGGTATCTACCTGTTGTCTCTGAAGGACAAACAACAATTTTCTTTCAAGTTTATGACATGTGGATTTCCTCTGTGAGAACTACGTATAAAGCTCCATCATATAAAGTTCACCCAACCTTGTGTGATCAACATTAGTAGGTTAGGACATGGTACTAATCAGACATATGCTGTCCATGAGGTTATGTTTGAAGGGATGTGTGCTGCTATCTTAGAGCTACAGCAGCCTGTAAGTTCAAATAAATAGAAGAATGCTCAGGATTTAACACTATAAATTTCTACATATCAAGCTATACTGACAAGTCTGCATGAAGAGATCGTTTTGGTGTCTTGGGCTTGTTTTATCTTCTAGTCATTTTTAATCCCCAATAAGACCTAAAAACAATAAACTTAACAAGCAGTTATTACTCTGATCCCATACTTGTATTTTCATCTATATAAATTCTGCTTTCATATATAATCATATATAATATATTTCATTCATTTCATATTTGACATTTCTTAAGTATGCCCCCCCTCACCGACCATATCTGATGAATATGTTTATACATTTCTCCAAAACAACTTCCAAAAGACCTTTATTAACACCATAGTTCAATAAATTTAATCTAAGATGTTCATTTTTTTTTTTTTTTTAATTATGATACTCATAAATACTTAACGGAAAATGGTTTTGATTTAAGAGCTTCTGAATCTTAAGTCTTTCAGTGGTCTAAAGTGCTATAGTTTAATGTGCAAAATATCAATAGGAGGAACAAAAATTCCTGTTTTGTATGAATGGCTTGTAATCTGTTAATACTGCATGAGAGGGGTTTAAATGGTTTTGTGAAGGATTATTAGGTTTTAATGGATCATCTGAATAGTTTAACAGCTCATTAATATGGCACAAAACAGATTCCTTTTTTGGTAAAAAAAAAAAATTACTGGGACTGTAACTCAAATTTGCAAAAACAAAATGTATTTTTCTGTTTTTACAGATTCATCACAAGTTCTTTTAAAATATTTGGTTTGTAAACTCTACAGCTTGAATAAATTTCAAAAGGAAATGCAAATTATTTGTAAAAGCAAGAATTTATTTGATCATTTTCACTTCTGTGGACTTAAAGGGCATACATCTCCCAAACAAGCTAAACGTCTTCTCATCTTCTAGCTGAGGGAATATCTTACTCTGTCCTGATCGGGAACAGGGAGTGGATGAGGAGAAATGGCCACCACATCAAAGCAGACGTTGATGCGGCCATGTCGAGCCATGAAACTAAAGGACAGACAGCCATACTGGTGGCAGTAGACGGTGAGGACAAAACATCCATCCATCTTATAAACAGGATAATCCAATTCAGGGTTGCAGGCAGGACAAAAACTTAATAGAAAATGTTCAAAATCGAAGTAATTTAATTATTTGCTACACTTAAAAAAAAAAAAATTCAGTGTTGAATAATTTTGGCAGTGATTTAACTCCATAAATTAGGACCTAATTTTACACCGTGTGCGCTCTCTTTAGGTGTTTTGTGTGCCATGTTGGCCATCGCAGACACAGTGAAAGCAGAGTCAGCATTAGCCGTGCACACGCTGAACAGCATGGGCATCGAAGTTGTCATGATAACGGGAGACAACAGGCGCACAGCCAAAGCCATAGCAGCACAGGTAATGTGTTCCGCAGATAAACACCTGAAGACATTACATGAACTCACAGGGTTGGTTTGGCTGCAGGTGGGGATCAGAAAGGTGTTCGCAGAGGTGCTGCCGTCACATAAGGTGGCAAAAGTTCAGGAGCTGCAGGAGCGAGGCCTGAAAGTGGCCATGGTGGGAGATGGCGTCAACGACTCGCCTGCCCTCGCTTCTGCTGATGTCGGCATCGCAATTGGCACCGGCACCGACGTGGCCATCGAAGCAGCTGACATTGTCCTGATCCGAGTGAGTTATGAAATATTGAAGCCCATCACAGCAACTTTGAGATAAAAAGGAAATTTAACTCATAATTTTTACTCATCTCATTAGTCGGGAGACCAACGATTCTTAACCTTTTATGAGCCAGCCCCCCCCCCCCCCCCCCCCTCATTTATCAATGATAATCTTTTATGTCACCATGATTGTTTTTTATTTTCTTATTTTAACTTTATCATATAATTATTAATGTGAATTCCATCTTATAATGAAGCCTTTAAAGGTAATTTTAATTCATAACTCTGGATTTAGTCTCATAATTATAATTCTCATTATTATTTTTCTTATCTTAAGTTGTGAATTTTAATTGTCAAGTTTATTCATATGTATAAGTTTATATCCAGGTGGATATAGCAAGTGAAGCCTATGTGGAAGTGCAAAAAAAATTGCAGTTCCCCCTTCATCCACTAGGTGCTCCAAAACAGAGCAAATCCCCATAGACTTCCATGTTAAAAAGGCCAACTTCACAGCAGAAATAAACATGTTTACAGCCTGGTTCAAAAATCCATTTTAGGTTTATAGGTCAGGTTTACCTTCATGACAACTGTGGGGGAGTGAACTTTTTTCTTACTCGCCCATTTAAAAGTAACTTAATCTTGAAATTCGGCATATTTAGAAGCATGCCCTTTTGATTGACAGGTACCCGATCTCCCGCTTCAAGTGAGAAGAGCATAGAACAACTGCGGTTTTTAGCGGGCTAACAGCGTGACTTAGCTTTAGCCTGCTTACCTTTATTTGCTCGTTAGCTCGGTTAGCTCTTAGCTACAGGCAGCTCGGAGATCACTTTATGTCAATCATCCACCATGACGCTCACAGCCCCCCTCTTAGCTCTGCCTCTTTGCTCATATTTATATTTTCCGGGCGTGACGACACGCATGCCCCTGCCAAGATGGCGATGGTAGGAACCGCCCACAGCTCTTCAGAAACCTATGGGTGACGTCATGGAGGCTATGCCCATCTTTTTTTATACAGTCTGTGTTTATATCTCATAATTATTGCATAATCTAGATTTACTTCAGACAAACATGAGCTTCCATATGAAACATTATTTGTATAGATGCAGTTATGTCTATAAATGAGTCAAGCGGTTCTTCACTCTGCAGAACGACCTCCTGGACGTGGTGGCCAGCATCGAACTGTCAAAGAAGACAGTACGCCGCATAAGAATCAACTTTGTCTTCGCCCTCATCTACAACATCCTGGGTATTCCAGTCGCAGCAGGTGTGATCAGACCCGAACTGCTCTGCAACGTTACGTTTCTGCCTCCTGAAGCAGAGAAACAAACTCAAAGCTACAATTGAGATGAATGTGATCTGTCAGAATTTCACCCTTTTCTCTGTGGCTCTGTGCTGTCCTGGTTGCAGGCGTGTTCATGCCCGCTGGCTTGGTGCTGCAGCCCTGGATGGGCTCGGCTGCGATGGCTGCCTCGTCTGTGTCAGTCGTTCTGTCCTCTCTGCTGCTGAAGATGTGAGTTCAGAGAACTGATTTGCATCGTTTCTGTCTATAAATGGAGTTTTGGAGTTGGAAAGGGTTACCAAACTTTGTACTGCTTGTATATATCTCAAACTCAACTGCCATTTGTTCCTCAACCCTTCTTGATCAAGCATTGTATGTTTCTGTGCTTTGGAGCCGTGACTTCTTAGAGAAGTCTGAAGAAAGTTTAGACTTTTGAATTGTATATTTTATAAATGTAGCCTGCTTGAACAGTTTTTCCAGGATCTCCTACCCCGCCTTTAACAGAATGTAGATAGAAAATTGCAACCAGAAGTAAAATTATTCACTTTATTTAACAGATAAATGTGTAAATGTGTTGAGAATGGAGGTTTTTACGGTCATTTCAGCGAAAACTACGGACTTAAGCTGCTTTGGAGAAGTGTTTAAATGACCATGTTGATGTAACTAATTCATGACATGCTTTTTATATTTAACAATTAAACTGGTTTTATAGAGTAAAAAACAAAAAAACCAAAACAAAAATAAACCCATAAACAAAACAGAAATCAGAAAACAAATCAGAAAATGGGACACCGTTTGTAGTCACACATCCTAAAAATGTATTGTTTTATTAAATGTTTTCTGTTTCGTTGCTGTGTTTTATGAAAGATCACGATTTAATCATGCTTATGTGCGTACCCACTCTTTATGTTTTTAGCTCCTCCAACAACTGCATTCGACACAACACTTCTAAAACCAAAACTAACACCCCTAACCCTTACAGTAAGCCCTAATTCATTCCAAATGTTATGTATTTTATCTGTTTATTTATATTTCCTTTTTTTTTTTTTTTTTTTTTTTTTTTAACCTGTCCTGTCCAGCATCTCAGCATACAGAACAGCAATCTGCGTGCCATATTTTTGCCAGACAGATTTGCTCTGTCAAGGGAGATATCTCATGTATATAGCTGTCCTTGATAATCTGAATATTTTTATTATTATGATAGTTATTTTATTTTTTTTTCTTTTTTTCTTTTGCAATCGTTGTCAGTCTTGATGTAGCTGATCTGGACCTGGCAGGGGAAGAGGGAAAAAAAAGAAGATGTAGGGAGAAAAAGAGAGAGAGAGAGAAAAGAAAGGCGTGTCTAAGCTGCTAAAGTTACAGTATTTGCAAAACAAAATAAACTACTACAGAAATACAACAAGACATAAGTAGGATAGTGACAATATTAACAAAAAAAAAACAGACAAAAAATAAAAAATAAAAGTAAAAAAAGTAAATGAATTTAAAAAAAATAACAATTACAATACCAACCGTTATTAAACATACCTACAGAGAGTCATCAGCAACATTTAGTAGGAAGCAGATGGGAAGATGAGCGCTTTGTGGGCGTGCACGTGTGAGTGTTCAACCTGTGATCATGCAATCAAAGATCAGCTGAGTGCTTGTAGGGGAGCACGACCACGACCCGAGGTGTAGGGGAGGAAGCCAAGGCCCCCAGGGCCCGGCAAGCCCACCGCGCACAGAGTCCAGACAGGCAAAGCAGAGAGAGCCGCCGTCCGCCGAGCCCAGAGCAGTGGAAGCCCCCAAGCAGGCGCCACCCGGCGCCACGAGGCAGGGGCACCGGGTAGCACAGGGCGACGGCAAGCCGGCCCGGCGGACACCGGGTGCCAAAGCGCGGGCCGCACAGAGAGCCAGCAGCCCACAGGCCCCAGGACCACCCGTACCCCCCGGCAGAGTCCCGGCAGAGACCCCCCCACCCAGAGCATAACCATCGCGGGCCGGCGCCACCATGATACCAGGGGCGGGATCCCCAAAGACAAAGACACGCCTGTAGACTTTTTTGTCTCATCAGTCCCAGTTTCATCATAAGTAATGAAAGTGAAATAAATGACACACAAAAAACTATCCTAGAGGGGAATATAATGAACCTGGTTATGTTTTTATACAACATTTCTGAGGAAAACTGACAACTTCAACTTGGTGACGGTACAACAAGATGCAAATGTTTGATTTTAAAGCTTTTTTCGACATTTCTAATAAACATGCTGGATCTCTATTTTTAGTTTTAATCACGCTTTTTCTTTCTTTTGGTTCCTTTAGTCCATTTTGGTTTTGTGAAGTGAGAGATGACTCAGAGTCTTGTCAAAGTTCATGGACACATACATTTTTTGGACACAAAGATTTGAAACTTTAGACAAAATTAAAGTGGAAATCTTCACTTTTATTTGAAAGTGGACGATGGAAGAACTTGATTGTTAACAAAATTCCACAGAAAGTCGTAAATTGTGTGTCAAAAGCATTTTATAATGGCTACCTGTTCCCTGCAGGTATAAGAAAACCTCGACAGAGCTGTACGAGTCTCGTGCACGGGGCCAAATGAGGAGCCTTCGCTCGTCTCAGATCAGCACACATCTGGGTCTGGATGGACGACGGCGCAGCCCAGCTCTTCCAGCTAATACTCGGGAACAGCTCGGCCTGACCCCCGTACCCCTACCCGGCCTCTCCAGCCAACCATCGGGTCCAGAGCTGCTGGATAAAGCTGCTCCGGAGCAGGACCGCTACTCACTCCTGGATCATCAGATTGCAGAGGACATTAATGTTTAGCCAAAGGCAAGAGAAGAAAACAGTTTCTTCTCAGTTCTCATGTTTACAAATTCAGTGAAGCTTTTTATGCAAAACGTTTTGTATATTAATGTAAAAAAGACTCATTTTCTAATATTTTGGTAAAACACATTCTGTATATTTAGCTTCTATTCGGTCTAATCTATGGCTTTCCTTCATCTGAAGCATTTTGTGTCCGGTAGCAGGTACCACATGAAGGAAATCTTCTATATGAAATCCTGAGAAAACTGCTTAAAAATGCACTTTTACAAAATCCACAATTCAAAGTAAAACTGCTGTGCACATTTTCTGTGTGGATAAGGCTGTCAGTGGCTGTGTTGATCTGTGAGGTTATAAATAATGCATGTGTTGATAGAGGAAAATAACTTTCTTTGTAAAAATCCACCTGATTCTGTGCATCCAACTGAGGAGGAAAATATCGTTTTATGCTGCTTTGTCTAAACCTTCAGAAACTGTAAGGTAAAAATAGACCTGAAAAGAGGGAGAGCAGAATTTCAAGCCATGCCAGGGATAGTTAATGGGAGGCATTAATCAAATAGCCTCACACATGGACTCTATAGTTATCCACAAAGAATGAGCTTATTCACAAGCTAGTAGATATATAGACTTTAGGGTTTTAATTATAGCTCTTTTGTCACTTTCAGACCTCTTTATAGACTTTTCTCCTACAGCTGTTTGAGATGTTCCAGCAGGAAAAGCAGAACACCACTTTAAGCTCAGCCATTATTCATGGTTTTAATTACAGATGATTTATTAATAATCTCTCTGTTCCTCTGGCATTGGAACTCAGCTGCTGGAGAGCATCCTTCACACTGTCAGCCAATCATTTCAGTCTTTCTCTTCCTCAGTTATACTCAGATGCAACTTTATATTAACCTCCCTGCACCTGGAGGCATCTGGGATGGACCAGTACACAGAGGACACATGGTTTATGGTCAGACCAATCAGGATTCAGATGTTTTGCTGGAAGAAATTTAGCAGAAAACAAAAGGAGCATCCAGACTTTTGTCAGCAACAAGTCTGCCATGGCATTGCTTTGTGTCGGCGCTCTTAGCTGATTTACACTCAGTGAAAGCGAGATGAACACATTCATGAGGTATAGAGGTATAAACTGCTGCTGATTCCATCATACAGCATGTTTTTTGTGCCTATTTCTTAAATGAAGCAGGATATAAGATTTTAAACATGGCAATCACATCATTTTCATCCGTAAGCGGTTATTTCCTCTACCTCAGCAAACAGTTGGCGCTACTCCAGCACCAGTTTTCAGGGGTTGAGTCACTGGTTTTCCGGTAAACACAAGAACAACTGAAGTTTATAATTGCTCTTTAGGTATTGATGCCTTTTCATGCATTTAATTTGGGTTAGATTATCAGGCTTGTAGTAGCTCTATAAACCTGATCATCTAACACAGAGTTTTAAGGTAAGAAGGTTACATAATGCATCTTTAAAAGGAGGGATGGTATTGGTCAAAATTAAGTTGTTACTGAAGGACACTAGTTTAAAAAAAAGAAAACCAACGTGGACCAAACAATGAAGACCTGCAGATCCACATGGACATGATGGAGATAGACCATGTGGAAACAAGCAACCTCAATACTGACCAGAGGAGAAAGTCTGCTTCCAAACTGGTACGCTACGGGGCATTGTAAAGAATCAACTTCAATCCAGACCAAAATGGAAGACAATTGGCGAAATAAAAAAATTTGAAAGACTGTAGTGGAATGGGCTCAAAGCCAGAATCTTCTCAGCGTTTAGGCACCAAAAGCTATAAAGCACGACCTGATGGCATCATGTTTTCATCAGACAGCTAGTGATTCATATGGACATGCTCACTAGTTAGTTTGCTTGTTTTCTCCAATAAAAAGTCTAATCTGGATGCCTGAGAACATATCTGCAGAGGTGTGAGACGCTGCCAAACACAGAATAACCATCAGAACCCAACTTGTCCACATGCAAATGGTTAATTTTCGTCTTTGCACCTTTCATCCACTTGTTTAGGGTGCTAAAAAAGGAACTTTTAGGAAAAAGGTTTGCAGGGGAAATTTGGAGATAATCCCACTGTGCTGTGTATGTGTAACCAGGGTAACTGGTTGCTTTTTACTTGCAATGTCACTGTCAGTTAAACAAATTATAAATGAGAGGTGTGAGACTGCTTTATGGTCCAGTTAGTCAGCTTTATTTACCATCTTACTCTGACCATCATTACATTCCATAGAGTTTCAGCAGTCTACCAATGATTTGAGAGATCAGCTCATTGAGGTGGGGCTACAATACCAAAACTCCTGAAAATAACACATATCACCAACTATAAAACACAACAAAGCATAAATATTTACACATCTATACATGCCTATACATTATTCAACAACTATCTTTTATCATACTTTGCATTAATCTTTAATTTATCTCAGCCACCCCCCTCGTTTATATGGTCTGCTCCACTTGCTCTAAAGCAGGTAATTCAGCCATCTTTCCTCTTTTAGCTCCTGTGCCCTGCTAAGAAGACAAGAGGTGATCATTGCCATTATCTGCTGAGCGTTTAAATTTACACCTTTGGAACATGAACAAAGTAAAAAAGAAAAAATGGCAGAAATGTAAAGTTTGTGAGATTGTTTGAAACATTTGTTGGCTTTTTTTCATCAACCAAATTCAGTGTGTGCGCAAAACAAGCCACATGTCCCACTTGTAACATCTGTGCACAGGCAGTCATGTTAGGTGCATTATCAGTGATCAAACATGTGACCTTGTTGTGTATCCCCCATGAATGCAGAAGAACACTCTTGGCCTCCTTCAGATTCACAGCTGTGTGTGACGAAGGGAATTTGAACACCTCTAGGACAGCGGTGGCAAGTTTGTTCCTTTTATCAACAAAGTGGCACGTCACTGCCAGGTAGGCATCCATGTTAACTGAGGTCCACATATCTGATGTCGGGCACACAGCTTTGGCCTTTTTAACCTCTTCCCTTGCTTTTCCTTACACTCCACATATCTGGACTTCAGTATCCTTTTAAGTGCATTTCTGGATGGGTTGACATAATTAGGGTCAAGTTTCTTTACAAATTCCTCAAACCGCCATCGTCCACGATCAAAAAGGGTTGTGAGTCCTTTACAGTCTGGTCAACAAGTGCCTTGATT
The DNA here is from genome assembly GCF_933228915.1 of Telmatherina bonti. Taxonomy (NCBI): domain Eukaryota; kingdom Metazoa; phylum Chordata; class Actinopteri; order Atheriniformes; family Telmatherinidae; genus Telmatherina; species Telmatherina bonti. The sequence continues at coordinate 12,047,469 of NC_136633.1, forward strand.
CACTGCTCTGTGTTGCGCTGGGACTGATGGAGACATCAGGATGTTCATTGTTGTAGTATCATTGCAAAAGGCCAAATGTTGCATACAAGACAATTCTCAAAGAACGCTTTGTGCATTAGAGATAAATGAAGCACGGCTTTGCAAATTAACAGCACTTTCAGAGAGATTTAAAATATTTAACGCACATCAAGTGATGGATCAGCCGCCAATCAGGAAAGACACGAGAAGTAATTATGAATATCAGTATTTTTTTTGGTGAAAATGTACATTTTTGTGAATGTGGTAACAATTCTTACTTTATTTTGGTTGTCCATTTTTGGACACAATGTTGAAAAGACTGGTGCAGATTTTTAATTCTAACGCAGAGTGGAACAACCATGGCATTCCAGAATGATTGATGACGTAATGGAACGTGATATGGGACAGTCACGTGACCTACATACCTCCATTCGGATCACGGAACGTTGTTTCACATCGCAGGTTCCGCAGTAGTTTCAGACTGGAACGCCATTTCAATCTTGCCATCACCAAAACCTACAAATACTAAGAAACAGTAGTGGCAGAAATGGAACGTTTGGGAGATTGAATTGTTTGGAACATTGTTCAGGATAAAAGAATCGAGCTTTTGGAACGTTCAGAACACAGAACAGGACTTTTACCTGGATTATACACCTCTGGTCTAGAGTTGCTTTGTTTGTTAGAACTTCTTGTGTTGGTTTCAAAGGTGTATAAAGTAAAAGTAGAAAGGTGGCCCTGATCAGTCACATTGTTTAATTAATAAAAAAAACTTATAGTACAGTTGGAGCACCAATGAAACATGTTGTAATGTTCAGATCAAGCCATCAGACTGAGCCAGTTATTAGTGGTGGTCGTAAGATGGCGCAGAGGTTTTGCGTCATCACGTTGGTGTGGTCACGTGAGTAGGGCATGTTTTTTAGTTATAAAAAAAGAAGGGTACAAGTTTTTTTTCCAGAATAAAGAGAACGTACGTGAAGCTCCATCTCTCGATTTATTTCAAGTTTAGCAGACAATCTAATGAAATGTCACACACAAAAAAAAAGAGAGATAAAATACCTATAAAATGTATCAAAAACAAGTTTGTATCTTTACTGTTACATGTGATTATTTGTTTTAACTTTAATGTTTAATGTCTGCATGTTTAACAACCATTCAGCTCATTGCCAGTCTCCACTTTATTAACCTTGAAGAAATTCATGGTGAAATAGCTGAAAATTGACAGTTTTATACTCAAATTTAGCTTTTTTTTTTATTTTTAAAGACATTTGACCAAAATCAAAATAAATTAAAATGTATTGTCTTTTATGAGAAATGAAACCATATTTTTCTTTAAAGCTCCCTCTTTTTTTCCTGTTCCCTGCTTCCAGTCATTGTCACAGCTGCTCCTCATCTGGTGACCAATCCCTCTGCTTGTATCTGGGTTTTGTCCTTTGCCACCTCATTGTATTTCATTCATTCATTCATTATCCTAAGCGCTTAATCCAGTTCAGGGTCGCGGATCGCCTATCCCAGCAGTCTTTTGGGCGAAAGGCAGGGTACACCCTGGACACTCGCCAGTTCTTCGCAGGGCCCCATTATGTTTCTCTTTGTTGATTTTCTTCCAGTGTTCAGTTTCCTCAGTAAAACTTTTTCTATGTTGCACTTTTCTGTTTTATCAAACCATCTAAACTGGCTCCAGCATCCGCCTGTGTGTCTGAGTCCTGTGTTTAGATCTTACCTCTTTGTTTCCTGATTCCACGATCTTTATCATTATTATTATTTAAGGTTTTTAATTGTTTTTGTCTTATCAGTTTTTAGTAGATGTAAACTTAGGGAAAAAGTAAAGAAATGTGTGTTTGTTGGGTTATTTCTTCGCTGTGAAGCCTTTTAAATGGAGACACATTTGTCAGGATGATGTATTGGTGAGGTAAGAAGCAAAGTTGAGTTTGTGGGTTTTACTCATGAAAAACTTTGCTTATGATGTTTATTCATATATTGATTGCCACGGCTGTACTTTACTGGCCAGCTCTTTTATACTGGTGTCAGCAACATATGCACCGGAACCTGGACATGTAGATGCAAGTAATGCCAACATCAGTATGATCACAGGGTTTGGGTTGAGGTAGTGTGATGATGTGATCTTCCTCACTGGAAAAACGAGGCTTGTCATCACTGAAGGCGATCTCAGTGCAGAGATGTGGAGATTTTATAACCTATCTGGCATCAAAATCTGTCCTCAAAGATAATACTGCTCTTCCTCCAGAATAGTAAAGAGGAATGACCCACCTGTAGTCCTGATCTCAGCTTGGGTGTGCAGTTTGGGATGGGACGAATACTGAGATGCCATCTCTCAGCTGTATGTGATGAAAGTGGTGACCAGCATGAGTTGGGAGCTTCCAGTTTACTGCAACTGTGTTTGGGTCTTCATGTTACTAAGACCTTTTTTCATTCATTTTCTGAACCGCTTATTCCAATTCAGGGTCGCGGGGAAGCTGGAGCCTATCCCAGCCGGCTTTGGGCGACAGGCAGGGTACACCCTGGACAGCTCGCCAGTCCATCGCAGGGCCACACAGAGAGACGAACAACCACTCATGCTCACACTCACTCCTAGGGGCAATTTAGAGTGACCAATTAACCTAACATGCATGTGTTTTGGAAGGTGGGAGGAAGCCGGAGTACCCGGAGAGAACCCACGCATACACGGGGAGAACATGCAAACTCCACACAGAAAGGCCACTGACCAAACCAGCCAAGGATCGAAGGATCGCAGAGACGTAGAATGTTTTGATTAGCACAACCCTTTAACTCTGCTGCTTATCATACATTCACCTTGCACATGTGGCTCCATTTAAAAGAGGAATAAACCTCATCTGATCAATGATTCTACATCGTCATCTACCTGCTGCACAGAGCCCAGTGCCTTTAACGCCATAAGACCTGCTCTACTCTGCAGGAAGCTTCTGGACATGCAGCTGAATGACTGTCTGGTCTCTTGGATTGGCGACTACCTCAAAGTCGGCCAACGTACGTCAGGCTGCAGGGTACCACCTCAGACACCATCTTTAGCAGTAAAGGGACTCCTCAAGGGACGGTTCTTTCACCTCATCTGTTACACCTCGGACTTTAGGTACAACTCTGTCCTGCCATCTGCAGAAGTTCTTGGATGACTGCATCATTGTGGGCTGCATCGGTGAGGACCAGGAAGCTGAATACTGAGGTGTGGTGGACAGCTTTGTGGAGTGGTGTGGACAGAACCACCTGCAGCTCAACAGTGGGAAAGAAAAGACGGCTTCAGGTGGACTTCATGAAGAAGAAGGCCCAGCCCCACCTGATCATCATCCAAGGTACTGAGGTGGACATTGTGGACTGTTACAGGTACCTAGGGGTCCATATTGACAATAAACTGAACTGGACACCCAACACCAATGCCCTCTACAAGAAAGGACAGGTCACCTTTGTCTGCAGGACAATGCTGCTGATGTTTTACCACTCGGTGGTCTCAAGGGTCATCTTTGCTGTTGGGTACTGGGGCGGCAGGGTGAAGACAGCTGATGCCAACAGGCTTGGGTAAGCCGGCTCTGTCCTGGGAATGGAACAACAATCCTTAGCAGAGGTGTCTGAACAGAGGAAACTGTTCAGTATCATGAACAATACTTCACACCCCCTGAGTGCCACACTGGTCTCCAATTGCAGCACCTTTAGCCATAGACCATAGAGAGTAGCAAGGTGCTCCACAGAATAACACTGGAAGTTTCTCCACATTGGACAGTACCAGTACAATAGACACTAAGATCTTTTATTTGTACCGTATCTACTGCTAAACTGCACATTGTATCCATATTTCATGGTTGATCCTTTATACTTCATATTCATCCTTATTTAAATCCTTATTTTCTTTGTATATCTTTTATTGGTTTTACTGTATGGCCTCCCTGGCGCAACAATTTCCTGCAGGATTAATAAAGTTCTTATCTTATCTTACCAGATTTTCCGTCAGTATTACATTTATAGCCAAGAAAAAACAATCGACCAAATACTCAAGTTAATTGTGTGTTCTGCTGGGTTTAAAAGGATTTTGTTGTGAATCTAAATACTGGATGATGTGTATGTGCAAGAGATTGTCATTCACAAAAAAAAAAAAAAAGTTTTCAAAATGAAAAACAATTTCAGTTTTCATTTATTCAACTGTTTTCCTGAGGGAGACATGATACGAGGCTTTCACTCTCCGTAAAACAAATATGTTGAGGAAACGACGTGTGCCAGAGCCTGAATCGTTCCGCCTCTGCAGTTACTTTGTAATTCAATAATAATTCTCTACGATAAAAGCTGATTAAAGTTCATGAACGTGGAAAGAACTGGTATTTATCTGACTTGGGGACTGCACAAACTTTGGCACATAAACAGATTTAAAAATGAAAGAGGAAGGTCAGGAATTCATTCTTTATCTGACGCTGCTTTATCACTTTCCCCAAACAAACACATTTCAAACGCTTCAGATATCTGAATTCATGCAGAGCCGAGCGTCCCGCTCAGTCTGTTCACCCACCAGCCTGCATGCAGCACAGTGACTGAGAGTTTCTCTCTATTCTCCACTGCATTTCCTCCTGACTTTCTCGAACAAAGAGGAATGGATTACTTTCCTTGTGTCTTTATTACCTTACGAGCATATTAAAATCTCTGAAATATGGGAAGAATATTCTGAATGGGACAAGAAAAGCATCCGTTTTTAACAAATCATCAGTAGTTTGAGGCTTCTCTCATTAACACCAATATCAAGAAAAGCATTGCAGGAAGTGTTTGTATTTCCTACAAGCTCTGTGCCTTCATTCTGATGTCATTGTGTGTTTATACCTGTTTGCACTGCTGTCCAACTTCAAGGCCAAAACTGAAATGTGTCCACAAAGCTGAACTAATGCATTTTTAAAAAAACATTTTTGAAAGTCAGAAGTCGAACAATGAAATGAATGTTTCCCAGCACCAAAAAGCAAAAACCAATTCAAGACCATAAAAAAAACCCCCATAAAGTCAAATAGTAAGAGATCACATTTAGCCGACTGTTATTTTCACAAGGCCAAATTTGCAAGGAAATTGAAAACAACTTGATATTTTTTTTTTTTTTTTTTTTTCTTTTTTTTTTTGTCTTGTCCAGCATTTAAGCAAGCAGACTGATGTTCTGGATGCTGTGTTCTGCTGAGCAAATTTATTTTGCCAAGGGGAACTTTTGTAGATGTAATGATCCCCTTGTATTTCTTGATTCTTATTTTATTTTTCAATTTGTTTTGGATAATAGCTTGTATTACAGAGTTTATGCTACTGGACCCGACCGGAAAGGACAGGAAAGGGGCAGAAAGAGAACAGAAAAGAGAACATAAAAAAAACAAAAAAAAAAAACAAAAGAAAGAGATCAATGCATACATGTATATGCACATACATACCCACCTACATATATATGTATATACACTCGCACATACATTATATATATACATATATACATACATACATACATATACACATACATACACATGCATACACACACATGTACACATACATGCATACATAAAGATAGATATACATACATACATATACACATACATACACACACATATATATATATATATATATACATATATACACATATACATACTCACATACATACACATACATATACACATACACATACACACACATACACATACACTCACACATATGCATACATATATACATATCCATACACATACATACATACACATACACATACACATAAGTACACACACATACCCACCCACACACATAAATATATACACCCACACAAGCCAACTCTAGATTCGTGGAGAACAAAACCGTTGACAATCATGAAGACCAGAAACTAGCAAGTTAAGTCAAAAAGACAGAAAGAGAGGTACCTGCTGTTAGTGAATAAACTTGCTGGATGACTCAGTGACTGTGACACATGCAGAACATTCATGCAGAACATTCAGAGTGGAACGTGTTTAGAGAAGAGTGATCATGCCAATGTGACCCCGCCCGCCTACAGCTAGAGGAAGGCCAGGAGAACCCAGAGACCCGGTTAACCGACAGTCACCCCCAGGTACAGATCCCAACCCCCCCACTCCAGAGCCAGCCATGCATCTGCCCAGGAGGTGGCGAAGGAGGTGCCCAACCAGAGTCCCCCGCAGTCAGGGGGAACAGGCCCCAGCAGGCCCAGGCCGGCAAGGGCCGATCCCGCCGGGCACCGGCCACCTAGGGCAGACAGAGCGCAGGCCCCAGGGCCCCAAGAGCCCGTGAGCAGCCCCCCGCCCCCGCAGGCAGAGGGCACAGCCCACACCGACGGAGGACCAGGATCCCCAGACCGCCACCCAGCGGCAGCCAGGTCGCACCCCAGCGCACCAGCTGCGCCCCCGGGTACAGGACACCACCCCCCCACCACCAAACCACACACACATATACATGCATACCCCCCCCCCCCCCCCAAACACGCACTCCCCTCTCAACCCCCATCCACACAACCCTCTGCAATCCATGCACATCATCCATAACATATACAACCCCACCCCACCTCTACTCACTCACCCATACCAAGTCACACGAACCCCAATCGCCCCCGCCCCCACACACGCTCACCCCCCCCCACACACACACACACGCTAACACCCCGCCACCCCATCCCTCTACTTCTACCCAACCACACATGCCCCACCAAACACCCCTCCACCACCCATAGCCCCCCTCCAAACTTCACCCTCACTCACACATCCCATTCCGCATATACACCCCCCCCTACACACACACACACACACACACACATACCCTCACTCCTCCAACACAGGCACACCCCAATACAACCCACGCGCCAACATACCCCTCCACACACACATCTACTCATCCTCACACATCCCTTGATATTTTAATGTAAAAAGCATTAATAGACTTATTACTTTAATAAACGTTATAAAAAGTCTTCAAACTTTTATAAAGCTTGAATTTTTAAACTTGATATTGCTGTTTTTTCCCTTTCCCTTTAGTTTGTATTTTAATCTTTGCTTCTTATTTTCTAATGTTTCAGAGTCTCTGTGGAACACTTTGAGTCACCCTGTTGCTGAATTGTGCCAGTTTAAATTAGGTTTGGGAACCATTACCGTGCTGGTACCCAGTTCATACTGTGAAAGGGGTCTGGGGCACCATGTTGTATGCATTCATGTTGTACATGTAGCTGGCAGAGATATTCACTGTGGGAATAATGGTTTTCTTTGACTCCCAGAATGCCGTTTTTGTGTGGATGAAACGTCCAGATGATAAACAATGTTGCAGAATCACCTAAACTCTTGCATATCTGGATAAAATGGTGTTATGTGACATTAAGCTTGTGTAGCAGGCAGGCGTGGATTCTGCTGACTTTTAGGAACATAGTTTGGTATCAGGATTTTAATTTAAAAGTATTTTTCAAATTAATTCTAGACAGAAATTTCTTACTTCCTTGTTTCCCAAAGCTAAGATACCTCGGTATGAACAGCCCTTTGGCTTTTTGTCACTGCTGCAGATGTTTAATCCTTGGACACTGATCCATGAAGGTGCGGCGTCACGCCTCAGCTCAAACAAACAATAAAGATGTGTGTGTGTGATGTGTGTAAATGAGAAAGAAGTCAGGGTGACAGTCCCACGTCTAATCTCTTGATAAGCGAGAACAGGAGTGGATCAGACAAATGAATTATTATAGCAAAGTATTTTTCATGCTGAGTAACCTTGATGTTCATTTTAATAAGCAGAAGCTCACATTAATGTGTGTTGAGTCATTGCTGAACAATGTTTTAATGTGGAAACTGGTTTTAAATCGCTGCCAGATCCACTGTATTGTCTGTCTCCTCCCACATGCGGTGTGAACGATGCTCCAGCTGCTGTGGAGCTCCAGCTGTTGACCAAATTCATGAAAAGACATTGCCGTTCTGCAACGCAAGGTGTGAGATTGTTGTCTATTCTGTTAAAATGTAGATGACCTGCATTTTATTCAAACTGTTGGTTGTAATGGGTTTTGACGTGGCTAGGGCAGATTTACATCGCCGCTATTTTGTTCAGTTTCAACAAACCCTGGTTCACTTTGATGGAAAATACTTTTTGTTTGGGACCAGTGTGAATGCGCATTTATACCCCGATACGAACCAAAGAGGTGAACTCTGGTCTGCCTGAAAACCAGAGGTCTGAGTTTACAGTATGACAGCAAAACAACTGTCCAGTAAGGCAAAGACAGGAAGTGACACAGGATGGGGCATAGTGCAGAATGATAAATATCTCACTTCTTCTTCTGTTGCTCAGGGGTGTCCAAAGTTGGTCCTCCAGGGCCGCTGTCCTGGAGGTTTTCAATATGTTCCTGTTCCAACACACCTGGCTTCCATTAAATGGATCCAACAGCCTATGAAGTTCTGTACAATGACTGAATAACTTGAGTCAGGTGTGTTGGAGCAGGGATACATGGAAAACCTGTGACCTTCCAGGACCGGAGCTGGACACCTCTGCTCTAAAAAAATGAGTTGCTGTAACCGTGTGATGTGATTCAGGCAGTTTGGTGTTCGAGTAAAGTGCAGCGTGGCAGCAAACCAAACAAAAGGGAGGTGCAACTGTCAATCAAACTGAACCCACCAGAATCCTGGTGTGAACGCCCCATTAAGGAATTTCCCAGAAAACTGAATTTACTGCAAATCATACAGGCTTGATCAAATCTATTCCCAATGCAAACTAATTTCAATTTTTACCTTAAAACTAACTATTTTATTGTCATAAATGGCTTGAACGATCAACTAAAACTACTAAGGATTCATCTTCATTTTTGGGTTTTGTGTTTCCTTATTAGGTCATTTCAGATTTATGATTTAGATTACTCTGCGATGGACTGGCGACCTGTCCAGGGTACACCATGCTGCATGGGATAGAACCCTGAATTGGATTCAGTGGAATAAAAAATGAATGAATAAAAGGATTTTGATTACTTGCATTGCTCCAGAGCAGTGGTCACACCAACGGTACTCGAGATCCTGCAGGTTTCCCTGGAGCAACACACCTGATTCAAATAAGAAAAGGTTCTCCAACAATGTGTCAATTTCTGAACCAGACTCTGATTTGAGTCAGTGTGTTGCAGCAGGGGAGCACTAAAACTTGCTGATGATTCATCAAGAGGACTGGAGTTGGTGACTACCGCACCAGAGAAGAAATAATACTATTCAGGGTGTTATTAACCTTTTCATGTATAATGACCATATGCATGCCTATTTACAAGCTTTTTTTCTTGCCTATTTGTGATTGGCGATGGTATTTTTGTAAATAAATCACTTCAGTGGATGTTAGTGAGTAATCCAGCACGTTTTCACTCAATGGAGAGTAAATAAATATATGATTGTAACACTGTAATTACGCAAGTTTGCCTTTGCGATAAAAAGGAAAGGAAAATGATACAGCTATATTTTATAGATTTACATAATATGATTATATATTTCAGAAATATTTTACAGAATATATCAATATAAATCATGATAAATTCTAAACAAACAAACAAAAAATTTTTTTAATTGCATATGTCTGTAAAAGTAAAATACTGTATTTAAAGAATGCTGCATTGTTTTTTATTAATTCATGCATGAAAGGGTGAAGCCCTAAGTTCAGGACACCTTTCCATCAGGTGAGAAAATTGGTCTGCCTTGATTTTTTGCTGAAATCTTTCATGAAATGAGGAAAAAAGGGATTTGTGTATCAAACCAAAATAATCACATTTGGCGATGATGTTTCACTTCTGTCTGACTCCATCAGCTGAACCAAATGAAATGGTGGCCAGTGTCACATGGCCTCATGAATATAGTGTCTGGTTTTGACTTCTTAGTAAAATGTCTGAGTAAAAATTGATCGTTTTTGTGCTAGAATATTATGAAAAAGAGAAATACAGCAGCAGCTGAACATAAATTGGGTGGGTTGGGGGGGGGTCTCTGGAAATCAAGCTGAAACGTCAATGTCAAAAACTTTTTATTAACCCAGATGTTGATACTTGACAGTGGGTGGCTTAAATGTTTAGAACATCAGCAACAATCTGAAGCAAGATTAGATACTGGGGCACTCGTTTGACTGATTTAAAAGTTTATTTAAAAGTTGACTTTCCACCTCAACGTGGACCCAGAATTTCATCTGGAAATGGAAGACATCACCCCATTAACAGGGAAAGAGATGCAAAACAGCTGAAGCCTGAAACCCAAACCTATGTAGGAAACTTGACTTAAAGCAATACCACATAAGTTTTCAGCATTAAAACTCTGCCTCTGATTTGTTTTGACAGCACATTAACATTCATTCTGCACATTTCTGGAGACATCTCTGCCCTGCAGCGTCCCAAAGCTGAGAAACTGCACTTCATAACGTTTTATTGCAGCCTGGAGCATCATGTAATACTCCAGAAATTGGACATCAGCGAGAACTGGGCAGATCAATCTGTATATCCAAATGTATGGCTTGTATCAGTATTGATCGGCACCAGCAAGAAGGTGATTTTCTTGCAGGGGGCAAGAATGTGAATTAGAGCCACTCAGTATTGGCTATTGCTCTTGATAAGCTAATTTGCACAATGGTCTTTATTTTTTCAAGCATTTGTGTGTGATAAAATGAAAAAACTTTTTCTTTCTTTTTTTCCCCCCATTTTTATAACAAAAAACCCCCTCAGATCTGTCATTCAAATTAGTTTTACAAAAATCTTTAATTCTTTTATTTGATCCTAATAATTAAAGAAAAAAAAATATTGAATAACTGCTAAATTTGAACAAAAAGTATTGGTATCTACAATACTTGCCTTGGATTTACTAAGTATTTCATCTGTACCAAAATTTAAAGCATCATTCAGCCCTAACCTCAACACACTGGTTGCTATGGATACGTGGCTGATTCAGTAAAGAAAGCCAAGTGGACAGAGCAACCGAGCACGAGATAAGACAAGAGAGCTAAATAAGAAACAGAATGCAAGACAGATGCTGAATTTGTCCTTAAGGGAGCCAAAGTGCTGAAATTGACCTAAATTCAGTGGCATGGATTTAAATTTTGTCCATTCTGTTGAAAAATAACACAATCAGCTGTTATAAAGTGAGGATCAAATAAAAAAATGCTTCAAAGCTACAGTGTAAGGTGATAAAAGAGCTGAATATAAAAAAATCTGGTTTTCCAGTTGTACTGCCAACCCCGACCTCCCCATTATTAACACCCTACTTCCTCCATTTGCCAACATTTCAGGTTAAAAGAGCATAAACGGTTTTTCAGTCTCATACCGAGACAAAAAAAGTGGCAGCGGATCAATTTTAGATATTCACTCTGGCATAATGTTGGCGTCTGTGGAGGCGATTTAAGCTCAATAATCAAAGCAATGAGCGGTTATCCTGCATCATTCCTGTGGAACAAATCAACATTTTTATCTGGAAAAAGAATATTGATCCAAACCTCATATTTAATTCCATCTAGCAGATGCATCCTTGAGTTGTTCCCGAATAAATTCCCCCTGAATGGAGCCCAGACCACGACAGTAGATGTTGATAAGAGAAAAGTTATAACTACAATGCATAAACATTCCTCTCCAGGCTTCTTCTATCTGCTGAAGGTCACCGAGTACACCTAGACAAAAGGGGACTTCAGAGACATTCAGGTTGTCTGCAAAGGCTCAGTGGAAATAATATGCTTTTGCTTTTTGTTTTGTGTGTGGCAAAATGTGGATCATAAATCAATAGTGCAGCAGATTAAAGTTAGTACAAAGTAAATGACACAGGATGGGTAAAACATTACATTTACCAGCACTCTGACAAACTAAAATAAGTGGGTTTTTTTTTTTGTTTCTTTTCCAAAATGGAATTTTAATAAGAGTGTGTAGGTGGTGATGTGCTTCTTTTTATGACCTCTCTGAATTATGTTTAGTAATGTGAAGAACTGGCTCACGGGCATTTATCTGGTTTATCCAGGACTTGTCAAGATAAGAAAAACAAAAAAGAATAGAAAATGTATTATTTTCATTTATTGATTTCGTTTTTTCACATGGATTAAAACACATTAACCAGCAGAGGTCCAGTGAGCAAAACTTTGGTTTCACAACTGACATCGAACTCAAAGTAACTTCGGCAACACGTGAAAACATGCAAATAAATTCTGAAACAACAGGATTCAAATGAAACAGGATTTAGTCTGTGATAATGCATCAGTGCTGTGACATAGTTGCTGTTTTTCTCTATTTTCTATTAATATTCAGTTGGCAGCTTTCATTCATTTAAATACGTTTATACACAACACAGTTCAATGAATTCATTTTTTGGTTCTTTAATTTGAATACTTGACAATTTTGCTCCGATCGATGGCTGAGCTTCATTTGCACGCATTGCTTTTGCGCCATCTATTGTGTAGCTGTGTTTGGTTGGTGCATTTGCATGGACACAGAAATCAGCTTCAAATGAAACTTTTACTTCCTTTTTTACTGTTTGGTGAATTTATAAACAAAAACCAGTCCAGTTGAATATAGGATCTTGCATCTTGCTTTAAAATAGAACAGAAACTACGTAAAGTTATACTGGTGTCCCTGAAGAAATAACAATACAGTTGTTACACATCAGCACAAATTGTTCCTATGACACCCAGTCAGTGGATGTTCTGCCTGAAAATGGAAAATTTACATGGAAATTTATTCAAATGTGAGCAAACATAAATGGAAACATAGTTTATAAGGCAAAAAGCAAAGTTTTTCCATTTCCAAGGAGCTTAAAGGTGAATATTTTCTGTATCCTAGTAAACAAAGCAAGCAAACATCGGCAGTCATATGTCCTTTATGTTGCGGAGCATCTGGTTTGGGTTGGATATGTTTAATTTCAATGTGTTTGCAGGTTACATGCTGGGTGGGCTCTCCTGCCTGGCTCTGCTGCCGGGTGGTTCCTCGTCACACCTGCTCTGCAAGGTTTATCAGGAGAGTATCAGTTCAGTTTTAAGAAGCTTAAAAGAGAATATTTGTTCTTTATTCTTCAACACAGTCTGAACCCTCCTCAACAAGGTTTCTTGTCATTTCTTTTAGTATTCAGAAACGGTTCTCCAAACTTCTTGAATGACCTTACAAAGTTATTCTTTGCATGCTGCCTTTTGTTTTGCTCTCTGCCCGAATGATTCCACGCTGCTTCAATTATGATGAGGTCTGAGCTTTCAGATGGATTCATCACTTCTTCTGATCTGCTGCTGAGTTTCAATCCAGTTCTTGTGTCATGTTGCTTATACCTCCTCGTTTTGCTTCAATTTCTCTAAAAAATGGCTTCTTGTTAAAATGCTGTAGATATGTTTTAAGAGTGGACACTTCTTGTTTTGTCCTCCACTCATCCGATTTCCTCAACAGACTACACAGCATCCTGAGATATGCCAAGTTTTTAGCAAGCAGCTCTTTAGGAATCACCTTGTTGCTACTAAAATCCCATTATCTGTCAAACTGTGTTATTGTCGCTGTTTTTCAGAGATGATGCTAGTAGCAAACAGCGTTAGGACCCAGTAGGTTTAATGCCAAGGTGTGTTGTGTGTTCATTCCTGTTGTGAGTTAAGAGCTTCTTTTTATTTTTTAAATGCTTGAATGGTTCACAGGTCAGTATTAAGTAGCTTAACAAACAATAATTCCTCTGAAAATGCTCAGGTACAAGAACCGCATTGAAGATTAGAGAAAAAGCAGGAGATGCCCAAAGAAAAAAGTCTGGAAGACCTCCACAAAGCTGGAGAACTATTGATCATGCCCACTTTATAAGATTACAACAAAGGATGACTGCTTTATAAAAGGGGAATGGATCGAGACTCTCATACAGCACTGTCATCTTGAAATCTGCATCAGGAATCCCATCGGTTTCCATAGTTTAGGACTGTATTTTATAATGAAATCGTTTACACACACAAAAGGAAAAGTAAAGTTTAAAAGGATCGATCTAGTTTAGCCCAACCATTACTTATGTAGCAATGGGGATGTTACCTGATGCACTGTGAAGTACCTCTAATATATTAATGTATAAATATATGCCAATGTTGCTGTCTCTGACTTATTACTCCTTTTTTCCGCAGGTCTTCCTGATTAAGTGCAGTTGTACATGTTGTTCTGTCTTTCCTGTCGTCTCCACCCCAACCAGTCGAGGCAGATGGCTGCCCTCCCTGAGCCGGGTTCTGCCGGAGGTTTTCTTCCTGTTAAAGGGGAGTTTTTTCCTTCCCACTGTCGCCGCGTACAGCTCAGGATGGGGGATTGGATCAAAGTTATGACTCGATGCAATCAGTTGGTTTCTATTATAGGATATGTATGAATTAGCTTGTGAAGTGGCGCTATACAAATAAAGTTGAATTGAATCTGACTGTGTGATCGTTTCACACACTTCAATGAGACTTCTATAAATCCAGTTCTGCTCTAAAAGCAAACCCACAGGGAGAAAATATTAACCATATTCAGAAACATGTTGTGTGTTCAGCTGAAAGGTGGAGAATTTAAGGCCTCTTGACGAACTGCTGGGAACACATCCGCCCCTCCAGAGTGTCCCTCTTGATTTTGCAGAAGCGCTTACACTAATGACGATCCACTCATTAAGAGACACATTGACCTCGGCTCCATCCTGCTAATTAATGATATTCCCTTCATTATGATGTCTGCTCTGGCCCTCAGGACTTGCAAGAAATGTGGACTTTAATTAACATTGTGGGACAGGTCGAGATTTTCTGTCAAGATTACAAGGTCAGCTTTATATCTGCTGGTGTTATAGAAAATATGAGGTGCAATGTGCTGACAGGAAGATATAACAATCTGGCTGCCATTCAGATGGCATAAACACAGGAATTAAGTGATTAAAATGATGGTATGGAAGGACGCTGTCATGGGATACTAAGTGAGAAGCCCCTTGAAATGCTCCCCACAATGGCTCATTAGATTTATGGACTCCGACTGTAGTGCGATGAAACTATTTTTGGATTGCGACACGCATTAATATTCTTCCTCATCTCGATCTGTGCAGCTGAAGATGTATGGCTTTCATATTTGGTGAAGTAGTGTGTGGAGGAATAAATAACTCTAAGGAGTGTGTTGTGGCTGCAGATGAGGTTTGAGTCCAGCGGAAATGGAGAAGCTGTGTCAACAATGACCATAAAACACACCGGATCGCTCCTTCCTTCCAGCATTCATCACCTCACCGATGCCTACAATTTGTAATTTTGCTGGGGGGGGGGGGGGGGGGGGGGGGAGGATTCTGAAAAAGGTGGTGAGCAGCAGGCCGAGTCAGTTGAGAAGGTAACCTTCATGTGTTAATTCTGGATTTAAAAATGTGTTTTGGAAAAAGATGAGACCCTGGCAGAGATAAGCCGTCCTTACTCGCTTTCAAACGAGTCGCTGCAGAAAATGAAATGAAAAAGGAAAAATATTTCCAGTTGATTGCCAAGGAATTCAATTAATTTAACCCTTTTTGCATGTATGTCGTATATCTGTGTGGAGGTGTTTATATGAACGGAGGTGTATGGAAATGTCTGTGTAAGTGTAAATATGTGAATGTAAATATGGATAGTAAATTGAATAAGTATGTGGTGACGTGCAGCGACAGAATGGAAAACTAGATGAGTAGAAAGGGGTGGGAATACCAAATAAGTGTTCACTTCTTCCCACTCCTTTTTCGAGCTCCTTTTAACTCACAAATTTATTTAATTATTAAATTGATGAGGAATAATTATCATTGTTATTAATATTAATATACGTGATTATTATTACTTTCTTAACTAGTATGTATGTGTATGTACATGTGTACATATTCATGTATAGGTATGTATGTATATTTTCTTTTCTTATTTTCTTTCATTTGTTCAAAATAAATAAACTAACTAACTAACTAACTAAGAGCCACAAAAGTTCAATGTTAGATTTGATGTGCAGAATTCAGTGGGCGTAGCTCAGAGGTGATTAGAGATAAAAGCGTACAGTAAATAAGGGAAATGTTGAATGTGAACTCAGGTTTATGATCAGAGTAAATTTCCTTGTCTTGCCTGCATATAGATCAGGAATACGCTGAGAAAGTATCATTAACAAGGAGAAAGTGTTTTATGTTGCTGACTGTGAACGCATCATTAGTCCAGTATTGTAAAAATAGAAAAAAAAAAGATGCTTGATGCAATAATGTTACTTTGGCATTTTGGAGGCTAAGATTTGTTTTTAATATGACTAACTGTGAAAGACCTGAACGTGGGAACCAAACCATATACAGCTAACCTGAAGCTAGCTAACTGAATTAGCATTTAGCAGTGTTGGTAGCGACGTTTCTCTTCCTCAAATGCAAGTTTCTTGTTGGGGATTGAGAGAAACAAGCGGGAGATGTGCATCAGCAAAACATGAGCGTGAAAACCCCTTTCATTGGTAAAATCTCCTGGTTGGGAGCACTTCAGCCTCTGAGGTGTGTAAATGCACAAAGACAAGTGAGTAAGATGAAAGCAGCGTTGGTACCATTCAGTGGAGATTGGGTATGCTTGTTAACTCGTTTGAACGTTAACGTCGGCGCAGTGAGGGGAAAAAAGAACAGTGCAGCCCAGATGTAGCTTCCAGTGATCTTTACACAGCCTCTTCCAACCATTTCAGGTCCAGCTAAAGCAATAACAAATGCCATTGGGGTTTTATGGAGGTGAATTTAAGGCCATATTCAGTTGTTGGGTTCACCAGGTTTAAACAAACGCTCAAGGAAACAAATTTCTGCCAGAAAATAACAACATGCCTTTATGGAAGCTAAATCTGCTCTTATCCACAGCTTCTCTGAGGCGTCTGCTGTGTCACAGCGGATGGATGGACTTACAGAGCTACTGAGAGTACTCTGTATCTCGTCACCTCACAGTGAAACATAGCAAGCTGTGTTCTACAAACTGGGGCCATTAGCAGAAATACAGCAGAGGAACTAAAGGGTACGGCGTTAGAGCTGAACCTGGATACAAAAAGCAACAACGAGAAACATTTAAACGCAGTTAATGAAGCAGGACCGGGCCCCTAAACTGGTTAGCTCACACAAAAATGTAGCTGCACAGAAAGCAACAGCATTCAGTCGAGTCTTTAGAGTTTTAGATGAAGTCAGGAGTGTGTCCTTCTATTATTGCAGCCCAACAGCTGCACATGTGCTAGAGAGTAAACAGGAGATGCTTTATGTACTAAATCATGTCCTCATTCAGGACGTCACTACCCCCTGGAGCTTTAGTTGGACATGCTGGAGAGCGACGTTGAGCAGCAAACAGCAGTGTACAGAACAGTGAATAAAGAGGTAACTTTATCAGCAGGATGTGACGAAGGCAGAGGAGTTCATTTAGGTCCTTAAACTGCTAAAATCCATCACAACAGTGGTGAACACTGAATCTTGTGGGGTGCCACGTGTAAATATTCTGGATTAAAGTTGTTGCTGAAACATTTTCATTATTTATCTCACTTTGCTCATATTAAGCACATTTTCCGACATTTTTTTATTATAAGCACACTTTCACTAACACATGCATGTCAAATATAACATTCAATCTAATTATTACATCTAAATATTTAAATGTAAATATAAATGCTATATGTTAAAGTTCAACATTCAATCTAAATCTAAATGTTATTTCTTAGATCTAAATATTTACTCTACATGTAAATCACTCACACAGTTGACGGAAAGATATTTGGAGTTTGTTCTAACTTGTTTCAAACTTTATTGTGTGAATATACTGTTAACTTCATTCATTCATTTTCCGAACCGCTTATTCCAATTCAGGGTTGCGGGGAAGCTGGAGCCTATCCCAGCCGGCTTTGGGCGACAGGCAGGGAACACCCTGGACAGCTCGCCAGTCCATCACAGGGCCACACAGAGAGACAAACAACCACACTCACGCTCACACTCACTCCTAGGGGCAATTTAGAGTGACCAATTAACCTATCATGCATGTCTTTGGATGGTGGGAGGAAGCCGGAGTACCCGGAGAGAACCCACGCATACACGGGGAGAACATGCAAACTCCACACAGAAAGGCCACTGACCAAACCAGCCAAGGATCAAACCAGCAACCTTCTTGCTGTGAGGCCACAGTGCTAACCACTGCGCCACCGTGCAGCCCATACTGTTAACTTGATACATTCTAATTTTTACAAGGTTGCTTTGGATCTCATGCATGAGACCGCGCCAAATGTGTGTTATGTGATTTATATATGAATCATGGTGTTAGTGGAAGGCATAGACTGGTGGTTTGATTAATGTTATTGTAAGAAGTTTAAGCTCAAGAGGGCATCAGCACTTTAACAATGACAGGAATGAGAATGAGAAATAAAATAATCTAAATCAATACCTGGTTAAAATGAAAAGCAAACTATGAATGTTAATAGGAAAACCTATTGGATAATAACAAAAAGAAGAAAAAATCCAAAGTAAGGACGCGAAATGAATAAATATAAAATTTGATGCAGAAATATATAGCAGAATCTAATATAAAATCAATTTAATCTATTGAAAATAATATTAGCTAAAGCAGTAAACTGACAAAAAGCAATGTGGGTGTAATATAAATGTCTTTATATATATATATATATATATATATATATATATATATATATATATATATATATATATATATATATATATATATATATATATATATATATATACATATATATATATATATATATATATACATATATGTTGTAATATAATCAACATTATTCAAAACTGTGGGAGATTAATATTTTTAAGTTTGAAGCCTATATTATCTATATTATCTTCAAAGCCAAAGAACGAAACCAGTATCTGAAAAACATTTTATTTAAATCAGGAATAAACGTTGCACAATTCCACCAGAATGATGCAGAAATGCCTGAAATTACAATAAAAGTTTTTTTTTTCCTGTTTGGATGGCTTCTGTGGCAGCAATAACATGTCTGCCAGCATCAAAGTCTTTAAGCAAATTACTTTTGCTCTAAACATAAAACTCAGAGAAGTTGGGACACTGTGTTAAATCTTAATAAAATAATATGATGATTTCCAAATCTCATAGTCATATTTCATTCCCATATTTCATGTCAGGTGTTGAAAATGAGACATTTC
This sequence comes from Telmatherina bonti, assembly GCF_933228915.1. Classification (NCBI taxonomy): domain Eukaryota; kingdom Metazoa; phylum Chordata; class Actinopteri; order Atheriniformes; family Telmatherinidae; genus Telmatherina; species Telmatherina bonti. The sequence goes on from NC_136633.1 coordinate 12,066,545, forward strand.
AACATTTAATGGAAAATATTGTCACAGTTTGAATTTGATGACAGCAACACATTTGTAAAAAGTTGGAGCAGGAACAACAAGATTAGGTAGCACAAATGAAAAATAACTGGAGGAGCATTTGAGAACTAATCAGGCAACATGTCAGTAACATGACTGATATAAATAAATATTTCAGAGAGGTAGAATCACAAGAGGTAGAGATGGGTGGAGGCTTATACATAACATCACACATATCTGTTATCCTAGTACTGTTGTTTCAAGTTAAGACCATTTAATTATGGTTGTTGTATTATTTATCTATTACCTAAACCTTGTCCTAAGGAGATAAAAGAAATCAAAGAAGCTTTTTCTACTTTTTCTTTGTGGGAACCATAAACGGTTAAAAAAATATGATTCTTTGCTGGAAATCACTGCATGGACTCAGGAACACTTCAACAATAGCAGGTTAAAGCTCTGCTATGCAAATGAGAAGCCAGGATCCTGAAAAACCGCCGACGTCTCCAGACCAAAGACCTTTTAAAATGGTCTTAAGTGGAAAACTGTTCTATGGTTAGACTGATGAAAATGTGGAATTCTTTCTGGAAATCATGGACGGTGAATCCTGCAGACTAAAGAGGAGAGGCAGCATCCAGCTTGTTATCAGTGGACAGTAGAAAAGCTGCATCTCTGGCTGGATGGGGTTGCATTAGTGTCTATGATGTGGGCAGCTTCCACATCTGTGAAGCTTCATCAACTCTGAAAAGTACATAGAGCAACATCTGCTCCCATCCAGACAACGTCTGTCAGGGAAGACTTTGCAGATTTCAGCAAGACGACGCTGAACCACATCTTGCATCCATCACAGGAGAACTGGTCTGTCTGCAGTCCAGACCTTTCACCAGTACAAAACATCTGGAGCATCATGAAAGCAGAAACCTAGCAACAAGATCCAGGACTGTAGAGCAGCTAGAATCCTGCATCAGACACTGGACAACATTTCGCTCCTAAAACTACAACTGGTCTCCTTTTTTACGAGATGCACATTTTACATGATGTTTCCATGATGTTTAGAATGCAGGACAAACTTTGGCCACATCTGTATGGACGTATGTATGAATGATTGTATCTCTCTAAACCAACAAACTGCTTTACTTTAAATTTTATTAGTAACCAACTGATGCACCCAAAATGTGTCTCTTTCATGTATTTCATTCAATCTATTTCCTTTCATAAGACACCAAATATCAGTGTGCCTAGTGCATCAAGGTGGAGACACCAAATCTATATCTCATACAAGCTTTAACGAAATTAAAACGATTTATAAGGGAGTATAAAAATGATGTCATAATGATAACACACTTTGCCGAGGTGGAAAAGTCATTAAAAACAAATTGCAGAGCAAATCTGATCAATAATACAAATGGAAATTCCATATCCCTTCATGTTTTCCAGTCTCTCAGATTCTAAAAGTAATCTTGTCATGCTGGTCGGCACAGTGAGGCAGCGGTTAGCTTTACTGCCTCACGGAGAGAGAGACTTGACCCTGCAGACTGGCCTTTTTTGCTGTGATGGACTGTCGACCTGTCCTTCTACCCCACCTCTCGTCCGATAGCAGCCAGGATGGGCTCCAGCCTCCTGTGACCCTCTGCAGGATGAAACGGCTAATGGATGGATGTCATCCTCCCTCAATCCAGCCCTGCTGAAATGTGCACTCACTCAATTCCACTTTGCTTAAACTAACTAACAGGAAATCTTGTTTGCACTTTTTGTGCAACCCAGATACTCCCTGTCTTTAAAAAAAGAAGCAATGTGTAACCTCTGAAAGCCAATACGATCATTTAGAGCAAAAAGTCCAAATAAAGGACGTCTGTGACAGGAATGAATTACTTTTCACTGCGCAAAGGTAATCACTGCATTACTGCATGGACTCAGGAACAACTTCAAAAGTTCCTCCCTCCCGAAGCAGAACACGAGTGCTCAAGAGTGAAATTTAATTTCAAGGCTGTAATTCCACCTTAAACGTAAGGTGTTAAAAGCTTTCACTGCCCCTCAGATCTCCTCTGCAACATGTTTCTTTTATGGAAAATTAAACGCATAAACTCTTTGCAGTTGCTTGGTAGATGAACACAGAAGTGCGTCTACATGCTACACCCACTCCCCTCTGTTACGCCCCCTTGAAAAGTCCTGACTGGGATTTTCTTTCATGGAAGTCAGCAGACAGTAACTACTTCATGATGAGATTTTTAAGCCTCCCCCTCATGTCTTTGTGCCTCGCGCAGCATATATCACTCTCTGCACAAATGTCACCTCTCAGTGTTCACTGTATCCCACATTGGTTGCTTTGCTTTCATTTGTATTCAGCGGTGCACTTTTATCCACATTCATTGCTACGCTTTGACTCAGACACTAAAAGACACTGCTCGCTGTGTCGTAGTCCTTGCTGATGTGGGAGGTGCTGGGCAGGGACTTGAGGTACTCCATGTGCCTCCTCGCGTCCTCCTGGTTGTGTTTGATGTAATAGACGATATATGCTGTCACCATGAAGAACCAGCAGAACATGGCCACAAACATGGCCACATCTGTCGTTTTGTGGTGGAAGTTGCAAAAGTTGATCCCAGAGTCCAGGACTTGGATCACAGGCTGTCCCACGTACTCCTCCTGCACCGATGTGTAGCAGCTGACCTCGTTGACTGTTTCCGGATCGAGCCTCAGCTCCCGGAGAACCTCCTGCAGCGAGCATTCGCAGTGCCAGGGGTTATGAGAGAGGCGAACCCGGGCATGCAGCTTGGAGAAGGTTTCCCTTGGGAGGCTGCTAAGTTGGTTGTTTGACAGATCCAAAATCCGAAGGCTGTCTGACACTCCTTGAAAGGCACCAGTCTCCACACTGTCAAGGGAGTTGTGCGACAAGTCCAACTCCCTGAGGCGGGGGAGGTCCATAAAGGCCTCCGTTGAGATGTGCCGGATCCGGTTTGATGACAGCAAAAGAACAATGGTGTCCTTCGGTAAATTGGGTGGGATACTCTCCAGGTTGCGGGAGGTGCACTGCACCACCATGCCGTTCCGGTCTGTGCAGTGGCAGATCTTTGGGCAGGCATGCGCTGGGATGACAGACAGAAGCAGCATCGTTCCAATGAAGCAAAAAGAGCCACAAGAAGCAAGTGTTATGGGGGAGCTACACCTTTGAGAAGCCCCCATTAGCGGGTGTTGAAATCAGTGTTGTTGGCTAGTGCTTACGGTCGCAATACAAAACAATTCAGGAAAAAACATGAGCTCATTCGAAAATGTATCAGTCTATCAAATAAAACTCACATTCATGGAGATTTATTCCTATCTTCCAGCCGAGCTCTTTGCCAGGCGACCTTGCATTGTGGCAAAAGTTGTTCGAATCCATTAAAGACAAGGAAATGAAAAGACCAAGGTTTAATTCTCCGGGCACCTTAAAACATTTACCCGGATATTCTCGTCCATCATTTAGCTTGACAGTTATGGAAAATTAAGCCTTGATCCAGGTGAAAATAGAGCGCACATCCAAATGTTTGCATGCTCGTTCAATGATATGTCATAGATCAGCGTAGCTGTGGCAACCTCCCGAGCAGAAAGTGGAAAATGTTTTGACCGGCCAAGTTAGAAGCGTGAATCCAGGGTTGGAGGTCGCATATCCCCAGCCAGCTGGAACAAACCTGCAAAATGAAAGGAACAAAAGGTGAGAATGAGATTTCAGGGTTTTTGCTGCTAATTTTCTGCTCTCATCATCTTGAATCCTCTCTCCAGGAAAACTTCCACAGCATTGCCTCTTTCCAGACTCATTCCCTCTCAGAGGGCAAAGCTAGTAAAGTTCAACATTATCATAATAATAGCAAGTTTCTGTTGCATTGGTTCCCTCAACTCCAAATTTGTCCCCTGCAATAAAATGACAAGCCATTAAACAAGGTGTGGGCTCATCAATATGCAGCAGGTGAACTTTGAAAACAGCGATTTGTGATTAAATAAAAAGCTGTGTGTACTCTATAAGATTAACGGTGACGTATCTGAGGGCAGTGAAGGTCAGAATGCAAATGAAAACCCCTACAGGACACGGTGCATTGAAGGCACGTGATAACAAAAAGCTACCGATAAGCAGGAAGCAGCTTGTTTTTGCAGATGTTGGATGTCAAACAAGCTGATTTCTCTGCTAACATGACATTAGTGTTGATAAGCCAAATGCTGAGAAAGACCGAGGCGTGCCAGAAAGAATGCTGGAAGAAGATAAATAGGCTGCTGTAACAGCAAATGTGCTTTTAATGAAGGTAGGTAGGAGATAAGTGAAACAAATATACAAAGAATACAAATTAAGTTGTTTTGTAAGCAAGAAATTGTCAGTAATGTCTTTAATTCTGGTCCTAGATGCTTAGAGTCTTTTTCCACGGTGTGATTAGCTGGATATAAAACCATTTTAAAAGATCCCTCTCTAAAACTCTGAAATAAATGATTTCCCAGAAAAATTACAGGCAGTTTAATTATAAAGCATGTAATTAAAAGTTTCAGAAATTACACATTAAAGTGACATGTTGGAGAGCATTTTGCAGCAAATCAAGATGAATAAAGCCTTTTGACAAATGAGTAAGTTTAATAACTGTGGTCCAGTATGTATCCATGTTGTTTATGGAGAAAACTCAAACAATAACAAAGTGAGTTTGTCCTTTTATCTAAGTCGGCACCTACTTCAGATCTCCACTTTGTCCGGTTCGGATCAGTGAGCAGAAAGCGTGGAGGATCTTGTCCGGGATGCGGCATCCAGGAGGCTGACCGCGCGCTCCATCCCCACTGTTCGTCGCCTCCTTCTCTCCCTCCGGTGCTGATGGTGCTGCGGGAGCTGCAGCCTCTCCGGGAGTCCGGATCCAGCTGTTTAGCCGCGACCTCCCGTCGGCGCAGCTTTGCAGCAGAGGTGCGTCTGTTGGTGTGTGCGTGACGGAGCGCGTGTGTGCGCAGAGACCGGTCCAGGTTCCTTCACTATGAGTTGGTGGAAATGTTGAGGGGGTCACTGACTGACTTTGTGGGCTGGGCTGTACTTAAACACATGAATAAACATAAATAAAAAGGATAATTAAATGCGCAAAACAATTAAAGTCACCAAAAAAAGCCGCGTTTCTCCTGCTTAAAGTACATTTTAACAGTTTTTACTCTTCATCTGGAGGTTTCACTGAATGCAGCCGTACAGTTTACTTTTCACAAGACAACATACAGACAGTAACATACCTAAAATCTTTTTTATTTTCCTCTTTTCATTTACACAATGACCTCATATTCATCCCATCTTATAGAACTAGAAAGGTGTAATCCATGTCTCCAAAATATAAACGTGTCATAGCAAATTTAATAAATCGTTTTTTAAACTAAATGACTAAATGAAGGAACTTAAAATTAAATAACTTCTAGAACATCAACTACTGAAAGAACTATTTAAACAATGCCTACAAAAGATAATTCTTACTCAAAAATGGTATTAAATTCTACCAACAGTACATATTTTTGTTATTTAACCCAAAATAAAACCAAAAATGTCCATGTCAAATCATATTATTGCACATAAAACTAATTTAAAATGACATGTAAAACCTTTAAAAATCACAAATAAAACACATAAGAATTATATGTGAAACCATTTAATCAAATATGTAACTCCATCCATCCATTCATGCATCCATCTGTTTTCTGCGGCTTATCCGGGTTCAGGTCACTGGGGCAGCAGCCTAAGCAGGGAATACCAGACTTCCCTCCCCCTAGCCACATTTTCCAGCTCAACAATGGGAATCCTGAGACATTCCCAGGCCAGCTGAGAGAAATAGTCCCTGCAGCATGTCCTGGGTCTTCCCCAGGGTCTCCATCTGCAGGAACGTGCCCAGAACACCTCACCAAGGAGATGTCCAGGAGGCATCCTGACCAGATGCCCTAGCATGCATCAAGAGGAGCAGATGCTCCTCTTGATGCAGATGAGCAGCGGCTCTACTCTGAGCCCCTTCCTGATGGCCAAGCTTCTCGCACTGTTTCTAAGGGAAAGTGGGCAGGAGACTCATTATTATTTCAACTCATTTCAGCCGCCTGTATTTGAGATTTTGTTCTTTCAGTCACGACCCACAGACCGTGAGGGTAGGAATATAGATTGACTGGTAAATCAAGAGCTTTGCCTTGTGGCTCAGCTCCTTCTTCACCACGACAGACAAGCACACAGTTTGCATTACTGCAGATGCTGCGCCAAACTACCTTTCAATCTCACGCTCCATCCTTCCCTCACTCATAAACAAGATGAGATGCATATGTGACTCCACAAATGTAAATTCACCTGTGAAACCATATAACCATTTGCAAAAACCATGTAAATTGGCATGCAAAATATTTATATATTTTTATTTATATTTTTTCACATTACTTTTATTTATTTTATATTCACATGTGAAATCCACATACATTCTATGTAAACCCATGTAATCACACATGAACCTATGCATTTGTGAAAGCACATGATCATGCTTTCACATTTGAAAGCATATGATCGTGTGAAATTCACACAAAGTCACATGAACATGTCATAATCACATATGAAACCCATGTAAACTTCCTGTGAAACATGTAATCACAAGCAAAATCAATGCAACTTTCAGTGTAAATCGTCAAGAATCATATGTGAAACCAAACATTTACATGTGAATTTGTGTAGGTTTCACCTGTGCAGATGGTTTCAGCCCAGATGCACATATAAAACTTTTATATAATCATATGTGAAAAGCATGCAAGAAGGATTTAAATTCACACAAAAACCCCATAAAAATTAATGTAAGACTTTTATGAGCACACTTGAAACCCATGTGTCATGTGGAACTGTAACAAATGTGAACCCCATGTAAATTCCATGTTAAACCATGTCATTTATATGCTAAAGTTTCGTGTTAATTTAGCACATTACACATAATGGGTTTCATGTAATTTCTTTTTACAGTGATTACAAGACTACATGTGTCTAATTTGCACAATATGTGTTTCACATGTGCCGCACTTAATGTATCACATCTATTTCACATGTACAAAACCAGATGGGGTCACATGTGAAACATAGTTTTTTTTATAGGGGTACGTAAGGTCCAATAAGAAGTAGAACAGTGGGTTGAATGCCACTAGAGCTTCCTGTGTCCTTGAAATATGGTTTTAATTAAGTTAAACATGAGTCATTTTATGCTTTTATTTAATTTTCGTAACTGATTATTATTTCAGGTGTTCACCCGACTGAATAAGTCACTGAGTTCTTAAAACTGAATTGTTGTTAGTGCCTTCTATCAGCAGCAGTATCTACTCGACCCCCTGCACCCGCTCATGTATCCAATCTAAATTTCACACTCACTTGCACTTTTGAATGACACCTGAACCTCCTCTTTATGTTCTGGGACGTCTCTTCTACCTGCTGTGTTTGCACATTTGATGTTATTCAGATTCTCCTCTCTGTCTATGGATGCTTGAAGCATGCTGACAGAAATGTGTGTTGCATAAAAACGCAAGAATGTTGAATTCTTGAGCAGGGATGGTGAAGTAAATGAAAGGAACTACTTTTCTTTGTCTTTTTCCACCCATTGATAGTAAACCTGCAACCATCCCCTTTTCCTCATGCTCTGTCCATGACTGATCGTTTGCTCACCCTGTCACTCTCTGTCACTCTTCATAAACATTGATTACAATCGTCCTGCCCACAAGGAGGACTTCAATACCAAACCTGTCAAAGCTGCCGTGACAAAAGACCTTCCAACGTAGTCCCGGCTGCACTGCCATGATGCACAGACCACCTGAAAGCAGCCAGCTCTTTGCAAAGCATCTGTATGATTAAATGTGCAGAGTTCAGCCGCGTCAATTTTCCTGAAAGCCAGAATCATTGATTGCATTGACCAGTGAGGTATTTTAGTGTTGTCTGACTGTGACAGGATCCAAAATGAGAATCAGAGGTGTTCTAACGGCTCAACGCTGGCTTTTTGTCGTTGCCCGCTAATAAGTCTGATAGATTTACTCCAAATTCACTGTAGTTTTAGCTACGTGCAACTTGCCAAGGGATTGTTTAACATCCTTACTCATCTTGTCAGACTATTGGCAAAGTTCCAACGTGATATCCCACCTTAAATAAATTCATACACCTCCCAGGGAATCGCAAGGATGTGGAGCTAAGCCAATTCAGATGAAGCTTTGTCAGCAAAGATACGCACATGTAGTGATTCATGAGATGTGTTTGCCTCATGAGCATCGACTTGCAACAGATCACATCGTTTCCTCTGGACAGAGACTGTATGCACATCATCAGCCTGCCTGGTTTGTTCCAGATGACATTGTGTGGTCTCTAAAAGCTGCCCTACAGTGCACACCGACCTCTCTGAAACCACGCTCGGTACATTTGTAATGCTTTCCTGCTGCAGAGCCATAGCTGACATTGGATTCTGAATCACTCTGCTCGCACCCGCTTTTACTAATGAAAAAGGACATGTAGCAATTTAACACTTGTACCCAAACTCCATGTGGAGGAGGATATTCACTGATGGGAGACTTCTCATGACGTCTGCAGCAACTCCTCACTGCGTTGACATCAGTCCTTTGCATTATAGAAAAGGTTGTGTGTCAGCAGCTTGCAGCAATGCTGAGTGATGGCATGGAGCTGCTCCAATTTGTACCCCAAGCCAACGCAGGGACAGAGAGCACCTTTATGTTTTGGACGATCCCACTAGGACAAACCTCTATTGAAGGGAAATTGAGTATGGAGGACGCAAAATGATGTCCGGCTCGTGGAGGCATGACTAAAAGAAGTGTTTACATGATAGTGGGGTCACATGTACCACGATGAAGAGCTGTGAAATAGAGGGAGTGGTCGGTCAAAAATAGCTAATAAAGTATATAAGGTATATAAGCTGGGGCACTGCCAAGGCCTGGAAGGACATTAAACTCAATATAAATGATGAACAGATGCTTTAGAAAATTGCTAGTTCTTGAATATAAAATGTGGGGTTTAAGCCAGACAGAGGAGTTGTGACTACTATGTCTTTCCAGGATTTATGTCTTTAATGCTCATCTATTCAAACCAAATATGTCAACATTCTCAATTGAAAATTCTGCTTTGTTTTGTTAAATGTTTACATCGACGGTATTGTCTGCTTGTAGGGATGACCATGGGGTATTAGCATGCATGTCAAAGTAGTTTTCTGGGCTCAAAAAAGGGTTGTTGAATGGGTAATATTAACCAGAATAAGACTTATTATTGGTCCTTTTAGTTTTTCAGATATTTTTCTTTAAGTGGCAACCTGTAGTGGGGTTGATTTTATGGGCTTGAAGTTTCCCAGTTGCAGTACCACAGTTTACCACTAGGGCTTACTGGATGTGCCGTCTTCAGCCAGGTATGAAGACGGCACATCTTCATATTGGGGAAATTGGGGATCAGCCATATTGAGGAACTCCATAACATCAGTTTTCATTTAGTAAAAGTCTTGAGCCACCTCTTATTGCTTCAAATGTTGCTCATAAAACTGGAAGTGGGCGCAGGTAATTATGGGAATCAGAAATGAAAATCAAGTGAAGCAAAACTGAGTTTCTTCAAGTCTTAAAAAGATTAAAAGGAAATATTTGACCCAATCAAACCCTACTTAGACAAGCATTCCTGAAGTCTTCAGGTATAAATCTCCATCTGACTTGAAGAATTTTCCCAAAACTCTTCTTTCGTCCATTTCTGTCAAGATGATCTGACAGTACTTCATTAATATTGACGTCCAGGTTTTAGGAGGATTAATCAAGGACCATTGGATCTGTTTCTACAGATTTTTGTCCAGTTCTTAGGTCATTGACAACCATCCTTCTGGGGAGACCATATTGAACAAGGTTTAGTGGATCAAGTAAAAATACAGATTAATTTCTTGGCATCTGTATTGGGTCTTTACCGGATTTGGTTTTTTTCCTTGATTACATCACTAGCTATGTTTCCATTACAGTTTTTCGCAAAGTAAAATCAATGTTTATAAATTGTTGAGAAACCACAATTGCGATTTCATGTGGCAACATTGAAGGGTGTTTAGCTCAACCGCAGTTGATAAACACCCTCATAAAATCTCATTGAGTAGCTGAGATTTTACGAGAATTGAGGCTTTTGCCAGGTAGCCATATAGCGTTATTCCAGGGTTTTCCCCCTGATGTGGAGGATTCCCTATGACTTTTCCAAGCCTTTCTCCCTCCTTTCTCTTTCTAATTTAGTGTAAAACTCAGCACTGTGCTGTTGTTTGTTACCAAATACGGCAGTTATATTTTTCTATTATATCATTTGTAAAAGATTTCTTTCTCCTCCTCCGTCTATCTAAGCCGCACCATCTTTATTTGAAATAAACTGGTCATGTGATCCCCTACGTCACGTCCAGTGATGTGTAAGGGCAGAAAAAGGCTTTCCATTACACTTTTGAGATATACTTCTCCATTGAAACATCTAAAAAAAAACACCTCAAGAGAGCATACAACTTTTTTAGCAAAATTTGAGAGATTTTTTTTTTTTAAACGTAGACATTTCCATTACCAATTTTTTTTTTATGATGATATTTAGGTTTTGTGTGATTCTAGGGGTAATGGAAACACAGTTACTCTCATATCTTGTTGATCTGTTCTAGAGTTTTTTTTTAGGCTTTTTCTCATTAACATTCTTCATTTAATCTAAGTTTCTCTGCAACTGAAAACAACTTCAATCCAGTGGTACAAGCTGCACTGTGGATATTTACACCATAAAGACGACGAGGAAATTTTCCAAAAGCTTGGAAGGTAAACGTGAAGATATAAAGGGATGGGTCAAGACATTTGCAGTGTAGGTGGTATTTCTTGAACATGTTGTGATATGCTCACTTTACTCTAGTCTGCATCTTGCTGTCTTTTGTCCTTAATAAACATTGGAAGTAAAGTTGGAGAAGAACTCTGGGTGGCAAATGCAGCAGCAAAACCACATAAGTGGCAATAAGCATTATCTCCACCTCCTCTTTATCTAGTCCACCTTTCATGTACCCGGCACATGCATCTCCCTGATGCTCATACCTTTCTCCTCATACCTCCTTCTCTTCTCCCGCCATCATTCCTTCAGCCACCCATTTTTTTTAGTTTATCCATTCATCTCCTTCTCTATTCTCACCCTTTCGTCATGATCCTCATCCACCTTTTTTCCTTCTGCCCATCCTTCCCTTCTTCATCCATTCATCCATACTTACTTTTCCCTAATTTATTTCACCTCTGATCCTCCCTCTTCTCTCACCCATCATCCTTCCTCTTTCACTCATCCACTTATCGATCCTCCCCTCCTCATTCTTTCATCCCTTCATCCTCACCCACCTTTCCATCAATTCTCACCCTCCCCAATTCATTAATCCTTTCATATTAACTCCTTCATAATTCATTCAGCCATCAGTTCTTCATCGTCATCTTCCCTTCCTGCAGCTCATGTCTTTCTTGTCCCTCTTCATACAACCCCTCAGGTCAGTCTCCAAACTCATGACCAGGTTAAGGTGGGATCATTGATGGGCCAGTAAATCTTTGCCGTTGGCTTATGGCCCCTTTTAACAACAGACCTCATCACTGCTGACGAAGTGCCAACTGTCCGTTCATCTCTCGCTCCATCACTCATAAACATCATCTGAGATAGTTGGGTGAGACATCCATGTTCTGGAAGGAGTGCTCCATCCTTTCCTGGTGTAGTTGTCATTCTGTTATTCTGCCTGTCTGGCATCTCAGGGCCAACCTTGCTGAAGGTTTAAGAGCCACAAGCTGCATGTAGCTCGTTTTTTTTCTTTATTTACTGATAAAATTTTGACATAAGTTCATGACACAGTTCCCATAAACCTCCACCTCTCATTGCAAGAGTGCTGTTTTTGTGTGAATAAAACCAGGAGAAAACACTGGTGGAAAGAATAGATTTGACAGAATAATTAACTTAAGCATTGAAATATAGCTTCCTTTTCAATACATTTAAAATCATACCAGAAAAACATTGCTTTTAAGAGAAAAGATTATTTGTTTATTTATTATTTGATTATTTAAGAGACAAAGCAAAGACTAGAATTCAAAATAGAAGTTTTATTTTTCCGGGAAAAGCATGTCATTTTGTCAGGCAAAATTGTTCCCCAAAATTTATATCCACTGGTTCATTTATCATATCCAGCCGTTCAATTCCGTGCTAAGATAAATAATCAGCCAACCGCACGGCAGCAACTCAACACATTTAGTCTTGTAGACATGGTTAAGATGAGTTGCTGAAGTGCAAACTGAGCATCAGAATGAGGAAGAAAGGGGATTAAAGTGACTTTGAACGTGGCATGGTTATTGATCACAGTATTTCAGAAACTGCTGATCTGCTGGGATTTTCACACACAACCTTCTCTAGGGTTTACAGAGAAAGTCTGAACAAGAGAAAATATCCACCGAGCAGCAGATGTCTGGACCAGAATGTCTTTTTGATGTCAGAGGAGAATGGACAGACTGGTTGGAGATGATAGAAAGGCAACAGGGAGTTAAATAATTACTGGTTCCAACCAAGATTTGCAGAAAATCATCTCTGAACACACAACGCGTCTAACATTGAAGGGGGAGGAGGGGAGCCGGTAGAAGAAACTTACAAAATATAAGAAATGAACAACTTCAATTCGACCCGAACATTTTGATTACAGATTTACAGTAAACTGAGGGGTGCAATTATATTTCTTATTGTTCATGATTACAAAACGTATAGACCACTATCAGGACGAGGAACCACTTTACCCAGAGTAAAAGAAAAAAAAAAAAAAAGTCTCTGAGCAAGATCACGTACCCCAGCTTTAAATCTTGGCTTTCTACAAGCATTTTGCCTTGTCAGCCTGTATTTTGTTTTACATGTCACACTTTCAACATATTGTAAGAGTTTATGAAGTTTCTGACAGTTTTTCAGCCTTACATTTAGACCAGAGGCGTCCAACGTCAGTCCTCGATGGCCAGCATCCTGCAGGTTTTCCATGTATCTCTGTTCCAACACACCAGCTTATAGTGAATGAATCCGGTAGTCTATGAAGCTCTGCACAATGGCTGATTCATTTTGAGTCAAGAGTGTTGGAGCAGGGATGCATGGAAAACCTGCAGGATTGTAGCCCTTCAGAACCCTAAGCTGGACTCCCCTGATTTAGAGGATAACTGCACCGTTTTAAAATATAACACACAATTGATCACTTGGTTGCTGTCTGTAGGTGGAGGTCGCCAACATAAACATATCATCTTGGGGGTTTGCTGCTCAAAAAGTTTTAAGAAGCACTGAACCAGCGCAGCTTCGAGATGTGGTGGAACGGGAGATTCTTTTCATGGAAGTGTAGCCGACAAATCTGCAAGAGCGTAAACCTTCTTAGTAACAGAAACATCTTGAAAATGTAATAATTTTCTCCCCCGTCCTCTAACTGCACTGTTGTCTGCCTCCCCCTCCGTGTTTGCTCCCCTTTTTACCTCTGGTGTCGTTGCTGGGTGATGTAAATCACGTCAGTATTGGTTCACCAGTACGCGATCGTCTACCCAGACTGTAAAATATGGAAAGATTTATCTACTGCTGGCCGTCTTTGGCGACTTGAATCTCGCCAATGTGTATTTATAAGTCCAAATCTGTCACTCTTGATGATATATTGTTTATGAAACACATGGCTGTCTGTTTATCCAAAATTATTGGGACCTCTGTACCTCACGATTTAACAATGGCTGAAGCAAACAACTAAATCAGCGGCCAATTATCATTTGTGTGTTGCAAGAAAACCATCAGCTCAGGGCAAGGACGTAGGTTGGATTCAGACATCAGTAAAAGTCATCAACAGAGCCACCAGAAGACAGACAAGAGTTTCTTTTTTTTTTTATTTTTGCACGTATTAAAGATGTTTATTTGCAATATCATGTTATTTAGAGCAACTAAAAAAACATAAACAGGCATGTTTAAAATCCAAAATATGTCATTTAAGGTTTGACATCAAGGTTTTTCATCTGTATTGAATACAAGATTAGGAAAGTATCTAAACGCATCTAAATCAATCTCACCTGCTTCTGTTTGATAAGCTCCTGTTTGCCTGTAGAGACTACTCAACATGCACTCAATGATTCTTCCAAATTCTCCTGTTGTGTGTAACAGTTCAGGGTCAAACAAATCAGACAGTAGTGAGACCTCTTCTGGTTTTTATGAATCATCTGTGAAAGTTTCAGATAACAATGAAATGGCAGCGCTGCGATCTATGGAAGAAAAATAAGTTATTGCATCTATAATTCAATTTTTTAAATAAAATTTTAAATGTAATAATGGTTTTGCTCCAGAACTTTTTAGTCAAATTATCTCGAGATGAAGGAAGCGATGCACAGAGACTGTATATCGGTAAGGTAAAAAACATTGATTTTCTAATATACATGATTTTCTTTCTCTTTTAAAGGTCTATGACTGTGGACGATCCCATGAACATTTTATAGTGTCTGGTTTATGTCGTACATTTTTGGCTAAACATTCAGCTGTAGTTGTATAGTTTTTGTGACATTGTTTATATATATATATATATATATATATATATATATATATATATATATATATATATATATATGTATACACACAGTTGAGCCACCTCAACTGGTTCCTCTCGATGCGAAGGAGCAGCGGCTCTACTCTGAGCCCCTCCCGGATGACTGAGCTCCTCACCCTATCTCTAAGGGCGAGCCCGGCCACCCTGCGGAGGAAACTCATTTCAGCCGCCTGTATACGAGATCTCGTTCTTTCGGTCACGACCCACAGCTCATGACCATAGGTGAGGGTAGGAACGTAGATCGACTGGTAAATCGAGAGCTTCGCCTTCTGGCTTAGCTCCTTTTTCACCATGACAGACCGGCGCAGAGTCCGCATAACTGCAGATGATGCACCGATCCGTCTGTCGATCTCGTGCTCCATCCTTCCCTCACTCGTGAACAAGACCCCGAGATATTTAAACTCCTCCACTTGAGGCAGGACCTCACTCCCGACCCGGAGAGGGCAATCCACCCTATTCCGGCTGAGGACCATGGTCTCATATTTGGAGGTGCTGATTCCCATCCCAGCCGCTTCACACTCGGCCGCGAATCGCTCAAGTGAGAGCTGGAGATCATAACCAGATGAAGCCAACAGGACCACGTCATCTGCAAAAAGCAGGGACCCAATCCTGAGGTCACCAAGTCGGATCCCCTCAACACCTCGGCTGCGCCTAGAAATTCTGTCCATATAAGTTATGAACAGAATCGGGATAAAGGGCAGCCTTGGCGGAGTCCAACCCTCACGAAACGAATCTGACTTACTACCGGCAATGCGGACCAAACTCTGACACCTGTCGTACAGGGACCGGACAGCTCGCACAAGGGGTCCGGTACCCCATACTCCCGGAGTACCCCCCACAGGTGAGGTGAGTCCAACTATATCTAGCCGGAACCGCTCAACCTCGTGCACAAGCTCAGGCTCCTTCCCCACCAGAGAGGTGTCATTCCACGTCCCCAGAGCCAGCCTCTGCAGCCGGGGATCGGACTGCCAGGGTCCAATTAGTTGCAATTACTTTCCCCTACCCCTCTGTATGTATATATATATATAAATATATATATAAATATATATATATATATATATATACATACAGAGGGGTAGGGGAAAATAATTGCAACTATTTATTTATGTGTTCAAAATACATGTGAAAAGGAAATGCTTTAAAACAATGTCACAAAAACTATACAACTGCCCTATAAATATATATATATATATATATATATATATATATATATATATATATATATATATATATATATATAAAAATGAAAGCATATTTTCTTTACATGTTTTACATAAAAGCCACCTTATGCCTATAAGGGGACTTATTGCATGTAGATATGCTGAAAACTTTGACGTCTGCTGGCAGTAAATGTACAAAAATAATTGGATGCATCTAATTAAATTATTTATTTGAATTTTTTTTTCATTTCATTTTTATTTATTTAATTCAAAACAACATAAAAATAAATACAAAATGAGACTGCCAATTAAATATGGCTTGAATGAAAAGGAGCAGAAAGAAGAGCAATCTTATGATATCTGCCCCATATCTGGTGCTTAATTTCATGATCATCCATTTAACAATATTCACATACAACATCCAGTTGTTCCAAAATTTGCATTTTTATGATGCTTAAAGACAAGTGATGTCATCAATACTGCAACTTTCCTTCTGAACAACTGCAGAAACCTTCGCTTTCTTGGTGTTTAGCAGCCCATACACACGGCTTCCCGTGTCCATGGTCCTTCCATCTATCTGTAAAACCATAACCATCTGTCCCCAAGTATTTCTCCACCCTATTTTGAACTTATTACAACTTTGTACTCCTGCGTTTCACAACAAATATTTTTCCAACAGAGATTAATCTGGACATCCTAATGTAAGCCTTTATTCACTGTAATTCTGTTTTACAACACAAATACAGGTCACCTGAAAATGATTGGCTCAGGCATCGGGTCTATAGTATGTTAATTATTAAAATAAGCATATTGTCTTCCTTTTCATATGGAGAACCACTGAAGATATGATGATAGAAATGTGGGACAGTATTTGGTTTAAAGCAGTATGTCCGCCTGCGTGGCTGCTTTTGTTCTCAGTATAACAACCACCTTGTCTTTGTGATGCACTCCCTGAAATTTGGTGTTTGTATTTATAATGCAGCATGACTGTTGTGAGGTGGGAGTTGCTCTCTGCCCGCTGCAGGTGCAGCCCATTAAACTATGTAACATGCTAAAGCTGTGCTGAACCTCAGCCAACAATTAGAGTCTTCCTACCTATAAACCTCTGCGACAGCTTGTTGGCTCTCAGCAGAAAATGTTAATCTTCCTTGAATCCAGCCTTGAATGCAGAAAGCATCAGTTCTTTTTTTTTTCAACGTGTAGTCTCATGAAACTTACATTTCCTGGCCTCATTGTGTGTTTTTAGGCATCAGTGTTTTCACAAGATAAACTCTATGTTCATTACGAAGCAAATAAGTTTGACTAGCTCTCTCTCCTCAAGGATTTTCTCATCCTAAAATTAAATCCATACTTGGAGCAACCTATCTAAGGAAATACCCCCAGAGGCAGAGCCGCTAAAAGCTCCAACATGTGTACCTTGTCTATGAATGTTGCAAAATTTAAATGGTCAAATTATGTTAGCAGTGCTGAGTGAAAGTGAAAGCGGTCATGGTTTTTATTCATCTTTGCTTGATCGGAGAAAACTTTCTGCATTTGAAGGTACATAATTTAAATGACAGAAGATGACTGTGTGACAAGTTCTGGAGGGGCTCTGAGTCACTTCCCTGTGAGCTGTCTGCAGTCTGGACATTCAACATCCACTCTGGCAAAGCACTCTGCAAGTTAAAAGGCAGGACAGCTTCCATGAACACGCTGAAATGATTTCAGTACCAAAGGAGGAGTCTTTCACATCTTCCCTTATATCTGTCTGATGCTCTGAAGGACAGATATGCTCTTCGCACTCCAAAGTGCCTTTTTGTCAAGTTCATTTTTCTTTTTAAGCAATTATTGTTACTAGTAATTTAACAAATGTAAGGCTTGATTTATATACATGGTGTCACCACTGTAGGTACACAGAGGCTTGATGCGAACCTCTTCCAGACTTGCAGACATGCTGCGCTGCTTGATGCACAGTTACAGTACGTGGAAGTACTCCATTGTGATTGGTCCATTTTCATGAGTTTCCTCGCTGAGTTTGTGCGCTAACCATGGAAGAGAAGCTGCAACATGACGCCGTCGCCCTCTGCTTGATGGCAAAAGCAGATTTCACTTCTACTGTATGCAGACACCATGCCATGCTAACACACACAAATGACCAAGAGACACAGGAATGGTGAGTTTTGGAGAAAACAAAGGAAGACTTTTAAACTGAAATTGCAGACATCAGTTTATTCCTCACAAATGAAGAAGATGAGAACGAGATGTTCTTCATGTTGGTTGGAAGCACTTGGACCATGTTGAGCATTTTTCCAGAAGAGGAGACTGAGGCACAGCATCCAGCAGCATATTAGCATCCATTTTTTTCATCTTTGTAATTTATTTATTCATTAGTTTGATCTAATGTTGAGCTTTATTATGTAGAAATTAACATGCAGATGACATAAAAGTTCCATTAAAGAGAATATATTCAAATATTTAAAGTAATTAGTTACTTTGGTAATGCTGTAATTTAGTTACTTTATGAGAAAAGTAACTAGCAACTGTCATTAATTACTTTTTTCAAAGTAATGTACCCAACACTGGTGTTTTATCACATTTCATTAATTTATTTTCTATGATAAGTAACAATATTTTATTCTTTTGCGCAGTGGTTCCCAAACTGTTGTTCCTGGACCCCAATTGGGTCCCCCAAAATGGACAGGGGGTCCCTAAGGCTTTGACTGTTCAGAGCCAGTGTAATTTAAATAAAGACCAGGTCCAGACAAGTGTATATGCTCATTTTTTTTTTTATTCAGGTGTTATATTCACATGGAACCAGTATTTGAAAAAACGCGTCTAAGAAATGCCAAAGTCCAGATGATTTGTCCGTATTTTAATGAAAAGCATATGCAATGCTATGTGTTGATAATTACCTGAACTTTGGTTTTATTATAGGAAAGTATGGGCTCAGTTTAAAGTCAAAGATTTTGTAGCTGTAAATATCAAGTTTAAATTTGTAAATCATGTTTTATCATCCTGCAAAAAAGCAGATCTGTTCATTTACAACCCAAAATCTTTGAATTTATATAGATCCTGTAGAAAGGGACTAGCCAGAATGCTTGTTTAGAGTGAAAAGCAGCTCATGAAAGCATAAAACCAAGTGTGATTTTAACAACAACAGTGGGGGAGTCCACAGCTTTTTGGAAGTTGATGGAATGGAGTCCTCAGGGTAAATAATTTGGGAGTCTCTGCTTTCATGCAAAGATGCTTCCTTGGGCTGCTTAATTTCTTATAGAGGCTTTATTAAAGTACACAAAACAGTTTAATGTTGGGCTCTTCTATATTATTTTATTCCGATTTTTTTCTCTTCCCTGCTATGACCATCCCAATTCTTTCCCCCTCTTCAACTTCCATGTGGTTTGTAATTGTGATGTCTATTTCAGAATAAGATCCATCTGTATGGCAGTATATTAAAAATACAGCTTGGGCTTGGTCACCTTTGCTCTACCAGACAATGATGTAAGTGAACTGAGATTTGAAAGATGAGCTAATTTGACCATGCATCTACATACACTCACCTGCCACTTTATTAGGTCCACCTTGAAAGTTTTGGACCACCTTTACCTTAAAAACTGCCTTAATTCTTGGTATAGACCCAACAAGGTTTTGGAAACATTATTCAAAGCTGCCCTACTTTGCAATCTGGTGACTGTGGAAGCAATTAGAGTACAGTGAACATAGTCATGTTTAAGAAAGCATGTAAAGATGATTTGAGCTTTTATAACATGGTGCATTATCTTGCTGCAAGTATCTATCAGAAGACGCTACACTGTGCTCATGAAAGGATGGACATGGTCATGGACATGGGATTGGCAATGTTTGTGTTAACAAACAGTTGAACAGGTGGATCTAATATGTTTTTATATGGATTTCTCATCATAAATTAACATACCTGGCCATCTGTGCCTGCCTAGGAGATTGATAAGAATGATACTTGCAAGCTGTTCTAAAATTGGAGAGGACCTCTTAATGGTGGTGATCAAAATACATTTCACAGAGGGTCAGGACATCATAAAAGGTTTGCAGTCCAGCCAAAACTCTTTTACTGCATGATTGAGATGCTGAAACTCAATAAAACATTGTGCAAGCAGGTCTTTAATATAATTATTCTGCAGTTATATGAAAAAAAACTTAAATGAATAGATGTTCTTTCCATTTACACCTAATCATTTCATTACAGTAATTTTTTAGTCATGTGGTAAGTAGCTCTATTCAACTTAAAAATCTCTCCAGCAGGATTACTTGACACATGACCCCATCAGCCCTGTGCTGTCTGTCTTTTATATGTGCACTGATGGTGATAATAAACAGAGACAAGTCACTGAAAGAAAAAATTTAACTTTATTTGATTTTATACTTACCAACACTTTGAAATTAAAACCTATGTAATTACTCACAACTAATATAGATCTGCACATAGCAAATAAATTAATCGAAAATAGTTACAAAGTTCTACCACTTTTTTTCTCCCAAACTGCAATACAAGCAAACATAAGTTGAGAAACAAAATAAATGCGTTCATTCTTTTTTTTTTTTTTCCTGCTTTTGCTGCCACAAGGAACGTGGATAAAATCTCCCCAAAAAGCATGTTTTCAGCAAGCTACACTGCTCTCTTGACTCTAATAAGCTAATAAGGAAATAACTGAATAAATAATTGCACATTGCACCCTATTATTGCATTAGTTGCAGTTTGTTTCGAAGTCGTAGTATACTCAGTCATAGACACAAATGTAAATACAGTTTTCAAACACTGAGTAACACATTAATATTGATGTTACTGAAATCACACTGCCATTACTTACAACTCAATAATCCTGCTTTGCAATTGATTTCAAATTACACAAGACCTAATTTGTCAAATGCACACTCTAGTTGTGTAGAAATTTAGTCACTGATGTTTTAAGCTTAAGCAAACATTTTAGTTTACATGCACTGAAAACTGTTGTAAAAAAGCCACAATACCCTTGAGGATTTTCTTTGCTGTTGCAATGTATGGGTAATTCAGAAAGAATGACCTCTTAGGTATTAGTGAGCTGTTTTTAAAAAGCAAGAATGCAAAAATGAAAATAAAAGAAAAAAAAGTATAGTTACAACATAATTTCAGCTTGTTCATTTGACAAACATTCCCATTAAAGTACAAGCAATGACAAGAAAAAATAAAGAAAAACATAAATCCATTTTTTTTATGCTAGCACGACTACTTGAGTTCACATCAAAATGTAAAAATTATTGCAGAATAAACACTGACTATGCATTGTTCAGTATATTGAAACAGCATTTGGTCCATTTACATAATCACATTTACTATATGTTGTCAAAGCAACAAAAGATATTTTGGAAAATATTTCTGCTTTGATTTTGATGAGGTGAGACACCTCTTTCATGTCTGTAGGATATATATATATTATGTCAATTATCAGCTAACTTAGCTTAGCATAAAGACTTGGAATAGAATGTCTACCACTTATGATGCCAGTAACAACCAGTTTATTGTACTGAAATAGCTTGCCGTTAAGCTGCAAATTAGTAAAGCAGGATTGCTTTAGACCAAAGTATTACCATGCATAAACTTATCATCAGGTGCTAGGTAGTTCAACAGCCAAACTAGCTGTTTTTTTTGTCTGCAGGATTCAGGCTAAGTTGACTTTGGTGAGTACTAGCACTAGCTTGACATTTAAAACAACAATAAGTCATAGAATAATTTTAATTGAAGAATGCAAATAAATCAAATCATGTTAACTCAAATATTCATTTTCAACCAAATGGAGCTTGGCTAGCTGTTTTCTTCTCTATTCATGTTTACGCTAAGTTTAGTTAGCGGAATGCTAATGGTAGCTTGCCATATTACATGTAGGGATTCGTCATATCACTGTCAAATGAGATTGTAAATAAACATGTATCCCAAAATGTCAAAGTTCTCCTTTAAACTCAGTGTAAGCTAATAGAAATGTAGCAAAAGTTGTTGAAAGAAAGTGATCCTTTATAAATGCAGAATATTTCATTGTTGGACTGTAGTTTGTGATTCAACCATAACATTCAACAGCTGTTTGTTTTTGTCAACACTGAACCGAGCTCACCAGAGTTTAGGAAGATTACCCAAGTTGTCCAGTATCTGTAGAACCTCCTCACAAGTACAAGTTGTGAGAGGTTGTTGAATTACTGAAGTTTACCAAATATCACCCATATCTCCCTCTCATATTAGGTACAACACAACAAAATCAACTTAGCTTAAGTTTCATAATCAGTGAACAAAAAGTGTGTGTGCATCACCACACCATAGATAAATACATGCTGGCTTTTGGAAAACCAGCAAAGCAGGAATTCTCATCCAACTTGTCCTTTTTTAAATAAAAACAATTAAGTTGCCGACATGGTAATGACATGATAAGACATTCAAACCTAAAGCGTCAAATCAACCGCATGACAATGAAAATAACATAAGATGAACAATCGTGAAAAAGAGACTGAGTGGTCACGTCCGCCCAGGCCCCATGGGTTCCCCCCATTGAACCCCTGAACATTCCTTGGCCCCAAAAAATACTGTTGGGCTTGGTCCAAACGTTCAGACCTCTATGCCGGTAACAATCGGCTTCTTTCCCTTGTTTTTTTTTTTTTTTTTTTTTTTTTTAAGCCTCTGTTAAAAGCTTGTACAAGCAGCGAAGCTGATATTTTTCTGGAATAAGTGAAGGAAGCCGAAAGGTTTGGACGCAACACCGGGTTTTTAAGTCCAACTAGTCCTCCCACATCAGAGGCAATCCAGAGTAAAGTGTTGAATAGTCTATTGCATGAGCGCCGCGTAGTTGACTAATGTGCTAAATCACATTAATCCTTGTACAAAACAAATACAGTATTATAATAATAAGTAAACAATCATTTAAAATTTCAGTCAGTGTTTTAGCCACTGATTTTTCACTAATTCCCATTCATGCATCTAAATACTAATAATTGGTGTAGATAAAAAGGAGGCTATGTTGGGAAGTTTTCCATCTGGGCAGGGAGTAGGACTAGACGTGAGTGGCCAAAATGTTGAAAAAGTTTGTGGAAAAAAACAGGAGCACTAAGATATAACATGTGAAGGAGTACATACACTGAACAGGCTTTCTGAAATACACAACAATACAACACTGAACACATGCACTATAAGCAATAATGTAAATAGAGGAAATTAACATGAGAAGGGAGGCTCTAGGAGTGATACCATTGGCTTGAAAGGGTCATGTGATGCAGCAAAGAGTCATGGGCAGAGATTAGACGAAGATGCAAATTAGGACAGAAGCAGTGCAATCCAATTTTTTTTTCTTTTAAAAATATTTTATCAAAATTTGATCATTTGGCTACATCCCACCACACACTCCGCCGATAGCATCACTGAGCAGCTGTACTGTAATATGCAAATAACTATGTTCTACAAAAATGCTCAATCTTTTACTAGTACTTTTTTATACTGTTAAATGATGTTCTATTACGCAGCACTGAGACAGAGAGAAAGCAATAGACAGAGAGAAAAAGAAGTAAGATTAACACAAGTAGTTTCTAATAAACATTCAACATGCTTTAACAGTTCTCTAAAAAAAATCTAATCAACAGAGTTACTTTTTTGTATTTCTTTTTTTTTCCTTTTTATCTTTTAACTTAATTTGGCTCTCCAGAAAAAAAGTGAGCGCCAAACCCTCCCTGATATACTGTGAACCAGGGCGGAAAGGTGGTCAGGGTTTTCGGAGAGCCAGAGCCAGAGTCCGAAGGGCTTCATCAGGGTTGTCTGCGGTAGTCAGTCATTGGAAAGGGCCAAACGGAGGAGCCAGTCAGGGATTCAGGATGTGGTCATGGAAGATGGGTCGTTCCACATTGCCGCCACGTCTCTGAACCTAAAGGAGGATTATAGTCAAAGTAAACGTTTCTATTTTACTAAGAAGTAAAATTACAGCAAAATGTAAGAAAAATGTTGTTTCTCCCAAACTGGTGATATATCTTATATAACTGGAATGCCTGATTAGTCACCTTTACAGCCAGATATGAATAGGAAGTATCATCAGTGCCCTTCAAAAATGTGCCAAAATCTCAAGATTTAAGTTCCATCAGGCAGTAACACATGTACGAATGACTGTCATCTAATATTGGAATGACAATCTAATGCCAGTAAAAATCCACTTTCACCAGAATCTGGGACCTAACTACATCTTTTAAAATGAAAACAATCCCCTCGCAGAACCAGAATCATCACAAAGTACCTCCAGAATTTGGGAGTGGAGTGATTGTAATGACCCGCCACAAGTCCAGACCTCAACCTGACCCAACACTAGGATCAGCATGGTCATGTTGTTTGTCCCAGAGTAACGAACAACCATGCTGGTTGACGAATAAGATGCGATCCCACAGCAAAATGTGACCAGCTGGTGACCAGTATGGGTAGGAGGTACCAAACTGTTGTAGCTATGTCTGGATGTTCCACATGATTCTGTTGTCCTTGAGGGTAAAACAAACTAAGTGTAAAAATTGAAAATTGTTTTTTTTTTTTTTTTATTACTGTGGGAGAGTGCATCTAGTTGACCAAGTGAGATTTTGACAAAGGTGCTGCTCATTCCACAAACATACCATCCTTACAAAGGACCCCTCATTGAAAAGCTTTCCAATGATGGATAACACATCAGTTTGTATGAACCAATGTAAACGTCTTTACTTTCTGTGCTGAGTTCAGATAGCCAACCTTGCCAAATCTTATTCTGATTTTTCTGAGCTCTCTGACCTTGCATTGATGAGGTACTGGGCCAGGCTGATGTTGGCGGGGGTCCCTGTGATGGTGATCTGGCGCTCCGATGACCCTTCCATGGCGTTAGCAATTTTGATCTGCGCCCCAGACATCTGACGGATCTCGTTGATTTTGGTTCCCTGGCGTCCGATTATGCAGCCTATTAGCTGGGAAGAAAATGGGGGCGGGACTTAGCATTGACACAGAATATGAAGGAGATACTCTACGGTGTATGTGAGTATGGACCAATCTTTGCCAGGCTTTCAGTTACAACTTTCTTCCTCCTTATTTGGGTCAAACAAGTCATTCACATTAAGGTCATTCATTTTACAAAGCTGACTGCCTTTGGCTGCACTGTATCTCTGCTGTAGAAAAAGAGATTACAGTAGCTGCAGCTGAGCTGCTGTCACATTGCATCGTTTATAAGTTGAACAAAGAGCCATGTTTAATGATAACAGAGTGGAGCTTCTGACAACGTAAATCCAACCACATTTGGAAGTTTGAACTTTAATAGGAGTTGTTCTCTGATGGTGTCTTGTTTCACGTTGGGCTCCTTTAGGTATTCTGGAGAATGTCTAAAGCAATTATTTAAGAATCAGTCGCTCCAATCTATTAACAAAAAGGCCTTTTACCAAAGAAATGTAATAGTAATTTTTTGGAAAGATTTGAAGTGTTTTGTCTAAATGGCAATTTTAAGGGTAGCATAACAATTTGAGGATATGGGCAGCAGAAGGAAAGAAAGCAAAAAGTCTCTGAATAAAACTGCGGAGTAAGTGTGACAGGCAATAACAGAAGACCTATTGTATTTCTTTAACTGCCTCAACAATATTGTCTTCAAACTGTTTTGTTGCTAAAAGCAATATACAGGCTATTATGTATAAATTGGCAGCTTTAAAATGAAAAACGCTTTATTTTAAATGAGGGGAAATATGATGCAGACAAATGACAAATGAAAATGCATGGTTTGGCATTTTTCACACTGTGACAAATATACTCACATCATTGGGAATGGTGAGTTCATGAGTACTGGCCTGGTTACTGGCATCCAGACCTGCTGCTAAACACAGGAAGCAGACAGAAAGAGGAGAGGGGGGCAAAAGGACAGAAAAGAGTTTGGCACATTGAGGGAGTAATTGATGAACTCTATTGACAGACAAGCAGAGTCTACGTCTGTTAGAAATTGTCTCTATTGCGTGACAATTTGGTTTCTACTCTCTAAGTGGAAAATAAACTCTAACAAAAACTGCATTCCTAGTAAAAGAGAGGATACTAAGGGAAAGCTAGAAAACAAAAGAAACCTCAACATCTACAAGAGCAGACCACCAGCAGGCCATGTCAATGGCAGTGCACCACAGAGACCATAAGGAGAAGAACGACAAGAAGAAGAAAAAGAGAAAGGACAGAAACAGGAAAAGAAAGAGAAAGAGAAAAAAGGAGGAAGAGAATGTGTTTGTCTCTACAGGTAAAAACGAGAGAAGGATCTTTGGTGAAGAGGATCATTGTGTAGGTGGGTACGTACCGGGGAAGGCAGGGGTGGTCTGTCCAAGGGGGGTAAAGGGGGTTTGCTGCATAGCCAACTGGTGGAGCTTGCTCAACTGCTGAGGGGGGGAGGAGGAGGACAGCAGAGCTATGAGGTCATCATTAAAAACACACTCTGGCGCACACGCTCGCACACAGACACACACACAAATAGAGCTCTGTCCGAAATGCTACAAGAGCAAAGAAAGGATCTGAGGAGAAGTAACAACACAGACAGGTGAAGGACGAAAGTCAAGAGAGACAAATAGAGAAAATAAAGGAAAAGAAGAAACTCATAAAGGACTTGGCCTGATTGGAGAGTTCTTGTGTTGTTTCAAAAATTGTTTCAATCTTGAATTTCCCCTCTGGGATGAATAAAGTATGCTTGATCTTGAGCAATAAGCCCCACCCCTCATACTGTTGCTATGGCTGGAGCAATCCACTCTAGGATGTCAGTTCTATCAATTATATACCAACATGCAAATTGGTGACTGAAACACAAGATTTCTAGTAAACTTTAGTATGAACCTAAAACTATTTTAAGTATGATTGGGAATTACACACAATGGACCCAAATGGTTGAGTTAAAAGTCCTTCTTCCCTGAAATGTGTTCTGCTAAAGGTCACTTCCTGTTTGAAAGGTTTTTGTGTTTTTGTTTTGTCCTACTATTGCCGATTGCATCATACATGTGAGGGAAGGTGTTTCAATCACAAGTGAAAATTAAAACTGGTAAATTGATCCATTAATTTGGCTTCCATTTGAAAATACTGTGATAGAGTTT
Organism: Telmatherina bonti; assembly: GCF_933228915.1. Lineage (NCBI taxonomy): Eukaryota > Metazoa > Chordata > Actinopteri > Atheriniformes > Telmatherinidae > Telmatherina > Telmatherina bonti. The sequence goes on from NC_136633.1 coordinate 12,093,333, forward strand.
TTGTCTTGAATTGGATGAGTTGGACTAAGTTACACAGTGCTTCATTTTAAAAGCATGCAATTAATTTAAATCATTGAAACGAACAGTAATTAATTGGATATGAATAGAACCCACTTACTTTTTCTAAAAGGTGTTCTGAGATTATCTTTGTTGTGAATGTGCACTACATAATTAAAACTTTTACTGTTCAAACTTTGAACCTAAAAGTAATAACTGCAGTCTCCAAACACTTAAAACCACACCACTGTGATTTTCCCAGGTAACAGTAGGTGCTAAAAATACTCATCTTTGAGGATGAATTTCTTTTACTTCGTAAGGTAATTTTTTTAAATTTACAAGTTACCATGGTAACACATCTTCAACTGTCAGCAGGGCTCTTAGGGTATGATTTCACAAGTTCATTCTAACCTACGGGTCCTGCATATATAAAGTAACCTTGCCTGCCTCAAGCCGCCTTGCAAAAACAAACCGATTTTCACAACCATAAAGTCATTAAGTCCGATTTTCACAACCACAAATATGCAGTTGAAGGCTGGTTTTTATTTGGCCTGAAAAATGTATTTGTCAAATGGCAACAACAAAAGATTGCAGCCATTCATTGCACCCATCTTAATGACCCGCTTCAACCATCCTGCAATAAAAGTGGAAATGTTTTATACCTAACCGACCCACGGGCAACCTGCTGGTTACGTGTCACCCTGCACATCATTTGTGTTAAGAAAGTTTTCCGCTAAATTTTTCTGCTCTATCGTTTTATTACTCTTCTCCAAGACAGGCTAAACAAATGGCAGCGAGATTACAAGTGTTCTTGTAGACACTTTATACTATAGTAATAAAGTTGTAAGCTAATTATGACATGTGATTAATTGTGGAAAACTCAGAAATTTCACCAGGAGGATAGAGCGTTTTTTTTTTGTGGAAAAGGTTTATAGTTCATAAAGTACTTGGCCTGATTGGAGGGTTTTTATGTTGTCTCAATAAATCCCGCCCCTCATAGTAACTGGTGCTATGGCTGGATTGTTCCACTCTAGGATTGCAGTTATATAAATGATATACCAACACCCAAATTGGTGACTGAAACACAAGATTTCTAGTAGGCAGAAAATGGATGGATGGATGGATGGCGTGGCAAGGCACCTACATGCCCAAAATAATGTAAAATTCAGATGTGTACTGACTTTGTGATATGGTAAAAAGTGAAGGTGCTAATTTCAGGTGCTATCTCCATCATTACTGGTGTAGTTTCAATAGCCCTGGTAAAAATCCCCAAACTTATTTGATAAATGTGGGCCATATATATTTTATAATTGTCTGGTGGCCCCGTGAAATGGTCTTATGACCTCCATTGGGGTCCCAACCCTCACATTGCAAACCACTGAGCCGGAGGACTGAACAACACTTGTGTTGACATTGTTTAATTAACTTTTTTTTTTTTTTTTTTTTACATATTATTAGGAATGGTTTTACCTCACTTTATATGTGAACTTACCTATACTCCTAACGCATCAAGAAATGATAGTTGGCCTCACAGGTTCTCTTGTGTCTTGTCCAAACAAATTTCAAGAAAACAAATTATTTTACAGTCCTGATCCGTGATGCCATCTCCTTCATCATTTGTCCTCTACTTTTCTTTTAAGCAAAAATAAATATTTGAAATGTTTCAAGCCTCTCTTGTTAGGACTAAAGCTAGAACTTCTGGTAATTCCTTCAGACCAAGACCTTATGAGATTTGACAGCAAATCGAAGACAGGTAGGCAAGAGGAAGAAAAGTTAGAAGATATGGAAATACACATCATAAAAAAACCTGTATTAATATTATCAATTAATATTAATAAGGGCAGGAAGAAAGTAAGAGAAAAACTAGAGAAATTTGGAAGCAGTGGACAGAATGATGGAGAGTGCAGTGTGGACTGCCTCGTGGGGTTAGCACTCACATCTGGATGTGGAATGGCGTACTGTCCTTGAATGGTATAAGCCTGCAAACATGAGCAGAACAGCTTGTTGTTATCATGTGACCTCAAGTAAACATGTCCACAAAAACACATCCGTGCCACTTCAATGAATTTAATAACTTGTAAAATAGACTTTTATTTATTAACTGTTACCTTATAGAACAAGAGTGTCAAAATAAATAGACTAGCATTAGCAGATTATACTAGAAGACTATACAGACTTATAAACTTATATATATATTTAACTAATTGAGCTACTGTATATTGGTTTCTTGTAAGCCATGCACTACAGATTCCTGTCACGTTGTCTTTGTTTTCATCAATCAGATCCAGTTGAACTAAATCAATAAGGGACAATTCAGACAGCAGGGTGGTGACTGGAAGGGTGTGGAGAAAACCAGAGGAACGACCCTGAGAGGAGTGATGTGACTTGTCCTACTCAATGTGTGGTTTATTGGGGCCACAGAGGTCAGAACTGAGCTAAATTTCTTTTCATCTCTGTCAAGACAGCAACTGAAGATATACTGGAAGCTGATGATAAACATGTGTCATGTGATTTAGTTTTTGTTGCCTTTCCCAAACGTTTCCCTATAAGAAATCTAACATGCTCATTGGTGCCCAACAGCTCAATAAAGTATTGGGAGTTCTCACAGACGAAAGGCGGGGTACACCCTGGACAGCTCGCCAATCCATCACAGTAAATAAATCATAGCATCAAATTAAATATAAAAATTATTTAAAATAAAGCTTAAAAAATAAAATATTTAGCATGATTATGAACTGTCCACATTTTATATGAATATCCAGGCAAAATGTAGAATCAGGACATAATGTTGCCACTACAACTTAAAATAGAAGCAATTAGTGAATTCAGTCAGTTACAGTGAATTATTAGTGCTCATCAGAAATTTGCCAGGTTGAGTTGACATCTGATTAAAAAAAAATGTTTATCAGATGAGCATATTTACTGAAATTCTTATGGGTAAGCATAAATTTACCCCTTTGAGATGAAAGATTTTGGTTGACAGTTTTGGTTTTAAACCACTAACTGATCATCAAGTACAATGAGTTTAAAAATATTTGCGATAAAACTCTTTCGGCAGTGAAATTTTGTTATATATTTAGTTTAAAATGCACATTGATCAAACTAAGCTTGTTTTTTGTTTTTTTTTAAAACTTTTCTATTATTCCTGTTCTATTATTCCATTACCAATCGTATCTTTATTCTCTATTCATTGTTTATGTTGACTTTTCCTTTCTCTGTATATCAGGTTTTTCACCATGCATTCAGTGAAACCTCGGAGCCAAACTTTTAATGATGGTTTGGCGCATTAGCAGCTCCTATCCTGCCTGACTGACTATATATATGTCAATTTTAAACTCAAATCACTTGTTGCATTTCAGGCTCTATTTTAAAAAAAGTGAATCTATCAAAAAGACTTCTGTCTTGGTACATCACGAGAATGCTTGCTTAATTAATTGTAGTAAAAAAAAGTAATTTGAAGACTAAATTGTGTGTTTAGGGTAAGTTTCTTTAAATTTGCATCCTTCCTCTTTGTTTAATCAAACATGGCATAACTTTCATGATCTTTGGACCAATAATGATGAGTGTGGACACCATACCTATCCAGATACTCTCGTTACGACTAATAATTTTAATCTCAGTTCTGGTTCAAGTGGCTCTGGGTTATGGATGAAATTAAACAGCAGTGATGGTTTCATGCTCGTCAGGATGGGTAAAAGGGAGTGAGGAAGGGAGGAAGAGTGAGTAAAACCTGGTGCGACACTAACAGGCAGTGGCTGGTGCTGCAGTAAGAGGCTGAGGTTGGCTGTGGATGCCCCCAGTGGGTCTGCTCTTACCTGGCCACCTGAAAAAATGACAGGGGTGGAGGCAGGCTTGGGACGGTAGGGGATGGTGGCACCTTTCGGTGGGGACTGAGGAGAGCAAAGGAGGAGAGAGTGGGGGGAAGAAGAGGGGGTAAAATGTGGAGATAGTGTTAAAGCAGGAAAAAAGAGAAGAACAGAGAGAGAACGAAGTTGCATAAAGTAAGACCAGAAGGGACGGTGCCTTAGGGAAGACAACCTGTGACACTGACACAAAAGTGCTCTTCACTGTGCGCTCATGCTGACATAAAATGTCAAAATTGTGGTTCAGTGCACAACTAAGCTTGGATTTACCTGGAAAATCACTTTCAACTGGATAATGATGACTCAACATACTGCATTCTAAATATCTTTTTAGTCCATACTCTGGAGACTTACAGTCAAGTCACAAATGTCCTAGTATCCATGGCCGGTGCCATCATGAAGGCCCAATGGAGAACTGGCTGTGCAGATAGTTAAAATTAATGGTGCAAGAAGAAAAAAAAGAGACCTAATAGTGTGGACCCTATGATCCAAAGCAGCACTCTTATTCATACATGTAAGCACAAGAAAGGGATAAAGACAAGAAGGCAAAGAAAATAGTCAATAGTGGCAAAATAACAACCAATGCATTGGAGGAATTTCTCAAGAATGGGCTCAACATTCACTTTAGATAAATCGTAAATGGACTTGTACTAATATAGCACTTTTCCTGTCATGCTGACCACTCAAGGCACTTTACACTACTTGTCACATTCACCCACTCACATGCACAATCATATCCTGATAGGCACATCGGGGGTAACTTGAAGTTCAGTGTCCCAGGACACTTCGGCTCATAGTCAGAAGAAGCCTGGAATCGACCTCCCAACTTTCCAGTTGAAAGACGACTGCTCTTCCTCCTGAGCCTAAAAGCTTGTTATTTTCATGAATGTATTCATTGTTATCTGCGTTAACTGAGTTGATGATGAGGAAATAATGCTTAGTTCATGTACTATTTTTGTTACTGTCTCTTTAAGACCTTCCCTCCAAAAGGCATTGTTTGCTCTGATTAGTCAATTGTACATCAGTTGATTATTTCTTGCGTCATCTCTGTATACTGAGTCAGCCATTTTGAAATTCTTTAAAATTTCAACCAGAGCATTCAGTTCAGACGTAGTCTGATACAAACTCAACACATTGTACATAAAAAGTTGTAAAAGCTGAACACGTTGACAGAAATATACAATCATGAAAAGAGGAGATGACAGAATATGCTAATTCCCGCCATAGTTAGCTGATGCTAACATCAGCAACGTGTTATTTTGAAATTTTGACTTTGGACCATTTATACTCTCCTTGACTTCCAAATCATAATATGATTAGAGATTTTTCTGCTTCAGATGCAGGTCTTGTGTAAAAGTAACAGTATTGGAAAGCTAAATTGTTTTAGACATGTTAGCTTGTATGTTGTAATGTTGCCTGCCTTTGTACATCATGTATGTATTCAAATGTACATATATTTGTACATCTGATACAGCAGATGTTAGAGCTCTGTATAAATTACAAACAATTGTTTTCTTTAAAAATATTTACTTGTTTTTTGTGGAAAATACTTAATTATTAACTTTTTATGTAATTACAGCTATGGTTGGTGCCTATGTAGGCTCATACAGCAAAATGAATACATTACAGGTATATGTATGTTGTCATTTAATATCAGTGTTGTTCACAAGATGTTTTCAACCTAAAACAATAACTTTACATCACTTATCAAATCAGATTTGGTGTATATGCATCTTAAATGTGTTTATCCTATTCATAGCAGAATATACGTGGTACAATTAAAACAGTTCATTGCAGTTTAGTTGCGTCCGTTTGCCTGTTTGTGAATAAATGAATGAATAAGTGGACAATAACCATAACTTTCGGAACGTAGTATTAATTTGGTAAAGAGAAAAAAGTTTTGACTACAGATGGGGTATTTCTGTTGTTTGACAAACATTAAGAAGAGAAAAAAACTAATTGCAACTACATTTTTACAAATGTGAATCTTTTCACATTATGACATCGTCTTATTTACTTTCTTTTAGATCCTAATGTATGTCTGCAAAGTTTGATATTGGATCAAAACAAAGGCATATGATCAGATTTGTTTTGCTGTTTATTTTATCAATAAAATACTGATATGAAAAAGCTACTTTTTCTGATCTCTGGACTGCTGCATTTTCCATCCATCTAGTTAAATATTGACCTGATGCTACTTTAAAGCTAAAGTTCAGTGCAGAACACACCTCTTGCCTAGCATTATCTCAGTATGTCCTGGTGCCTTATTGGTTGTTGGGAATGTGTTTGCAGCAGTGCAGATTTTCTAATGTAAACTGAATGAAAACACCAGCAGATCCATCTGTATTGTAATAAAAGCAGCCGTACAGCACAGAAATGTTTTCTGAAGAGATCTCTTGATACAGCAGACTGAACTTCTTGCTGTATTAGCAATAATCTGTCCACCAAATCCAGTTTTCCTCAACGTTCCTGGCCTACATGAAGGCTTTTTTTATGCACTGCAGTATGACACAAAACAGAATTTCAGTGGTAAGGTTTATAACTCGCAAACAGTCTTCTGTTTCAGGCATTTCAGAGTAAATAATGTTCTTTGTTTCCCAATTTATGAGCCCCCCTTCCCTCTTTTTCCCCACTGTACCTCCAGCATCACCACACATATCTGTTTGACACACTGGATGATGGCTTCTGGGGCCCCTGAGATTGTCACCGCTCTCTCAGTGGAGTTGGGAAGCATGTCACCTGCAACCTGGACCTGAGCTCCTGTGGACTGAAGCAAAACACAAAATCACAAAGCATCAGGGATGCAGTAATTCATCATTCATTGACCCTGCTATCCGTTTAAACGGCTTCACAGTGAGTAAAAACTGAATGAGCTCTGAGCATTAAACTTCACACTGGAGATTGCGCAGTAATGGAAGGTTAAATAGGAATTATATGATCCATAAATATGGGATCTAGAGACTGTAAATAGGAATCTTGTGGATCTTCCATTCATAACATTAAACTTATGATTAATTTAAAGCTCATTGTGGCTGAAAAATGGTCGCGTACCTCTCTCATTTCTTTGATTTTGGAGCCACCTTTACCGATAAGGGATCCACACTGGCTGGCAGGGACGACGAGCCTCAGGGTTACTGGGGGTTTGCTGGTGGCTGGGCTGTTGCTCATGGAGTTGATTATATCCTGCAGAGGAGGGGAGAACAGGATCAGGTTTTATCAGATTAAAAAGCTTTCTGAACAGGATGTAAGCGTGAGGTGTTGGCAAGAAGAATAACAATAACTTCAGGGAAAGTTGTGCACTTTACCATACTCGAATGCTTCATTCACAGTTGGATCTTTATTCAACAGTCATACTGTTTTGAAATACCTTTTACAACCAAAAATATCCGTTTATGACATTTAAAATTAGCAACAGCTTCAAAAATTGCAATAATAAACTATTTAAAAAGTACCTGCTGTATTAAACAGGTACATAATTTTGTTTTGTGTCCTTAAATAATATAATGTAATCCACACCCCCTTTCCTTTCAGTTTTTTTCAGTTTCTCAGAGAGAACAATGGTAAGGTGTCATTTTACTTGACTTGCTTAACATGTTTCTCTGTCATGTGACAATCTCTGAAAAGACTTATTCTAGGCTATGTCCAAACGAGGCAGAAGCCAGTTCAGGTGTGAAAAAGGTGACGATAACTTGGAGAGACTTCACCATCCCCACAAAACAGATGTAGTACATACTACAGGGCTGTGGGGGGCGCTATGATGATTAAAGTGCAGCACTCTGCAGCTAAAACAAAACATATTGCATGTGTAAAAAAAAAAAAAGAAAAAAAAAAGAAGTTAACTGCGTTTTACTGTAAGTTAAAACCAGAAGAACATGGTGGAAGAATGGGTACAAAGCAAAAGACAAACATTCGCTTGAATTGATGAGGAAGCTGAGCTTCTTCTTTGTATTACGCTGGACTACAAAACCTAAAAGCACCACAACAGAGTTGGTAACTGGCACCATTGTTGTTGTGTTTGGCATGTGCTCTTTACACTGACGTCATATCCTCCATTTGTGCGGTAGCAGTTTCAAAGCGATCCACTTTGCTAGCTGGTTTTAGACATGATCATGGAAACTAATCTCCAGTTTTGTGTGGATTAAAGGACAGTTTGGATAAATACTTATGCAGTTTTACTTTAGTTTAGCCCCGTGTGGACGACCCCTTAGCTTCGATAGTTTTAAAGTGTTGTGCAATGACCTAATTCCTACTTAGCTCTGCCAAGGAGGCCATGTTTTACCCGGCGTTTAACTGTTTGTCTGTCTGTGTTCAAGATAACTCAAAAAGTTATGGGTGGATTTTCATGAGATTTTCAGGAGTTGTTGGAAATGTATAAAAGGAAGAAACTATTTCATTTTGTTGGTGATCAGGATCACTGTTTGGACGTAGGAACTTTTTAAATGCCTTAGCGGAGGTTTGCGCTCTCCGAGTGCTTTCTTAGTTGAATACTGCGACAACATAAACAAGTGTAAAAAAGTCGTTTCCCCTGATGTTTTTTTTTTTCTTTTTTTTTTAGCATTTACAGCTTATAATTCTTCATTGAGCCTGACCAGGTTCAGCCAATCAGAGAGGACTGGGCTATTTAGTTATGTTACTCTCTGGTCATTTGAAATTTGTATCTGCAAGCAGCACACCAGCGGACAGATTCATTTAAAAATGATAAGTAAAAGTCTGCTCTGTTTATTAATTAATAGCAGTAAAATGTTCCTGAAGTATTAAAGCAAAATTACCGGCTTGGTTCCTCTGACCTATTAGATTATTAATACTTGTGTGAGCAGTATCCTGCTTGTGAAGCTTCTGGATGAAGTCATTTTGAATATTTTATACAGGTTTTTATGCAGGAACTCAATATTTAGGGTAGCTTTTAAAAGCTTCTCTGAAATGTGACCCAGATGATGATATTTGCAGGGTGTCAGAAGGTTTAACTTGCCTAATCTTAATCTTTAATAGAGAAAATGTCTTATGACATTGAATATATATTCTTTACTTGGTTTGTGAAGAGGCATTGATGAAATTTCTTTGATCAGGGGTAAAATATATTCACCAGCCAAAAGTCTATTTTCTATGTCTTCTATTTGACCTCTTAAAGTTATTATAACCAGAATGGAGGAGATATGTAATAGTATGGATGCTTAGGGTTTTTTTGTTTGCTTGGTAACTTTTAACTTATCTTGCTTTTAATCAGTTTAATTTATTTGATGTTTTTGTAGCCGTTTTTGCTGTTTGTTGCTGCTTTTTAATGCTGTCTTTGCACCGTCGGCGACGCTTTTAATGTTTTAAATGAGGCACTTTGACGTGAAATGTGCTGTACAAGTAAACTTGCTTTGCCTTTGTGTTGCCAGTTAAGTCTTAACAATCAGAAACAACTCGGCTTGGTCCGACTGGAAGTGCGTTGATCCAGCGCCCAAATCAAAACACAGAACTGGCCCACTTTCAGAGGGTGCTGCAAGGTTAGATCAGCACATTTCTGTCCTATATAACTCGGCCAAGACTGCTTTGTATTCCGTCTGGAAGCGAGCCAGTGCTGGAATATGACTGAATACATTCACTTAAATACTGTCACCTTAAACTTTTAGAGGGAGTGGATGTACTTTTTGCTTCACTACATTTCTCTTGACAGCTGTAGTTCTTTACCATGTTTAATTTTGAGTATGAACATGAAATTTTGAAAGACTCAGTATAGTGAAAGACATTTTTTTCTATGTAAGAATAATAGATTTTCCCCAAATGAGGATTTAGTATTATTTCTTTGTAAAGATTTTCGTATTCTAATATAAAAATATTGGATGTATATTTCTCTTTTTTGTATGTATTAGTGTTTTACCTCCTCAAACTTGTAGGCGATCATGGCAAAGGCCTTGAAAATGGCATCTGTTGGCCCGGTGATGGTAACTATCCGCTCTGGGCAGTTCCCCTCTGAGATGTTGATGCGGGCACCACTCTGCGAGGAGAAGAAAAACAGGAAAATGTCCGTCAATGTAGACTTAATTTATGATTAGAGGTGTAAATATTGCACGTAGAACAGTTCTTACATCTTCACGCATCTTCTTCACCGTCTCCCCTTTCTGGAAGTAAAGAAAAGAATCAGCATTGAGGTGTTTTGTGTGTTCCCTGCAGGTGTTTTGATGCTTTACATGGTCTGCTTGTTGTGCTTATGATAAATACCTTTCCTATGATGCTTCCCACCTCCTGCAGGGAAAACAAAGACACAGCGTTTAGGTGCATCTGTGCCACTAGGGCTCTTTTTTTTAGATTAGTTTTCTTTAGATGGATAATTGGAAAGAGCAGAATTATTTGTGTGTTTGTACCTTGCCATGCATCAGCAGCCTGATGGTGAGGGTCACATTCAGTCCACCCTCCGATTGGACCTTGATGGGCTCCATGTTGGGATTGGATGTGAAGGAAGGGGCGTGGTCACGTGAGAGAGGAGATCAAGGGCCAACGTGAGTGTGATGGTGGAGTCAGCCAACCGGTCACCTGTCGGGGAGAGAGGAAGCAGACACACCAGTAGAGGTGAGGCTGAAAGTAGTAGCAGTTGGTTAGCTTAGCGTAGCATCGCTGCTACTTCAATTCTAGCAGGTAACAATGAAAGCTGCGACTAGAAGAACAGAATTTGCTGAAACTGGACGTGTTTTGATATATTTTATAATCTACATATGAATAAACAAAGCCATTTTTTTAAACAGCTGAACACAAATTATAAAAAATTCTCAGAACATCATTTAATTTTTATTCATTTCATCAACAGATTTCTCCCTGTTTGGTTCTTGTTGTGTCAACAGAACCAATAATGTGGATTTAAGGCAAGATTATAACAGTTTGGGTTTAAACAAATGCAGAACCACTCATTTATTTACATTTTTATTTTTTATTCTGCTGTACAGAGATGAAATATTAAAACTGAATGTTGTTAAATTTATCCGTCATCACTTTTGGTGTTTTAAGAAGAAAAATCTTCAGAGAAAAGAAAGGAGTGAGACACACTTCTCCACTAGTTGTGTGTCCACTACTAAAAAGTGTACAAATGATACAAAAAGAGCAAGAAAAGGGGAGTTAATTTTAACAAATGATCTCATTTTTATCCCCAGGCCACACAAAAGGACAACACAACAGTCATAGTAATGATAATATATAAAATCAAAGATGGACAGGGGTGTTGCGGTCTCTCTGTCTGAAATAAAAAAACATTGAAATGTAGGTCAGCATATGTCCCTTCGGTCCCAGGATGAACCGTTGAATGACGAATGCCATATTTATTTTTATCGAGCCCATTTCAGCCAGGTCGCCTCTAATTCTGCCTGACAAGTGGTGTCATGACTCAGGCAGGACTCTGAGTGGGAGGAACCGACACAAGAGGGCGCCTCAGCCCGCGATCAGAGTCCCTCTGTGGCTCTTAATATTAACAGCAGGGTTTTAATCTGCAGCTGGAAACTCCTTGTGCTGATGCAGACAATCAGAAATGGTGCATCACAGACTGTTTTCATGGCTCAGTTGTTATTAGGCAAGTTTAAAGGACCAGTATCCTGTTATATAAGCCAGGGAAGACATTTAGAGGTTGTTCTGGGGGTTGAAATAATGACTGATGAGCTTTAACTCTCTAATGAAGAAAAATGAAAGTAATTTTTTAAACAGAAATAGATGGAGAAGTGAAAATATGCTCTTCAGGATCAGAGAGATGATAAATTGTGCAAATCTAAATGGCAAATTGACCGGAAATGTGAGTTACCATGTGATTTGTACACAATAGAAGTAAACATATCTACAAAAAGCAGCAGAGAAACATCTGTTTTCCCAGACAGCGCTTCTCTGATTTCCATTGCAGCCACGTAAAAAGAAAAGCTCCTGAAGCGGCTGACCTTGACTGAAGAGACAGATAAAGTCACTGTCTGTGACAGTCGCTGTTGCTACGTGCACACAGAAATGTGTGTGTGCTGCCAGGGCTTCCTGAGCGCTTGCTAACTATTACCTGATGCCATTTGAAGCTATGAAATGATGAAAACAAGTGCATGGAGCAGCTGTGCTTGTTTTCATTACAGCTCGAATATGTTTGCAGGGAACGACTCGGTCCAGGTGATCATCTCCTGTCAGCCCGTTGAGGCCCTCTAATGACCTGCATCAGAGTTTTCAGGTAGTTCAGACACGAGGAGCGACTCAAAGTTCTGCAGCCAGACGATGGCGAACACTACATCATCAGCTTTACATCATCAGGTTTAGTGGTAGGTTTTTGCTGTATTTATTTAATAAAATATGTCAAATTTTCCTGTTTTATGCTGGAATTAATCTGCAAAAGATTGCCTTGACTTATTAATTTAATCAATTTGTTGCTGCAAAAAGTGAAGATGAAGTCACGTTTAATTGAAAAAGAAAGAATCAGTTTATTCTTACGTTAAAGACTGGAGACTTAATGGATAAGCACGCTTATGTGTCTTTCAATGTATATATTTTAAACAGTTTTTAGGCTTCTTTCTTCAGCAAAAAGGTTTTTTTTTTAAATTTAATTTTGGACGGTTTGATAACTTTTGCTTTTGCAGGACCCATAAATGATGTAAATAGGCTGACCACTTTTCTTTTTTTTTTCATGTTTATGGATTCTGCAGCTTCGTGATTTCTTACATTGGTGAAATGAGAAATCAGAAGCCTGATATTAAGGAACGACTCTAAGCTCTCAGGACGGTTGATTTCTTGAAATATCGATGACTTTGCGAGCTTCAAACTAATCCTCAACATGTATTGAAATTAATGCGTTTTGCAAAGTTGTGGTTGTAAATTCAACCTGCTGCTTCTTTAATCTACGCTGGATGCTGGTCAGAGGCCAGAGGCGGTTCGACAGATAAGGGACAGAGATTCTGCTGCCAGCTGTCTCTCCAATCTCCCAGAGGAGACCAGATTACATAAAAAGCCTTAATCCGGGTTTAAGACCCATGCCAGTGGTGCAGGTCCTCTCCAGAGGCAGGAGGGGTGGAGTGGGGGCGGAGAATGAAAAGATAAATAAATCAAAAACCCTCCAAGATTGAGGATGGGATTTGAACTGATGATGAATCATCTCTTTCCAAACTTCACACTGAATGCACAAAAGGTGATTTAAATATGCTTCTGCTTTCTTTGTAAAAGCTGCTCTGTGACTGAATAATAAAAATCTTCCCTTTTTTTTTTCTCTTTTTTGCACCATAATGAGCAAATCTCCCCCTCACAAAACAAGCCCTTCCCTCCATCCCTCTGATTAAGACTCCAACCCAGCTGTATATTTAGGTCAATAAAAAACAAGTCTCCTGGACCTCAAAGATGAACCAGGTCATCGGTAAGAGCTGCGTTTGAATAGCCGCATTCTGCTCATGCATCCTGTAGCAGAATAGAATTAGGTCAAGGGCCTCTGAATCATTCCTGCCAGTGGGCAAAAACCTTCTAGCAAATATTCTTTTTTTTTAAAAGGAGGAGAAAAATAAGCCTTATTTTCTGATTTTAGTCTCAAAAGATTCTTCATGCAAGCTTTAAATAAGCACTTTTGTTGACAGAAGTCAGGCTGCGTGTCCACTTCTGATGGCTGCACTTCATTCTTTTCCTCCATTTCTTTTTCTTATTTTTGTGGCGCTCCTCTCCGTCTCTGCGCAGCTCAGGCAGGAAGTTGGAGAAGGGTGAACGCAGAGAGGGATGGCAGGGAATTTTTCATGACATCTGACGGGGAAAGTGGGTCATGCTCGGTGTTGCAATGCTGCTAGCCTCCTCCTCTATGGCGGCTATTGAATTAATCACGCTTTACGCTCGGCTGGACAACGCAGTGCACAAAATGGCTCCCCCTCCTCCTCCACCTCATCTTTCTCATCCCCCAGCTCCCTTCGCCTCTCGTCTCGTCCCTGTAACTGCTCAGCTTTTACCACAGAAAAGACTTGAGCATTTCTCTTGAAGAACTTGAATCTGTTGTGTCTTCTGCCCCCCCTCCCTCCTTCCTCCTCTTCATGTGCCAACAATGAGTTCATACAGAGCCATCAGTGTGTAAATGATGAAAAAGCGAAGTTACAGGGCATTTTTAAGATGCTTCGGTGAGAAGGGAGTTTGTTTATTTATTTGATATTCTTTTTTTATGCAGTATCTTCCCTTTTTCTTGCTTTATGTGGTGTCCCAGGGGCTGCAAACATGGAGGGGTTTGTGTACGAAACTTTGAGCTAAGACCAGCCGAGGTTATCACCAGCTTTGTTCGGCCCTTTTGAGTTGATGCTCCTCACTCTGAGACATCCAATGTTTTTATGGAACTTTTGAGTGATAAAAGCTGCAATTTTACAGAAATTTAATCCAGCATGTCTCATTTTAGTTTGCAGCATCAGGTGATGAATTCTGCACTGGTCAGATAATAATGCATCAGCTATAATTTGCATTGCCTCAGTTACAGCAGGTTTTTTTTTTTTATTTATTTGGAGTCCTTCCACTGATATAATACTCAAATGGTAAATTTGAACATAATTTTTGTAATGAAATATATATTTTTTTTCCAGCAGTTTTTAATCAGCGATGAAGCCTCGCTGTATATAGTTCCACATTGTGAAACAGATGTAAATATCCTGCAAAGAAAATCATTAAAATGGACGAACGGCGGTCTAATCTAGGTCGAATCCCGCGTCACATGCTCGATCTTAATCCACATATATACAGAGATGACGTTATGATACAACAGATATTCTATCAGGATGCTTCTGCAAAGCTGAAATTCAAGCTGCAGCTTGATGGCTTGACTGCAACATTTTTAATGTTTAGAGAATGAGCTGAAATGAAGTGAAAGTGTGGCAGAAATCCCAAACGCAGCAAGAAAAATGTTCTGTTGGAAACTCGGTTTAAAGAAGTGATTTTATACACATTTCTTACCCTGAATGTAAGAATGCATGGAGATATCAGCCTTCCTATCATACTTGATGCTCTCATTGGTCATAAACTTCCTTTATGCTGCATTTCAAGCCTCAAGTTGCTTAAATGTGAAAATTTTAAATCAAAACTTCAATTTCGTAGATCTGAATTTTATTGCTTGTTTGAGGAAAAATGGTTGCAAATATAGATAATATTCTTTCATCTGGAAGATAAAAGCCAAATCAACGTGCTTATTAAACTATGAAGCCATTTGTTCTACGTAAAGATTTTTATTTTATTTATTTACTTATTTATTTCTCTAATTCCAACAATCTCTGTATTACAGAGCACAATAAGTGTGGGCGGAGCTCCCTGTGTTTAAATACCACCTTGAACATTTACCAAAGGACACACATGTGTTTCTTTGTGTTTAAATGATTGAGGCAGCCATCTCTTGTTGGCTACAAAAGCATTAATCAATAATGAAATTGATCATTAGTTGCAGCCCAACTTCTAAATGTGTTAACCCTTCCCTGTGACGGATGTGTGTAGCTGCACGTCAGGCATCACTTAACAGAAAAGGTTCCTTTGTAATGTAGCCAATATGTGGTCTATTGGACATGTTTGTGCTCCAATTAAGGCTGAACAAAAGGGAAATTAGCGTGCATGTAGGGCAACGGAGGGGGAGCACAGAGGGTGACCTCCTTGAGCCATATGTTTTGGATTAAAGGAATTTCTCACTTTTGAAAAATCGATTTTTTGCATTCAGAGGCAAAAGCCTCTCGAAGAAAGTTTGAGACGACGGCGGTTGAAAGTGCATGGAGCGGAAAACATGGAGGATGAATAATTGCTCCCTGTCAGACATGGTAACTGCAAGCAGATCTAGCCTGGAAAAAAACATGAGGCGTCATGGGAGAGCTGAGGTTTTGGCCGTCAGTTTCCTGGTATATGAGCAGCTCTCGTCTCGTCTGGCGCAGGCTTTTGTTGTGTGTAGGGAAGTGGGGGGGCTACCGCCCAGTCGGCCTTCCTATACGCCACTATGACAGTGCTCTCAAGAGCTGTCAGCCCACATCAGCAGCCCAGCATCCTGATAGCTCAGCCTAAATCACAATCAAAACTGTGGTCGCCACATCTTCACCACTACCAGTCAAATCCGAAGATGCACCAAGCAAAGGCGACCAACTATCACTAAGTTGCTACCTCGCCGACTACTCGCTTAAAATAGTCCCGGTATCATGGGGTTAGGGAAGGGGGGGGGGGGGGGGGGGGGGGGGGGGGGTGTTCCTGCGAGTCCAGTGTAAAAGCCTTCACAATGCAGGCACACCATGTTGTGCTGTGAATGTGGTGCTAAGAGCTGAGCGTTAAGTCGGCCATTTTAGATTTGCCACAATTTGTAATGTGAGATCACTGCTTGTCACAAAGTCATGGCTTCCATAGGCGAGCTTTCCCCGAGCGGTCGCGCAGAACAGGTCCAGGGATACAACCTTTTCTTTGCTTTCCATCATTTTAGTGAACTGTTGTTGCTCCATTTCAGTTCTTTCACCACACAAACAGACATTTAGGAGCATCCCAGACTTTAATCCCCCTGTCAATAAAACATCCCAACAAATGAGGGATTCATCAGCGTCTTTCAAGTTCAACGCAGATTAGCTTTTGAGGTAACGACGAACGACATTTTTGGTATATGACTAGCCAAGAATGAGGCCATCAGCAGCACTAAAACCAGTGTGACGATAATTGGAATAATAATCTTTTAGGTGGGGGATTTGTATCATTTCCATTGACCATCATGCCATCGTTCTTACAGTGAAAAAGGTCAGTCCAGCTTCGCGTGTGATGACCGATAAATGGCACTTTCTTTGACCACTTTTCAGGCTTCACGTTTCACCGCTAATTCTGAAACAATAAAATCGCTCATGCTTAAACCGAAACAGACAACGAGCACCGAAACAATGACAGTCAAGAGACCCTGAAAGCGAAATCGACTGAGCATGAAAATGGACTATTCTCTTGGGAAAACAAAATACTTCCACCCTGCATGTGGTCAAGTCGCAGAGGCTCGCTGAGAATAACTTTCAGAAAAACTTTAAATTGCATAACAAGTCAATGAGTTACGCTATTGTCTCAGGTCATCGTCAGGATGATCATTTCTGGCTGTAGGTTAGTTACCAAGTTAATTAATTATTGATGGTGCAACGCAGTTCTCCACAGATGTGCAATCCATCCAAGTTTAGAGTTTCCTTTCTTTGGAAGTCCAGCAACCATATTTCTTTATAAAAAAAAAAAAAAAGCTAAATAAATTATATAATTAAATGATATCAAATGACTCCTTGGGTTTCAATACAAGCTAAGAAAAGAAGTTTTACCTTTGTGTTGCACAGGATGCAGTAGCTGACAACCACTTTCTGCGTCGCAAGATTAAAAATCGCAAAGGGAAAATGATTTTTTTCCCCTCTTCCTTTCGCTCTGCCCAGGACAAAATCTACCACCTTATTGGTCCAAACCAGCGGGTCACATGAGCGACCAGCGAGACACGTGACGCCTCTCGAAATTATATGATGAAACCGACTTGCATGCTCAATGAGCACGGTTTATGGCGCTGTGTTGCTGTTTGCCGTCCTGTTAGTGTTGGTTGTAAATAGGCCGTAAGATGAGGGGTAATCTGGGTGACCAACACCCACCGCCCACTCTGCAGCCCCCACTTCGCTTCAGCTGCAACAAAAGCAGGACATGCCCAGTGAGGCACATGGGCATTGTGGGGGCATGTCTGGGGATGACTGGGTGCTCTGAATCAGAACTGTAGCCTTGAGGGCATTCAACATCCTGAGGGAGGGTCGAACACCGCTGAGACCCACAAAGCTATCGTCCTTGTCATCGTTGATGATAATTGACACAAAATGACCCAGATGACATGTCCAAATAATGCACAGAAGATCTCCTGCTGGATATATTTGAAGGAACTTCTAGGACTTGATGCAACCATAAACACAGAAACATTGGTGGTGCACAAACACACCGCCGTGACACGCATATCCTCCCTGTTCCTGCTTTTTAATCTGCCTCTCTGTGAGTGTGTGTGTGCAGAATTACTGAGCTTTGGAGCCAAACCATCCAGATTTTCCAATCCAGCACAAATCCAGCCCTCATGTCAGATGGACAGTTGTGCAGAGCTTAATCTGACATTATTAGGGTTGGAGGGCAGCAGCAGAACATTTAAGGGAGCTGCCAGGGAAAAGCAAACAGTAGGGTTATACTGTCTGGATTAGGGGCAATGCAGACAATGAAGAACAGGTTTTACCTCATTGTCGATTGTTCTGAATTTAGCACAGATGCTCTGTATTCAAAGTCCAGTTCTGTTCATCTATATAAACAAATAAGCTTCAATCATGGTTTTAATTTATGTACCTATACAACACAAAATGGTAATCGGGCCTTTACCTAACCACCCGACTGTGAAATGGCTCATGGGATAAACTACAAATAGAGCATTAAATGTGCTCCACATTGAATCGTAAGAGAAGAGGAAGGAGTGTGTGGAGCGCCACATCAGACGAAATCTGCTCTGTATTGTAGCAACACTTTTTGACTGATCTTCAAGACCCCAGACTAGCAGTGGTAGCTGTGGAGACCAGCTTCTTTACATAACATCCTTATAATTGACCTAAGCTTTTTAGAGCTAAGTGCACATTTTTAGAGAAATCACACATAATCTGCTAAAAGATGTAAGTCAGGATTACTCATAGCAGTCCCACAAGAGATGGATTTTATAGTATTCCTGCTTGAACACACCTGAATCAAATTAAAATGATCTAACAGCCTATCTGCATACTTAATCATTCATTTGAACAGGTGTGTTGCAGCAGGGATACACTGAAACCTGCAGGATTGTGGCTCTTGTTGGACTGGAAGGTAAGTGATGGAGTGATTTTACAGGACTACGGTAAAGCTATCTGCATCAAAAAGATGGTTTCATAATCAATAACCTGTCACTTTTTAGGTTTTAAATCTAGTTTGTTGCCAATATTCATCCAAGTCCATCAACAGGTCTAATACTATGAACAGCTTACCGGTGAAAACGTAGGGAAGCTCCCGATCAGGAGAGATGAGGTGCACTCTGGGACTTTAGGACCAAGATGGCAGATAGTGGGCACACTGAGGGCTGGGGAGCTTCCGTGGCACTATAAGTCAAATAACACCCCCTCCCATCAATCTATGCATGGCCTCCAGCAAGGTGATGAACCAGGACTGGCCCAGCATACTACCCCCCTTTCCATTTCTTTACCCCCCCACCACTACCAAAGCCTGTCCCCATACATAACCATGTTTCCTATCATGGTACCAAGGTCTTAATGGAGGCAGAAGGGCGTGAAGGAGAGAATGAGAGAGATCAGTGACAGTCAATCCCTGATTGCTGAGTGTAGGAGAATGGTGACTAAAGGGGAAAAGAGTTTTGCATGCTAGATCATTAAAGCACTACTCATGGAAGGTGGTTTAGGTGGCCTAAATGTTTGTTGACCTTTAACCTTGATCGGCAACATGCCTGAATTCAGTCAGTGGAGAAATAAAGAGAGCCCAGACAAAAAAAATCTCTTTAAAGTGTGAGCTAATTAACTCAGTGAAAACAAGCAAATCCAGAAGAAACTTCTATTAAGCATTTATATTAACACAAAGCTTTACTAAATAAAAAAAAAAAAGGGATCATAATTGAAATGGAAAATCATTAAAAAGTGAGAGTATTGCGCAATGCAGAGTGTGACGTAAAGAGACAAACAGGTCATGATGGCTTGAAGCCATTTCTGGCACACGTCTCTCATCTGGGATCAATGTTCGTTTTCCATTAGTTAACAACTGCATGCAATCATTGATTGTCCAACAACTGGTTGTCTCTGTTTTAGCTAAAAGACAACAAAATGTGAACTACTTTCACTATGCTTCAAGTCAATATCATGTCCCATTGAATGTTTAAATATCCATGGTTATTCTCAACATCGAACACCTTGCATGTGTGGTTGAGTCAAGTTGGTGGCATGTACGGCAGACAAAATCATAAATGTCTTAAATGTCTTAAAAAAAAAACCTTGGAGCACCAACCAACAGTATTCTGGGATTATTGCCATTTTTATCTACATGATGAATCCATAATTCAGTCAGTCCAATTAACGATCACATGGAATCTGGAGCCTATCATTGGGCGTGAGGCAGGGTAGAGCCCGGAGAGATCTTCAGTCCATCGCAAGGCAGCCATAATTCATATCCAAGAGTTATGACTTAGACGCTGATGATACACAACAATATGTCTTTAAAGAGAGCAATAGATCTAACTAATAGATTCCAAAGCCCAGATGTGTTCATGTGCACTAATGCACATACATGTATCTTATGTATCCCATAGAGGTTCCAGATGACATTATTGTCCATCTCCTTTCCTTAAAATGTGTTTTTTTTTTTTTTTAACTCTTAAATAATTTTTTAACCTTTGACTCCATTTACGAATATTTGCCAAGTAAGCGCTAATAAATCCTGAAATTTGCAATTGGAAATTTGATTAATAAAATCACACTGTGAAGTTATATTGTTTTACTCTACTCTTTATTTAACCCTTTAATATTTATGTTAATAATTTATAATATATGTGAATGCAGGTTCTTTGATCTACTGTATTACTTCATGGTGAAAACTGTTGCCTACAAGCCCAACTTTTATTCTGCCCCCTGGTGGATTGCTTTTGCATCACAATAATTCTGACGTTTCAGCTTTTTCTGTATTCTTTTTCTTTTTTTCTTTAATGCACTTTTTATTATTATTATTTTCTGATGTAATCATGGTTGCCTTTGTGGTGTTACTTCCTGTTTGTGCTCTGTTCCTCTCTGTCCCGGTTGGGGAGAGGTGAGTCTGGGATGTGCTCCACTCAATACAATGTAAAAAATGTAAAAATATAGGTGAAACTTCTTCCATAGCCATTGGCTATAGTTATGGTATCCTATTTGTGCATTTAGTACAAAACTTTTATGGAAACCCTCATTTTGTTGAGCTGGATAGAGCATGTGTCTTGTCCCTCTGATATGTTCCACTGGTTTTTCTGATTCTTTCCCTACTGGTGTTCATGGTGAAGCCCAATCATATGAAGCTGTTTTACCCGTAAGTGTTTATTTTGAACAAGTTCAACAGGTTTGACTTCTTGTTCTGTTGCATTCAGGATTTTTTTCATGATGTACAATTGCATTTCACTATCTTTGTTAGAATTTCTTGTTATTTCACTTTAAAATGTAAAATAAAAGATATAATGACTACATGTGTAACAAATTTCTGAGACATATTTTAAGCTCTAAATAACTCAATATTGAGTTGTCATCCTCTCATCAGTTTGCCAAAAGCCCCACTGAGTAGAAGTGTGCATTGCAAAGCCAGATCAAACAAAGGTACTGTGCTGATAAGAGTTGATTTTGGATAGCAATGTCAGCAGAATAAACCCACCAGTCAGTTGCAAGACAAAAATGGTCTACATCTATCTATATCTTTATCTCAGGTTGTCGAGGGCCAGTGTCCTGCAGCTATTGAACATTTTAAACTGCAGCACCTGATAAAAATAAAATGGTTCTCTACAGCTTGTTGTCAAGCTCTGCACACTTATTTCAGGCTTGTTATTGCAGGAAACATCCAATCCATGCCATACATTGGCCTTTGGGGACCAGATTAGGAGATCCCTGATATATACACTTATGTACAGTATACACACACACACACACACGACATGTCTTGGGTCAGCCTTTAAGGGGTTAATGATGACATGTTGGCATCATTTAAATCCATTCAATACTTTTAAAAATAAATTTTCTAATGCATGTTCCATGTTGCGATACATGAAGGAAAATGTTAGACAGATTAGCTGTTGGATAAATGATAAGTTCGACAATTTAATATCAGAACAATTTTTCCCACACATTGTTTTCTATTTAATCTCTTTGCTTCACTATAATCCATAATTCTTTAGCGTTTCCTTTTGCAGTCATATTCATTTTTCTAATCACATTCAGCAGATACAGTGAAGGATTACAAGTAGCTGAAGGGTTAACAAACCAGCATCAGACAAGATAAGACGTCCTCCAAGTTTGGCTTTTGCAAAAAATGCCAGAGATAAAGGATTTATCTTCAGTGAGTACATTCCAGAGGCTTTACTGCTTTAATTGTGTAACACTTTAACTCTTTTGGCAGCCGTTGTTCACATGTGCTCTTATTCTAAAGTTATATCTTTTTTGGAGAATAAATATGCTAAAATGACCCAATAAAGCTTTTTGCACAGCTCAAAGGGAGACGCAAGCTATCCTTTATAGAGAGGACTAAAACATGACTTTTAAAAAAAGGATATAACGGCATGAATTTGGTGATAAACCAAAGCAAACAGCAGCAACTTCAGATCTTAATCTGCTCATGTTGGATGGTTAGAATGATCTTTGGAAATATGAATCTCCACCCAATTTCCCATCAGTACAATAGTCATCAATTTTAGGATGTGTCATCCTCTGTCATCTATCAATAGTTTTCTAGGTAATTACACTGATGGTAGTTACGAGATTCCATGCTGGATGGGAGTGATGATTAAACTGGCTATTCGACCACCAGTTTGCCTTGTAATACTATCAATGTCTGCCATAAATCTTATTTTAATGCAACTCTTGAGGCACTCTCCAATTTCTGCAGGTATATTTAATATCTGTGCAAAAACCACAAAACAGTCCTATGGAGCCCTTTTAGTCTACATCTTTTAATTGGATCACTGTAGAGAGCACGACTTGAAAGCATGATCAAATAAAATAGCATAAGCTGATACATGGTATTAAAAAGCACAAGAGATTCAGTAAAACAACAATTCAAAAGATAAAGCTGCGCTAAAGCCTGAAACATTCCAACAACCTAAAAACACACAAGCCCTTTTAAACCCTTTTTTCCATTTATAAAACTTATATTGACTTTATCCGTGCAGCTCTAACCAGGGCACTCTTGTGTCTTGGGAACAATAAACCTCTTGGAAGTGTGCAACATGCTCTAAAAGCCTTTTCCCATAACTATAGCTCCACACAAAACAACTCTATGCCCTTAATGGAAAATATTGCCTGACCCTCTCCTCTCATGTGGTCAATGCAGCCAGTAATGGGTATACACTGCCTCCTGGCAAAAACCAATGATGAATAGAGTTCTGGTGGGTGAGGAACTTTAACCATGTCTGGCTCCTCTGGGCACAACTCTGCTTTGTTAACATACAAAAACAAGATGCTGGATGCAAAATAGAATGGGTTATATGACTGAAATATTAGGCAGTTTGGGTTGGCCGTACACAGGCAGCGGCATGTTACACACTTGTTAGCAGATGGAGTGTTTCTATTTCCCTTATTAATCTAACAGCTTGCTTCTGAAGGAGGATTCATAAAACATTCATTGTGATTTTCCTGCTTAAACAAGAGTACCAGTTAGAAGAGGAAACGAGTCTGATTAAAAGTTTTAAAGCTAACCTATTACATTGATTGCTACCTCAAAATAGCCTGAACTTGGCTACATAACTGCCTCAACAATGTGCAAAAGAAACCTATTAACCTGAACTTGGTCTGTCAAATGTCGCATGTTATCACCTTATTTTAAAGAAAACTCTGATCAGACAGTCATGTTTACATTTCTAAGATTTACACCTTTTCATTTCCTTCTCTTTACATGTATGAAAAGGAAAGGTGGAAGCAAAAGCTTGTGTGTCCTGACCCCATTGCTATAACACATACACACAAAACAATTCTAAGACTAAGAACCGAACAAAACAAAAGAACACTACAATATTTCTGGCATCAAGCTCATATTTATCTCAAATTCTCATTTTTTAAAACTTTCCTTTAATCTGGTAGATATTTTTACTTTGCTTTATTGTAGCCAAGACACAGCAATACTGAAACACACATCCTGCCATGCTGCATTTTCAGATTCAGTTTCCCTCTGAAGGTCCATTTCTGCGCAATGCAGAAGACGGATACGCAGACAGGCAGTTTTGTCAGTGTCCTTCGTGGGTTACGTTAGCTACATGGGTTAGCTATCTATTCTGTACCTTTTCTCTGAAAATGGGCAATACCACCAGAAATGGCAGGGGGAGTATTGAGTTGTATAGCTGACACGCAACCAGTGAAAGGAGCAAACCAAAGAGGAACTGGAAGAAAACAATGCAGAAACTGCTAAATAAAAAGCACCTGAATAAGTTGAGAACAGTAAAACACTTGGTGATTTTATTCTTCTTCTTCTGGTGTTTTGGATTGTAAATGACTTTATAGCCTTGCAAACAGCAATCAACTGCTGTCAAAATGCATGGGCCTTAAAACCACCATACCCTCCTCTTTCTGAAAACAACTTCCTTATCGTACTTAAAAGAAAATACTTTTTTGTTCTGAATAATATTTGTATTGTTTTAATCTGAAATGTTTGTATTTATCAAGAAAGTTCATTTGTGGGATGTCCTTATCCTGCATTATTATTCAGTCTAATGGACCTTTTTAGCATTGCATTTTTTGCTTGTATATTATGTTTGGATGTATTTCCATACACATCTACGTAGGGAACACATATATGATAAAATCAAAGTACAATATAAAGTATAAAATGCTTTATGAATAAATGTATTCTGAGTTTCCTCCAGAAAGGCAACACTTTGCCACCAAACAGAATGAATAAGAACATACTGCTGAATTTAGTCTTTTATGTTGATGGTTGATGTTATCAATTATTTATTTTAATTTTACGTTTGTCTTATTGTTCCTTTATAAATAAAAAATTTGTTTTATTCAATTCTTTATATCAAACCACTTTTTTGTTTTACACTGCTCAAGAAAATAAAGTGAACACTAAAATATGTGTTGTAGATCTAAATGAATGAAATATTTTTATTAAATACTTTATTTCCATAGTTGAATGTGCTGACAACAAAATCACACAAAAATTATCAATGAAAATCAAATGTATCAACCCATGGAGGTCTGGATTTGGAGTTATACTCAAAATGAAAGCGGAAAAACACACTACAGGCTGATCCAACTTTGATGTAATGTTCTTTAAACAAGTCAAAATGAGGCTCAGTAGTGTGTGTGGCCTCTGCGTGCCTGTATGACCTCCCTACAACACCTGGGCATGCTCCTGATGAGGCGGCAGATGCTCTCCTGATGGATCTCCTCCCAGACCTGGACTAAAGCGTCCGCCAACTCCTGGACAGCCTGTGGTGTAGCTGGGCGTTGGTGGATGGAGTGAGACATGATGTCCCAGATGTGCTGAGGAACTGCTGACACGCTCCAGCCACAAGAGGTCTAGCATTGTCTTGCATTAGGGGGAACCCAGGGCAACTGCCTGAAGATCCTCCTTCAAGTCCGTCCTCTGTCTGGAGTCATGACACATCCATCTGTAGTATAAAGGGTACAAGTTCCAGATTTGACAAGTGTAAATAGGAGACAGCCAATGCAATCGATGTGCTTGTGCCTTTTTGCCACAGTCATCGGTCAAGTTTCAATATTTTTAATGAAATGGAGACAACACAGACTGATATCCGAGTACATTCATTCATTCATTCACTTTTTGAGCCGCTTAATCCAATTCAGGATCGCGGTAAAGCTGGAGCCTATCCCAGCTGGCTTTGGGCAACAGGCAGGGTACACCCTGGACAGCTCGCAAGTCCATCGCAGTATCCGAGTACAATGGAAGATAAAAAGCATCAGGTTTTGTGAGTCTGAAGATGGAATAATTTTTTTAATTGTCTGAAGTTGGAAAAAACAATAGTGTAAACATTCAAGTGATGCATCATAACAGGGTTTAAGATAAAATATCATTCCAAGCAGCCTGGGTGATGTTATTACAAAGATTAGACAGCTGACAGCAGGAGAACCAATTACAATCTTTGCAATTACATGGGAGTTTTAACTCTTCTTTAATTCCGAATAAAAGTTTATTCTGTTTTAAACTGATGAAAAACGACCATGTAAACACTTAATTCATAATGCAAATTTCTATTCAGAATTAAACTTAATTCTGATGTAATTTTAATTCTGAACTGTTTAATTTCTCTGTCATGTAAACCTTCATTCTGCTCTAAGTTAATTCCGGTCGTTAACTTGTCCTGTCCTGATGATGCGCGTTGTTTTGCCTCCCGTGTTTGGTGGTCTAAAAAGTGAAGTATTATGCTTGCGTTGAGCTGGTCCTTCACATTTATAATGAGTACCAGTTTGCTGATATTTTTATGTAGTTTTTACAAGTTACGACTGAAAAGACGACAAGCAAGGAGTGAACTTTGTTTATTTCCGGTAAACGTCATGTGTCACGTACACCCTCTGTCCAATCAGAACCCTTCCCAACTTGCCATTCTAATGGATGAATGAATAGGAATTAAGTGAAGACGTGTTTCATAAAAACCTTCATTCGGAATTATTATTTTCATGTAAACTTGTAGGAGAATACGTTGATTGCGAATTATTTAATTCCGAATTATCAATTTTGAATGAAAAAACATGTAAACGTATTTATTGACACCTGAATTATCTTCTTTGGATTTAAGGAAATGTTGCAGCCACCAAGGATTTCATTGTGAAAAGACAAGCTCACTAGCTGCTGGGATATGTGAGTTTTAACCACATGTACAACTAAAAATGGTCAAGAATCAGCCTGTAAATAGAGAGCTAAAGGGGACCAAGGACAGAGCCCTGTGGTGCACCCAAGCATCAGCCTCCGGCGGTCAAAAGTGAAGCCTATGCGGTAGTGCATAACACTGCAGTTCCCGCTTCATCCACTAGGGGCTGGCTCCAAAACAGAGCAAATCCCCACAGACTCCCATGTTAAGAAGACCAACTTCACAGCAGAAATAAACATGTTTACAGCCTGGTTCAAAAATCCATTTTTGGTTAATAGGTCAGGTTTACCTTCATGACAACTGTGGGGGGAGTGAATTTTTTCTAACTTGTCCGTTTAAAAGTAATTTAATCTCCAAGTTTGGCATATTTAGGGTCGTGTCCTTTTGATTGACATGTACCAATTGGCTAAAAACTGCGGTTTTTAGCCGGTTAACAACGTGCCTTAGCTTTAGCCCGCTTACCTACGTTAGCTGGTTAGCTTATGTTATCTCTGGGTTAGCTCTTGGCTACAGAAAGCTTGGAGTTCTCTCGATGTCAATCAAACACTATGACGCTCAGAGCCCCCCTCTCAGCTCCACCTCTTTGCTCATATTTGTATTTTCCAGGTGAGACAATGCGCAGACTTTGCCAAGATGGCGATGGTAGGAACCGCCCCCAAGCTTCAATTCAGCTCTCCAGAAGCCTATGGGTGACGTTACGGAGGCTACGTTCATCTCTATATACAGTCTATGGGTGCACCACAAGTCAACTGAGCTGATGAAGAAGTGGTTATTTTAGTATGATAAAAAACCCAGGAAAGCTTGAGGGTGTTTTTATTTTTCAACAAAGAAATGCTAACACTGACTTCTGCAAGATCACAGATCATTAATTATGAATGAGCCTTTACATAACTGAATTTATTGAAGTGTTTCAACAAGTTAATCAGATAATCAAACATGTATGATAATACCAAATGTAAAGACAATTGTCTTGCCAGAGAAAAACTCTGGTATAGCAAGCCTTGTTATTAGTGGGAAACATTTCTCCACCTGAGTACACAACACACTCCATACAGATGTATCATAATCAAAGCCTGAGGCTAATAAATGGGTAATGAACCAAGAGGTTTCATGATGGCTGGTCCAGCTTTATTTATCCATTTGTTTTTTTGCATACATTTATTAATTTAATTAAAATTTTTTTCATTTTTTAGACGTTAATAGCCATTGTTCAAGAAAATACTGACAAATATATTTCCATATTTTCAAAACTGTGCAGGGACCCAACACTGCTGATCGGAGTTTGTATTATTCATCCGCCTTGTCGTTTCTTGAGGGCAGACTGAGATGAATCTTTGCTTATGCTGATAAATCTGACCTACATTTGCCTCGTCTTGCCTCTTTCGACTTCTATAGGGTCGTAATTGTGTTGATTCCCAGTGTTGCTTCTGGTTTAGCTGTGTATGTGACACACAGAGGTGATGAAAGTCACAGCTTCTCTGAGGTACTCTGCTTCAAACCAAACTGAATGCCAACAGGACGTTGGGATTCACTCACAACAAATACGCTATGACGGAAATCTATTTTAATCACCACAACTCATCGATTCGTAGGCGCCCATGAAACAATCCCAAAAGGATTAAGACTGGAACCCTCCAGCGAAACCTGACATGTTAAGATTTGGCTACTTGCAGCTGTGAAATCAGCTGAGGATGATGAGCAACCATAAGCTGAACTATGGTGACATTAGCTGGAGGATTATGGGTGTGGTAACTGCAGGATTGCACATCTGGACATGATTTACATCACAGAGGACTTATTATGGATAAATCAATGGGCAGATGGATATATAAGTGGAAAAAGGGGAAGAGACATAAGCTCATAAGCGAATGGATAGATGAGCGGCTGGATGGCTGGTGCATTGCAGAGGCGGAGCAAACCATTTTTCTTAGCTGGTCCAAAGAGAGCAGTGATAGAAATTGGACCTGACCATGCCAGGGGCTTGTGATGAGGCACACACACACACACACAGAAGAACATCACTGAGCCTCAGAAGGACAGTTTTTGATGCTAGCCAAGTTAGAGGGCCCCGAACACAAACACTCAAGACAAGCTCGGGGGCTTCGAGTGGAGTCGACTGACACAGCCAGAGTGGATTTATGAGGCAACTATATACTCTACACATGAAATTTATTGAGCATACAAAAAGAAAAGTCAGAATGATTATTAGTTTGTTGGAATATTGGGGAAAAACCTGGTGCGCTTGTCAGTGTGTTAAAGACAATTCCTGCTTTGTCTCTTTAGTTATCGCAATCCTTCATCAGCATTTCATGTTTTGTGTTCAGAAACACAAAATTACTAACCATAAGGTCTGACATGGATGCTCCGAAACTGACAGCAACAACAGCTTTCTGACTTAATACGTCTGGAATATAGTCAGAAATGATCAATGTATCTAATTGTCTCAGAAAGTAATAATTATCATAAACTAGTCTAGAGAGTCTGCAGGATACAATGGGAAGCCCTGCCTTAATGCTGTTGTAGCTTACATACTTGTATCCTAAGAGGTAAAGGGGGTCCTCAGACTAGTTCTGGATACATTGAAGCCCTCAGTTCACTGAAGGGGAACACACCACTACTGGTAATGGGAAAAAAAGAATTTAGTGAGTGTTCCCCGGACTAGCCTGTCTTCTCTGCTGCCCAGCTCTCCATTGGTTGGGTCCACCTATACAACGTTATAACCCAAACAGCACACCGTACACTCGGTACATCTGGTACCCAGTCAAGCTGCTTCATCTGGTTGGTTAGCATATGATTCAAATATGCTAACTGGGCTTGAGTTACCTTTTAGTAAGTTTGGTTGCTTTGATTTATGATGAGATTTGTGTTTACCTGTAGATGTCTGTCACAGCATGTCCATAAAGTTTTTATGGTGCTTTTTGCTCCAGTTTCGTTCCAGGTTCCTGCAACCTCAGAAGCCATTTTATGTTATACCAGCTCATGTTTTAACTTTCACCTACAGTTCAACATGAGGCGCCATTTTTGGTTCAGGCAAATTTGGTTTGCACCAGGGTTGCTATTTCTGCATCCTGGTTATCATCCTTCAAGCTACAGTCCATGATTTGTCTATGCCTATTCAGTGCTGCGCCTCCACACAGAGTTGACACCTTCTCAGTCACATTTCCTGTCCTAGCACCCATCGACCAGAAACCCTTCTGCACCCAAACCTGCTTCCTAGCCAAAGCCAGTTTCTGTGGGGATCCTCAATCCTTCTGCTCCTGTTGTCATGCAGGTGCCACTCATGATTAACACTGTTTGAGTCAACCGTCTGAAAGTCCCTGCATCACCCCACCAGAACAGCCTCCTGCTGCCTCCATCTGGCTGATTATGACTGACGCATTGGTTGTATCTCAGTCAAACTGTGACATCAGCACAGTTGTGTTATAGTTTATACCTGCGATCTGTCAATGCAGATATCATCCATGGTCCGTTACTTTTATTGTGCAATAGATTATAAAACCCAGAGATGCATAACTGACTTGAATGACACTAAAAAGCGTGGCTGGTGAGGTTAAGACTGATTAATGGGTGATTAGGTTGGTAGCTACCCTTTTGCAGTTGTCTGGCTAGCTTCTCTTCCCTTCCAACATTTTCTTTTGTAGGTCATAAAAGAGTTTTGATGCCGTTCAAAAGGATCAGAAAGAAAACTCGACCCTGCCTCAGACTGTTACTGTAAACTCGGACTTTACAGTAACAACAAAGCTGGAAACCAGATCTGTCTCTGGGTTCTATTTCTATAGATGATGACATTTTGATATTTTAATGACAGATTGAGCGCCGAACTGGAAATATCCCCATTTACATTCCCCACAACTGGTCACTTTCCATCATGGTGGTAGCTTTGAAGAGAGACAGTTGGACTTTTTGAAGGAAAACAATCTGGATCAGGTTAAGTTTTTGAATCAACTCTTAGAAGCCGCATGTTCATATTTGGCTCAGATGTGGTTTGGATTGAGCACCAGTTAGACCAAGATGCAATGTTTCTGCTAAAATATTTAGATGTTTTTTGTAGGAGTCTGTTATCAGGGACATCTTTTAGGCTACGTTCACACTACAGGCTGAAGTGACCCAAATCAGTGTTTTTGCCCCTATGCAACCTGTAACTGATCTTTTCTTAAGATACAGATCTGATATTTTCGAATGTGACCCAGGCCGCTTGGATATGGGGTCCTAGATCTGATATGTATCTGTGGCCAGGTTGCACTCAATCTGACTGACATCATTCTAGAGCTACTTCGAGGCAGATGATGTAGTCAGGCACAAGGACACGATTACAAAGCAAACAGCGGATCTGATGCCAAAACAGACTAGGTGAGGTGCGATAACCTGCCCCTTGCTCACTTTCTCAGGGCGGTGGGTCTCCTGAAACACATGACACACCTCAAAAGTCTTGAGGTGATGTGTTGACAGATGTGTAAAATGTATTTCTTGACACCTTAAAGTTTTGGAAGAACTCAGCTTTGTAAAACCACTCTCATCCTGATCCCACCACACCTGGATCCGACACTGCATCCACACACTCCTCTGTACTGATGTCGCAGAAGTTGCTCTAACTTGGAACGTTATAGCAAAAAAAAAAAACATCTTTCTCCTTTTCGTCTTTTTTTTTTTTTTTTTTTACCAGAACCCGCTCACAAACTGGCAAAATGCCGCCATACGCTGTTCTTAACAGAAGCCAGTAAATGACAGTACTGGTTACCACCGTAATTGTGTTTGTAAACATTGTCCTGTGTTTGACGCAAAGACCGTATATGAAAGATTGACGGAGCTTTCGGTGGTTAAAAGTGAAGCTTATGCAGAAGTTTTAAAACTGCAGTTCCCGCTTCATCCACTAGGGGTTACAAAACAGAGTAAATCCCCATAGACTTCCATGTTAAAAAGACCAACTTCACAGCAGAAATATTCATGTTTACAGCCTGGTTCAAAAATCCATTTTCGTTTAATAGGTCAGGTTTACCTTCATGACAACTGTGGGGGGAGTGAATTTTTTTCTAACTTGCCCGTTTAAAAGTAATTTCATCTCGAAGTTCGGCATATTTAGAAGCGTATCCTTTTGATTGACAGGTACCAATCTCCCACTTCAAGTAAGGAGAACGTAGAACAACCGTGGTTTTTAGCTGGTTAACGACATGACTTAGTGTTAGCCCATTTATCTCCGTTAGCTGGTTAGCTCCTGTTATCTCCGGGTTAGCTCGGTTAGCTCTTAGCTACAGAAAGGTAAGAGTTCGCTCACTGTCAATCATCCACCATGACTCTCACAGCCCCTCTCTCAGCTCCACCTCTTTGCCCATATTTGTATTTCCGGGGGAGACGACACACATGCCTCTGCCAAGATGGCGATGGAAGGAACCGCCCACCGAGCTTCAATTCAGCTCTTCAGAAACCTGTGGGTGACGTCACGGAGAATACTTCCATTTCTTTATATACAGTCAATGGTTTGACATCATTAATGTTACACTGAGCACTCGGGTTACTTCAGGAGCACAAGTTGTTTATACAGTCCACAGACAGGTCACATTTAAATGTAATATGAACAGTGAAGCAAAAAAAAATTGTGCATTAGGACCTGTTGAAGTTTTACCAAAAAAAAGAAAAGAGAAAAAAGTTTCCCACTGAGTTGCTTCGGTTAACAGTTGAGGTTTCCAGCATGAGGCAATCTTTTTCAGGCTGCAGTCCCTGCTGAGAAAAATATTCCTTTTAAGATGACAGATTAAGTGCTGATACATTTCATCTCTGTCCTTGTTGCTAGGCACTACTAGCCATCGTGTTGCTTGAGACCACCTGTCAGTCAAACATGGGGCTGTGAGTCCTGCATATATACATCGTTTACAGGTTGCATGGGCTTAATGGTCATATATAGCACATATACATACATGTGGTTATCTCACTGTCTTCATTTAAACTCTCTCTCATTCACTCTCAAACACATACACTCATACGCAGCTCTAGCTGCCTCCTAGCTGCCAGTGTGGCAGAACCAGTTGCTTTGACAAAGGACACAAGTTCCCCTGGGTGTCAGTAGGACTGAAGCCTTGATGCCCTGAATATACTGGAAGTGTCACTGCTTGCATACGGCTGCGTGCGTGTTTGTGTGTGCGTCGGCATGCGGAACGCCTGTCTGTGGCCATGCTATTACACACTTCTGAGGCCAAAAGGAAGGTGAGGGGACGTACCTCCAACACGGGGACATGTTGCTGGTGTAAATGGCAGATAAATCAGAATACAGAGCTTTTTTTTGAGGGATCACACAGAACTGTTGAAGCAGGTTCGAGGAGATTTAGGGATTTTGATCAGCATGTATACCACCAAAACAGTGATGGAAAAGCTGGGATTTGGGTATTAAATGCAGATTAGAACAGGAGTATTCTGATACATTCAGTTTAGTACAGGTTGCTGTTCTGTTTGCGATATTTAATCCATTTTAGCGTCATTTATTTTGAATTTATCCAGATTTTTGTCTTCTTTTTTTTAATACATGCATCACACTAGTCAATCCATTTGGTTCATCAAGAATTGGAAACTGGAGAACCTTTATTGATCATCCACTAAAAGAGTGGTTTTAACTGGAAAGGGAACCAACTTTAACCTTTTAACTCCTGGTTGCAAACTTCCTCTGGCTTTTGTTTAGGTTTTATTTGTTTTTTAATTATTCCAACTTTTTGATTTCATGCACTTATTTCAATGTTGTTTGTAATAACTCTTTATTGTTGTTAATTTATTGTTAAATTGGCCTTTATTTTGCATTAGGCAGCTCAGTAGTTCGAGCTACTTGTCTTTTTTTATTTTTATTTTTATTTGGTTCCTCATTAGCTTGTACCAGCTAGCTGCAGCCATTCTCCCGGGGGTCCTTTGTTAAATACAATAAAGATTACATGCATTCATGCTCATATTCACATACACATACGTATGCAAACATACTTACACGCATATACACATATATACTGTATACATAGAAAAAGCATATCCATACACAAATACATACATGCACATGTACATAGACTTGTACAAATTTAGCAATTCCATTATTAAACAGATGCTTTCGTAATGTTTTTTAAGCTCAATGATACCATTTACTGGTGATATATGATTTGGTAAATGATTCCACATTCCTCTGTAAAATACTGTCTTAAAAAAAAATACTGTCTGTAAAACCCTAGTCTTAGGTAATATAAAGTTATTTCAGCTGCATGCCTAGTACAATACCCATGTGTATTTATACTGAACTGAAGGTCTTTATAAAGTAGCATTGGTGTTTTTGCTGCTGAGATCCTCTTTTACAGTAGTGAGTACAATAGTCTATCTTTTACCAATAACCAGTTTAAATGATTATGCATTATGATTTGTCTTGTGACCTGATGGTCTGCTGTTCAAGTCCTGCTTCCCTACACTCCTGCAGCCCCGAGGAGGATTGTTCTCTGAGGGTCGGTCGCAAGCTTGGATGAATGCAGAGGGTTGCATCAGTGAGGGCACCCGGCGTAAAACACGACAATTTCCCTGTGCAATGATTAGCTGTGGCGACGCTTTCAGAGGGCCAAGCCAAAAGGGAACATTAACTTCATTTTGCGCCAAGCCTTTTAATTTTTTTCTTGATTTTTTTCTGACGATTTATTTATTTCATTTGAAATAAATTCACACATTAAGGGGTTAAAGTTTCCTTTATGCTTCATTGGTTGAGATGTTTTTTTATTTTTTATTTTTTTCTTCATGATTTTTGATTTGTGGCCAAAATTGGCTTAAAGAAGGAAGGCAGAGGGTTGCCACAAAGTTAGTTTTTATGAACTATGCATGTTGCAGTTCATCTTTTGTTACAGTACATGGAGGCAAAATTATTTTTATAGACATGTTAGTCATCCCTTTTTTTTAGAAAATAGCACCTAAAGCAAGAATAAAAACCGAAGAATTGAGTTGTTTGACTTTTTTTTTCTCGAGCACAGACTTCACAAACACTTGCATGTTTTCCTGAAGTGTCTTCAGACAACAGAGGAAAAATGTCAAATGCAGATTTTGTTACACAAAGGACACGAGGCTTAGAGTTGTACTTCAGGCAGTTTTATTTATGTGTCTATAAAGCACACAAAAACCTCAGCAACAGCCAGTTAACCCACAACACCACATGCATCATATCTGATCTCAGGTCTCAGTTTCTGAGACATTTTGCGTCGCTTTATGGTAAAAACTTTGTTCAAAACCCTGTTTTAAACAATCCGATTCATGTCTTCTTGCCTTTGGTTGATACCTGAAGCCAGAAAATTTTACTGCAATAATTTTGATATATCACATGGTAAAAAATGACAGAATTTCACAGATTTCTCGCAGAAATTTGGTGTTGGTTATGTGGTACACGTTTCTCCTTTTCTGATAAACCTGCAACACACCTGATTTAAATCGATGTGTATTTAGCAACATGAGCAGAGCTTGTCTGAGTCTGAGTCAGGCATGTTCCAGCAGGGACACTTGGAAAACCTGCAGGACATCGGGCCTTGAGGACCAGGATTGAGGAATTCTGCCTTACAGCCTAAAATTTATATGGATATTTAAGAAGTATTCCAGTTTGGTTTGTTTTATAAGACTGGCCAGCAACCTTAAAGATGGGGAAACATAAATAAAAAGATAAATACATAAAGCAGTGAGCAGGGAGATATTGAAAACCTGGAGGATTTTTGCCCTTGTGAACCAGATCTGGACATCCCTGTGCTATATCCTCTTCTTCAGATCACCTCATCATAATCTCATCAACCCTCAGATGTAGAAGGAGGTTTGTGAAAATGAAATATCTCTGAACATGATTGTTTCGGCTGAGTGATCACTGAGTGATGGACGAGCAGCGCCTCGATAAGACGCCATGCTGTGTCTTATTTCACATTGTTACATTGGAAGGTGGAAGAATAAATTGTTCCTTTATATAGTGATAGTTTACTTACCTTCCATTGTGCTCATATTATTGGGGATTTTCAATTTGCAAATGAGATTTAGGATTGGAATCAGTTTGAGTCTATAAATAATTGAAATTGGAGGATTTGGTCTTTCACATCAAAACAAATGAAGCCACCAACGGGTGCAGGTCAGAACAGGACATGTAGGGTGCAAATATGGTCTGTAAATTATCTTGTTGTATTCCCACAACCAGCGGTAACCTTGCATGAGAGGTGGAGTGTCCGGTTAGAGATAGATGCCTCATCTATAAAGAAGCATGATGCAATTGCAGCGTGATGCCGTCCTTAAAGCAAAACAGAAATATGACTTAGTAACAAAGGAGCACGGTGATCATCCAACACTTTGTGTTCTTTCTTCTTCGTCCTCGATTGACCACAGAACAAGGCTTCATGATGGCACTTATTAAGGAAATTTAAGAAGCAAAGTAAATGTGTTGCTCTACACAATGAGACATTCTTGCTTTGTTTTATAAGTCAGACGTGAGGTGCCTTTTTTTAAAACCGTTAATCGAATTAATGTGTGTCAACCTCATAGGCTGTATATAGAAAGATGGACGGTGGGCGGTTCCTACCATCGCCATCTTGGTAGAGGCATGCATGTCGTCTTGTCCGGAAAATACAAATATGGGCAAAGAGGTGGAGCTGAGAAGGGCGATGTGAACGTCATGGTGGATGATTGACATCTAGCGAACTCCGAGTTGCCTGTAGCTAAGAGCTAACCGAGCTAACCCAGAGATAACAGGAGCTAACCAGCTAACGGTGGTAAGCAGGCTAAAGCTAAGTCACGTTGTTAACCATCTAAAAACCGCGGTTGTTCTACGTTCTTCTTACTTGAAGCAAGAGATCGGGTAACTGTCAATCAAAAGGACACACCCCTGAATATGCCAAACTCCGAGATTAAATTACTTTTAAATGGGTGAGTTAGAAAAAAATTCACTCCCCCCACAGTTGTCATGAAGGTAAACCTGACCTATTAAACCTAAAATGGATTTATGAACCAGGCTGTAAACATGAATATTTCTGCTGTGAAGTTGGCCTTTTTAACATGGGAGTCTATGGGGATTTGCTCTGTTTTGCAGCCCCTAGTGGAAGAAGGGGGAACTGCAGTTTTATGCCCTTCGCATAGGCTTCACTTTTAACCGCGGAAAGCTCCACTCACCTTTCATATATGGTCTATGGTCAAGTTCCACCTGTCAGTGGAAATAGAGCTTTGGTCGTCACAAACAATCATGTGGCTTAAAAGCATTTATTTAATTCATTTTATCTGCACACTGTGGAAAAATATTGAGCACTGACCTTGTTGTCCTGAATGGTTGGTATGGCCATGCCCTCAGCATGATGCTTCCACCACCATGCCTCACTGTGGGGATGACGTTCTTGGGGGTGATGAAGCAGATCTGCTGAAACTCTCAGATGTTTTTTAAAATCAAGATTAAAGACTTTATTTGCTGCGTTTTTCCGCCCAGTGCTTCCTCCCCCTAATCATGTGACTTCCGAGGGTAAACAGCAGGCCTTATTTAATGTAACAGTGTGATAAAAGTCTTTTTTTTAACCATTTGACAGCAGAATATTTGTGTAAAATGTGAAGAAACAGCTGGAAAAAAGTCTGATTTTTGTTGATGATGAGGCAGTGGTGTAGTACTCAGGTCTGTATGAAAATCCAATTATAAACCAACCTCTTTTCTGTTTTATTTGCTGACATGAAGTCCTCAACACTCTGACTCTGTCTTTTATGTCGCGTAAAGCTGCTGTTGTATCGTTTTATTCAGCCAGACCATGTTAAAGCAGCTTGGCGAGTCCTGCAGGATGGATGTGGGCACACACACACACACACACACACACAGCATTGCTGCTTACTAAAACTGACATTCCTCATGGCTGCGGCACCATATGCAGAGCTGCTCATTTAGCCCATGCATGACTGGCTTTCCATCATTAGCAAAGAATAAGAAATACATAAATGAGGACTTAGAATCTGCAGCATTTGTGTTGCCCTTAAGTGAAGATCCAACAATTTGCATGTGGGTGGGTTTGGGTTGGTGTTGGCTGCAGGAATGTGTGAAATACAAGAAAAATCCAAGCAAGTGACCCACTTAAGGCATATAAAGAAGCTTAAGTTGTGTCAGGACAGTTTTAGAATTAAAAAAAAAGTAAATGTAGCCGTTAAAACCCAGCAGGGAGGCTTTGTGATTCCTGATTGTTGCAATAATGACCTGAAATTGGCATTTACATCTCTGATGGATCCTGTAAGGTAGCACGAACCCCGGTGATGAGCCTCCTTTAATCACATAAATTCCTTATCAACATAGATATGTAGTTTCTTATTTCATTTCTCAAGTGAAAAATGTGAAGGTTATACTTTTACCCCTGAATCATGCTGTTTTCATGCTCCTTGGAAGATAAGTCATGTTGCATGTATTGCAATAAAATAACACTTTAGCTGTCCCTCTAATGTCCTTATCAGGTCCAGGTTGTCATGCTTATCATGGAATTGCCATCATCATCAACTCAGATTATATCATTTTTCCCATTAAAGCAAAAAAGAAAACCTGATTTCTGATGAAACGCTGTCAAAACTCTGCCATCATGGGGCTCAGCTGAAGGAAAACATGGTCAGAAGTTGGTTGACTCATAATCTTGGCTTTGCTGAAGGACAAAGGCTGAGCTGCATGCTGGTGGCTCCCCCTGGTGGACAGAGCAAGCACTGACAAGCTGGTACTGGTGATGATGGAACAAATGGGAGGTAAGGGTGCTGGGTTATGTCTGTAAAGATGAATTTTCAGGCCATGATGGAATCACAGCTCATCTTTTAAAGACATTTGCGGAGACGGTCTGCTGTGCGTGCTGTTTTTGTTTTTATTGTTTTCAGAGATTTATGGATTTATATACTGTTCCTGCTTTATGGAAAAAAATCTACCATTGTTCCCATTGCAGAAATATCCTTCCCAGTAGAAAATGGCAGCAGACCAGTGGCTTGAAAGTCAACACGCTCTGCAGTTTTAAATCCATACAGGTGTCAGTTCACCAGTCATTTTTGCTTTTATGCAAATGATTTCACAAGATACCTTGTACCATGTCACCTCTTGTCGACTGGTTGTGTTCTGATTTACAGAAAGCTTTTTTTTTTTTTTTTTTTTTTTTTTAATAGACTTAAGGTTTCTTGTGTAAATCAGGTAATGTGGTTTCTGCTTCATCAGGCCTTACCGGAGAGCATCATGAGGTACAGGATGTCAGCATGCTGCAGCAATCTCTCAGCACAAGCAGAGGCTAGGCTGCTGTGTCTGGTACACTCTGCTGTGAAGGTGATGGGGACTCCATTAAATCCATCTATGACCAGTCCATCCTCACACATGAAGTTTTATCTGACATGTTAAAAAGCTTTTACTCTGAATTATTACCTTCTGGTAGAGAATCAAGTTTCCAAATGAAGACAAGCGCTTTTAAACCTTAATTTGTCCCCATTTCTACCACAGCTGTAACTAATCTTAGATAAAGTGTCTTTTACGGCCACGTGGAATGTGTGGCATCTTAGGGTTGTGCAATAGAATCACATTTTAGCCTTTTTCATTTTTGATGTCTTTCTATTTTTAAACCCAAATGATTACTGTCCAAAATATTCATGATTTCTGCCGTGTCGAATATGTTTCATATGCAATGGGAACCCTGATCATTTAATAACCAAATCATAGCACCCTGAATTACAATCGAATGGATTTGTGAGGAACCTCAAGCTGGATTTATACTCATGCAGCGTCTGCATATGGTAAAGCTGGTGCAAATGGACGCTCTCGCACTAGAGCAGGGGTGCATAAAGTGGCCCACCAGCATTTTGCTTTTGGCCCGTTGGCTCGTTGTTGTTTATATTAATACCCTACAGAGCTGAAAGACACTTCTTTCAGTGTCATGAACCTCAATAAGTCCAGATTCAGAGGGACCCTGACTGACTCACACCTCAGTGACATCCTCACCTTGTCAGTGAGTCGGTGCAACCTAACGTCAAGAGGCTGTCATGTCCAAAGATCAACTTCATGTGTCCCAATAAGTATCAGTACCTTTTCTCGTTCATCATACACTATTATATGTTGTTGACATGTTGCACTTGGTTGCAGTTTATTCTATTCTATTCTATTCTATTCTAAAAAGCGACGCTTTTATCTAAGCGACTTACATATGAGTGAGAACAACACAAGCATGAAATCAAACAGTAGACGACATCGTAGGAAGGTGCTGGTGGACATTCCAGTTGGACGCATGAAGTGCTATAGGCTTTTTTGTTGTTGTTGTTGTTGTTGTTGTTGTTTACTCCTGGGTTAAGTCTCCAACTTTCCAACAAATATAGCTAAACTAAGTGTTGAAGTTCTCCTTGAAGAGCTGAGTCTTCAGCTTGCTCTGAAAAGTAGACAGGGACTCTGCAGAGCGGACAGAGTTTGGGAGATTAGTCCACCATCGTGGCACAACAGAGGAAAAGAGTCTGGCTGGTGATTTAGTCCCACGTATTGGTGGTAACACGAGAGGGAGTGTCGGCCTGGATTAGGGAGTGAAGGTAGATGGGAGCCGTTTGAGTTATTGTTTTGTAAACCAGAAGCAAAGCTTTAAATTTGATGCGTGCTGCAACCAGAAGCCAGTTTAATGGCTGTAATTATTGTTTCTTGCCCCAACTATAGCCTTATTGTTCTATTGCCATATTGATTTTTAATGTAACATTTTATTTGCACTGATAGGAAAAAATACAATGTATTAGCTATTGAACAATAATTAAAATAACTTTATACATTTACCTTTGTTCATCCTTGAAGCTGCAGTGTTTGGCCCGCGGCTCTCTGACTCATTTTCAGTTTGGCCCTTGGAGGAAAAAAAGTTTGGGCACCCCTGCACTAGAGCGTTACGACATCATGTTGCTGCGTCTCTTCTGTGGTCACTGCACAAACTCAGCGAGAAAACACGTAATAACAGTCCAACCAGTCACATGGGAGTTTTTCCCACGTAACTGCACAGCAAACAGGTTACACGTTGGTTTGAAAGAGGTTCTCATCCAGCCTCCACGGAGTATGTAAATGCAGTGATGCTGCAGACAACCTTCCACAGACGCTGTATGAGTAGAAATCCAGCTTGATGTTCTTGTTGTTGTTTATCAGCACTTGAATTCAACACAAATTAGCCAACAAAGATGGCAAGGTGCATCTGTATGGTGTTTCATTCATTACGTTGTATTGTAGCTATTTCATCAAAGTGAATTGTATATCGCATTGCGTCATATAATATTGTGTTATATGACATTATACCATATTTTATGTAGACTTGTTTTGTAATGTATATATTGTATCATATCTATTGCATTGTTTCTTAACATATGAAATCAAATCATACTACATATTGTGTCATAAACCTGTGTGTACGATTAAAAATATCGACAAAAATTTCTTGCTATTCAATTTTAGTAATTTATTATCATAATTTATGCTGCAAATGTCATGTTTAAGACTCTTTGACAGCTGAAGCTTTATGTTTCAGCTTAGCTGGAAGGAAACCCTTTAAAAATCAGCTCAGGCTTGAAGTGAAAATCGGCTTAAAATGAATGCATTGTGTTTTATTCAAAGTAAAAAGCAAAATACAAAGAATTTGGCTTGAGGTCTTTCCATTTTTACTTTGTTCTGAGTATTCTTTGCATGTTCAAGTAAACATTTTGCAATAAATTCTTTAGAAATGGTGCGAAGCAGGTTGGGATGTTGACATCAAGGCAAAAAATAGAACATTATATATTAAAGTTTAATTCTGGAGATTCTGTGTTTTGATTCTATCACAGACTGATTCTAGCATCAAAGTGGTCACATATCTGTTAAAATGTAAAGTATTAAGTTGCTTTAAAAGAACTGATCTTGACTGACAATGAATAGGAGGCATTCCAGCTTCCTTATCTGTCTCCCAGATCCACCTGAAACCGTCTTCACTGGGATTCACTGATTCTCTGTACATCAGAAAAGGTCCTTTTCTCCTGCAGATGAGTCAGCTTTTGCAGGATGGGGGATCCCAAGGCGCTCCCAGAGCAGATGGGCTGTTTAAACCCTGCAGCATGTTCTTCATCTTGCCTGCTTTTATCTTCCCCCCAGAATCTCAAAATAGTCGCCACAGGGAGGCGTCCTGGAGGCATCATGCGCCGATGTCAGAGCCTCTCCTTTGACTTCTGTCAACAAAAGAAAAAACATCGCTTCTGTAATGTTTGCTCAAGTAGAAATGATTGAAACTGCACATATTTGTGTGTTAATAGCACTAATAGCCTCTTCACAGTCCAAAGCAACACCAAGCAGACTTGAAGCGTGCATGTTTTGCATGCTTTTCATGTTTCCA
Organism: Telmatherina bonti; assembly: GCF_933228915.1. Taxonomy (NCBI): domain Eukaryota; kingdom Metazoa; phylum Chordata; class Actinopteri; order Atheriniformes; family Telmatherinidae; genus Telmatherina; species Telmatherina bonti. Next base: position 12,135,020 of record NC_136633.1, read on the forward strand.
GCAGCATCTTTGCGACAGTTAGTTTGCATGCATAGTTTGCATTTGCTTAGGTAATTCAGAGCAGGATGAGCTGCCAATTACCATAAATTGTGACTGGTGTTAAATACAATGAGGAGGATCCCAGTGAAAATGCACCATCTTTCATGTTCTTTTACTTTTAATTGACAGAAATTCTGGAAACTTGCATGTTTATGACATAATATCTGTGCATGTGGAGTCAAAACACATTTCTGCAGCAGAAAATTGGTGAATTTACTTCATTCTTTCTGCCTTTTTTTTTTTTTTTTTTTTGCAAATTTGTTGCTCTGTTTGCCTCATCAGACTTTTAAAATAAAGACAAGTATCTTGTTGCTTGAAAATTAAGCTAGAGTGGTGACAATCAGTTGCAATTTGACATCATCTCTAAATAAAACTCAAAACAAGCAGGGAATTTCTTGTGGATTCGAAATCCTGCACACATATTAAATTAAAATATATTTGCAGAGATTCCATCATTTATGGGGATGAAGAGCTCATTTCTGGCTGATAAAATCCACCATGAAACATTTATATCTGACACCTGAATGATGCGACTGGTTCCAGATTCATCCCTTTTTTCCCCTGAACTGGACATGTGCGCTTTTATTTCTCCCTTTCTTTCTGGATGCTTCTAATCCACCCCACTTCCATCCAATCCCAGAAAACTCGCACTGCGTTTGATCTTGAAACAAAATGCCAAAAATGTCCAACCTTTGCAGTGAAACACCTGCCGGGCAGAGGAAAGAAAGGCTGAGAATAAATCAAAAGCTTCAAACTAAAGAATGAATGATGGGAGAAAGCTGACTACAAGTACCGGCCCACAAGGACTTTATAAAACGAGTGTTTCACTTTGACACCGGAATCTGGGATAAATGCCAGTAAACGTGACATGAATGGCTGTGCATAAGGTCAGGAGGCATGTCCTTTCTTTAATAAATAGATCCTACAAGCAAGATGAATGTGCTCCTTGTTGTGCAGCTGCATCGTTGCCAGAGCTAAGTTTTAAACTTTAAAAACATTACAGATATACACCATTTTAAGTCCAGCTGAGGTGTAACACTAAAATGAAAGTGAAAAGGTCACAAAGTGAGTGAAAAGCTTAGATGAAAGAAAAATGGCCAAAACATAAAATAGTATGCGTTGAATGAACATTTAATATGCATTTTTTCACATTTTAATGAATTGTTTTGAGCGGAGAAACATTGCCTTTCAGTGTGTTTCATCATTGTTCTGTGCTGCTGGAATCGCACGGTTCTACAGATGTTTTCATGTTTTAGTTTTGCAGCTACTTCAAAGTGGTTCATGCACTCCACCATCCAATTTATCAACTTCATCTGTTCAACTGCTTGTTAACGCAAATTATTCAATCACATGGCAGAAACTCCGTGCATGTCGTCATGTAGACATGGTGAAGACGACTTGCTGAAGCTCAGACAGATTGAGGAAGAGAAGGAATTTAAGTGGCTTTGAAGCAAGCGGCAACCTCCGGCGGTTAAAAGTGAAGCCTATGCGGAAGTGCAGAAAACTGCAGTTCCCCCTTCATCCACTAGGATGCAAACTATGCATGCAAACAGGATATCTCCATAGACTCCCACGTTAAAAAGACCAACTTCACAGCAGAAATAAACATGTTTACAGCCTGGTTCAAAAATCCATTTTAGGTTTAATAGGTCAGGTTTACCTTCATGACAACTGTGGGGGGAGTGAATTTTTTTCTAACTCGCCCGTTTAAAAGTAATTTAATCTCGAAGTTCGGCATATTTAGGGGAGTGTCCTTTTAATTGACAGGTACCAATCTCCTGCTTCAAGTCAGAAGAACGTAGAACAACCATGGTTTTTAGCAGGTTAACAACGTGACTTAGCTTTAGCCTGCTTACCTCCGTTAGCTGGTTAGCTCCTGTTATCTCGGCGTTAGCTCGGTTAGCTTTTAGCTATAGAAAGCTCGGAGTTCGCTCAATGTCAATCATCTACCATGACGCTCACGTCCCCCTCTCAGCTCCATCTCTTTGCCCATATTTGTACTTTCCGGGCGAGATGACGCGCATGCCTCTGCAATTCAAATAGGTACTGGTTCCAACCAATATTTGCAGAATATTATCTCTGAACACACAACAGATCCCACTTTGAAGCAGATGGTCTCCAGCAGCAGAAGACCACACCGGGTTCCCTTCCTGTCAGTAAGAACAGGAAACTGAAGCTACAATTCACACAGACTCACCAGAACTGGACAATAGAAGATGGAGAAATGTTGTCTGTAATATGAAATCATAGATCCATCCTGCCTTGTGGTGTAATGGTGTGTGTGGTGGTAATGGTGGTACATATAGGCCCATTAGTACCATCTGAGCATGGATTTTTTTTCACCAGATCTTACCTGAGTGTTGCTGCTGACCATGTCCATCCCTTTCTGAGCACAGTGTAGCATCTTCTGATGGAAGCTTCCAGCAGGATGATGCACCATGTCAGAAAGCTCCCATCATCTCCACCATGATGATGATGAGTTCACTGTCCTCCAACGGCCTCCACAGTCACCAGAGTCACAGCTTTGGGATGTGGTGGAATGGGATATTCTCATCATGGATGTGCAGCAACTGTGTGAAATCTCAGGAACATTTTCAACACTTTGCTGAATCTATGAGAGCAGGAATAAAGGCAGTCTTGAATAAAAAAAGAGGGTCCAACTTGGTACTAGAAGCTGGACTTTAAAATGGAAGAATCTATGTATAACATGCTTATAATATTTTTCATTTATTTCTAAAATAATAATCATATTACTTCTTATGTTGGTGAATTCACTACAGCTGTATTTTCTCATCCGCATATTCTCTGAGTTGATTGGAAAGTTGATACGGGGAAAGAAGATTACAAGTTTACCATCAACCTCTGAATGGAGAAGATGTCAAACTGGACCAGAATCTGACTCCACATTAACATGCGGACCCTGCCTGTAAATTCCAGACTACAGTTCTGTTATTGCAGATGCGCCTTTTTGAGGGCTAAACATGTTTCTTTAGGATCAGTAAAGAAGAACTTGTAGTCAGGTTTAAGGCCAGGCATTCAGGTCTGATGGTTAATCTGAAGTTATGGCTTTACAAGGAATATCTTGTGAGTCTTGATGGGGAAATAAAAAGAGGTGTGTATGTAAGTATTGGAAATATTGTTTTATTAAATGTAATAAATTTTATTAATATTAAATGTGGATTAAATTTGCTCCATTTCTACAATTAATTAGTGTCATTTTTAGAAATGTCTGATAGTCAGCAGATACCAGCTGTTATCTACATTAAAATTCAATATCAGTAATTATTGTAGAGTTATTGTAGGTTTTTACTTTTTTTAAAGACACAATTTTTATTGTTATACATTAAATTTTTCAGCTACATCTTCTTTAACTCAAAATGACATAATATAAGAAAAGTCATGTTTAATTTTCTAGATATTTTGGTTTGTTTGGCATGAATCGCCCCAAAAATATCAGTATTATTTCATATCAGAATTGAAAATTAAGAGTTTGGCAAAAACAGCAAATGGGATATTTCCAAAAAAAAAAAAAAAAAAAAAAAAAAAGAAAGAAAGCCAATATTGATCATTGTTAGTCATTTTGTTTTATTTTAATTTGTTTATTGAAACAACGCAAGTGTCACACCATTTTTTTTCAATCATCTCTTTTTCTTGAAAGCAGAAGGAACTATTGCGCAATGTTCTAACTTGCAAAAAAATAATTAATGAAGTAAATAAAACCATTAGATATCAATGTTTGGTGCTAGAAATATTAGACCTTAATAAGGCAAATAAGTGTTACAAATGGGAAAACATGCTAAAGTGGCTGAAAGTATCAAAGCCAACCATAATTTTCTACATGTCATAAAAGGACATAATACTGCATGTAGTTTAGTAGTATTTGAGCTAACTCTGAGCCAAAAAAAGGCAAGAAAAATGAGAAAAACAAAAAACAAACCATGAATGGATCCTTATAACAATGTTAAACTGATGAAAAAATACATAGAAAATGAAAAGCCAACGACAAAACTCCACAAGATAAATAAGAAATCACATTAAATCAAAAGTATTAACTCCAGAAAATATATTTGGCATTAGGAATACATCAGTTTCATGTCAGCCACAGCAGTAAAAATAAATACAAGGTCATAATATAATAACAGACACACACAAAAAAAATTCCTTATAGCATTAATACAATAAACAGGTAACAGACTAGTAAATATTAACTGGAGCCTAAATCTTTCCATAAAGCCAGAAATATTATGACCATGGCCATATATTTTGTCCAATAAGGTCTTATACGGGAGAATGCCAAGGAGGAAAGACATCAAACATCAGCAGCTGTTGCTGTCCATCAATTTCGGAAGGGTTATTAGGTCTTTCCAAGAGTCATTCAATTTACAGTGAAAAAAAAAATTAAAAAAGTGATTATTCACAAATGGAAACATTCAAAACAGGCGCCAGTCTTCCCAGCAGTGGACGTCCCAGCAACTCCAGGCCAACTTCACACTGCTCAGGAAAACAGCAAGAAACCCAAGAGCTACATCTCAGACTCTCCAGGCTTCAGTTTGCATGTTAAAATGAAGCTCATGACATTACAATTAGAAAAGACTGAATAAGTATGACTTGTTTGGAAAACCTTTTCTTTCTAAGACCAACAGCACAGCTTAAGCTAAAGCTACATGATCCAGTTTAATTTAAACAAGAGGCTAGCAAAGCTACTCGTTGACATAAAAGTAGCAACAGCATGAAAATGTGGATAATTATATCCAGTATTCAGTATGACATTGATGTAATGATGTGTCTTTGGTGAAGTTTTCTCAGTTTTGGTTTCCTGTTTTGTTTTGTAGATTTTTCCTTGTTTCCTGTGTAGCCTTTTGTTCCTGTTCATAGTTTTCACCTGGTCTCGTTGGAATAATTCACTACACCTGTTTCTTGTTTTGTTTCCAGGTATTTGTATTCCTTTGTTTCAGTTTGGTTTGCTGGTTCATTGTATTTGCTCCCTGAGTTCTTTCTAATTGGCATTAAATAGTCTTGATCTCTTGTCTCAGCACACCCCCATTGTGATAGTTGAAGATCTAAATATGAAAAGAAAAGGAGGATATTTCCAACTTTTTTGTCGAGAGGAAGGATACTGAGACACACCAAGAACACCAGTATCAGCATTGCAGCAGTTCCATAGACTGTAAATGAAAGATGGACAGAGCTTTCAACGGTAAAAAAAAAAAAAAGAAGAATATGCAAAGTACATAAAACTGCAGTTCCCCCTGCATCCACTAGGGGCTGCAAAACAGAGCGAATCCCCATCGACTCCCATGTTAAAAAGACCAACTTCACAGCAGAAATAAACATGTTTACAGCCTGGTTCAAAAATCCATTTTTAGGTTTAATAGGTCAGGTTTACCTAACTGAGGGGGGAAGTGAATTTTTTTCTAACTCACCCAGTTAAAAGTAATTTAATCTTGAAGGCATATTTAGAAGCGTGTCCTTTTGATTGACAGGTACCAATCTCCTGCTTCAAGTAAGAAGAACGTAGAACAACCGCGGTTTTTAGCCGGTTAACAATGTGACTTAGCTTTAGCCCGCTTACCTCCGTTAGCTGGTTAGCTCCCGTTATTTCCGGGTTAACTCTTAGCTACAGGCAGCTCGGAGTTCGCTCGATGTCAATCATCCACCATGACGCTCACAGCCCCTCTCAGCTCCACCTTTTTGCCCATATTTGTATTTTCCAGGTGAGATGATGCGCATGCCCCTGCCAAGATGGCGATGGTTGGAACCGCCCACCGAGCTTCAATTCAGCTCTTCAGAAACCTATGGGTGACGTCACGGAGGCTCTGTCCATCTCTATATACAGTCTATATAGTTCCCACCATGGAGCTAGTCACACAAGTCATTGTGTGATGACTCAAGGATCTAGTCATCTACAGCGAACCAGAACTGCTGGGGAGAAGTCATCGATCCCCCCATCCACTACCACATAGTGCAAAACAACCCACTGACCTTCCTCTAGACTTTATTTTATTTTTTTTAAACTAGTTACAAATATTTCCACTTTGTGTTCCAGATTCATTCATTCATTATCTTAACCACTTAATCCAATGCAGGGTCACGGGGAAGCTGTAGCCTATCCCAGCAGTCTTTGCGTGAAAGGCAGGGTACACCCTGGACAGCTCGCTAGTCCATCGCAGGTGTACCAGATTACAAATGTAAAAATGTGTGATTTGTCAAGCCTTTGTAATGGCAGTTATCACAGCATCTGAGAGTGTGTTACCAAAGGGAAAGGAATAATTTACTTTTTTTAATACATGCCCCGCCCCCTGATAAAGTTGTCCACCTGGCCACCTCGTGTAGAAAAGCGTAGCTCCGCCACTGCAAATCTGAGATCCTATCGGTTTAAAAGCGACCTGTGAGCTATATCAAATGCGACAGATGCTAAAACAGAATCAGTTTTGCCATGATTTTATCTTCTAAGTCTAATGTGTTGTTCTTTTTTTTTTTTTTTTTATCAGATCTGGGAAAGATTATGTTTCCTTTATATCGTTAAACCTTAGAAATGTAAACATCCAGCTGATTTAAACGCACTGATTCCCAGATAAACGATGAAACACCAACAGGTGGAAGTAACAGGTGATGTCTACATGCAGCTTCTGCTCAGTCAGCTTCATCAGAAAACTGCATCAGATCAGCATCAGCATCACTTCATTTAGAACATGGCAGACCAGCTCGTTCAGACTGGTTCTGCGGAGCTCCACCTGATTATATAATCAACAGTTGGCTCTTCCTATTAAGTCATTCAGTGTGAATAATCGCACCCCTCCTTTCCTCCCCCTCTTCCTCCTCCTCCTCCTCCTCCTCTTCATCCTCCATGCTGTGTGTGTAGTGACAGGCTTTCAGAGTGGACCTGCTGCGTGTTTGCGGTCGTGCAGTTGACTGGAGGAGTTACCACCGGAGCTCCTGCAGACATTTTCTCCTCCGGGTTTCAGATGATCTGCCAGACCCAAACAACCCCCCTTGCTGTCGTTTATTCCCACAAACGGCGACGTTTCTTGCCCGTGGGGCTTTAACTCCGGCGACTTTCCACCTGCTGCAGAGGAAGGCGCATTTATCCGCGTCTTCATTTGACGTTTGACGCCGCAGATTGGAGGACAGTGTGTGTGTGTGTGTGTGTGGATCGGGTCGGACAACCTGTTCGCTTTAGCTGACCGTCAGATGGGTTGTGAAGCTGCTGATGCTGCTGCTGCTGCATACCTACTGACCTACTTTGTGTAAGTTGGATGCAGCTTGAAAATATTGTGCCAAAAACCAAAAACATGAAGAAAACGGCGGTGACCCCGCTGGAAGACTTCCAGTAAAAACGCAGGAGAGTTGAATCCAAGGAGGAAGAGGAGGGTTGAGGAGTGCTGAAGAGCCAGAGGTGTGCGCGCGGGGATGGAGGAGGTTGTGAGCGCGTCTCTTCATCTGCACCTCGGGCTGCTGCTGCTGGCCTGCTGGCAAACACCAGGGATGGTCGGAGGAAGTGAGTGACTGTTATTCTTTTCTGAAATGAACTTTATGGGTTCCTAACAGCTGAATTAAGCCACATAATGATGATGTTTTACATGCTTTGCCTCTGAAAGTGTCTCTTATCATCAATATGTCTAATATGGCATTGTGTAATATGTGCCTTTTAATGGTTTTGGGTTGATGTTTGTCAAGCTTATGAAGAGAAAATACAAAAACAAAAAGCAATTTATGCAAAAAGTTTAGCCTTACCTGAAGTGTTTGTGCTTCTAAATTAGGGCTGATGTCTTTCCTCCTGGGCATTGACACCTCAGTGCTGCAGATTGTGACATATAACCTCATTGTTAAAATCAAACGATTGTTTTAATGTTGGATGATCACAAAGTTACCAGACAGAGAGGCAAAATGACCTAAGAAATGCTCTGATTATCCACAAACAAGCTAAAATCATTCTGACTGATGTAGAGGCCATGGAAGTGCCAAAAATACAATCACAAAGTTTTCCCAAATGACCAGAAACAGATGCAAAATAGCAACCAGGGTGTACACAGCGAACATAAATATGAGCAAAACAGGCAAACATAGAAAAAACTGTTCACAAATAGATATCAAATGACAGCAGAGAGACACAAAATGGCTATAAAGAGACATAAAATGACATAAAATCAGGAAATTAAAAGATGAACTTGGCTATGAAGACGTAGCAGATTGTTGCCAAAAGGCAGAACATTCCATTTTCCCTGCTGTTTTCAAGATTTTGTCTTAAAAAACACCAAAGATATGAAATGAGAATGAGTTTTTCTGCCTCATGGTTTCTGCACATATCTACGTGTGGTCTCCTCAAATGGCCATGCTGTGCTGCCAAACTGTGGTGAAAATGTGAAAATCCTGCAAAGACAGCAGATATGTTGGGCTGAATTTGTAGGGTGATAAATATGAAAGGAAGATGACCCAGCAATTATTTTTAATCTAACGATTTCCTTTGGCTTTCATTTACAATTTAAGGGGAAAATTAGAATTATTGTGTAAAAAAAAAAAAACAAATTTTATTTTATTTTCACAAGGATCTGCTTTGCCTCTATAGCAGGTTTTTTGGTCTTTCCCTTCAAGCGGAGCCTATTCTTCATCATGCACAGCTCCAAGAACATGACAGCAAGGCAGCTTTACATTAACACTGATCTGTGCATCCACCTGTTTGATTTAGTGCGGCTGTTTGCGCCTTGTATTTCATGCAGACAAACAGCTGTTGTAAAGCTGTCAAAACCTGAACTGAATGCCTATCAGGGGATTAGGGTTTCAAAGCAGTGCACCTCTCGCTCTCTGATCTGGTTAATTAGCTGTTGCAGGAATGCGCTTTAATCACTGCTGGGCAGATTCCTCCTCTTTGGACAATCACATCAGGGGTTTTAATGAAAACGGTGCCAAATCAATGTTCTTTTTGCTGGCTGAGTAACAACAGGCAGCTAATCAGTGCTTTGTATTGATTAATACAATGATGCGAGGCTTTTTATTCCCCCACGTGGACTTAACCTCCCCTGCTTGTGCCATAAGTACTTCATTGTCCTGCCACTCTTTGCCTCCTTTTACGTCCAAATGATTTTCATCTCATTTTTAAAGCAACAGGTGCAATCATAGGCCGACGGCATCCCAGCAGGCTCCAGCGCGGAATAAAAGTATTTATTTAATATTTCATGAACATGAGGTCATGTTGTGCTTCAGCCCTAAAATGAAAATCAATTTCTCCAGGTTCTTTAATAATGTATTACCTGCAACCAGAGGGACTATAACGAATGAGTTACATTATCACCCTTGATATGATTCTTGCTGCTGGGGCAGCGCCGTAAATCTTATTACATGGGCGCATTTCCGAGTTTCTTAAATGGGCCTGAGTTTGTGTACGCTGAGACTTCCAGAAATCTATTATCTTTGCTTTTTATCAGTTATCTCTAATTCCTTTTCATTATTCATTCAGTCACTGCACCACTTAGTCCGATTCAGAGTCACACGGCAGCTGGAGTTTATCCCAGAAACCTGGACAGGTCGCTAGTCCATCCCAAATCACTGATAGGTAGAATTTAAAGTGACCAGTCAACCCAATGTCCATGTCTTTGGGCGGTGGGAGGAAACCATGCATGCAAACTCCACACACTGTCTTGAATCTTTTTCTGGAGATATTTTGGTTTCAAAAAGGTCCTACATGGACCAAACCACCATTTACTGCTAAATGAGATAAAAGTTGCCAAGAAGGCAAATATAGAGCCACAAACAGGCTTTGGAGAACCACATTTGCATGAAGCTAAGATGAGCGCCCTCCATGTGTTCAGGTAAAGCTGAGAAAGCTAGATTCCAGCCAGCATGTCTACGTTGGGGCTATAAGGGCTCCATTTGGGCTGCAGATGAGGATCCCGCATGGGTTTATCTGCAGTTTCCATGGTGGCGTCACCTGTGTTTGTCATATTGGTTTTGAGTTGGTTCTGACTGGGTTTTAGCTGGCGCCCACTCAGCCAGCCTGCACAGCCTTTTAAATTGATCCTGTTTATGCCCACTTATCCCACCAACATCCCTAATAGAGCTCATACAACCCACATGGGCTTCACATATAAGCCATGTAACTGGGACACAGTTCAAGTCACTTAGTACACACATAGCCCAAATTTGACCCTTATGGGTCCCACATGGACATGCTGGCTGGGATATGGGGGCGCCTTGCCAAGCTGGGCCCCAGTTTGAAGCAGCTTAAAATCCATATGAGCAAACACAGGTGAGGAAACTGCATACAAACCCATATGAGACCGTTTTCTGCAGCCCAGATTTAACCCCTGTGACTCCACATGGACATGCTGGCTGGAAGGAGTAGACATGTTTGCTACACGTTCTGTTTATACGACTAAACTGCAAGCGGTGGATCAAGATAACCAACAATATCACCATCCACACAGCCAAAGACCTGGTTCTGCTGAATGTTGTGGAGAATGATGGATTCAAGGCTACGATGGAGACTCTGTAGACGTTAAAATGTGTTTTGTACCATGTGCGGTTCTTATATGACACTGAAATAGACTTTTCTCAGCCAGCCCACTGCTGTACATCTTCTCTGTTGTCAAAATGTGGAAAATGTGGTGAAAGCTCAATCACTCATGCAAAACAGAAAAAGGTCATGCACCCAATGCTAACTTCTTCCATGGAGACCATTTCTGATGAGGCTTCAGCCAACAGAAAATGGATCAACTGATGGTCTAGATGCATCTTTCAGGTCCTGTTTGATGGATTTGTTTCTGTTCCTTCAGGAAATCACCTTCAGATGCTGTTTGTCTGCTGTAGAAAGTTAATTTTAGTCCTGACCCATCTTTTTTGTCCTCCGCTTTTCTACTTTCCTCTTATATTTTAAAGACACACTGCAGACCATGTGTGCAGAACAATTGTGTTAGAAATGGCAACAGATGATGTGTCTTTGTGACGAGCTGCTATATGTTGACAACATGAGTTCATGAGTAAGGAGCAATTCTTTCCCAATAAGCATTAAATGGCATAACAATCATATTCCAATTAAAAAAAAACAACAAAAAACAAAAAAAACACGCTTCCACCCATAAGAGATGAGGAATGAGTGTCACCCTCTGATGAGACTTTGCACATTATAAGGAATATTAGATAAATAACTTGACATAATGCAGAGTTTCCAGAAGATTAGTAAAACTTTAGATTTCTTCCTCATGTCTGAAGGAGCCTCTGAAATCCGCTCCAGAAGGCTGAGAGTAGTTAGGTAAGTGCATTTAGAATATTTATAGACTCTTTCCAGACAGAGAGAAGATATGTTTGGACTCTTCTGTGCCACATCTCTCTCTCCCACCCATGAAAGGCTTGGGGATGAAGTGACAGCTGTTCAATGGGGGTCTCTGGGAACGAGAACAAAAAGATAGAAGGGAAATGTGCGGCATGCAGTGGATCATAAAAATGCTCCAGCTGTGGAAACAGGAGGTCTTTATTGAAAAGCAGCAGGGTAAAGAGCTTTTTCATTCCTACAGGGAGGCGTTCCTTAATCTGCTCGGTGCGGCTTCACATCACTGCTCCGCTCACGGTTGGTTCTCAACATTTTATTCTGAGACAACCTGTCGAGCCGGTGATTGTGGCTCTTCGTTTTCTTCCAGTTTGGGTTTTGCAGCATCACTGTTGCCTGGCTGCTTAACAAGAGGGAAGTTAGATATGTCTCAGTGGAACGAGACTCTGAAAGAAAGCAAAAGACTAATTAAGATTCTCTAATTTGTTTGAGTCCAGTTCAGAAATGGTTGTTGCCCAGTTAGACCAGCTGTTAATGAGTAACAGCTGAGCATGTACAGCAGGTTTGTCTGCAGGTATTTTGTTTTTAAAAGGCTTTAGAAATAAAATGATTTGGTCGAACAATAAAAACCTGACAACTATTTCCTTTTTAGAAACGTTTTTGTGAAATACTGCCACAAAGAGGAAAAAAGACTGCCTTAAAGAAGCTCAAGTGACAGCAAAAACATAAATACCCAAAATAAACCGAAAAAAGAACAAATAATCTTATATGATAATATATAAGTACAGATCCCCAAAATTAACATCATAGAACAGTCCAAAATGAACAACATAACCCCAAAATAAACTAAATGACCACAGAAATTATCAAAATCAACTAAAAAGTCTCAAAAAATGACGAAATAAGCCTAATATTGACAAAACAACTTGCCAAAAATTAATAAAACAACTCCAAAATGAACAAACTTACCCTGGATATTAGCAAAGTTATCCCAAAAGTATTTGAAATAACCACAAAATAAACTAAATAACCACAGAAATTAACAATATAAATAGAAATGACGATAAAGTTAATTAAAACGGCTACAAAATGGATAAAATAGCCATCAAGTGTCTGAGCCTCACAAAGATATATTCAGAGTTCATATAAATGAACAAAATGGCAACAGAGGTAAAAAAAAAAAAAAAAAGAAGATGGCCACAAAAAAGTATTAAAATTGAAACAAAAAGTTGATTTAATGACCACAAGAGACACATCTGCAGAAACATAAAAACAGAAATTAACTGCAGAGAAAACAGGGACGCAATCTGATGACAACATGATCTGAAAAAAAGGAACCAAACCACAAACGTAAAAATTGTTAGAAATAGAGAAACAAACGATTCAATAACAAAGCGAGCTGCTTAAAAGTCCAAACAGAATGTTTTGTTTTGCTCTTACATAAGCGGAGTCATTGCTGCTTTGCCAAAAGTTTCATAACCCACTAATGAATCATGATCTGGCAGTATATATAATCAGTATGCATAGCTTGTTAGTATATCTGAGTGCACACACACACGCACACACATATTGATCCATCCCAGAAAGTGGTGGAGAGCCATTAGCCAGATTAGGCTGTCTGACTCTATCAGCAAACTGTTACATCACCCAGATTTACAGTCAGCTGTCCAGCTCCAGTCGTAGCAGAGTAATCCACCGTCACCAGCCTTGTTTTTGTTTTTGTCTTTGCAGAGTCGCTAGTGGCTGCAGAGACGTAGAAAGCTTAAGTCTTGTAGTAGGGGTGTCCCATCTTAAGTACCTCACAAAGGATTCCATTATGATTCAGGGTGTTAAGATTTCATTATTGCATAATTTTCAAAATTTTTATTTCTTTCTTTTTTTTTTTTTAACATTCAGGTTCCCCCCCCCCCCCCCCCCCCTTTTTGGCAACCTTTAAACTACTTAATACTCCACTCAGTATCCATTCATTCAAGTAACACAGCAAATTTCTCTCCACTATCTTTATTTATGTCAAATCCTAAATAAACCAAACGCATATCAAATATTTTTTTATATGTTAAAAAATGTTTCAGTTTCAGTAATTAGAGGACTGGACCGCCAAGACCTTTGCCTCGACGCATGAAGTCATCGGTTCAGGAGTGAAGTGTTGGCTTGTGTTTGATAACAGCATGGACCCTAACATGCAGTACTTACCTAAATATTATGTTTGAATGGGGTCATTTTACTGACTACTGTGCCCATTAATTAAACCTAAAGGAAATATGTGACAAAGATAAACAGGAAGCTCCACAAGCCTGGATCTTTGAGGGATCTGGAGGAGACATGGAGGGTTTTTTAATAGGACTAGTCTTGGATCCTGTGCCATATGTTCACCAAGATGGCTTTACAAAATGCTAAATGAAAATTTAAAGATAAACGCAGCACGTACAGTCTGCATGGAGGGCTTCAGAGTCAAAGCTGAAACCCAGCAGAGAGGGACGGGGTGGGGCCTGCATGTTGTATTTGTCCAATTCTATAAACCTTACTGTAAACAATAACAAGCTCTGCTTCAGCTAATGCTGCTGACCTGTAAGTGTAGCTTCAACATGCTAAATAATGTGCTAATTAAACTTGACAGTATTATCAGCATAAGCCGTCGGAGCTCAGTCTACTTTATGTGCAGTTTATTATAAAAATGTCTGTTGTTCCCTGTTGCATGTGTATGAGGTGTTTTCAGACATAGTTGATCACAAAGTGTAAATTTAGAACATCTACAGACCGGAGAAGTAGATAAATGCATCCTGAAATGTTTACTGAAATAATAATGAATGGCTATAAATGTGTAATTACACCTTGTTTAAATCATGGAGGACAAGTGGGGACATGCAGGAACAGTGTGTGCTCTAACATCCATCTGAATTGTTATATTTCATCCCTATGTCAATATCCATGTTGTGCTCCTTCACCCTCCCCATCCCTTTCTTATTTCCTTCTTCCTTGTTCCATCCGTCTCTCTTTGCCCTTCGTCCGTCTTTTCCCTCAAGACCAAAAGATTGAAAATCGCCAATCTCATGATATCTGCCATGGATAATTGCTCTCTCCTCTCGTTTTCCACCCCCCCCCCCCGACTCATCCGTCCCTCGCTCTGTTCTGTTCGATCTTTCATCCACCTCTTTCTCATCTCCATCTCTTTCCCTCTGTCTTCTCGACTCCGTCAAAGCCTCCCCTCTCATCTTCTCTCCTGGTGTGTGTAATGTAATTGCAGAAGTCTATTCACTGTGTGAGAACTCCATTGCGGCGCTGGCAGATGAAAGCAGGTGGGATTTAGCAGCCGTAACATGATAGGAGTTCAGGGGGGATATTGGCTGTCATTGGCACAGACAAGAAAAACATGGTGTGAATGTGTTTGTGCAGTGTGTAGGAGGACGATGCTCCCTTACTGCTTATTTCCATTATTCCTGCGCATGTTTGCCCTTTAAATGTGTTCATGCCCCATGAAACCTCTGGTGGCAGCGCATTCAGGTGTACGTTCGCAGCCCTACCCATGTGGATGATGAAAGGCCCATTTTTGTCTCAATATGTTATTAAATTAAATATCTTTTTTTAAAGAACAACGTGTTTATAAGGAAATAAATGGAAAAATTGGAGTTTCATCAGCAGATATCTTTAACATAAAGTCTATCTGGAGTCACAGATCCAGAAACTAAAGCAAGTTTTGAGGTTTGTTATGATCACTATATTTTCCCAGATTAGGTGATTGATTTGTATCACAGTTGTTGCTATGCTGACACATCAAAAAGATTAAAAGAAGCTAAAGGTCCTAAAACCAAATAAGTAAAACCAGACTTGAAACTGTTTCTGTTTCTGCTGGTTGCAGAGTTTTCTTCTGTTCAGTCATCAGTTGCATGACGAGGAGCTGAGCGTCTTTCCACAATACCCTAGAATTGGGGGAATCTTCCTCCTCTGGGGGAACAAAAGCTCTTAGACACCCATAGATGAGGTCAGTAGTTTACTGACACATGCAACCTCCAGATCTATCCATGATGCTGTTCACTCATATGCTAGTGGTGCTGCTCATTTCCTTTCTTACGACACACTTTACGGTCATTGGGTACCACCGATCTCCTTGCCGACCTTCTACATCTCAGATCTGGTTGTTGTTTCCTTTACGCTGTTTGCCTCTCCTTTCCCCATTTCTCCTTCCTTTGTGGACGGATTTTGCCAAGGCATTTGCCTGCATAACCCCCCCCTTCCATCATCACTTCCCGACCACCACACCTGCCTTTAATGGCTTCTAAAGACTTGCCAGGCAGGGGGGTTACCTGCTGTCCTTTACCGTCGGGCTTGAATACACAGCCCTTGTCCAGCCACATCGCCCCACCTTGACAATCACTTGGATGATATTTTTTCAAGTGATTGAAAAGGTTAATTGCACTTTGAAGGGATACTGGCTCCATAACTTTGGCCATAACCAAAAGGTCAACACACAGCTAATAATGTCGAACCTTTTTGTTGACAATGACATCAATTATGGAGGATAACTCCATCTATCTCATTGCTCTGCTTTCAGTCATTCTGCTCTTTTATGGCTTTATCTTCACTGTCAACTCACAAACAGAAGCGATGAGACTATAAACTGATTGGCTGTTTAATGATAATGATGGTATGACATGCACAAGCCGGTTAGAATGGGTGTTCTAGGGTTTGTAAAGGGGGATGTGCGATAATGAGCATCAGTAACACGGCAATGTTTGGAGAAAAAGGCCTTGACTAAAGAGCATGTGGCAGAACTGGAGGTAGCAGAGATGTTGATGTTCCCTTTGGGAATGACGGTGATGGATAGGATACAGACTGAGTACATCAGGGGGGCTGCACATGTTAGATGTTCTGGAGTAAACTAAGGGTGCATTCAGATTCAGATTTGGTGTGTTGGAGGGGGGCAGTTCAGGTTTGCTTTCACATTGTACTTAGTCAAAGAAACCATCAAGAAATTACTGAAGCAGACAAGAAGACAACCTATGTGGAAAACTCACATCTGAGTAAAACATGGAACTGCATCAGAGTCTACTTGTCTTGAGTTGACCACATTTCTATCACACCCACTTCTTGTACTTGGTTTACTTGAAGTAATTTTCTTTGAGCAAATGAACGAGGATTCAAATCATAATGGCGTAAATCAGGGGTGCCCAAAGTGGGGCCCGTGGGCCAAAATCAGCCCACCAGCACTTTGCTTTTGCCCGCTAGTGGTTGTTTATATCAATACTGCACAGAGCTTCATGAAAAGACAATAACAAGTGTCATGAACCTCGATAAATCCAGACTCAGAGGGACCCTGACTGACTCACCTCAATGACATCCTCACCTTGTCAGTGAGCCAAGTGCAACCCAACATGGAGAGACTGGTAATATCCACAGACCAACTTCACGTGTCCCTCTAAGTATCGGCACCTTGCCTTGTTCCACACAGTTTCCTCTTGTCGACATGTTGAAGTTTAGCGGCTGTAATTATTGTTTCTTTCCCCTTTAACTGTGGCTTTATTGTTCTTTCGCCACATTGATTTTTTTATGCAACGTTTTATTTGCCCAAAAAGGAAAAATACTCTGTATTAGCTATTGAACAATAACTAAAATAACTTCATACATTTACTTGTATTTCATCCTTAAAGCTGAAGTGTTTGGCCCATGGCTCACTGGATCACTTTCAGTTTGGCCCTTGGAGGCCAAAAGTTTGGGCACCCCTGGCATGAATGTAGCCTCAGACGAGAAGACTGATGATGAATATATTAGTAGAAGGTTGTTCAGGTTGGAGCTACGAGGCAGGATGAGAGGAACACCAAGGAGGAGATTTCTGGCTGGAAATAGAAAATGTTGGTGTAAATACAAAGGATGCAGAGCAACGAGGAAGATGGAGGTAGATTATTCGCAGAGGTGACCACAGCTGTAAAGAAAAAGCCCGTCCACATGAAACTACACACTAATCCAAGATGTCTGTTTGAGCTTTAAGTTGCTTTTTTGGTAATTTAATATGAATGGAAGTATTCATGTTTAATCAGCATGTCTCACATTGATCGCTGCTTCCTGAATGTAAAATCACATTGTGGAAGAATTGTGATATTGGTAAATCAATATATTGTATCATCATCAAAAATGGGACCAACTCTTATTTTAATAATTAAACCTTTAGGGAAACTTTTTTTTTTTTTTAACCTCTCATGCATGTTAGAGACTCATTTTTGCCGTCTTTACATGATGTCAGAAAAGTGTAAATATGGTAATATTCAGACTAAAGTCAGACCTTAATACACACATGAACTTGTTTGTCTGACTGAAATGAAGAAGACAAACATAAATGTGGTTAGATTATTCTAGATATGCGGAATATATGTCAAAATAAAACATCCCATGTTCCACAGATCCCGTCCCGAACTTGAGTTTAAGTAACTCTATAGGCTAAGAGGTGTCGTATGAACATGTGTGTGAATGTGTACGCTATTTGAGTTGTCAGCAAAACCAGAAAAATACCATAAGAAATACTTTCTATTTAATATTTTGCAACATCCTCATCATCTTTCAGTTCCAAATGTTAAAGTTAAATCTAAAAACCATGTATGGAGTGAGCATAAAGCCAACTGAACATGAGACAAATCAGCCTGAAAAAGACAGAAATCTACTCTGAAGTCTGTCTGTGTCTCTCGGTCGATTCTTCAACGTTAAATCTGATCTGCCCTTCAAGTTTTTACACCCTTTTGATTCTCTGCAACGTAAAAATCTAAAAAAAGATTGACTTCTATCTATTATTACTCACTGCTACAACACAAACAATCTCACACAAATTGCCCATTTAAATTGCAGTTTATGTTGTGTTGTCTGAACACAATCCCCGTCCCTGATCTCCATTTTTTATCTGCCTGGAAAAGTGTGTATTTCTCTGTGTGAAATGAAACCGTTTCAACAGATGTAGCTCCATGTTTGCCTCTATTTGCATCACCGAGGTTGAATTCCCACATGTGCCCTGGTGCATCTTTGCATTGATGTTTTATGTAATCATCCTACCTCCCTAAAATTTTGCTTTGCATCTCATCTGGAGAAAAATCCAGCTTTGCGGCTCAGTCAGATCTCTGCAGTTCCACATGCCGTTTAGGTTTAGCGTGTCTTTAGTAACATCACATTTCATGTCAGGTCCACTGTTTCCTCATGGCACGCTCACAGAGGAGGATTGTGTCAGAAAACGGCACAGTTGGCCAGTTTTCTTCGCCCACAGTATCAGAAAATAGATCTGCAGCTTCAGGACAACATGGAGAGACTCACAATTGCTGCTTTTTCTAACCCTCTTGGTCTGCTTTCATTCAGTCCACCTACACACGCAGGAAGCAACAGGTTTTTAATCCTTCCCTGTCAGCTGTCAGAGGGCACTCTGGGAAATGTAGGAAGTGAAAAGGAAGCAGATGCCCTCTATTGATGCTCTTTGGCAGACAGGTCGGAGTCCCCCGCAGGGCGGCGGGGCGACGGCTGACTTGCCAGAGATTAAGCTCGACTTTCATGCTCGTACTTCACGGAGCTTTTGTCTTCGTAACTGGGACTGAATTCCTTTCAGACCTGCTGCCCACACCAGTCTGGAAATAAGCTCTTCTCATCTTCTGTTCTCACAGCGAAGAATGCGATACCATCACTTTTGTTTTGTCTTCACTGAATGAGGGATTGTCTCACGGGCAAATCCAAATATAAGTGACACTATAAAGACATTCGGCTAAAAGGAAATGTAGTGGAGTCGAGGCGTGTTGTGTTCTGCAAAACGGAATTCCATTTTTTATGTTTCTTTTCTTTCTTTTTATGTAACTGTTTCAACATTAATTACAAAAACAACTGAAGGCTTTTAGCGAATTAGAATAAAAAGGAATAGCTGGAGGAGTCGTCTCTGCTGTGCACGATGCAGACCTTGCATTTCATTTCACCTCGAACTAAATGTAACACATTTACACTCACCGGCCACTTCATCATGCCCACCTTGCTCGTACTGGGTGGGACGCTTTTAGTGTTGCTAATCCCAAAGCTGCTCTGTTGGATGTAGATCTGGTGACTGTGGAGGCCGTTGGAGGACAGTGAACTCATCGTCATGGTGGAGATGATGTGAGCTTTGTGACATGGTGCATCATTCTGCTGGAAGTTTCCATCAGAAGATGCTACACTGTGCTCAGAAAGAGATGGACATGGTCAGCAGCAGGACTCAGGTAGGCTGTGGAGGTTAAAAACCGTGTTATGTGGGTATCGAGGGATGCAACATGGGACAAGAAACACCCTCCACACCACCACAGCAGAAGCAGCCTGAAGCATTAATAAAAGGCAGGATGGATGATGTTTCCTCTAAATTCTGATCCTACCACGTGAATGTGGAGCTGAACTGGAGACTCATCAGACCATCAACGTTTCTCCATCTTCTACTGTCCAGTTCTGATGAGTCTGTGTGAATTGTAGCCTCAGTTTCCTGTTCTTACTGACAGGAGGGAACCCGTTGTGGTCTTCTGCTGCTGGAGACTGTAGATCTCCTGAGATGCTATTCACAATACTTTGGTTGGAACCTGTTGCCCTCTATCATCTCTAATTTCACACAATCTGCTCAATATAAGTCAGCTTGAAGCCAAAACATTGATATAGGTTCTATATTTAAATATATATATATATATATATATATATATATATATATATATATATATATATATATATATATATATATATATATATACATATATATATACATATATATTTTATTGCCCCTTGTCAACACGTCATGTCACCATGTTTTCTATGAATGCTTCAAGACACCAGGCTCCAATTATCCAACAGCCTATGAAGTTCTGCAGAATGACTCATTAAGTTGAGTCAGGTGCGTTGGAGCAGGGATACATGGAAAACCTGCAGATTTGTGGCCCTTGAGTGCCGGAGCTGGACATCCCTGCAATACACTATAAACTCAGACGTAAAGTTGTGCTCATATTTATTCATTAAAGAAGAAAAAAAACAGCTGCCTGTAAAATAAGCTGAAATTGACTAAAGTAATAATAAATAAAAATTTTAGGAAAATCATTACATTACATTTTTTTTAAAAAGCAAAAAAATAAGATAATTTATTACATATAACATCACTCATAAACTAATATTTAGTTGAAGAATGCTTTAATGTTTCCGCTCCAGTCAGGTGTTTTCTGTTCCTCTCAGTCAGACTTCTGCACCTGTTGACAGGTATTTTGTCCCACTGTTCAACAGAAAAGTCTCTAATTTATCCAGGACCAATTTGCTTGTTTTTTTTCTTTCTTCAACTTAATTAAATGAAAAAAAAAACAGTGTTTTATATTACTAAATTATATTTTTGCAAATTTTAGTTATTGTTCCTGTTTAAAGTCTCTAGTTATTTCAGTGACTGTTATAAATTCAGCCTTTTCTTTAATGAAAGGGGATGAATACATATGAACACAACTATATTTGTTTGTGAATCATGTAGAAAATGGCTGAAATGCTCTGAAGTAGAGTGACCTACAGACTGACGTTCACCGCATTTATCATGCACACATAATTTCATGCAAGACATTCACATTTTACCTGTTTCAGTACAACAAAAGTTTCCCAGTAAGTCTCCATTTGACAAACACCTCGGCTTATAAATGCTGTTTCTGCAGCGGCTTAAGAGTTTCTTCTGTTTTACTTGGAAAAGAAAAAGACTTACAATGCTGTGAGATTCTTGCCTGGCTGCACTTTTGAGGCCTGTCATGCCAAAAAACCTGTAGAATGAATGCGTATCGTTGTCACAGAAATTTGTATCCGATCCACCGATGCTAAACTTAGTGCTGCAGGTTTCATTTTGATGGCTCCTTCATGAAGGTCACATTTGCTGCACAGTCCATAATCAGATCTGCAGTTTTATTTTCCCTTTCAGCTCCTCTCTGGGGAGGTTTTCCCTCCAAAACCCTCCATTGTTGCTGTTTACTATCACTTCAAATGGCCACTTTAAACTCTTCCTGCTTTGTGATCAGCTGCTCAGAGGACTCCACGTTGGTGTTTTTGGTGTGAGGATTATTCAAATAGCTTTCTGAATAATTCCACGACATTTACTGCGAGCAAAGCCAAATCCCAAACAAGCTAATTAAGGTCGAAGACTTTGCTAAACATGATGAGAGCTCAAATTTCCATGTGCATCTCCTGCCAGTCCAAACGGAAACACAGAGGCATGGAATCACAACACAACCAGAAAAACGAAGGATTCTGGATCATTTGATGTTTTTTTTTTTCACAAACCTCGAAAAAGAAGTCAAGTTTTTTCTTTCATGTGCCACAATGCAAAAACCTCAGCAGTTTAATGTCCTCTTTCAGCCTTGATGCCCTAATTGGCTGCAGTGCAGCGTCTTTTCCCGTTTGATCGTGCTTTTTAAAAAAAAATTACATTCTTACACACAAACACGCAGGACACACACACACACACACACACTTCCAATGTGCACATATTAATTGCTTGCTGCAGCCTGGGAAGCAGATGAAAAATGCACGTTGCTATTCCTGTCGCCGTCTGAAAGGAGAAGCTGGAGTGGATGAAGTGGACTCATCAATACTTATTGACTTGCAGTAAAAAGTCACTGATTGATGACATCAGTTGTCATCAGCAGGACCAAGGTCAAGGAAGGTTGTCCTCTTCCCTTCCTCTTCATCTCTTTCTTTCCCTCCTGCTGTTCTCTTTCTTTAGTCTTTTCATATAATTGACTCTTTTTTTATGTTCTGCCTGTTTGTTTTTCTGACTTTTATGTGTTTTGGCCTTTTTTGTGTTTACAGAAAGCCAACAGTTTACACATGAAACCAGAAAAGACCAAATAGACTGAGAGGAAACATGATTTTTGTGGTATTCTCAGCATCTGTCAAGATTTCCTGATGCAGCCACTTTTTTTCTACCTTGCTAAAACCAGTTCAGACTACTTTTTCTTACCAGAATGCTCTTATTGAGCTGCATGGTGGTGTAGTGGTTAGCACTGTGGCCTCACAGCAGATGCTGCTGGTTTGATCCTCAGCTGGGGAGGTTTGAATGGTCTTTCTGTGTGAAGCATGTATGTGTGGGTTCTCTCAGGGTACTCCCACTTCCTCCCACCCAGATGAAATGCATGTTGGGTAACTGCTATGGTTAACTGATCCCTTCTCATGTAAGTCACATTGGATAAAAGCATCTGTCAAATGACTGTAGAATAGAATAGTCAGTCGGCCATTCATCTTCTTAACCTCTTAGTCCATTTAAAGGGCGCAGGAAGCTGGAGACCATCCCAGCAATCGCTGGGCGGGAGGCAGGGGACACCCGTGACAGGTTGCCAGTTCATTACAGAGCGTAGAATAGAATAGAAATATTATTGTTTCTGAAGTCAACTCATGGATGCATATTTAATTTAATTTAATTTAATTTAATTTAATTTAATTTAATTTAATTTAATTTAATTTAATTTAATTTTATTTCATTTCATTTTATTTCATTTAATTTTATTTTCAAATTTATTTTATTTTCAAATTTATTTTGTTTTTAAATTCCATTTATTGATTTAATTCAGTTAAATTTTTAATTAAAATTTTTTATATTTTCTACTGCAGTTTTTGAATTGTGTTGGGTTTTTTTTTTAAATTTTGCGTATTTTAAAATATTTTTCATTGATTGCAGGTAAAATGTGATTTAATTTCACTTTATTTTATTTTCCAAAAATATTGAGTTTAAACAACTTAATAATAATCTTATGTATGATCCAGACATGTGGGACCACAGATTCAACTTTGGGAGCTTTGATTAAACGTTTACAGCTCAGCAGCGTCTCTGACATGTTTGTTTGGAAAAGAAAGAAGCTGAACATTTGCTGTAAATCGCTGCTGCTGAGTGTTTCACTCATCTTGTTGTGATTATTATAATTATCATTTGTTTCTTTTTTTTTAATGGTTTTATTTATTAGCCTAAATGCTTTATTTTTGTCTGTTGTGTCTTTTCTCCTTTTGTTTTTCTATCATTTTCTGTCTTAATCATTCTTTGTTGACTCTTTTCATCTTGTTAAATGCATTTAATAAAGAATCATATTACATTTCCTTGTTTCAGATGTTTTGTTTTATCCCAGTCTTTCTCTTCTTTCCTTTATCCTGTTTACCTCTTCTGTAACTCTCAGTCCTTTTTGATGCTGTAATCTCTCATGAAATCACCGTCTTACTGTACTTCCACCTGTATCTTCCTCACATTTTTCTCCCTGTAAAAAAACCAACACAGCTGTAATGGCTTCTTTTGTTTACTTTCCCCTCTCCTCCGCTCTCTGTGGCAGCCGCAGCGTTTCCTGGTGATTTACAGCCATTAAATGAGAAAAAGAAGAGTCCATCTCCCTTTAGTGGACGCCTCAGATTTCTCATCAGTTTTAACCTGCCCCCAGAGATTCATTAACATGGCCGTGTGAGACACATCTACATCTTCACAGATTAGGTGACGCATTCATCTGGACGACAGAGGCGTCCCGCTGAAGGACAAACGATAGAAACGCTCTCTCTCAAGAAAACACGTGGCTTTTGTTTTCATGGCACCTGGATGCGATGGGAGGTTTTATTAGTTTTTTTCTTCAGAAAACTTGACTTTTTATCTGTTAAAATGAGCAAATAGTCCTAAAATACTCCTGTCTGGGTCTGACTTTCCAGTTAAAACCAGTTTATTTTACCAGATTTCTACCATAACTTTGGAACTTTGTCTCATCCATCACCGACGTTGTTGTCTGGGCATCCAGGTCCAACATCTCTGAAAACAGAAGCTCATAAATCACAAGTTAACTTTGCCGTGATCGTCACTGACCGTCCTTACAGTAAATTGTGTGTGTGTGTGTGTGTTAACAGCTGTGCCAGCAGCCCCCGTGAACGTATCGGTGACCCAGCTGAGGGCGCACTCGGCCATGGTGACCTGGAACGTCCCCCAGGGTGACACCGTCATTGGCTACGCCATCTCACAGCAGGTACAGTAGGACAGCTCCTCATCAGGACCCTCGGGTCCGCCCGCCCCGATCCGGCCCGTCTCCTCTCATTCAGCTGAAGGCCAATTAATTTTGCAGCGATGCGAACAATGACTCTGATACGCAGGAAACTTGGAGCTCTGCCACGTTCAGGGCTCGAAAACAGCTTCTCCGAAGATGAATTATAGATTTCTTTTTGATCGTGTCTATCTCCCGAGGAGTGGGTTATTCTTTGTTTTGTCCTCCTCTTGCTATCTGCAGGGCTCTCTGAAACGCTGTGTCATTCACGTGGCCAGCAAGCAGCCAACAGTTTGCTCGGAAACACTCTGAATCGGGTCGAAGTTTGGGAACTCGGCCATTAAAACTGAACTTGTTAAAAGGCTTGTTAATGTCAAAGCTCCTCCTGAGGGAAGTAATATAAGACCAGTCGATGTCTGGAAACATTGACTGGGCTGAGATAAAAACCCTGCAGAATTAATTAGATTTAATAAACAACCAGCAGCTTTTCTACTTTAAAGGTGGAGTATGTAAGATTTTCCATATTTTCAAAATAAATTAACTAAAAAAATAACTACAATCATAATTACAGTTTTTTTTTGTTTGTTTGTTTTTTTTTTAAACATGTAGGTTCCAGTTTGTCCATATTTGATGTGTTATTAAATTACAAGTTTAATTAATGACAAAGGCCCTTTTTAAATGTTTGCCTACCAGTAAAAAGAAAGTGCTTTTTGTCATTTGTCATTAATTAAACTTGTAATTTAATAACGCATCAAATATGAACTGACTGGAACCTACATGTTCAAAAAACTGTCTAATTATGATTGTCGTTATTTTATTAGTTAATTTATTTTGAAAATATTGAAAATCTTACATACTCCACCTTTAAACTGCTTGGAATCGTAAGGAGAGGTATCTGCTTTGTCTTTTAAATGATAACGTCAGCTCAGGTTAGTGAGCTGCTGTCATCCAAACTGTGAAATGAAATAAGAAAACATTGGGTTATCTTTTTTAGACATTCAGCATTCAGTTTATTTATTTATTTATTTGAACATTTATTCATTGATAGAGGAATAACCCCTTGAGATGCGTTTTCAAAATAAAAGTAACAACATAAAACAAGAGCAACAACATCTACAAAAAATTAAAAAAAGAAAGAAAGAAATTTACAAACAGGAACAAAAAAAATAAGTAAATAGACAAATAACAAAAGAACAACATTTAGTACATTGATTGGATAAGAATGCAGTCAGAATGAAACCTGTAAGGGTCGCAGTCCAGCTAGTTTTCTATGTATCCCTGCTCCAACACAGCTGACTCAAATGAATGAGTCATCGTGCAGAACCGGACAGGCTGGTAGATTCATTTCATTTGATTCAGGTGTGTTGGAGCAGGAATACTACATGGGAAACTTGAGTACCTCTGATTTAGATGATCTGTGTGTCAAAGTATATTTATTATTGTTGGTTACAGATCTGCAGCTTTTTCTAGAAAAAAAAACTCCTGATTTTGAAAACAGGGGAAAAAAACAATTTTCATGGATGTTTATTATGGTAATCTTTAAAAAAAATTACATTGGTTCAATAAAGAATCTGACATAAACTTTGCACAAGAAGGAAAGAATTGAAGCCTCTTGGTTATAAATCAGGAACCAATGGTAAGCCGGTTTATTTCCCTTTTAAATGGAGCCACGTTGGTAAGGACAGCAGGAACAGGACCCCGCTACGGTCTGGGTAAGACCCATGCCACAGGGGAACTTCTAGTGTCCACAACACCACGTTGCAGCATTATTAGGAGCGAGCCTGAAAACCATCCAGCAATCCCAGTCCTTCCAGTCTTGGATCAGCTGGGGAGTCACAAACAACCACACTGACTTGCAACAAATGCTGGTGTGAGAGTGATGCTATCCTACTGCAGTGTGTGAGCGGCATGATGGGAGCAACCAGGTTGTTGTGGCTGTTTGGTTTTTCCACAATGTTTGTTAAATTCATAAAATGTTATTTTATCAGGATTTAATTATTAAATCCAGTAAATGACACCAGACAGGAGGTTTTTTTTTGTCATTGGCAGAGAAGATCTAGCAAGTTTTTTATGGTTGCAAACCACATCCTCATCCCACTAACGCATTGTCATTACAAATGTTTCTGCACTGAAATGGGAAATAAACACACTTTGCATCTGTTTAAAGGTCTTTACACACCGGGACGATGCAAACAAACACAAAATTGCAAATATCAACATTTCCATCAATTTCCATCAATGCACATCAAGCACGATGCAAAATTGTGAATAAATTATAAAAAAAAAAAAACCTAAAACAAACAAACAAGGTGGATTTCATGTCAAGCCACAACAACAGTGTGCTGCTGCTGCAAATGAAATGACCAAAAGAGGCACTGAGTACATCCTGTTCTAGTAAAGAGAGGGGAACTTGGGGAGTTTGATTGTTTAATCCAGGACTTGAAGCTGGACCACGGCCGCTTCAGTTGGAGGCTCTCCTTTAGCAGCTAGCTGTTAGCTGTAAGAAGAAGAGAAGAAAAAATAGAGACGCTCGGCCATGATGATACAAAGTCTAAATAAAATAGCAGCAACCAAGTAACACCTGCTTAGCTCGCAACCAGCGATCTATCAGTCAACACGCCTTCTCTGATTGGTCAATTATTTATCTGTCAGATGGGAATATTAAGAAAAAATGGTATCAGTTGTAAAAAATAAAACTCTTTCATTACTGATGTGAACGTTCACATAGATCTGACATCGACTCGTTAAAATAATATTATTAGAATTATTTGGAAGAAATATTCAGAGCAGGTGTGTGAAGGTCTTAAATCTTTTACAGCCGATTTATAGCCGAAAAAAATTGCTACAACAAAGAAAAACACTTGTTTTCTGATGTTTTGTGCTAATTTGAAGTCATTGCAGAATATGTCCGGCTACAACTTTGTAAAAAGAATTTAATTTTTTTTTTTCTACAACAAATCAGAATAGAAAATTCAATTCAATTCAATTCAACTTTATTTGTATTGCGCCAATTTACAACAATGTTGTCACAGAGTACTTTACATACACGAATCAACATCCACATCATTTCGAGCCAATTCATACATATCTTATAATAGAAACTAACTGATTGCATCGAGTCATGACTTGGATCCAATCCCCCATCCTGAGCTGCACGCGGCGACAGTGGGAAGGAAAAAACTCCCCTTTAAACAGTTTAACCCTTTAAGGAAAAATGATAAGAAAAGTAATATTTGTTATAAAGTAGCTATTTGGCCTTTTTTGCAATATAATTCTTTTTTTTTTCTTTTGGTGTGGGAGTATTTATCATTACTGTGTGGTATATCAAATTATTCCAGTGCTTCCTGATATCTATTAGTGACCAGCAGAAAATACAGACTGTTCAAGAGGATTTTGAGCAAAACTTCGTCTACAAACTGATGCAAAAGGTTTTAGAGATATATCAATGAAACATGATACCATTACATCCCTGAAGCAACCGGACAACCACAGCCTGGAAACAAGACACTGCATGAGGTCGTCCCTGCGGCAACACACCTCATTCATATGAATGGATCTTTTTAAGGAATTCAGCAGAACTTGGCAACAAGCTGTAGAGATCCGTTTTATTTTAATTAGGTGTGTATCAGTAGGGAAATTCAACTCAACTCAGCTCAACTTTTTCCATAAAACCCTTTTAAACACCCACAGTTAAAAAGTGCTGTACATATTCAGCCAAAGCAACGCAAGAGACATTAAATACCTGTGGGTTACCGGCCCTCGAGGACCAGATTTGGAGATCTCTGTAGATCATAACTCCTGAACGACTGCAGCTTATTTTTTGCATATATTTGTTTTGTCTTTTTTTGGCCTCCATCCCTGGAGCTTTGCTTGGTTCCATCTAAAAGGTGAAAGTTTGGATTGATTTAAATGAAATGAAATGAATTGAGTCTTTCCGCAGAAACGCCACCTCGAGTACAAGAGTTTTCACAGCAGCTCTGTAATGTCATCACATCTTCTTGGTCTCACTTCTCCCTCAACTCCTGCTGCTGCTTCAGCTTGGCTCTTTTTAATCACTTTTTACCTCCAGCAGTTTTGGCAAGGAGAGAATCTGACATTAGCTGAGCGGCGAGTGGGAGTTGTCTCCATTAGTGGAAATGATTTGGCTGGTACTCGTCTCTACAAGCAGAACATCGACGGCGGCAATGCCAAACATCTTGTCTTTTTTTTTTTTTTTTTTTTTTTTTGTTTATTTAAAAAATCCATCAACCTTGTGGATTTTTAAGGAAAACTCTCGAAGATGATGTAAAACATCTCCTGCCATAACCCCAGGAAGCACTTATGTAGAAACCATACTCAAATATTGATAAGGGGGTGTCGGGAGCAGGTAGATGCTGCAGGTTTTATCTTCTGAGCTCTTTTCTTCTGTTAGTCATCAGCGAGTTCTGAATCAGGGGGAGCGTCAACAAAAGGGCAAAGCTGCACTTATATAAGCAGCTGCTCTGTCAATCAAGCACCCTTATGTTTTCTCACAAGCCAGTTTTGCTTTTAAAACAAGCGGCGTGGCGGTCCCGCTTCCTGTTTTCGGCTTAATTAGAAGCACGTAGAGGCAGCTTTATGGGATTATTTCACACACAGTGAAAAGCAGAGCCTTTCTGTTTGGGAAGGCAACGCAGGATGAGTGGATGAGTTCCGACAAACAGCTGCTTCTCTCATCTGAAGTTGCTTCAAATCCCACGGCACTGGCTGCTGAGACTTGTACGTTGCTTCCACACACACACACACACAAACAGAAAGTAACCCAGTTTAAAACTGTGCTGCCGCGCTCCCAGTGATTCCGATTCGCACAGAAGGACCAGGTTTGCTGTGTAAACTAGCGCTGGAGGCTTGTTGGGAGGCTTCGGAAGCTGCTACTTGACAAAGATCAGCACAAGTTGTGGAACCAGTATTTCTGTTGTAACCTTTCGATTCCCATGGTATGATTTACTGAGAATGGCCCCCCCTTCAGACTACACAGAAACAATCCTGTTAGTGAGGTTGTCAGGTGAGATGGAGGCATTTCAGATGCTCAGACGCTCCAGGTTTAGTGAAAATATTTACTGGAGTCCCCAAAGTTTGATCGGAGGTGCTGCAGCAGGAAATATCCTAAACCTGCAGCACTGCGGCTCTTCAGGACCGACTTCGCCCATCTCTGCACTGCACACTGCAACTTAGCAAAGATATGAGAAGAAAAAAAAAACTTACTTGCTGCAAAAATCCTGTTTTCTGTCTGTCGCACTGCCTTATCTTTGCTGTTTTTCAGATATGAAACCAAAGGAATGGGAACAAACGTGTCTCTGTGACAGGCTTTGGTAACAAAGTGCCTCGAGGTACAATTTCAAATTGGTTCTTTGCTAAGTTGTCTGTAGCGTGTCGATACAACACTGGTCCATTAATTGGAACAGGAGCCTTTTTCTGCTTGACTGATTCGTGTTAAGAAGCTCAACAAACACATTCATTCAGACTTAACCAGGCACCAGAAATGGACTGAACATGAATGAAAAACGTTCAGAAAGCTGGAGAACAATTAATCAAACTATAAATAATGCGACACTGAGGACTTTGGCACATTACTGCATAATAAACCAGCTAGAAACCGACAATTTGGGCATCATGGAGGAAATTACAAACAAATCAGTTTTTGCATTCACTGAAAATGCAATATTTTTACCTTATTTATTCATAATTTAAAATCTATTTTATTGGACCAAAGTTAAATATTAAAAAAATAAGGACATGAGACATAATTATTCGGGCTAAAACTACAAATATGGTGAAATTTTAGCATTTAAGCATTTAAGCATAACTCTAACCTCCATTTTTAAGAGTGTTTCATTAAATCTCAAATAAATCATGAATCAATATCCATTATAGTTATAAGCAACTTTCCATAAAATGGGATAGAGATGAATTTCGATGAAAGATGAAGAATATTAACACATTACAGAATTAGCTGCAGTCAGCTGCTTCATCAGCTTTCCTTTAAATTTTTACCATTTGTCTTTTTTCCTCTAAAATCTGATGTTTGTACAGAATCACAGCCAAGTCACTGCCATTGATCAACGGCACTTTTAACTCTGGTGGATATGTTCTGGACGTGCTGATGTCTCGCCACCGTGGGACGATAAAATGTCCCTCGCTGACGTGTCGCCTGTGGCGCTGCCAGACGAGCAGAGGACACCACTCTGACTCTGATTCAGACATGTGCCGAGCCTCGAGCTTCCTGCCAGCCTTCCATTTACTGACTTTTGCTCAGCTTTTAGTGCTTCAGACACATTTACAGGCTGCAAAGCTGGACTCTCTGTGGGCCTGATATTTAGCAGTGAAAAAGCCCCTGTGAAGATTAACAGTGTGCTTACCAAGCAGCCAGGAGTTTGTTTATTTTAGTGTCACATAAAGATATTTTATCCCGTCTGAGTGCTAAGTTTGCAGGTTTGTTCTCTGTTCTGTCCTCCAGAAAAGTCTTCAAACTGCAGCCGCCAGAGCTAAATAGGTAAAAATGTTTCTGATTAATGTGCAGGAACCTCTACCTGACTTACAGTAAGTCCATGACAGCTTTGCATTAAAATGACTGAGATAATAATGATGATAGTTATGAGAGAGACTTTATTCTTTTTGCTTTTATGGACCCCCCGGCCGGTATAATCACAGAGGAAGCAAAGTGGGGTTTAGGGGTTCACTGCTGGTCTGTAAAGTCCCCAGTTCTCTAGTTCACATGTGGAAGTGCAAAACACTGAACCTCATATACTTTCCTCAGCTTGAATCTGCCTGTTTGGAGACAATGGAAAGCCACAGTCAATATTATCTTGGCCCAGTTTCACTGTAGTACCAACATGGCATGGTTTAACCACCACTTGCTGACCGTGTCCACCCCTTCATGAGCACAGGGCAGCATCTTCTGATTGATACTTCCAGCAGGATGGTAACAGGTCAGGGGAAAATGGGAACGTATCTATTTTTTGTCCAAGCACCATGACCGTTTATTGTGGGTTTATACATGTTCTTGTTGTTCCCTTTCGGCTTGTTCCGTTGAAGGGGCTCCACAGCAAATCATCACACAGGGGAACTGGTTCATGTTTTATGCCAGATGCCCCTCCTTCTGAGTTTACCCAGGCTTGGGACCGGCACTCAGAGAACAATCGTGTTCCCCTCAGGGCCGCAACAGTGTAGGCGAGCAGAACTCGAACCATCCATTTAATGCGATCTAAGTTGGACCAGGACTCATTCTCAGAAAAAAACCCCATAAAAATTCATCTAGTTGTTTTTGACAGACAGAAAAACATAGAAAGGCCAACAAAAACATAAGCTCCTTGGTGGAGGTAAAGATCTGGAACCTTATGGAAAATAAAATATTATGTGGAAGATAGTATTTTTAATGTCTCAGGTGGGCCTGGCTCTCCTTTGCTTCCATGTTGAACCCTGCTTCCACCATTCTTTTCACTTCTCCTCATCTTTCCTGTCTTAGCCAGTAGAATCTCTGTTTATTACCTCCAAAAGCGACAACACTTCATGCTCCATCTAGTGGTGAAAAATGGAATTGCAGGATAGTCTGATTTTTTTTTTTTTCTATTTTTTTTTTTACAGTTATTCTATTTTCCTTTTTATTTGTTTTCTTAAGTTATTTTTCTGAGGGGAAAAAAAATCTAATATAACTCTTTAGTTATCATTTAACAGGTGTGAAGACTAAATCCTTTAGTAAGTTGGGTGATATTAAAGTTCAAAACCCTCTTTCTAGGTCTAAATAGTGCTCTTTCTCTTTCAGGACACTGAAAATGAATCTTTGAGTGTTATAATGAAGGTGGAGAAAACCTTTCACTTGGTTACATTTTTCAGGTTTGAGATTTGTGACACTATTTATAGAAAACGTGGGTAACCCCAAGTTCCCCATGAGCATTTGAGATTTTGCCTTTTCCAAATTTAGCCGAATGCTATAGTTTAATTTTTTTCTCCCTTTAGCTTTTTTTATGCCCAAGTTGTCAACTCTCTGCTAACATTTCAGCTGAAGGGATGAAACACCGCCAGTGTCGTGATAGGTTTGTTACTGCTTCTATTGATAATTTTCACTCGGGAGGTTACACATGTTCATTATTTCTGCTGCGTTTTGTGCTCAGAGCACCTCTGCTTCTTCATGGGTTTTTCTGTTTCCTTTCAACAATGATTGCTGGGCTTACCTTGCCAGCAGGCCTGATTTCCCCCTGTGGAAGAGGAAAGGTTAGAGCTGAATTTATATGAGGTGAAGCAGCTTGTTACAGCTAGAAACTTGTCTGCATCTAAAACTTAATGGAGTAAGCTGATGACAAATCCTGCTGTTAAGTTAAATAAGATTTTCTTCTCTGTGGTTGTATTTCAGTGGGTTGTATACCTCATGTGTCCTTCGACTTTTGTTTGTGTCTCCCCTCTAGAGACAGGACGGCCTGATGCAGCGCTCCATCCGAGAGGTGAATACGTCCAGCCACTGGTGTGTGCTGTGGGACCTGGACGAGGACACACACTACAGTGTCCAGGTACACATCAGATTAGCTGCTGTAGGATGTTTTCTTAAAGATATGTTTGTCATTATTTATTTGTTGAATAGTTAATTATTAGTTATGTTTTCTGATTTGGACTGGCGACCTGTGGAGGGTGTACCTTGTCTCTCATGTGATCATTGCTGGGATAGGCTCCAGCTTCCCCATGACCAGTGATTGGACAGAGCGAAAACGAACAGAAAACGAATGAATTAGTTATGTTTTGATATAAATAAAACATAATTTGCTTCGTTTGCATCAAACCTCTCTGGCATAAATTTTCGGTCACAACCCTTCACAGTCACCATACGGTGTCCTCCAGGGTTTAGTCCTGGGACCCCTCCTCTACATAGTTTGTCTATTTAACCTTCCTTCTATTTTTAGAAAATATAATATTCTTTTTTTACTGCTATGTTGATCAGAATTACCTTTCTCATAGTTTTAATTTGGCTTAAACTGGATTTTGGATAGTATTTGATTTTAAAGCAACACTGCTGAACTTTGGCAGATTTTCCCTTTAACAAAAGCTTATTCAGCATTTGTCCTGTCTCTTCTCTGGGTGCTCTTCACACGTTATGCAGTTGCAAGGTGATACTCCTTTGCAGCTGTAATTTTGCTTCATGATGCTGCAGGGCATCAACAATTACATAATAAACATCATGTGGTATCGAAACAAGTCAGAAGCACCGAGGTGTAAGGTCAGAAGCCTATGCAGTGCTGCTTTAAGATCTTTACTGGCTGACACCATCGACATGCTGGTTTTATCAATAGTAAAGGGGAAAAAAATCCTATAACTAAACATAAATGATAAGTTTTCTGAATTGTCTACTAAAGCAGGAAAAAGGAAAGGTCTTGCTTATCTCTTTTCAACTGAAGGCACATAGATCATTACATGTCTATTGCCATCTTTTCCTCTTTGTAAGTTCTCTGGCTTGCTTTTTGGTCATGCTGATATACATCTAAGGTGATTTTCTGAATCTGAAATTTGGAGTTAGTGATCATTTACCTTTCAGAATGAAAATACCAACTCAGTACACACCATCAAACTGGGAATAATATCCACCTTTTTCGTATTGCTTCATGTTTTTCTGAGTTGTAACACACAGCAGATCATCAGCATTTCATTATCGCAGAGGCAGTTGAGGAGTAACTATGACCAAAAAAAAACCCAACATATTTGACTGTGTGCTGAAAAAAGAGCAGCAGGTGAAGGATAAACACTCTGAATATGAGATTTTTTATTAGCTGAAAAAGTCACTTTCATTTCCAGAACTTGCTTGAATTAACTCAGAGGGAATTAACCTCAACTGAGCCACTTTTCTGTCCATCATTACTGCTGAAAGTTTAAATGAAACCACAGCTCCCCCTGAATGAGGAGTATCTAATGTGACTCCATTATCATTACGCTTTTTAGAGTCCATTAGAGCTCAATATAGCCACACAAATTGTCCTTCGGCTGCAGGACTCTGTGGACCAAATGTGCTCGTCAGCAGGTAGATGTCCTGTAGAGGTGTCATTGAGCAAAGCGAGCTGAAGCCTCGCCAGGTCTGGGTGGGGTGGGCTGACGAACCCTGACCTGAAAGGAGAATATCCCAGTGGAATTTGGTGGTATTGCCCAGGATGAGGGAGCAGATTTGTTTAAAATGAACATTTCTTTAGTCATCAAAAGCTGCAGCAGCTGTTAGATAACACCAGTATATCTGAGGATATAATATTTGTTTGGTTTTTTTTTTTTTTTTTTTAGCTTCATCATTTCTCTAACAGTTTTTCCTGTAACTGTTTGGGTGCAGGTGCAGTCAGTCGGGCTGCATGGCGACAGCCAGCCCAGCCGGGCCGTCCACTTCAGGACTCTGGAGAGGACCGATCATTATCCGGCAGGAGTCCTGGACCACCGTAAATGGACACAAACATGCTTGCACATTTTCAAAAATAAAGCAGAGATTCCCCAATTAGCAGACATATTTGGGCCAAATCTCGGTTACTTTTAGCACTCATGGCTCAGTTACAGCAAAGACGAGTGCATGTGGGCAACATGTGGGCCAGATGATACTTGTTGGCCTGGATGTGGATTCTGGTATAATGTGGGCTAGAAGTAGTCCTAATACTGGAAGCCTTCCTTATGACATTATCCTCTTGGGCGACATGTGGCTGAGTTTCAGCAGCTATACTCATGTTTAGTCAAAGCTGTGAGTCAAGGCCACATTTTGGCCAAAACCTAACTGCTCATTTGCACCATATTTGGGCCAAACATGTTTGTATCTGGGTAGTTTATGGCTGAAATAGAAAGAAAGCTGATTTTCAAAACAGCACAAAAAGAATGATGAAAAAGACTATTAAATGCAGGAGACTAGCTTAAATTAAAATATAAAAAATGTATTATGGGTCTTATAGTGCTACTAAAAAATGTATTATAGCATTCATTTTGAAAGAAACCCTTTGCAGATTAGTACACACAGTATGGTCTGAGTACACACAGTATGGTCTGAGTACACACAATATGGTCTGAGTACAGGTACAAAGGTGGCTAAAAGAATTAATCAAACTGCCTGTCAGTAGTTCAAACATGGTGTCATATTTGACACTTAAATACTTCATTGACTGACCAGGTGTCCAGGTCCTGTAGCTGTAGAACAAGCCCAGATCATCATCCCTCCACCACTGTGCTTGACAGTTGGGATAAGGTGTTTGTGCAGATATGCTGTATTTCGTTTCCTCCAAACAACTATTGTTAATTATGACAAAACATCTCATCTTGTGGTTTGTTCAGATGCAGTTTTGCAAACTTAAGTTGTGCTACCATGTTCTTCTTTGGAGAAAAGAAAAAAGCTTTTGGCTTTCTTGTTCAACTCTTCCTAACAATTTATTCTCGCTCAGCCCTGATAAGTACTGTCAAGGACGTGCTAACTAAGACCTGAAGAGTCTGGCATATAACTACATTCCGCTATCTTCAATGTATTTCACTTATAAATAGTTTAATTACAAGGACAGGTACTCTTGATGATTGTCTGCTTTGTTTTCTTAAAGCGTCTGAAGGGTGTGTTCTGCCATGTTTTTTAGCAGCTGGTTGTTGTATTTGTTTTTTTTTTGTTTGGTTGGACAGTTGTTGTTCTTTCTCATCTTGTTTCCCCTTGTCAGGCCCAGCTTCACATTTAACTTAGCAATTGTCAAAATAAAGAACAATACTCAAACATCCAGGGTGGCTTTATGTCCACAGGGCTTTATTTCCACCATGGGCTTGATAAACTAAAGCTTTGCATACACAAACTTGTGTGAAATGTCGTTGCACAAAAAAAATACAATGTTTTTTTTTCGTAATTTGATAAGTTAATAAATATACTATTTTACTAACAGCACTCAATGAGGGCTGCGTCTTTCAAAGGTATAAAATGGCACGTCTGCCTCCAGTTAGTACAACTGGTAGTTTTGCAATGTGTTGGGAGGAGAAAATGTTATTTGATCTTAAGTTTGTATCAAACTTGAGAACAACTCAGCTGAAAGAAAACGTGCTTATTTTTAACATGTTTCAAAAAGACGTGCAAACAGTCTATGTGCATAATTACACCCACGTGACTGGTTATTGTCACAAGAAGAAGACATCAAAACAAAGCAAGATGCAGAGATTGCATTTTTTTTAATCACAGTGTGAATCTTTTTTTTAATGAAAACGGAAATAATCAAAACAACATATCACTTACTCAGCATTATATTTATTTAATTTCACTTAATTTTTTTTCAACGTGAAAGTGCATACCCCTATACCCCGACCAAACCCTCATTTTAACAAGGTGTCTGTAGCATGTTTGCAGTTACTTCCTATTTACACAGTCTTAGCAAATCACCTGCAAACTGTGGTTCAGCTCCACACTCAAACTTCTAACTCGCATTACTACTCGCAGTTTGGGATCTTGCTAGATCTGCTTCTAAGTCTACCAAGACCTTCTTGGCATTAATCTAATTTGAGGTCCTGATGACAGGAAGGTCACATTAACTATCAAATCTCTTCCATCCTCTCAGAAAAGACCAAGAGCTTGCTTTCCCACCATGCTAGCATTAGCCAACTTCTGCTGGCAGGTTACAAACTCATTCTGTTGATTTATGTTGTCCAGCTGAAGTCACACCAAAGGTAATTTTAATGAAACTGTCTCTGGACAGTTTTTCCGTTTTTCCCTTCAGGTGGAGGGCCATTTTCACTCAAGATTGATTGTGTTTTTCTCGTGTGACAGAACTGATTCATCCCCCCACCCAGTGGATTTCCACAGCTTTTTATGTGTTAGACTGTAAAACTGCATGAGCAGACTGGGGTTGCACTTGGGACCAGGTTTGAAATGAATTGCCTTTGTTTCAGGACACGAATGTGCAAGGCTCTGATGTCGTATATTAAAAATCACATTTATTTATGGGGTTGTATTTTTGCAAAATTAATGTGTGTCTGCTACTAAATCCCAGGACACACCAGGATTTGCGTCACGCAATTCAAAGAACCCTGCATCACAGGACCAAATGTAGATTAATCTGCCTCCAAAGGAAGCCTCTATTAAATGCGCTTCACACTTTTAAGTATTTGAGGTTCTTTTTATGTGGCTTATTATAAAGTAGGGAAAATATCGGCGTCCTTATGATTTTATAACAAAGATCTTTCAAAATGTTTCACATGAACACACACAGAGCATCTACAGATGCAGTGAGACGGCACTGACAGTGTGTTTGTCTACAGACGAGCCAGCGATGGAGGGTCTGGGTATGACTCCCCACCTGCAGACTGGAGAGCTGCTCATCATCACCACCGTGTTGCTGCTATGGGCAGGTCAGCCTGCATTAATCTGTGTTCACACGCACTTCTGAGGATGCTCCTTTCACATTTCTAACCTCTGCTCTCTGCTCTTAGCCGTCATCGCCCTCTTCTGTCGGCAGTATGACATCATCAAAGACAATGACTCCAACGGCACTAAGGAGAAAGCCAAGCGGCCGCTGGTGCGATCCACCTCCTCCTACTACAACCCCTCGGCCGGCAGCTCTCCCCTCTACCACAACGGAGCCGTCCGCAGCAACAGGGTGACTAAACTTCCTCTCTCCTTCTATAATGCATGATCATTTCTGGCTGCGAGAAGGATTTTTTTTTGTGTCCTCTGAGGAGCCTTTTGTAGTTGCATCAGAGATCTCCTAGCAACCACAGCTGCTGCCATCATGCTAAATTTAAACAAGCAAGCTGGAAACAGGGAAGTGTTGCTGGGCTTCAGTTTAAATACAACCATCTTCATCATAACAGGTGACAAGTGTCCAGACTGCAGTGCCCCCTACTGGCCAGATGTGATTTTTTTTTCATCGCTTTTAAGCGCTCAGTTTATGTTACGATTTCACGGTGCTAAAAATGTCACTGGTGGTGCAGAAAACAAGACACTCTGACCTCCACATGGGCCTGCAGGGAGCAGCCAGCTCTGAGCTTTAAATGTCAACCCTCACAGATTAATCAATAAACCTGTGACAGGCTTCATAAACGGTGACACGAATCAGCACACTTCCTCATGTTTACCACAATCTTTTTCTTCTTTTTCTTTTTTTTCCAGCTGCACCGAGCCTCCTCCTCCATCAGCATCATCAGAGTCTGAGCACAGAGGTTGTTTTGAAGACTTTCTGCTCAGGAGCAGCTTCAGCTGGATTATCATGACAAGCGGGGGAATTTATAGACCTGCCGCTGTTGTCGAGACTCTAATTTATTGTAAAATATGAGTGAAGTGAGATGCACTCCATGTGAATGAGATTCAAATGAGAGCAAGGAGTCGAGGGGTGGAGTCAGGACGACGACTGCTGCCCTCTGGTGTTTCAGCGTGATGGAAGCAAGCTGGAGCTGCAGCCAAACTACAATATTTTCCTGCTTTCTTCTTCGATGTCAGAGACTAACGGAATATTTCCAGCATGTGTGCCAAGTCCTGTCTGCCTCAGATTCATCCACCTTCAGGAGACACACTGTATGATACTGGCTGTTTTCATCTCATCGGCTAAAGTCACATTTTAATTCCTTTTTTTTTTTTTGGTAGAAAAATGTAGTCATAGCTCCAGCTCGGCCTTCATGATCATTATGATGTTCAGCACCAACATATGTACATAGTCAAAGTGTTACTGGTGGACAAATGTCTGAATGTATGAGGTGAATCTACACTGTAAAAATTTCATAACTGGTTTAAATAAATCGATTCAAAATTTGATGTTGTTTGCATGCTTTATATTTTACATATAGCTAATGATTTATTTGATTAAAAATGGTTGACTTTTACAGCTTAACTGAAATTTAATTCAGTTCAGTTCAACTTTATTTGTATAGCGCCACTTCACAACAATGTTGTCACAGGGTACTTTACATACACGAATCAACCTACACATCATTTTAAGCTAATTCATACATATCCTATAACAGAAACCAACTGATTGCATCGAGTCATGACTTCGATCCAATCCCCCATCCTGAGCTGCACGAGGCGACAGTGGGAAGGAAAAAACTCACCTTTAACAGGAAGAAAACCTCCAGCAGAACCCGGCTCAGGGAGGGCAGCCATCTGCCTCGACTGGTTGGGGTGGAGAGGACAGGAAAGACAGATCAACATGTACAACTTAATCAGGAAGACCTGCGGAAAAAAGGAGATATAAATTAGAGATGGCAATATTGGCATATATTTATACATTAAATCTACAATTCTGCCTTATTTCCAGTGTAGGCAAAAAAAAGATCTACATAATAATAATAGAGACTATTGCTGCTTTTTACAGAATTTAAAATCTAATTCTAAGATGCTGCAGCTTATTTTTAAAGTTTCGAGCCATTCCTGGCTTGTACTGCAAGGAAAGGAAAAGCCCTTCATCAATTTTCTGTTTCTCCTTTTCCTTTCTTTCACTTTCTAAGCTGATCACCTGATGGTTTTGTGAGCTTTGTAAGTCCATCTGTTTATTAGTCGCTCAAGTGGAGAAACATCACCATCAGCCATAGGTAGAAGAAGGGCGGAGCCTCTGTGACGTCACCCGTGGGTTTCTGAAGAACCAAATTGAAGCTCATTGGGTGGTTCTTAACATCGCCATCTTGGCAGCGTCATGCGTGTCTTTTCTTTCCCAGAAAATACAAAAACATGCAAAGAGGTAGAGCTGAGAGGGGGGCTATGAGCGTGGGGGTGGATGATTGACTTTTAGCAAACTCCAACCTGCCTTTAGCTGAGAGCTATCCAAGCTACCTTTTTTCAGGATCTTCCTTTCACTTGTGCACCGTCACTCAGAACGTTCCCCAGGAGCTTTCTCCTTAGAGCCAAAGCTAAACTTCCTGCCCAATGCATAACCGGAGCTGGAAGTGAAACCTACTGGGAAATGCAAAGGTCTTGCTGGTTCATATGCTGAAACATGGTGAAACAGGAAACTTTGGGGACTGGGAGTCAAAATTACACACATTCTGGAAAAAGTTTTAGCCAGGTTTCAGACCATAGGGAAGTCATAAAGAAATATAAGTTTGCACACTAGTAGTAGCTTCTGATGTAGTTTATTCACCAACAACTAGTGACGCTTTGAGCCAAGACCCTTTCTCAGACTTGGGGGTCTTGACTCGATTCTCAATTCAAACAGATTTTCGATTCCTAATCATTACACTTCAGAAACAAGGTCCTCATTTCCCAAGTAACGTCATTCTTCTATAAGCTAGAAAGAACTGAGAAATTATTAGGGCTAATTCAATTTTAACTGCGACGTGCAAAACTTTTCTGCTGGTCCTTTATCTTCATTTCAGTTGGAAAAAAAAAACAACAATAGCCAAACCTTCATTCTGCTGCTGTAATGCCAAGGAAGACAAGTAAAAAGATCATAAAAATGACAACATTTTATAATGGATTTTTTTTTTTTTTTTTATATATAAAAAATTTGATTTTTAAACAAAATTATCAATTTTAAAGTTGTGAAACAAAAAAACTGAAAAAGCTGCAGTTCCATTGAGTCAGATGTCAGTCATGGACAGGCATGTATAAAGTACTAGAAATCAAGACTCAAGTAAAAGTACAAGTACTCTATGAATGAAGTTACTTGAATAGAAGTTGAAGTGTTTTTGAACTGCCCCAGTTAAGTAGAAGTACTAAAGTACTCAACATTTTTTGTAGTTAAGTATTACAAGTAGTTTATTTTAAAATTTTTACTCAAGTACTTAGTTCATTGTGTTGTGTAGTTATTTAAGACAGACTACCTAACCCAGTAAGTATACTCTAAATGTTTTTTTTTATGTAAAGACATCTCTCTTCATCTATAACTTTTGGCAACTAAAGGCAAGTCGGCCACTTATAAGCTAGTTCTTCTGTGAAAACCAAAGTAATTAGTATTGTTGATTCCCCTGCAGCCGATGTGTCCCTTTGGATCTGGGATCCCTCTTCCGAAGACTCACTCACACACACACGCGCACACACAACCATAGTTTTATACGGTTATGTTGCTTACTTATAAAGCACAAGAGACATATTATGTTGCTGCTAACTTGCTGCGTGACGCTCCTTCATTCCCGCTCAACAAAGCTGCCAGAGATCCTTTTGCTAGAGGCAAGAGGTCCCACTCTTTTTATTTTAACTGGCATGAAGCTGAAACTTAACGCACTTACGTACAGAGATTGTCTATACCGACACACATTGCATTCCAACAACTGTCATGGATTTAAACTAATTACTAATGTGTTTTTTTTGTATTGTTAAATGTGCTAAATGTATCGGAGTAAAAGTAGTGATCCAAAATATGTAGCGGAGTAAAAGTGAAAGTAGGAGAGAAAAAGTAATACTTCAATAAAGTAGAGATACCACATTTTACTACTTAAGTACAGTAGTGAAGTAGTTCTACATCGTTACTATACGTCGTTGGTAGTAGATGTGCTTTCTATAAGCAGAATGATGCAGGAGACGATATTGTCAGTCTGGTTTAGATGAGTACATTTTCAAAGGGCTTAGTTATCTATCGTAACGCAACTGAGCAATACCACTGGAAAGCCCGGGGCTAGTTTGAGCTATATAGCTGACACAAACCATGAACTCTGAACTCAGCACTGCCCACTAGCTGAAGAACTGACTCAACAATGATGGCAACGTAAAAGATGTGTGGAACTATGAAGAGGGACACGTAAGACAACGTTTGAAATGGACGGATTTATTTATGTAACAAAGAGAGCATGAATGGGCCTTAAGGCCTGTGATATACTTGCTACTGTCAATGCGTGTACCTATGTATCATACCACCAATGTGCTTTCAGTGTACCTTAGGCATGTGGGCTGTGTACATTAACACAAAGTAATGTGTGCAATATTTACTTGAACGCTAGAAGTGCTTATACTAACAGGAGCATGAACACAACATCGGAGGTAAAGACAATGGCGGATAGATTTGAAGTGCATCTTTCTGACCTTGTTCGCACCGGCATTCATCTAATGGCTCCTCCTTGTTGCACAGGGACAAACACTCCTGCCTAGTTAGCAACAGATTAGTAAACTGCTGTTTACCGAAATGCCATGGCAACACAACATTACCGGTGGATTCACCCTTTCAATAGTTCTGGATGCTAGTGATGTAGGCTGCCCCCTAGTGGTCACCTCCAGTATTGACCGTTTTGGCAACAGCATGTTTGCATTGTTGCAAGTTTATACACAGATGTAGCTAAATGTTGCCATGTCCACAAAATGAACACATCAAGTATATCCCAGCCTCAAGTCTGCAACAATGCTTCAGAAATTATGTCATCTAGATAATGTTGTTGATTTGCACAAAACATATCAAAACAAAAGGATTAATTGTGTGATTGTTTTGGTAAAAAAAAACAAACAAACAAAAAAAAAAAACCCACCTTATCTCTGTATTCCCGGGAAAGCAAATAGAAATTTGCTAATTTGGCAAAGCTAATAATTTCCTTTAAATCGTAGGCAATTTGTATATGCATGTTTCAGGATAGGCTCATTTTAATTTTTTTTCATCTAAATAAATGAATGAAGGATTTTCCGTGATACATCAAATGTCTAAGTTTCCACATCTAATGTTTTGCTTATGTTCTATCTTGGACAAGATATGAGTTTATGGCATTTATCTGGATTAATTTGTTTTTATTTTTAAAATTTATGCAGCATCACAACTTATTTGGAATCCGGTTTGACAGCTTAATATTAAACTGGTTGGTCCAAGCAATCCTGCCATAGAAATGTGATTTTATTCAGCAAAAATATCTATTTTAAGTGTTAAAGAACAGAAAAACATTTCCATCACATATCATCATCTGGACTGTATTTTTTTTAGTTAGGAAGAGTGTAAAAAAAACATTTTTTCATAGACTTTGAATAATTTATTTTTGTCTCCATATGTCCATATGAATGGAAGTATAATACGTCACTGTTCACACAGATTTTTTTTTAAAGGGGGATGTGTAGTTCGAACAGCAGATGGCGTCTGAACTCCACCCAATGTAGCTTCAGTTTCCCGCGCTGCAACCCCACTGATGTGTCTGAATGTGAGGAAGGCAGACTTGGGAAAACATGAGATTCTAAAGCAACTTCATGCTTGCAAACACTCTCAGCTTCAGATCAGATCTGTGCTGTTGCAACGAGGTAAGCTGTGCATCTGTTTCTGCTTCATTTGAATGCAGGAACATATCACTCTTCACCCCACAGGGGTCCTGTTTGCAGCTTTTAAGACTTCCCAGTTCAGAGTTCGCAGGAAGGACTTCCACCTTAGGCACTCCTCGACCTTCAGAGTGAACAGTAAAATATGCTCCTGCCACGTTGCGTTTCTTCCTTCTCCCCAAACAAAAGGCAGAGGAGTGGAGGAATCCTTGGCAAGGTGTGAGGTAAAGGGCAGGTCGCCCTCGCCGACAGACTGAAATATCACAACCTGCCCGGGGCTCGTCATCCTCCATGATGGTCGGAGAGTTTGTGAC
Source organism: Telmatherina bonti (assembly GCF_933228915.1). Classification (NCBI taxonomy): domain Eukaryota; kingdom Metazoa; phylum Chordata; class Actinopteri; order Atheriniformes; family Telmatherinidae; genus Telmatherina; species Telmatherina bonti. The sequence goes on from NC_136633.1 coordinate 12,178,748, forward strand.
AAGTTAAGGGGGGGTAATATGGAGGGAGGGAGACGTGATGGGGGAACAAGATCGATGAAGTGCTTTTGACTGAATCATCGACTGAGGTTTAATCCCTTTCTTTCATGTAGCACAGCCTCTGCCATCCTTTGAGTCCTTTTCCTGCAGCTACTGGGACTCGTTGGGAGTTAATGAGATTTTAATCTGTCATATATAACTGCACCCTCCACAGTGACATTTAAAGAAGTCATTAAGGTCTGGCTTTACAGGCTCTTTGCTTCCCAACAGAAGGTTCTTTACAGTAAGTTCGGAGTTGAGATCCTTCATTCTCTCTTTTTTATTTGATCCCATGAATAAGATTTAGCAGTGATGAAATCAACAACCTGGACTCTGGTAGTCCTGTATCTGGAAGTTCGGGTTCATCTCTGTTTAATGTTTACCAGTATAGCGGTTGACTTCTGATATATTTAAAATGGGAGTACAATTCAGTCTCTACTTTGGATGCAAAGCAACCGCATTCTCCAAAGAACTGAGGTTCTTCAGACCTTTGATGCAATCATTCAGTAGTCTAAACCGATATATCATTTTTTTGGCTGTTCAAGTTGGGTCAACAACAGTTCTAGGATTTAGCTACTCTGGACCTTTTGTACATTAAGCTTTCCGCTCATTACTGTTGATGATGGATCAGAAAAAATCAGAGAAACACACCAGGAACATACCTGCTCCCTCCATTTTTACGCACTTATAAATCTTCGTTTTGGTTGACAGATTCAACTCTGAAGCTCATATAAGGTCTGAGGTCTGTAAACGCTCTCCTGCAAGCAGATAAAGAATCAGTTTGGGTCTTTATAGTGAACCACCTCCAGTATGTTGGTTAGTTTTACAGTTTCAATCTCACACACCTATTCCAGTAATGCCATCATGGCTCCTCCTTTAGTCTTACTGGCATCTGATTGGGAACCGTGATTATTTACATGTAGTGAAATGTCTTGTAATAAAGGGGTCCTCGTGTGTCTTTCATTCCAACCATGCAACTCATACAGAAGCCCTCTACGCACTGTAGGAGCCCTCTGGTCCCACCTAAATAGCCTTCTCCATTGTCAGCCAAGGTTCCTGACAGACAAACTCCCTTAAAGGCACAACATGCCTTGTGGCTGAAAAGCAGTTTTTTAACCTTCCTCATTGGTGGTCAACAGGAAAATGTATTGATTTTCTAAACGACTGGATCCATGCCTACAGGTGTGGGAACTTTGAGGACCCAAACCTCCAATGTACAGCTTTAGTTCTTTGTAATAACCCTTTAACATATTGAGCCACTGAGCCAGAGACAAAGCTTTAACCTTTAATACTTTTCATTCCTGCCTCTGCATGTTAAGCTTTATATTCCTGATTAAACCCATAGCTAACTTTCTGACCATTGAACCATCAAGCTTAACCTTAGAACTAATGGAATAGACCAAAAACAAGCTATGCTGGTAAGACGGTTATTGTAGTCTAGTCTGTCTAGAGTCAACAGAAGCAGGTGATGCAGAGGCTGGTGAACTGGGCACACAGGCTAACGGTGTAAAGGATATCCCTGAACCTGGAAATTCAGCAACACACAAATTAGATCTTAACAAGGTTTGGTTTATTACAGTTGCTGCACATCATGATGAGAATCTCCCGTTCCACCACGTCCCGAAGCTGCTCTGTTGGATGTAGATCTGGTGACTGTGGAGGCCGTTTGAAGACGGTGAACTCATCGTCATGGAGATGATGTGAGCTTTGTGACATGGTGCATCATCCTGCTGGAAGCTTCCATCAGAAGATGCTACACTGTGCTCAGAAAGGGATGGACATGGTCAGCAGCAGGACTCAGGCTGTTAAGGTTAAACCATGCTATGATGGTGTGGAGCTGAACTGGAGACTCATCAGACCAGCAACGTTTCTCCATCTTCTATTGTCCAGTTCTGGTGAGTCTGTGTGAATTGTAGCCTCAGTTTCCTGTTCTTACTGACAGGAGGGAACCCGCTGTGGTCTTCTGCTGCTGGAGACCATCTGCTTCCAGGCTGGACGGGTTGTTTGTTCAGAGATGATGTTCTGCAGATCTTGGTTGGAACCAGTGCTTATATAACTTCCTGTTGTCTTTCTGCCATCTCCAACCAGTCTTCCCATCCTCCTCTGACCTCTGACATCAACGAGGCATTTTGGTCCAGACCTCTGCTGCTCGCTGGATATTTTCTCTTCTTCAGACCTTCTCTATAAACCGTAGGGATGGTTGTGTGTAAAAATCCCAGCAAATACTGAGACATACAAATATTTCAGGTTCAAAGTCACTTTAATCCATTTTTTTTCTTCTTCTTTTTTTATGCCTGTCTCATCATCCAGAAAGCTTTAAATAAAATTCCATATGAAAAATATTGGACTTCATCTAAACACTGCCCCCTTGTGGTTATTATTTTCTGACACCCCATTGGGAAATACACCTTTAAGTGGGAAACCTCAACAATCCCAACAAATCTTCAAAGTTACACAAGTTTCATCTCGTAACAACAGAAGGCTGTTTAAACGTCATCTATTGCCACATTCCCCAGTCAAAGCCGGCGACATTCAGCTGAATGGCTGCACAGAATCCACTGTGAAAGGCACTTTTGTTCCCAGACAGCAACACATCATGAACATAATCCGAAGAAGGAAGACATTAGCTCTTCAGAAAGACGTGTCCATTTCCACCGTGTAGGAGGAATCAGAAGTAGCTGCTATCACTAAACACACTGGAGCTGCTTTTCTCACTCCAGTCACGGAGACATCTGGTCTGACCAGTCGGTCGCACATTGAAACAAAGACGCCTTGTTTCAGACGGGGAAAAAAGGAAATTTTTCTATATCAATGATAATATTCCTCTTCTTTGAGGAAGAATGTCAAGTTCTGAGTTGATTGGCAGGTTTCCATTGAAATACAACTCAAAGAGATTCCTGTGTGTGCACTGTCAGGCACAAAGCCTGTGAATGACCCAGGTAAATGTCAGGACACCTTGCAGAATGGTGTTTTGTTCCATGAAGGAAGTTCAAGAGTAGCCCAGAAAGGTCTGAACCATTATTTCCCCTGGTAAAGTTGAGGTTTTTTTTTCATTTCAGGACACTATAAAAGTCCAAGATAATACCCCAAGAGGGAGGTCTGGTTGTTTTAGAGCCTCCATGCTTTAAAAACACTGTTTTAATGAGTTATTTACAATTAGTCAAATAACAAAATAACACCAAATACAGATTTATTAAAACCAGCCAGTTCTCCTACTTTCCCTCTCCCATATCAATATCTGAGCTTTCCTTCCTCACAAGAGGTCGATGTGATTAATGTCTTGAGCCATCGGTTAATTAACATCTTATTTACCATAATTATTGTGCTGTGGAGGTGAATGCTGAGCGCGTTGTCTCGGAGATGTCTGGTCCCAGCGCTCTTACTCACACCTCTAATTAAAACTCATCAAAACATCATTATTTTGTGACTTGTTTGTGGAAACTGGGAGAATAGTTGATAATTCCCAGTTATTCATCTCTAATTACCGATGCAGCCATGTGAGCTTATTGGCTGGAGAGCGTTTCAACACCAAACTACATGTTGTTTTAGCTCCGTGTCCTTGTAATTATCCCCATTATGTAGCAAGAACAGGTTTTGTTGCAGATAGCAGCCGGGTGAATCTGATAAAAAACAATGTGTTTGGGTTTTAGAGTTCCTTCTGAACTAAAAACGGAAGTAAATCGGAGGAAGAAAGTAGCTGATATCTCTACAGATGCTCTCACATTTTTCCATTAGCGAGCAGACAGATGATTCGGTGTGGTTGGCATCAGCATCCTAATCCTCCAGAGCAAAAAAAAGAGGTGCAGTAGTGACCATAACCAACCAGATTTGTCCCATTATTCATGGCAATTAATTGCTTCCTGGTCCTCGCGGCCTTTCCCGGGAAGACGTCTCCGCTGCAGATTGTAACGTGAGCGCGGGACTTAAAGCTGTCACTCAAACCTGGCTGTGACCTTTCAGAAGAAAAGGCCGGTTTTTTTTTGTTTTTTTTACAGACAGTTTGCAGGAGTCGACTGTATGAAGGTTAATCTGTGTGTGTGTGTGCTGAGAACCAACCCCAGCGAGGATAGTTCAGCTTGCTGCAACATGACACCGTGTTACACTGTCAGACACAAAAGGCGGCATCTAACAGGTAACTAAATGCTCCTAAACTGTTTGCTAAAAATATCCACAAGCAGGCTGAGGAGTTTTATGAGTGACATGCGGATGCCGAGTGTGTCGTATTTAGATGACACTGACAAGTAATCAGCAGGTAACTGATGATGCAGATCATGTGATGTGATCTACACCTTCTGAGGATGTAAAAAGTGAACAACTGAGAGTAAATTGATCCAGTCTTTTGTCTAAACGTTGTGTCAAGTTGCCTTTAGCTTAGCTTAGCTCAGCCTGAAGACTGGAAACGGCGGCCTCTGCTTAGTACTGCTAAGCAAAGATATAAAACAGGACATGTTGTTCTGTTCTCTGATTCATGAATTATTAAAAAGCAATGCCACATTTTTTCACATGCAGAGACACTTTTCCTTGTCTTTAATAACATTTGACATTTTATTTAGTTTATTTATTTGATGTATTCTATAAAAATATTCCTAAAATAATATATTGTCATTTTATTAGAATAAAAATATTCCATAAAAATGGACTATTATTGTCTTTATCATTGAGGTAAAGTTGGTAATCACATGATTGTGTATATATGAAGTTTTGTACTATATTTGTTTATTGTTTAGTGAGTGGCAGGCAGTGTGTTGGGTGACTAATGTTACTGTAATGTTAACGTAATTTTGTTGCATTTTTATCCTTCCCCCCTTTAGGTTCTTTTTTCCCAACACCCTCCCATCCTTCCGCATGTCATCTTTTCTGCATTTTAAGGCAGCTCCGGTTAAAATAAAACTGGCTGCAGGGTCTAAGTATCAGTTCGTTCTGTAAACTTGTCAAATGTAAATGTCTGTATGTCTAACTTTGGACGAGCTGACTCTTGAATTTCCCCTCTTGGATAAATAAAGTATCTTTGATTTGATTGATTTGATGTCCACTGAAGTGGCAAAATTGAAAATATTCCATCCTCAGTCATGAATATACTAGAAAAAAAAAGCCTTTAAATAATTTCCACTGCAGTGGACATGACTGGTTAAAGGGTTGAGATGATTTTTGCTTTGTTTTTGTGTGTATGTGTGTGTGTGTGTTCATAAAACAGCTGTGTGAGTTCTAAAACACCTCGATGCATGGCAACGTCGCTGCAGTTGAAGCAGTCTCCCTTTCAGACTTTATTTAATCTCACAGTGGAGAAATTCAGTTGTTTCAGCAGCTTTTAGTGTGGAATAAAGTGTAGGAAGCTACAGAAAAAAAAAAAAAAAGCATCACAACAAGCATAAATATACATTTTTACTTTCAGCAGGCTGTTAGTCCATGATATGCCTCAAACGAAGACTGAAGCGCTGCCCGTGATCCTGCCGTAAACATAAACAGTCAAGGACAATGTTTATTTGTATCAAGACACAAACATGAGTGACCATTTTTTTTTTTTTTTTTTTTTTTAAAGAGTCTATGTTACACTAACCAGCCGATTCATTGGATACACCTGTTTTATTGTTTCTTAATAAAAATAGCTAATCAGCCAATCACACGGCAGCAACTCAAGTCATGTAGACATGGTGAAGGTGACTAAAGTTCAAACTGAGTGTTTCCTGGGATTTTCACACACAACCATCTCCAGGGTTTACAGAGAAGATCTGGAGAAGAGGAAATATCCAGCGAGCAGCAGATGTCTGGACCAGAATGTCTCGATGTCAGAGGCGACTGGGCAGACTGGTTGGAGATGATGGAAAGGCAACAGGAGCTTTTGTTTGTTTATGTTCCTAACATTTAACCTCCACAGTCTGAGTCCTGCTGCTGACCATCTCTTTCTGAGCACAGTGTAGCATCTTCTGATGGAAACTTCCAGCAGGATGATGCACCATGTCACAAAGCTCGCATCATCTCCACCATGACGATGAGTTCACTGTCCTCCAACGGCCTCCACAGTCACCAGATCTACATCCAGAAGAGCAGCTTTGGGATGTGGTGGAACGGGAGATTCTCAGCATGATGTGCAGAAACTGTGTGATGCTTCATGTCAACATAGAGCAAAATCTCAGGAATGTTTCCATCATGTTGAATCGATGACACCAAAAATTAAATCAGTTCTTATGCTAAAAGTGGGTCCAACCCTGTACTAGTGAAGTGGACTTGGTGAGGTTTTTTTTCTCTTCTAATCATCTAAAAGATCTTCAGAATAACAAAGTCCAGACTAAAGTCGGTTTTCCACCCAACAAATAGACAAAGTGACTCAAACAACCGGTTTGGATTCAGGTAATGTTGATTCTCCTCACTGACATCACAGCTACCGATATGTACTACATACTAATGCTCAGTAAGACTGGCACATGTCAAAGAGAAAAGCATGAGCAAAATCAGAGGAGGCTGCTCTTTTTTCAGCCAGAGTGCTTTAAAGAGCAAAAGGCTAAAATAAAGGTGAAGAGGAGCAGCAGAGATGTCTAAAGCAACACGGTGTTTTGCTTTTATCTGCTAACATTCAAACCTTTTCAAATGTTTCTCCTCAGTAAGAAATGATCAACCACTAAATAAGCTCATTTTATACAACTTAGAGAAAATTTAAAATTCAATTATTTTTTTAAATTAAAATAAATGAGAAGAAATTATTAATCTCAGAGAGAAATTGCAATTTTTTTTTTAGTTTAAAAAGAAAAACTGCAGACTTTAACTTCGCATAGTTACTGCAATAAAGCTGCTTTTTGGGTTTTGAAACATGACATTATTTTACCGGATGATTTAATAAAACTGCTTGTAGTTGCACAGAGATGCTTTCTCTCCATATTTTCACAGGCGCTCACATCACTCTTCTCCACCGTTACGACGCCACTTTTGACTGACTTTAACAAAAAAAAAAAAAGGCACAAAACCGCGACAAAGCCCTGAGCAACCAGATCCATTTAATGAGATAACTGGATTGTTTTCGCTGCTGCTGGGGAACATGACTCTTTTTGAGCCTGGATGAAGCTGTAATTTCATCCAAACAAGACAAACTGTAGCAATGAAATCGTTCAGTCCATGAGAGACTGCTGCAGGGCGGCGCTGGTCGCTTGAAGGGTCATCAGCGTGGAGGTATTGTAGTCCAGGTCCCATGTGACCACAGCGTGACACACACTCCAGCAGAAGCTACAGGGAGGACACTTGTGGAGGGACTGTTGGCAACATGAGGGTTAAAAAGTCGAACACCTGCAGTTTGTGGATATAAATCATGAAGGCAACAAACTGCTCCTGAACATAAAAATGAAGATGTGCTGACATGTTGCATGGAAGATGATTTAAGTCCCTGTGTATAAATATTAGGGGTGGGAAAACCGAATCGGAAAATAGAAAATCTGGGTTTTATTGCTTCACAATTTTAAAATAGATTTTTTGTTTAAAAAAAAAAAAAATTAAATTTTTTTTTTCCAAATAAAAATAATCCATTGCAAAGTTTTTATCTTTTTTATTGTTTTTATTTATCTTTTAACATGTCTGCTTGGGCAATATAGCAGCAGAATGATGATCTAGCTACTGTGTTGTTTTTCCACAATGAAGTCAGGAAAAATGACGAGCGAAAAAAAAAAAAGTTTCATCCGTTTTCTTTTGTTTTTAATCTACAAAAAATTAGCAATATCAAAGAATTGTTAGAATCGCAATTTAAATCGAATCGGGACAAAAGCATATCGTCACAGCCCTAATAAATATATGTTTATATTTATTAGTTTGATTGTAGTTAAAACTGAAAGAAGGCTGACTGGGCAGGAGGTTGCTTCAGGGGGCTTTGGTGGTCCCAGTTACTGGTGCGATTTTCATTTTCATTTATTTTTTTTTATTTAACAGGGACAATGTACATCAGCAGTAATCCCAGAGAAAATATGCCTCGTACCAGATTATAGCTCTCAGAACTCATTTCCATCTGGAGTCCCTGGACTAAGAAGACACACAAACAGGAATTAAACACAAAACAGTGCAAAAAGATACAAAAGTTCAACATTTCATAATAAAACAGTAAAAATGACCATAGTTAAAAAGTGCATCTGTGCACTGTAACTATAAAAGTGCACTGTGAAAGCCCTGTCCCCTGTGAAGTGCACTACAGGATACACACCATGGAGTGCTGACATATCTGTGCATTTAAAATGTTTGTTTCTGTACAGATTACTTTAAATTTTTTGCGTACTTTAAGTTCAGCAGGAAGTTTATTCCACTCTGTTATTGTTTTAAATAAAAATGTTCATTGTCAAAATGTTGGTTTTGTTTTTGGTATGGCACATTGTCCAGCTGTCGTCGATGATCCTACAACCTAAACTGGAAAGTCCAGTTCAACAAATTTAGCAGTCGGACAGACAGTCAGATACGTGCAATATAGCTAAATAAAATCAAATAATTTGGGGTGAGACTTGAGCGCTTTTATTACGATGAATTCATTTATTAGAGCAAAACTAATGTGGTGAAAAATGAGTGATTTAATAGCAGAATGTTTGTCGGCGTTTCTGCACCGATCACACTCATGCACACAGTGCACTCCGCTAAGGCATTAGCATCTTTGGTGCTTTATTCATCCATTTTTCAGATCCACTCAGCGATTCCATTTTTTTTTTTAAAAAGTGACTACTTACAGTTTTGCCATCTTTTTCTGCTGATATTGGAGACTTTTGGTGAGTAACGTGAGAACACGTATCATTTACGTTCCGTTAGCAGCAGAAAAACAATGAAATATTTCAGACAAAAACTAATTTTTAGCTTCTGATACTTTGATGTTCAAACAACCAGCATTAATATTTGTCTAAACTGTAAAGAAATATGTCTTCTTGTTATTCTTTTGTAAGTTTTCTTTCTTTCTTGTCATTTCCAGTGGTTATAAAAAACTGTTGATGTTCAACCAGTTCTTGGAGATGTAAACGTAATTAGCAGCCAGGAGGTGGGAGAGACAAAAAAAAGCTGCCACTCAGTTTGCTGTTTTTACGCCAGTTTTTTTTTCATGCATTCATAATTTTCAGTCGTTAAACAAAACTTAATGTCAAAAGCTTCTAAAAAAAAAAAAATACATTTCAGCCATTGTGCAAACAATTTATCTTAAAGTGTATGGAGAGGTTTTATTTTAGATATATCAGTACTAGAAAGTTATCGCCTATAGTATTTTTACAATTTCTAACAAAGATCTCTATGGAAACCACATAAATGCTGCTTTCAGGGAAGGAAGAATCTATGTGACATATGTGCTTAATTCTTTTTTATTCCTATTTTTCTTCACAAGCAAAGTTTTTAACTCTTACTTTTTTTTTTTTTTTTTTTTTAATATCTGTCTACTGTTAAAATTAGATTAAAAAAATTAAATATGTTACACGTGCAAACATGCAAGAAATATGTATAAAAATACCCCCAAAACAAGAAACTACACGAGTTATTTACCCAAAATACCAAAGTTAGGAAGGAAACAGAATATGATAAATGAAATCCTAAAAAAGGACAAAAGTAATGTACGACCAGTTTAAACATATTTCTTTATGTAATAAATGTTATACATTATGTTGACATTTTGATGAACATGAGAAGCTTTGTGGGAAATGTTGAGTGTCATGTTGAAGGCACATCAAGGCACATTTTATACATTCTTACAACAAAGTGAATTTTCAATTGTGTACAAAACAAGTTATTACACCATTAAAAATGTTGCATAAACAATAAAAGAGCAGCAAGCATGCAGGTTTACAAACCAGTGCGCCATTACACTGGCTCGATGAGCATCAGTACAAATTTCAGATCTCTGCACTCAACGACAAGCACAGAAATAAACACTTTCATTTACAAAACTAAGCTTGTAGCATGCTTTTCTACACGTTATAAAATCTGTAAGACAACTATGCTATTTTTCCCTTTTGTAATATATTTAAATGACAGATCAAGTAAAATAGAAACAGCTGCAGTAAAATAAAGGAATAAATAATCAATAAAAAATTACTGTAAGCAAATTAGAGATGCTAAAGCTGGAAACCTTGTAAACGTCAGAAGGAACTGCAGCTTGCAGGCAGTGCAATAGTCAGAATAAAACACGGTAGAGGGGATAACCTAAAGTCTGCAGGAGTGTTTGAAATGCCCTTAAAGTCTTTAGTGCTTGTAAAACAAATCTCATGTTAAGTTAAATCCTTTCAGGTCCTTGTTTACTCAGATTGATTTGAATTCTTGCCTGCAGGCGGCATCAATGAAATCAATTAGAGATGTCCGATATTATCGACATAATATTATAGTCCAATATCAACATTAAAATGTGATATCGGAAATGATCGGTGTTGGCTTTTACTTTTTTATGAGACATTTACAGAACATGCATTGATTACATATTAACTTCTTGAGCTACGTCTCCTCTAACTCTAAATGACAAAATGCTAGAAATTTCATGTATGTTTTTGAAATATTTGTGTTTGTTTGGCACAACTCACTTTAAAAATATCAGTATTGGTTTATATCTTCATTTGAAATTAAAAGTTGGAAAAAAAAAATCAGTATATTGGATATCAGTTTAAAAAAAAAAAAGCCAATATCAAATGCCCCTAAAATCCATGTATCAATGTTTAAATGCAACCTGGACTGTGAAGGTTTAAATACAACTGTTGGCTAATTTAAAACTACGAAGCATCGATCAGTGGGAGAATACGGAAAAATATTTTTGAAGATTTGATATTGAACTGGCCTGATAGAAACAAAGATGTCGCATGGAGTTCGCCAAGGCTCTGTATCAGACACCCTACTGTTTAGCATCTACATGCTCCCACAGGCGCGGATCACTTCAGTAACTGGATGTGCCAAAATTTTGTCCTCCATTAAATAAAGTTAAATCTGAAATTGTTGAATATGGATCACCTAAAGAATGATTCCCAGTTATAAAAAATAACGGATTAAGCCAAAAATCTTGGTTTCATTTTGGACTCTGACTTAAATTTTAACAGCATTTACCAAATCATCAATTTACCTCCTGAAGAATGTGTCTGGAATTAAAGGACCGATGGATGTTAATTTTTCTTTTTCATTCTGGAAACTATAAATTGATTGCCAGGAGGCTTTATGGACAACTTGCCTTAAAGTTGTAACAAACTGTTTTAAGGTCAATTTCATCAACATGAAAAGACTCGTATTCATCTATATATTGAATAAATATTTATTCATTCCCTGAGCCGGGTTCTGCTGGAGGTTTTTCTTCCTGTTAAAAGGGAGCTTTTTCCTTCCCACTGTCGCCTTATGCAGCTCAAGATGGAGGATTGGATCGAAGTCCTGATTCAATACAATCAGTTGGTTTATATTAGCTAAGCTATTCATAAATTGGCTTGAATCGATGCGTTTGTAAAGTGCCCTGAGACAACTTTGTTGTGAAGTGGTGCTATGCAAATAAAACTAAATTAAATTGAATTTATACACAGCAAATGTGCATAATAGAGCTGATGGCTTGTTGGGTTTGTCTGTGTAAAGTTGAGAGGAAAGCATCACTTTTTGTTTTAACTGTAATGACCCACTTATAAGTTAAAAAAAACAAGAAAAGGGGAAGAAAAACTCCACCAACATCCACCTTAAATTAAAATAAGAGAGAAAAAGGAAAACAAAGCAGTTAAATAACATAACAGATCCACTTTAACCCTCAGCCTCTAATATGCATGTTTTAGCTGAGATGGCACATTCATGTTTTACATACTGTAAGTCGCATATTTTAAATAAAGACAGAACTACATCCAAAAAGGTGACGTGCTTCCATTCAATTTCAGTGTAATATGAGCTTCAAGCAGCAGCTACAAACCTTTTACACTCTACAACGCCACCCATTCATTGTCTTAACGGCTTAGTCCAAGTAAAGGTTGCAGAAAGCTGGAGCCTTTCCCAGCAATCACTGGGCGAGAGGCAGGGTGCAGCCTGGACAGGTCACCAGTCTCTACAATTCCAGTATTAAAAAAAAGTTTTAATGCTGATTATTTTCAGCCAACAGTAGTTTTAACAAACAATTTCTTACCAAAAAACATTCAGGTTGTTAGGATTTTATGAATACATAAAATAAAGAATAAATCTCTGTTGATCTCTGAATATTTAAACATCAGTGTTTATCGTGTTAAAAAGGAGTGTTTAACTACAAAGATGATGTCATACTGGTTTGTTTTAAAGACTGTACAAAACATTTCCAGCTGTCAGAGGCACCAGATGCTGACAGTCATTCAATCATTTAATACTCTCTCACCCACAACATACAGAGAGGTGTGTTTTATTTGGCCAAATTCACCCTGCTTTGTGCTTGAATATTGTATTGTCATTCAAATAGATCCATTTGCATACTTTTTTTTTATCTTAAGGGATGCTGTTGGTTTTGTCAGCATCAGCTTTAGACTCCACCTCCACTTCGGTCCACCGTCACTGGTCCTCTCTGCTCCAGCGTCTCCTCGGCTGTTTTCATGAGAATGGCCAGGCGGCTGTCTGAAACTTGTCCTTTCTTCACGGCGCTCATCAGCTGCAGAGAAGAAGACCGATATCAGGAGTGTATGACTAATGTCTCGGTCTCAAGATTAAAAAGGTAAAAAGAAACATTCTTTAGTGTTAAGATGGGATTATTTGGTAGAAAACCAGCAGACTATGAAACAATGAATGTGTCTGGTCTGCCAGGTCTCACCACTGTTTTTTTAAAGTTAACCATAGCTTCCTGTTGGACTGACTGGGAAAATAGGGTGGAAATCTCTGGACAAGCTCTGAATTAGTTTGAATCCGACCATATTTTCGGGGCCATAAAAGTCTTTTATTTTCTCCAAAATAGACAGAATGCCTTATTATGCGGTGCGCCTTATGTGTACACCGGGTTCCAAAATATATAAATTAGAGCTGTGACGACATGCTTTTGTCCCGATTTGATTCCGATTTTTTGGGTGCTGATTCGATTTAAATTGCGATTCTCACAATTCTTTGATATTGCAGATTTTTGTCGATTAAAAACAAAATAAATCTATAAAACTTTTTTTTCCTTGTCATTTTTCTTCATTTCAATGAGGAAAAAACAACACAGTAGCGAGACCATCATTCTGCTGCTATAATGCCCCAGAAGACAAATAAAAAGATCAACAAAAAAAGACAATAAAAATGACAAAATTTTATAATGCATTCATTTTATTTATATGAAAAAAAAAGTTTTTTTTAAACAAAAAAAAAAAAATCATTTTAAAATTGTGGGGGAAAAAAAATCCAGATTTCTGATTTTTCTATTTGATTTTCCCACCTCTAATATAAATGTTGTTGTGTGACTTTGATGAGCGCTCCGCTTGTCTGACAGAGGGAAGTATGAGAACGTTAAAGGGAGAAGTGTGGGCGTGAAATAGCACCCGTAACTGAGACTGTGCCTTTTAATTGTTTCCAACTAGTAACAACAGGTTTACCCAAGAGGAGCTCCCCAAGGCTTTGTTTTGGGCCCCAGTTGTTCAACATCTACATGCTCCCACTAGCTTGGATTACAGAAGCAACCAAATAAAACCTTTATTGCTTTATTGCTTGGATGCGCTGAAATTTTCATCAGCTACATAAACAGATTAGAAACGGTTGTCTTTGGAGTCAAAGATGAAAATCTGAGGAGCAGAGCTCAGCTGCAGTCAGAAATGTTAAAAACAGCTCAAGCTGCTGCTCATGCACTCACAGATAAGACTGTAGTGATTACAGCAAACTGGGTTGCCCTCTGTATGAAATGTGTTATATAAATACACTGACCTGCTGTAGGCATTTTGACATGTGTCCTTTACAAAAAGTGGAATAAAATTTATGATTGATGAAAGTTTAGTTAAATATCTAGACTAATCAATTACAATCTTTAAATATTTTTTAGGACCAATTTTAACATAAATTACATTGTTGAGAATTCAAGTTGTTTCTGATAAATGATGCAAATTCCCCCTTTTGCTGTTCATATAGACTCAACCTTTCAGATGTTTCGTGCCGGAACAGACCATTCCAGTTTACCACTGTGGAGAAAATGGCAATATTCCAATAAAAAGTCATAGAACTGCTTAAATATGTACCGTATTTTCGCAGCTATAAGGCGCAGAGTGCCTTATAATGCGGTGCACCTTATGTGTGTACTGAGTTTCAAAATCTATAAATAATGTTGTGTGACTTTGATGAACGCTTCGCTTGACTGACTTGCTGCTCATATAGATAAAAGGCGGACGTAACAGAGGGCAGCATGAGAACGTGAAAGGGGGAAGTGTGCGCGTGAAAGAAGACGCTAAAGGCATGCCCTCAGTAAATATATTGTGCCAGTTTGTGAATCATGCCAAACAGCATCGGTGTGGCTAATGACCCTTTATTAAAATGGCACCAGCTTACGAAGCACAGTTCAAACTGCAAGCTATCACTTACGTGGGCAAACATGGGAATCGAGCAGCCGGGAAAGAATTCAAGATGAGCCGCTGTGAAGAACCAAGCGCGGCAAATGAAGCGATGGATGACAGATGGCGAACACAGTTTTGAGGCGAGTTACGTGACAATTTGTGAATGGATGCCTGGGCTGACGTGTCTGCTAACACTGTTGTTCGAGCTTTCGCAAAAGCCGCATCGTGAGGAGCCGCATGGCAACGAGACTGACTGACAACGATGAGCGGGAACCCGGCGTGTTCGATGGAGAACTAGCTCAGCTGGTCATTTCGGACACAGAAGATGAGGACTTTGATGGATTTGTGAATGAGGTTTGATCAAAAAACAACATTAAAACATTGCTAAATTCTTCAATAACTCAGTTTTCTTCCGCTGCCTTTTTAAAACACAAACAAGCATGTTTTTAGCTAGAGTACCGGTATGTTTTACCATGCGGTACATCCGGTGCACCTTATTTGTGTTAAATACAGAAATAGCACCAGTAACTTAGACTGCGCCTTTTAATACGGTGCGCCTTATGGTCGTGAAAATACGGTAGGAATCCTTTTACTTTTCATGTAGACAGTAAATAAAGCCTGATGCATGAACACATGGACACTGAGGCCACTTAAAATATTTATGTGCTGATTATAAATGGCCTGAAGCACTAACGACGACGTACTGTTGACCACAGCGCTCCCTGCCGCCCCCGTGCTGCTTACCTGCAGGAACTCATCAATCTCAACTTGTCCGTTCTTGTTGAGGTCCACCTCATTAAGGATTTCATGGAGGGCATTTTCATCAATTTGGACATTGATGCTCTGCAGACCAGAAAAACAAGACTTGGAATCAATGACTTGTAATGAGGGTTAGTGTGGGGAGATGGAAGATGGACGCAGAGACACCCACCTCTAAAACCCGCTGGACGTCTACGGTGGTGATGAAGCCTTTACTTTCTTTGTCAAACTTATGGAAACGCTTCTTGTACCTGTTGAACACATGAAGTTATTCCTCTTTCCGCTACTTTTACAGCATTAATAAAAAACAAAAAGTGCATTTTTTCAGCAGCCTGAAAGTAGAAAATCATAAAAAATAATTCCTTAATAAGTTACCTGACTACTTCCTGGTAGTCCAAATTGATCTCCGACGTCTTGGTGAGCTGCTCAGATCGAGACCTGTAGCCCATCTCGTGGTATAAAAACTTCTTGGCTGCTTCGAGCTCCTCCTGGATTTCACATCAGAGAGACATCTGAGAGCATGCCCTGCAGCAGCGCTGATGTGTGCACGGCTGCAGTGGACTTACAGCCAGCTACACACATTTACTTTCACTTTCCTCGATGAAATCGTGACATAACTCTGTACACAGACGGTGAAAGAGTCGCTGTGTACTTCAGAGATCCACCAGATCAAAACATTCTGTGAAACTAGGAGCAAATTTAAGAAAAGTCAGCTGAACGGTACCGTTCGCTTCTCCTGACTCCAGTCCAGCTCTTTGCCCATGATGTGAACGATGCGTGGGAGGGCTTCGTCCGCTGCCTGCACGTTGAGGAAACCCAGCCGTGTTCGCCGGGCGATGACGTCTATTGCAGTGCAGGCGTACTCCTTGATTGCGTACTGGATCTGCGGATGATTACACACTCTTAACACACTCCTCGCGGACACCGTTGGACTGGTAACCAGCAGCTTTGGCTTCCCAGTTTACCTCAGCTTCAATGTACGGGAATTCAGACACCAGCCTCTTCCCTACGATGGGCCACCTTTGCCCGGTGACCTTGGCCATTTTGGCCACGTCAAACGCCTTCCCGCCGTAGGTTGCAGCGAGGTGCTGAGCAACCTGCGACACATGAGGATATAAAAAATTCTGAATGTGGAAAAAGTTGGTTTTAATTTACCTTCTATGGCTGATATAATGGGAAAAGTAGCTTTTTTTAAAAAAAATTAAACATCCTGTAACATCAATACATGTGTATATATTATAATTATATGGTGACATGTGATAACAATAAAGCATTTATTTACTGATTTACACATCATCCCAGCTTTTTATGTAGTTGAACTGTTTCTTTAAAGTTGTTTTAAAAAGCCAACAACCACACGATCCAGCTTAACAAATACATATTTCTATACAGTCACTCAGCTGCTTCCACGGGTCAGAAATGCAGATGTTAATTTCTCCTCTCTGTAGATGAAAAATAAACGATGGCGCAGCCTTATCAATGAGCTTTCCCGTGTTTTCACACCACATGAGGCTATTTGCTATTCAGACGATTGGCTTGCCGATCATGTGAAAGGGCAAACGCCGTCCAAATATCAACAGTGACCTTTTAGGAGTGTTGGCGAGAACGCCGGAGATGCTGCGGAAGCCTCTAATGAGGACTAAGTTTACTGTAGATGCTCGGCGCCGGAGCTCTTCTTCCTCATCAAACCGTGTTCTGCTGTGTTTAATGAAAAGGAACTGCTAATTATTGGGAAGTCGCTGTGGAGCAGACGCGAGTCGATGTGCCCTTACTTTACATCATTGATGAATCGGACAACAGTGACTGCGTTTCAACCTGAGTCCAGGCTTTTGTGGAGCAGAAATGTCAGTTTTGTAACAGCGGCGGCTTTAATGTCAGCTCCACTGCTGCTGCTGGAGGAACAGAGACGAGTCTTACTGAGCTGCTTTTCAAGTCTGTAGGAAGACAGACGTCCATAAGTGTCCATTATTTAGTTAATAATGAGTTTTAATCTACTTTATTTTTCTTCTATTTCCTTGTTTTCTTCCTCTTCTATTAGTGCATCTATCTTCAGAGTTGACTACAGTTGTGCTCATATTTATTCATTAAAGAAGGAAAAAATCAGCTGCCTGTAAAATAAGCTGAAATTGACTAAAGTAATAATAAATAAAAATTTTAGGAAAATCATGACATTATTTTCTAATTCTGGTTCAATATAAATATTTTTTAAAAAGCAAACAAATTAGATAATTTATTACATATAACATCACTCATAAACTAATATTTAGTTGAAGAATGCTTTAATGTTTCCGCTCCAGTCAGGTGTTTTCTGTTCCTCTGTCAGACTTCTGCACCTGTTGACAGGTATTTTGTCCCACTGTTCAACAGAAAAGTCTCTAATTTATCCAGCTTGTTTTTTTTTCTTTCTTCAACTTAATTAAATGAAAAAACAGTGTCTTATATAACTAAACTATATTTTTGCAAATTTTTAGTTATTGCTCCTTTTTTAAGTCTCCAGTTATTTGAGTGACTGTTGTAAATTCAGCCTTTTCTTTAATGAAAGGGGATGAAGACATATGAGGACAACTGTAAATGTAATCCGAGTCACTTCCTTCAGGAAAGAAGCAAAACAGACTGTTCCTGTAGCTTACAGTGATCTGAATAGAAACATGTTTCATGTGTTAGACGGTAGAACTTTGTTTTTGTAGCACTTAGATTGACCCAATAGTCAAACTGAAGCTGTAACAGCTGGTTTGGGTACGTTGGGTGATGAGGATCAGCCGAACACATCCCTACATAGGCAGCACCACATCTGTATGCTGCTCAGCGCTGGAATCAGCACGATGATCTGTGTTTTCATAAACATGTATACTAGCATGTATAGTTGCTTAGCAACAGGTTTATCATCGGTGACCTCATTCTCCAGGCCGTAGTCCTGCACCAGGCGGATGTAGAGAGTTGGCGTCCAGCCTTTTGCTCCCTCCAGCATCAGCCCCACCGTCCTGCAGGGCTCGGCGGTGAGGCCGTGGGCTTTGACGGCGGCGTCCAGAGTCTCCTCGGCCATGGACCTGTAGGTCGTCCACTTCCCGCCTTAACACAAAGAGCCGCAGCATGAGAAGCAGACGGAGAACCACTAAATGATCCTGATGTTCAGACAGAAGCAGAGCTGACCAGCGATGGTGACCAGCCCGCTGCTGCTGATGCTGACGATGTGGTTCCTGCAGATAGACTGAGTGTTTTTGGAGTTGGGGTCGGTCACCAGGGGGCGGATGCCGCTCCATGCCGCCAGCACGTCTCCTCTACGAACTGCAAACCAAACAATGAAGTCGTCTTTTATTTTCATCTAGTTGCCATGAATGTGGATGATGAACTAGAGCATCCCAGACCTTCTACATCAGGGCTGAGGTAGTTGCGGACTTCATTCAGGATGAAGTTGATGTCATCCTCCCCTGGAATTGGGTGGGCTGTCACACTGGTGGGGCTGTCAGTGGTCCCGGCTATGGTCATCTTCTCCCAGGGCAGGAAGAAGATGACGCGACCGTCGCTGGTGGCCGGATCGAGGAGGCCCATGTTGTCAGGGCTGAAACAGGCGGACAACGGGGTTAACGGGAAACGGTGGGAAAAGCATGAGAGAGAAACGCTGATATGGAGGAGGAGGATGAGGAGGAGGCGGGGGGTTGTGGGGGCAGATAGCGGGCAAGAAGAAGACTAGAGAGGAGGAGGAGGAGGAAAATTAGGTGGTTGGCATTTGTGTTCAAAGGGCTCCCACTCCCTCGGGTTTCACTCAATAAGCTTAGCTGAACTTTAAAACCTCCGACTTCAACAAAACCACTCCGCTGCTCTGCTGTATCTTAACCCGAGAAGATTGTCCCGCATTGTGAGCGAAGGTCAGATCGTGCTTTAGCTAGCTTAGAATTTACACACAGAAATAAGAAAACCGCAGTGAAAGCAGCCGAGTTAATGCGTAGGAAATATCAGACAAATGGGTGGTTTTAAAGCAGAAACTGATGGTTGGAAAGTACCTGTAGTAACCTGGGATGACGATGTGAACGCCTGCGCTGGGCTGGCAGATGTTCAGGGACTCCTGGTTGTCCATCTTCCTCAGAGAGTCGGTGAAGGGTCCGGTGGCATTGATGACACATTTGGCCTTCACGTCGAATTCCTGCCCTGAAGAAAAGGATCTGATTTCATGAACGTCACCAGACTGGACTTTAAAGCTCCTTCTTTCCACTCGCTTCTCTCACCTGTGATGCCGTCCCTGCAGCGGGCGCCGCACACCTTCTCCTCGCCGGTTTGAGGGTCTTTTGTCTTTAACAGGTGGACCACCTCGGTGTAGTTGGCGACGGCGGCGCCGTAGCGGGCGGCGGAGAGGGCGATGGCCAGGTTCATCCGGGCGTCATTGTGCTGCCCTGAGGAAGACAGAGAAGAAGAAAATACGTATTTCTGACAAGCAGAGGAGGAGAATAAACAGCAATAAAGTCATTTTTTTTTTACTGATGTTTGGAAAAACCCACATGAAGGAGATCAGCTGAGACTTCATAAAACGTAGCGTTTTCCGTGTTTGTGTTCATTTCACGATGAAACAGCAATAAATAGTTGACAGGTTCGCTCCGGCACAGCCAGAAGTTAAAAACGTCATTTATTCTGAAGAGAACATAAACAGTAGAGCACACATAGCAGCAAAGCATTTTCTTTGTTTATATCATTTAGAGGTGGAAAATTCAATCGAAAAATTGAAAATCTGGATTTTTTTGTTTCACAATTTCAAAATACACTTTTTTGTTAAAATATCGATTTTTTTTCAATTAAAATGAATCCACTATAAAATTTTTGTGATTTTTTATTGTTTCTATGGATCTTTTTACTTGTCTTCTTGGTTATTACAGCAGCAGAATGATATTCTGGCTGAAATCCAGAAAATTAACTTGCCAATAAAAAGTTTCATAATTTCTTTTTGTTTTTAAACTACAAAATTCAGCAATATCAAACAATTTTGAGGATCGCAATTTAAACTGAATCGGCACCCAAAAAAGATCGGAATCAAATCGAATCGGGAGAAAAGCGTATCGTCACAGCCCTAATATCATTTCTACTTATTTTTTAAAAATAGTCTGACTCATGGTTCAGTAGCATTAAACTTTTATAATGATCCATTTTTAATGTTTTTCTGTCCACATTTGTCAGAATAAAAGTGTTTCACCCACATCTAACAGCTTCTATAAGTCTGATAGCTGCTATAATCTGGTTCATTCACTTAGAATTAGGGTGAATTTTTAAGAAGTTATCAGGCCACAGTAAAACTGGAAATCATCGTTTTACTATTTAAAATCTGTAACTTAGGAGGTTTAATAACAGCGCTATGGAAGTTAACATTTAAGCATTTCTTAGCACAAATAAAGGTCATAAGAAATGTTTTTTTTCCACATTTTAGTTGTGGTTTGCATCATTTTAGAGCCTAGAAAGAAAGAAAAAGCTGTTCCCAGTTTTGTTCCAATAAGCTTCCATCCTCTATGTTTGAAGATTATTCATATAAAATAGAGCTGCACAATATATAGTCATGACATGTCCACATGTGCAATAGTCACATCGCACAAACTGCACTGTAGGAAGCAAAGTAGCTCAGCGTGTCCATCTGTCTGTCTACAACCTGTAGATGTGGATGAGGAACCCGTCCTTTTTGCTCCAATGAGGGCAGACAGAAACAAAACATAACAGAATGAAACATTTACTCTGGACTTAGATCCATTAAACAAGCAATAAAAGATAATAGTATGAATAACTCTTAAATACAGACAAAAATCATACTTGTAAAAAAAAAAAAAAAGAAGAAGAAAAAAAACTAAAGCAGAGAACCATCAGGAGCACCAACATGAAAACAATTAGAGAAAAGCAGTAATGACATCAACTATGGACCATGGTGACTGGATGGACCCACAAAGCCCCTACCAAGCCTGAGTCACCAGCAGGAACAAGGTCCCACAAGGCCAAAAAGCACCAGTTTGCCTGACAGAGGACCCATCTGACACCAAAGAGGACTGGGCCTCCCCAGACAACCAACCACCATAGACCAGCGTCTGCCCAAAGGCTCCAAATCCCAAAATACACCCAGCAGATGACATGCTGGCTACTTGCAGACTGCTTTTATAAGCGTAGCTTGACTTCCTCAACTTGAGCGTTTCAGGTCTGCTCCTGCTCTGTAAATCATAGAGCTGCACGAAATCCTGCAGAAATAAATCAGGTGTCCTGAAACTTGCAGAAAGTCTCCTCAATCTGATTATGTTTAGAAGACGTAATAAAAATGCAGCCGGTTACATTTGTATAGTTTTATGGACACTCCTTTCCTTTGATCATATCACGTGTAAACAGCAGACTTTTCTCTATTTCAGGTCTTCTTCTGCTGTTTCCTCCATCAAACCATGTCTAAATGAGTTCTTGATTTATTAGAAATTCTCATCTGAAAGCCACAAAAATCTCCTCCTGGAGTTGTGTGGAGGTGCTGCTGGATCGTGCTTTTGTAGTTTGTAATAACCAAACATCAACACCTCCCACGCCACAGCGACGCTCATTTCTTACCTTTTAACAGATTCTACTATGAAAACAAAACGCTGAACGCTAAAATGTTATCTGAAATAGTTTGGTGTGAAGGAAGAGATCTGATGGTGGATGTTAAAGCAGGAGCAGCTACTGGTGTATGAACAGCAGATAAACAAACCACATTTTAAAGGCATCAAATGCAGCAGCTGAATCAGTGGAAGGGGATTAGAAGAGGCCAACACATTTACTGTCCAGAGAGAAAAGGAGTCTCTGCTGTTGTCGGTGGCAAAAGGAACTGAGGTGGTGGGTGGGGGGGGGAGGGAGGGAGGGAGGGAGGGAGGGGCGGCTGCTGCTCAGCCACTACGACCGACGGCGACGCTTCTCTGTGCCGCTGGGAGAGAAGGTCAGATTTCTAAATGTCACGGCGTGATTGTTCCAGACGGAATAATTGGAGAAAAGACGCCCCCATTTCTTTGCCATCCTGTACCCCCCCCCCCCCCCCCCGCCACCCTCAAGAGCAGATGATGGAAAGGGGGAGGTGGGGCTGAAACCAAACATGTGCAGCCAGAAAACGCTCCTTCCCAGCAGCTGGAGAGCAGCGTTTCCTCCTGCAGCAGGTCTTCATCCTGGTTCTGAGGGAAGAATCAGGAAAGTCATCTGAGTGTCATTTCTGTTGCTAATCAAGCTCTAAAAAGACTTGTTTCATTTTTTTTTTTACAACAAAAAGCAAGTGGAAGTGTGTGCTGAAGACCACCTGCTGCAACGTTTCCAGTAGCAGGAAAGAAAGGAGGCCTCCAGCATGAAACTTCCCCACATTCAGCTGGACACTCAGCACATGTTTGCTCTTCCTCTTTACAAACAGGGAACACGTAGCGTTTCCTGCCGGCGGGGGGGGGGTCCTACCAGCCTGTCAAGCCTCTTTGTTCAGCGCCGGTGGAGATGAGAGAAACCTCGTGCGTGACAGCAGGTCTGAGTGGAGGATCCTTTAATGTACTTTTTAGCCTTAATGATGCTGTTTCTACATAGTGTCTGGAAATTTCAATGTTTTTAACCAAACCCAAAGTGCAGGTATGAAACTGTAGGATGTCATTTTATCAGGTTGCAGTTTTCAGTGAAACTAGAGGACAGGTGTATAAAAAGCTACAGAATTAATAAGGAAAGAGTCAGTAGATCTGAGAGACAATATTCACCTCTGTGTGAACTAAAAGTAGGAACATTTTCCTGTAAAACCAAGAACACTGAACAGATTTATGCTTTTCAAATTTCAGGTAATGATTTACAAATCCATGTTTGAGTTTGCGATACTGCCTCGAAACCATTTTTGTCTCTTTAAAAGTAGCAGAAAGACATCAAGGACAAACGAAACATTTCCAGCCAGAAAAACTGAGGCAGCGTGATTAAAAACAAGCTTTCTGCAGTCATAAGAGAAAGTGCTGTTAATGTCTACAAGAGTCTAAGATGTACTTTCACCTAAATAATTTCATGTTTCTAAGGTGAAAGTAATGAAAAGTCTTTGGAAAAAAAAAAACCAAAAGCAGTCGTGGACAGGATTTCCATTAAACTTTCTATTAAGCAGTTTTGTTGGACTGACTTCATTTACATGAGTTCAATGATCCATTTTGTAATCATATAGTTTTATTAGTGTAAAATTAGTTGGACTGACTTTGTTGAAATGAACTGGAGACAAATAATAGGACATTAGTTGCAAAGAAATCATTTTAAACTGGACCAACCAAAATATTCAAACTGGCTCAAGTGGCCGTAAATAAGCTAAATCATTATTAATAAATTAGTTTTGATCCAAATATCTTTGGTTGAAACAGAAATACGTATTATTAATATTAAAATCAAACAAAAACATCATGAGGAAATCATTTTCATAATTCCTTTTTATTCATCTAAAGACTAAAGACGGATCTAATGGAGGAAATGCAGGTAAATTTTATTGTATTGCAATTTCCCTCTGGGATGAATAAAGTGTCTCCCCTCTCCATTCATTCATTCATTCGTTCGTTCGTTCGTTCATTCATTCATTCATTCATTCGTTCGTTCATTCATTCGTTCATTCATTCGTTCATTCATTCGTTCATTCATTCGTTCATTCATTCGTTCATTCATTCGTTCATTCATTCGTTCATTCATTCGTTCATTCATTCGTTCATTCATTCGTTCATTCATTCGTTCAGGTGAATGCAATGAAACGTATTTAATTGCAGCAAAAGTGACGACTGACACTGCAAGTGATATATCATACTAATATGTATGCATCAGTATTATTGTTACACTGGATTTATTTTGGCTCAAAATGATGAAACAAGAAGCTCCACTTCAGAATCAGCACCTTTATCTGCTTCATTTTCACCGCTATCATCACATCGCCTACATTCTTCCTTCTGTCCACTTTCATTAATTCAATGTCATCTGAAAGAGTCTAATGTTAAGTTTTTCTGTTAAAATATTGTACTTTGGATTATTTTTAGCCTTACAATATTTATGAGGGGTGGAAAAATCGAATTGAAAAATCGAAAATCAGAATTTTTTGCTTCACAATCTTAAAATTTTTTTTTTTTTTTTAAATTGATCTTTTTTTTTCAAATAAATAAAAATAAACCATTATGAAATTTTGGCTATTTCTAATGTTTTAATTGATCTTTTTACTCGTCTTCTTGGGCATTATAGCAACAGAATGATTGTTTAGCTTCTCTGTTGTTTTTTCCTCATTGAAATCAAGAAAAAAGACGAGCAAAAGAAAAAAAAAAAGTATACTTTTTTTTTTCTACAAAAAAAAAAAAAAAAAATCGATTTAAATCAAATCAGCACCCAGAAAAATCTAATCGAGTCAGGACACAAGAACATCGTCACAGTCCTAATATCTACGCCCTCACATTTGTCTGGTTGGAAGCAGCTGCTTCTGTTTATAAACGGTGAGCTGCAGGTTAAAACGCTGCGCTCATCTTATGAACACCCCAGTTAGCATCGAGCTACCACAGGCTAACTGATGTCATACTCTGCTGCAGGAGAGGAAACACTGGGAAAGGGCAAAGCCGACTCATCTGTCTTTTTTTCATGTTTACATAAAATAAAGAGATGAAGACCAAACGCTCCGCTGTGGCGCCGTGTTTAGCTCAGCGAATCGGAGTCGTGACTCACCATCGTAGTAGACGATGGCTCCCACCAGCTTGTCCTTCTTCAGCATGGGGAAGAGCTCCAGAGCCTTGGTTTTGCTGAGGACGTAGCTGCTCTTCAGGCACTGGATCCCAGCCACCAAGTCATACATCTTGATCCCAGCCCAGTAGTAAGGCAGCTGCCACCATCTTTTTAAAAAAAAAAAAAAAAAAGACAATCATCAAAATCAACATGAACTTGTTCGGATCAACTCACGCCGTCTGATTCTGACACGTACTTGTAAACAGGAAGCATGATGGGTAACGGCGCAGACAGGTGAGGCGCAATCTCCAGCAGGTTGGCTCGCTCGTGCAGAGCTTCTTTCACCATCATGTACTGGTTTATAAAAACAGGAGACGAGAATGAGACGACGACGTCGGGGCGGGGCAACACAGCGAGAGGACGGACGGCAGAACAACCTGCTCGTAGTCAAATTGCATGATGGCTTTCTGGAGGTAGCGCACTCCACCGTGGATGAGCTTGGTGCTCCGGCTGCTGGTGCCTGAGGAGAAGTCGTTCCTCTCGACAAGAGCAGTTTTCAGATCTGCAGAACAGAACGACAGGATTGTCAGTGTGACACAGGAAACCCCGGAAAGCTGATTTTTACTTGAGAGTGTTAAAAACGAGGCGAAAAAGTTCATAAAAGCTTTGTTTATTAAAGGTGGAGATGTGATATGTACTGATAGAGGTGTAATAAATGAATGAAAACTAAGAGAGTTGGTATCTCACTGCGTGTGACAGCGTCTAAGGCACATCCTGCACCCGTAGCTCCTCCTCCAACAACCAGCACGTCAAACTCCTCGGTGCTTCTCAGCGCCTCCAGCTGGTCTTTCCGGGACGGAAGCTCGTCTGCGTAGGGAACCTTCAGCTCTGCTTCTGCTGCCACGCGAGCTAATCGAGTCTGGATGTGATGCACGCAGTCAGACGTTAGAAAAAACACACCGCGCAGGAGACGTCACGCCTTACAGAGTCTGTTGCGTTCCATACGTTGTGCAGAAAAGTCGGAGCCGATGTGGGAAGAACAGAAAAAGTAGAGAAAATGTAGCAACACTTTCCTTGAAGAGCACTTTGAAACATGATAAGCACGCTGCAAGCACGTTAATATTGCATTTAATCACCTGATAAATGACATGACAGAATGCATAATGATGAGAGATCATCCTCATACATGATGGATCAGCTGAGATAACTCAGAGCTGCTTGCTTGGGAGTTTTACAACAGCAGAATTAAACTGTTCAGAAGGAAAAATTATTATTGTTCATTTAGTTCTAAACGTTGAACTGCGTGCTGCGAAACATTTCCAGTCACTGTTCGTTCTGCTCATCAGATTTAAGAAATTTCTGATCACGTTGCTCTTTTCTAATTGATTTTGGGGTTTTGCACGATGGGTGTAAGAGGGGCACTGACTATAAAGACCCTCTTCTAGCCGTTTCCAAAAACCATTGAAAGTCCATGGCTTGTTTCTATGTTCTTCACTGAATCTTTTCAGCGTTACAGGAAAGAGATATACAAAAAATAAAGGTGCTCTTTATGAGTAAATATCCCTAACATGGTCAAAGACTAGTGTGTTCTCTGGGCTCCACAGTGGGTTTTATGTCAAGTTTCATGTCAATCACTGATTTTTATTAAAGAACTTTGTCTTAATAGAAGCATAATGGTGACAAGCCCTCACAGGTCCGAACCATAACACTACCACTGCCGTGTTTCAAAGCTTTTCTTGATTTAATGGGAGTTGTTGTGCATGTGACACAAACAGACTGAACAAAGTGATCAGGAAGGCTGGCTCTGTCATCGGCTGCAGACAGGACACTCTTAAAGCCGTAGTGGAGAGGAGGACTCTCACCAAGCTGCTGACTAACCTGGATCACCCTGACCAGCCTCTCCAGCCTGTACTGGTCAGACAGCTCGCTGTCCGTTACAGGAAACCATTCCTGCCCACCTCAATGAGACTGTTCAATGCTTCTTCCTTGTGTCTTACATCAGTGTTTTTCAACCACCGTGCCGTGAGAGATCACCAGGTGTGCCCTGAGAAATGACCCAAATTCACCCAATTGGTCTAAAAAGCAGCTCTGTCTTCATCCAAACAGGCCTCAGTGAAATATAATAAAATTTCTTCTTCTTGTGTTTATCTGACTTCTGTTCA
This sequence comes from Telmatherina bonti, assembly GCF_933228915.1. Lineage (NCBI taxonomy): Eukaryota > Metazoa > Chordata > Actinopteri > Atheriniformes > Telmatherinidae > Telmatherina > Telmatherina bonti. The sequence goes on from NC_136633.1 coordinate 12,205,776, forward strand.
AGAGGCTTTGATGAGATGGACTTTGTATTAATAATATGGACTTTTTTTTTTTTTTTAAAGTAAAACCTTTTATTTTGGTGCGCCTTGGGATTTTTAGGTGAAAACTATACCTTGGCTCTAAAAAGGTTGAAAAACATTGTCTTAGATAACATCATGAAAGTTACCAATGTTATTTATCTCCTCCACTTTTTTATTTTATACTGTTCGGTTGTTGTACAAGGAAGCTGCAACTACTATTTTTCCCAAGTTGGGATTAACAAAGTACTTCTATTCTATGTACAGGTGCAGCATGGAAGGTATGCAGTCCTTTAGAAACACGTGTTGGGTGTCATGCTTTCCTAATATCACGCAGTCCTATTAGTGACCTGAAGAAAATCTTGTTTACACATTTTTGCAGTGCAGTCCAGTCAACGGCTGAACGTTATGCATGTCTAATTAGCCTCTTCTTTTCATTCCAAGACGTATTTTTTTAATAAGAACGAGCTTCTTTGAAGCTATTCTGACTGGAAAGTGAGATGTTACTGTGCTTATCACGTCTCGCATACCATTTAGAGTCCAAGTGAAGTGTTGCTACGGAAAAGAGAAACATTTTCCCGGTGAAATTAGTAGAAGGAATCAGTGTTACTTTCTGCCTGCTGCATCATGCTCCTCACCGTCACAAAAACCACCAAATTAAACTCATCCCAGTCTTTGAGCATCACAGCATTTGATTGGCAAATCAATTAATCTAAAGAAATGCTCACAACTACAGTAGAAAAAAAAAAGAAACGCCGCTTCCCTCCTGATATGAAGACGAGGAATTTCACTTCTAATGAAATATTTATTCAGGTTTCTATTTAGCGGCTCAAGCTAAATGATTGCATCAAGCCGCTTTGAGGCCACCGCTGCATTTGACTTGCAAATAACAGCGGGCGTTTGCAATTTAGGTCTGCGCCCACAAACAAGGCGATGATATAATCATTGTCTATTTTTGATGATGCTCGCAGACAAACACCGGCACAGAATTAACGTGCCGCTGTAATCAAGTTAAGTCAGAGAAGGGCACGGTGAGGCCCGTTGCTAATAGCCAATAGGCCGAGGTCTTGAAAGCTTCCTCAAGCCGCGTACCCTTGCTTAAAGAGACAAGACGGACATTCATCTCATCAGCAGTGCAATTACTGGGATTAGAGGCATGCATGATTACAAACTATTGTGAGAATGATTATATTTCATCAGGGCCGACTTCTTGCTTACCAGTCCAGGCTTGGTTGGGAGGATGACGACGAGTGAAACCATTACCCCACCAGGACACAAAACATAGTTCACATTAGGTTGTGCAATCAAATAAAGTCTGGCATGTACTTGAGTTGTGCGGTATGGCTAAAATAAGCTGACATCAGGTCAGAGCAAACACAGCTGCTGGTCCACTTCAGCAGCAGCAAGGCTGAAGGGTTATTTATGTTCTCATGAGGAGGGACTGACGGTGGTTTTACAGGCCAGCAGCGTTCCCAGCATGACCAGTCAGAAGACAAGACTGTGACATCAGGACTTACCATTTATCCTTTGCCTTTTTTTTTTTTTCCCTTTCTTTTCTTGTTTCTTCATTTTTTTTTTCTATCATTTATCTGTGCTGTCAACAGCTACAATAAAAACCAGCTATTCAAGAACAGGATGACCTGTTTTCTTACTGGAAAAAGTTTCATGTTTGACAAAAAAAAGTCTGGAAAAAAAAAGTCAGATAGTTGAGCCATTTGCAAACCAAAAGCTTGCATGCTAATAGAATTTAAAAAAAAAAAAAAAAAACAAAAAAAAAAAAAAAAAAAACAACATTAATACTAAACTGAATCATTTAAAGTTCAATTAAAAAAAAATAAATAAAAAAACATAATAGAAATGTCCATACATTTCCTATAACCACTTTACTCCTGAATTTACTTATGCAAAAATAAATAAATAAAATAAAAAAATAAAAATAAAACTTTACATGACTAAAATAAGCGCGCGAAAACAAAAAGACAAATAAACTACAATTAAATATCAGATAAATTAATGAAAATAACTAAATAATACTAAAATAAATACATAAATACAAATAAATTTATAAAAGTAAACAAACTTTTTAAGTCAATCCAATAAAAACGACTAAAATTGAAAAAAGATTGGATGTGGTTTGTTGAAAATTTATAACATTAGCTGTCAAAGAGTTAAACCCTTGTGGTCCAAAAGAAGGAAGAAGGCAGAAATAAGAACTTTTACTTTTTTCTGTTCATTTATGAAAACAGTGTTACTACAGATGCATATTTAATATATATCACACAATATATAAAACTAAATAAAAATACCTGCACACATACACAACAAGTGATTCAGTCCAACATTCGTTTCCTGCTGAATCTGACGTCATCTTGTGATTGGTAATAAAATCCTTTCATCTTGAAAGGAATATCTTTTCCAATATTTTTTTAAAACTCTGATAATTATCAAATAGGTCAATAATACCAAAGTGTGTGTTTGTCAACTGACTTGTAAAGTTGTCTTATTTTAGCTCATTTATTTAACTTAAATACACACTGGTTAATACACACTGGGATTGATGACGTGTAGAAGGAAGGTTTTGTTTGCAGATAATCTCTTTAGCATCAAGTATAAACTGAGTATAAAGACTCAAATCTACACATTTAACCCTCAGAAAGAACATAAGAGGAGTATCATACACAGTGGAGGGACAAGAAGGGCTCATAACTCTACATGTTGACCGTATCAGTGTTTCTGTGCAGCAGGATGCAGTGCTGCCATGATCATATATAACCAGCCAGTAAAATAACCAAGAGACATCATGAAGCACGCCTTAGAAGGAACAAAGACATTCCATAATCTAGATAGGACATGCCCTGAAAGGCAAGCCCTCCCTGCTCTGAAACACTCTGAAAGGCGTGCCGTTCTGAAGAAGCAGATCAACAAACGCTGACGATTACAAGTGTTGTTGAATCTTTATACCCTGAAAATCTGACAACGGAAAACGAGCATCTGATTATAAAACACGACGTGTGCTTACCTGCATCTTTTTGTACTCCATGAGTTGTGACAGGCCGAACGCCGCGGCGACCGCCCCACCTCCTATGATGGCGGTCCGTTGCATGGTTTTCCTGAACGCCATCAGCCCTACGGAGACAATTAACACAGTTTTTCCTCAGCAAATAAAACAACAGATTATCTGATTCTGAGTTAATTATGTATCAACTAAAGGAAGCTACTGCCTATTTGTCTGCTTTGCTCTAAAACACACTAAACTAGAAAAGCACTCGGAGAGCAGACACCTCCGCCAAGCACCATATTAAAGAATCCTCGAAAAAGTTCCTGGATCCAAACGGTGATCCAGATCACCACCAAAATGAAATCAGTTCTTCCTTTTCACATTTACAAGTCCTAAAAATTTCATTAAAATCCGTCCATAACTTTTTGAGTTATGTTGAACACAAACAAACAAACAGATAAACACCTGCATAAACAACCTCCTTGGCGGTGGTGATGACACCGACACCAAGATTACAATCCGTATCCACTGATGTCAGAATGACTATCTTTTTCTTCTTTATTGCAGAGGGTATGGGGGTTTTAGCATACTTATGAAACTGTTTATTCAAAAATGAACATAACAGCAGAAAATGAGTCTTCATGATGTCTTCAAGTGGAATAATGAGCCTGGTTTTCAAACTTTGATCCACATGATTTTAAAGCAGATCCGAAACAAATAGAAAGTCAATTTACTAACATTTCTGGTCAATATTAAAGTTGTCTCCACGACTACATAACTTTCCCATGCATTGGTAATGCCTGCCACGACTTAATTGTATCGTTCCACGCAGTAGTAATACGTAGCCACAAGTATGTTTGTTTTTTTTATTAATCAATGTCACCAGACGGGCTCCGTACAATACGTTACATCGTGCTTTAATAACGCACATCAAAAGCCTCGCACATAAACATAACAGATGTCCTTACCAGCTGCCGCTTCAGTAACCTTGCAGGTACCTGCTGCACAGTTACACTTCTCGGCCACTATGAAACCTGTCATTTATTTACACCTGTGGATCCATCAGAACCAACAAATAGCACCGGTTCCGCCATGAACCGCCATTCACAGCTTTAAAAAAGTTCCTGGATCCAAACGGTGATCCGGATCAGCACCAAAATGAAACCAGTTCTTCCTTTTTCACATTTCCAACAACCCCTAAAAATTTCATGAAAATCCATCAATAACTTTTTGAGTTATGTTGAACACAAACAGATAAGGAGGTAATTAAAAAGGGACAAAAAGCACCAAGTTATTTATTTAATATTAAAGTTATCTAATAATACATCTGAGGTAGTGTAAGAGGAAAAATGTTCCTGCTGCTGTGCTACAATCAGAAACAAAGGGTTACCCTGCCCACTTTTTCAATGTGAAACAACCTTCCCTCTCTTCCAGATGCTACATAAACCCTGAAAGCTTCTGGATCTTTCTGAGCTTCACTGTCCTGTATCAAGCTGCAGAAGTAAAACGTGATCTTCTATAACAATTAAAAAGTTCTCTGAATACAATGTGTAGCAACCGTGTAACAAGTGGCCGCAGCACAGAAAAACTCATCTGTCTTCCTTAACCATTCATAGGCCGATGAATTACCTGGAAATTAGAAATTTTAACCTAAAATTGTCCTTCTGGTATGTACCAATACCTCCATTCTGTTGTTACATGAACAAAAAGTTTCATGCTGAATATGAAAGAAAATGAAGTGATCAAAAATAGTCACTTGCCCCATAAACACATTATAGTCATGTGTCATCATTTAACAGCTGTTTCAGATACAGTTCCCATATTTTCATAATGATCTGACCCCTAATGAGCAACTTGAGCCTCAACTCCCACCAAGGCAGCCCTTAAAAGTATTTGCATATCTACTGTGCTGTAATGCAGTTTAAATATTCAGACAGCAGCACACACTGGGTTAGGTTGGACTCTATGTTAATAAAACACTGCTGCAGACGCCTCAAATGTCAATGACTAGTCTAGAAAAACTAATAACTTTTTACAAAAGGCTTCCTGTGTCACTCAGCCTGACACCACATTGCATTGCAGCCATTTTTTTACTGAATGGTGAAAATTGTTTTCATTTTAAGTCAGCAGAGGAGGGTGCCATGTCAAACAATATATGTTAGCTTGAAATTAAACATAATAATTGTGCATAAAAATGTGCAATAAAAAGTTTATCTAAACATTAGGTTTCAATGTGCTTTTGGGAATATGATGACAGATTTATACTTTAAGGTTGCCGTGTAATTTTACTAGACAATACAGATGCTCACACATGAACTTAGATATTGATGTTAATGTTAATTTTTACCCAAAAGCTGGAACAATTGACAAACTGAAAGCTTAAAGTTTTTACCTCTCAGTTGTGTCTGTTTGCTGACTTTCTACGCTTTATGTCAGAGAAAATTATTCCAACCTGTATTTTATGACTTTATTTAATCAAAACAAATAATATCACCTTGAATTAACATATTTTAAACACTCAACAAAGGGACTGCTTGAGGAGAAACAGTAAAAAGAAAAAGAAAAAGAAAAAAAAAGTAACCCTAAATATATTTTTTGTTAAAAACAACAAATGAAGGAGCTGGAAAAATCTGCTGCATTACTTCATAGGACAATAACTTGTAGGCTCCACTCTCAGAAGCTCCTCAAACATGTGGAAGAATGTCCACTAGTCTGATGGGGCTAAAACCTTATGACTATGACCAACGTAGCAGCTGCCCCCACTCCATGAACACTATTCCCATGGTGAAGCACGGTGACGGCAGTATCATGGTGTTGGGAAAGCTTTCATTAGCAGAAACTGGAAAATGGATCAGATTGGAGGGAATCATACATGCTGCTAAGGCAACACTTGAGGGGTTTAAGGCAAGTAGCAACCTCTAGCGGTTAAAAGTGAAGCCTATAAAACTGCAGTTCCCTCTTCATCCACTAGGGGCTCCAAAACAGAGCAAATCCCCATAGACTCCCATGTTAAAAAGATCAACTTCACAGCAGAAACAAACATGTTTACAGCCTGGTTCAAAAATCCTTTTTAGGTTTAATAGGTCAGGTTTACCTTCATGACAACTGTAAGGGGAGTGATTTTTTTTTCTAACTCGCTCGTTTAAAAGTAATTTAATCTCAAACTTCAGCAGATTTGGGGGGGCGTGTCCTTTTGATTGACAGGTACCCGATCTCCCGCTTCAAGTAAGAAGAACGTAGAACAACTTTAGCCGGTTAACAGCGTGACTTAGCTTTAGCCCGCTTACCCCCGTTAGCTGGTTAGCTCCCATTATCTCGGGGATAGCTCGGTTAGCTTTTAGCTACAGAAAGCTTGTAGTTCGCTCGATCAAAGGTCAAAGGTCAGGTCTATTCAGATGAGATTCTGTGTCAGATGTAAAGATTCCTGTAAACCAGGAGAACCTGTAGAAACTTTGAGCTGGAGCAGCTTGTTTTTGAAGAAAACCCCCGGTGGACTGATGTGCCGTTCTAAGAGACATACAGCTGTCGCCTCATTGCTGCAAAGGTTGGCTCTAAAAAGTGTTGTTCTTGATTTTTTTTCATTTGGTCATTGTAGAATATTTTGGATCATCGAGGTTGAGAACTACTGCTTTTTATAACATAGATAACAGTAAGCCCATTTCACATTTTTAAACAATACTGCTTATCCTGCTCTGTGTAATTTCCTAAAAAAAAATAAACCTCCAAATGGACAAAAACACACAGAAGTGAGGCCTTCACACTTCAGGAAGCAGTAAGGCAGCTTTACATCAGCGTGTTCATCACTCAGTATGAGTCAGCAGAGGAGGGTGCTTCCCTGCTGAGCCACATGGCCAATTCCCTTTCCATTTTAGCCATTTCTCAAATAAAATTTCCAGATTCAAACCGGGATCTGTGTTTTAGGAAAAGACCTGCGTTTGTTTTCACCATCTTGTGCAAGTATACACCATTATATCATATTGTTATAGTCAAGGCCGGATTATCCAATGGGCATTATGGACGCGGGCTCAGGGGCCCATACCCACCTGGAGCCCATGTGGGGCCCACATAGGACAAACACCAGCAGTTTGAACATGAAACAAAATGTACATAAAGCCAGATAATTACACCATAGAGTCTTGTGTATTGCTATTGGTACCATTGGCTGAGAGGTGTTAGAAATGTCGTTTCAGTGTGTCATTCACACTTTTACAATGTTGCGGTGAGGAAAGGGGGCCCCTGGAACATTCTGGGCCCAGGGGCCTGTGTACTTTTGATCCGGTCCTGGTTATAGTGGTCAAACAAGAGGAAGTCCATGTTGTGGTTTATAGTGGCCGCACTGTCAACCAGTGAGCCTGGTGTTGAAAGTAGTGACCAGTGAAGAATAAACTGGGTTATAAAAAGATATGAGAAGCTAATAGGCCATTTTTTGTTAAATTAATAACTTAGCTATCTGAGTCCTTGCATGTAATCGTTAAACTTGCCGTAATTAGAAAATTACAACAGTGTCAGTGTCTGTCACCAGCAAACAAACTCGCAGATGTTGCTCCGCTTTCTGCCAGGCAACACGGGCTTAACGAATAGTTACACCGAGTAAAACATGACTTAAAAGCACCCTGTGACACAATTAATGTTCCCACTTACAGGTTTTCTTGCTTTCTGGGTGAATGAAAGTCGCTCGGGACGATGCAAGGCGGCAACTGAGGGCATCGGCTGTTGTCCGAACCTGCGCCTACAGCCTGAACCAGGAAACCAAGTGAACGTCTTTAGCGACGTCCCTGGGAACCAATCACAATGCAGAGCTCAGACAGAATTGTCCAATGACGTTTGAGGTGGGGCGTTCCCAAGTGTTGACGTAAGATTAGTCAAGGAAGGAATGTGTTACTCTGATCTTCCTCCTCCTCCTCCTCTTCCTCATGCGGGATAATAAAGTACAGATGAGAAGCACCGCCAGCTGTCGTTTTCCTCGGTGTTTCATCACAGGAGGCATGCACAGAAAAGGAAATCCCTCTGTATACAGTCAGGATTACAGTTTAAATTATTTTCTGGCGTTAGGCTAAATGTTTTAAACCCTCCTCATGTTTAAACCACCCACAAGTGTGATTAATTGTTCACACAGATAACTAAATAGGTCGTAGGGCAAAGGCTAAGTGAGGGGCCATATGTTCAGACAAGACAGTCAAATGCAAACATTCACAAAGTGTTGCAAAATTACTGCAAAAACACACCTAAAAAAAGGGCAAAAAGTAGGCAATAAAAACATATATAACAAAACAGCATTTCAGTTTTTCTGGCAATACATAAACAATCTAAACATTTAGGAGACACAAATAGGCTAACTTATAAAAAGAAAAAAAAAAAACAGTCTTGAACCGTAGGGAGGGGCCACTTTTACGTGTCTGCGCCCAGATCTCCACTGTTTCGTCATCAATCCGTCGCTAAAATGTGACGCCGACTGAAAGAATTTGTGACACAGTTTCCTCTCGGCATGGTCTGCTTTCTGCGTCCACACCAGCCAACAAAGCACTCCACCACACACACAGAGCCAGACACAAGGCACCACCCCCTGAAGCCTGTGCGTAATGGGGTTTGGCACAAGAGCGCGCACCGGGTAAACAAAAGCACATTGTCAGTGTCATTGGCGGTCAGTCTACATGCCGACAGTGGGAGAAGTGAGCAGCCGTTTCCATTCCTCTCTCCAGGCAGAGGGAAGACCTTCTGCGTTGCAACTACAACCTTAACAGAGATGGGATTCATTTTTACCACACTGGACTGCAAAGATGTCTAAGTTTACTGCCAATTCTGCCGTCCTCTGCCAGTTAGAAAGAAGTGTATTGATGAGAGTATAAAGCTGCATATGATCTGCTGTTTTTGCTCAACATCAAGAAAAGTCAGGTGGAGAATAACATCTTGTGGAAAATAAGACTTAAAGGTAAGTTCTGATCAAAATTCACCGAATTTTAAGTGCGCTTAAGTTTTTTTTTTTTTTTTTTTTTCTAAAATAACAAAAAATATTTAAGCCAAAATCTAAGCATTAGATCCAAACATATGTTCTGTTTGGTCACTTGTTGACACTTTATTTTAAATAATCCTAGTTCCTATAGCAACTCTAGAATATGTGCATTGTGTGTATGTTTGCAGAGGCCATGCCGTGCGTCCAGACCCAGTGTGGCTCCTCTCCGCATGGAGCCAGCCCAGCCTCTCAGAGTGCCGGCGGGGAGCGCAGCTGCGACTTCCTCACCCCGGAATTCGTCAAGTTCAGCATGGATCTTACCAACAGCGAGGTCTCGGCTGCAGCTTCCAGCCCCAGCTTTGGCCCCTTGGTGGACAGTTACAACTCCGGGTACGACATAAAACCCCCGTGTCTCTTCCAGATGCCAGTTCAAGGGGAGATGCCGTGCGTCAAAGTGGAGGATACGCACGGATGCCCGCGGTATCAGCCGAACCAGCACCTCTCTCACCAGCCGGACGAGCTGCTCTCCTCTCCGAGCTCCGTTTATTACTACCGCCCTCCCTCGCCACACACCTCCATCACATCCAACTTCCAGACTCCAGCCGGACACATCTGGGAGGACTCCGGCTCACTCTACAGTTTTCGACAGGACTATTTGGCGGCGGCGCACAGGAAAAACGCACTTTCCAGGTTTTCACTGTTTTCCCTCAAGCACGCGCAACACGGAAGCCAGAGTTTGTCAGGCTGCCAAATGAAATTTGAAGGGTCTCTCCATGTGTCCATGAACCTGGATGCAGGAGGAGCGCACCACGCGCTGGACAGCTCCGCGGTTTTGGGCTCCTCCGGCCTGCAGGGGAAGCAGCCCGGGGTGGGCTTTCCTCATCACCTGCATCTCGCGCACGGCCAGCACTTTATGGAATACCAGAACTCTGCAGGCGCCGGCCAGGGACGCCTGAGCTCGGAGGGTCTGTGCGCAGTGTGCGGGGATAACGCAGCCTGCCAGCACTATGGCGTGCGCACCTGCGAGGGCTGCAAAGGCTTCTTCAAGGTTTGTTGGCTAAACTTCTAAACTTGTTTTTGGTTAGTGGACAGATTCTTATGATTAATTCAATGAAACTGCATTTAAAAGTGTTTTACAGGCTTAAACGTCTTCAGTACTGCGGCTCTAATTTTAAATTAGCCTTTCATGATAAAAGAAAATCCCACTGGGGCCTCTGCTCGGCCCTCTAAACTGGACATTATACAAGGGAAGCACGTTTTGATCTCATGATCTCTTGACAGGCGCGTTTTTACGGGCAAATGTCTTGTATAAAAATCGCCACCGACGTGCCACGAATAAAAATGTTCCCCTCCATCTCTCAGAAGGAGACTCCCGGGGGCGATTCTCCAAATTATGAAGGACCACGACCCTGTATTTACCCAGACTGGCCTGATGGCCCACAGGAGCAGAAGTGTTGCATTTAAATAGCAAAGGGCAGTTTCAGCATTTAACTTTTAATTTTAAAAAAAGGGTTTCAGTAACAACCACCAAAAGACCTTCTTCATGACATTTATTTAAATCGCAAAAATGCTCTTTATGGGTCTTTTTTTTTTTTTTTTTTAAAGCTTTATTGGTTTATTTAACACAGATATTGTTTCTTTTCTTATACAACAAACCAGAGGTACCATTCATGTTCTGACTTCTCTACAACATTCATCAAATACATTTTACAAATATGTCTTTTTTTTTTTTTTTTTTTTTAATCTAAAAGGAGCAATTGATCTCTTACAGTAAACCTGTGGTTAAAAGGCAGGAAATTGCCTGATCAAGTCCATGAAATGTTTATAATAACAGTCTGTTGAATAATATCTATTTCTTCTCGTTGTGCAGCGGACAGTACAAAAAAATGCCAAGTATGTTTGTTTGGCTGCCAAAAGCTGCCCTGTGGACAAGCGCAGGAGGAACCGGTGCCAGTACTGCCGCTTCCAGAAGTGCCTGGCCGTGGGAATGGTCAAAGAAGGTGAATTTAGACACTATTTTTCTTAAATTGTACGATATTTATGCAGTTAGAATCTGTGATTTATAGCTGAGATGTTGTCATTTTGCTCTGCAGTGGTGAGGACAGACAGTCTGAAAGGTAGAAGAGGTCGACTGCCATCCAAACCTAAAGCTCTATCAGACCTCAATTTACCTGGAAGCAACCTTCTGAGTGCCCTGGTTCGGGCACATGTGGAGTCAAATTTTCCACCGTCTCGCCTTGACTACTCCAAAGTAAGCAGAGCTGCCTTTATCAAACAGCAATAGCACCAAATTATCCTCAAAGTGCAAAATTAAGGCGTCTATGTGGTCATATGCTTTACCTGTAGTTCAAGGAGAGTCCAGGAAGTCCTCCGCAAGATGATGCTCAGCATGTTCGGCAGTTTTATGACCTCCTGACCAGATCAATGGAAGTGATTCGAGGCTGGGCGCAGAGGATCCCGGGCTTCATCTCCTTACCTAAACATGATCAAGACCTCCTGTTTTTCTCAGCATTCCTGGAACTTTTTGTTTTACGTCTGGCATACAGGTAATAAAAAAAAATAAATAAATAAAAAAAAAACTCCCTTTCATATGCTTAAAGGTGAATGAGGTCAATTAAAAATTGTAATCATAAACTAGAACTTGTGCTTGATAAAAAAAAAAAAAAAAACATCCAAAAATTTCTCTGCAGCATTTTTGTGAACACTCAAAAATAGAGGTACAAGATAAGGACATTTCTGTACCTATAGGTACATTTTAAAGAAATGTTCTCTCAAAAGTACAATACTGGTCTTTAAGAGACCAGAAGCACACCTTCAGAGTACGAAAAAGGGTTCAAAGTGACATAAAGTACAAATTTGTACCATTTCGACCATAAGGGTACCTGCAGCATTGAAAAATGTAATGTTAATGGCTGTAATGTTACAAACTAGAGCAGAGTTGAGTGATGACAGTAGTACTACTTAACAGTCATTTACTACACCAGACAATGAAGGTCAGATGCTGCAAACTAAGTGTATGTCTGGTCAGTATTTTGAGTTTTTGAAGATTATTTCTCGGTTAAAGATAAGATAATATTGCTAAGTTGCATGGACCAGGCCTAATGCTGTGGAAAACATAAAAAACACAATTTGATAAGGTGAGGTTGAACTTGATAAGGTACAAAAATAGACCAGAACTGAAGGGTACAGAAATGTCTCTCAAAAAAGTACACCCCCAGCGACAAGCATTTGTACCTTTTTAGGTACAAGCTGGTACCTCTATTTTTGAGTGTGAATCAAATGTTATTTCCCATTTAGCATAAGGTGTGCTGATGTTTCAGATCCAACCCGGAGGAAGGGAAGATGATATTCTGCGACGGGTCGGTGTGGCATCGGCTGCAGTGCCTGCGGGGCTTTGGGGAGTGGATCGACAGCATTGTTGAATTCTCTGCCAACCTGCAGCAGATGAACCTGGACGTCTCCACCTTCTCCTGCATATGTGCCCTCGCTCTGGTCACAGGTGACTGCAAACACATTTAGCATTCAAGATGTGTGTTTATATCTTAATTAAAGTTTAATTTAAGCACCCCATCTTCTCAGGGGTTTGGTATTGCAACTGGATTTAAAAACTGGTTTATCTGAAATATTTAGCAAAATATGAACCTGAAATGACCTTTTCCTGAATTTGCACCACGTCGTTATGGAAGATGGAGACCTGAGGAAGATTTTATTTAGAATGTTTTACAGCTGTAAGGTAGATTGGCCTAAATGAGTGTGTCAAAAGATTTGGCAAGAATAACTAAATCCTTACACAGTTAATATGAAAAAATGGATTGGAAATTGTTAAAATGATTACAAATGATAGCTAATCAATAAAGATTAGCAGACATATTTGGTTAGTTAAGATAACAAGGTAAGTACATGTATCCTATATGAGCAGTTAGACAAATGTTAATGGATAATTAAACTAATCTGATCTTTTCTAAAGGTATACGGGCAAAAAAATTAATAATAATAATTGTAAAGTATTTTGATGGCTGGCCAAATAACATGTAGATTTTAAATTAGATTAGTTTTAATCCAGATGATTTGCAGCGGCTAAATGCTAAAGGCTTTAGCTCGCTTGGTAAACATCTAGATAATTAGCATATAGATGGAAAAATTATCATAAAGTACTTTAGCATTTATAGAAATGTTATTGAGGCATAAATAAGGAAAAAGTAGTGGCTAGGCTGATTTATCTTCAAAATAATATTTATAGGTTTATTGGTAAAGGATGGGTAATTAGCATTATACCGTAGCCTACATTGAACTGTTTGTTAAATGATTTGGCAAGCTAGCTAAATCCTTAAAGTGGAATTTTTATGTGCATTTCAGGCTAATTTATTTTTATTTCTGAGACCAGAAGGGCTGGTATTGATCAAGTTATTGTCACAAATCGTTTTATTTACTTCAGACCGACTCTTTCCGTAGGCCGTCAGATCAGCCTGTGGGCAAAACGAGTGGATTGAGACTCTTCCGCATTAAGCCCCGCCTCCCGCCACTGCACTACATCGGGAGCGCGCACCGCACGTGCTTTCGCCGTCATTGTAACATCTCATAAACAGAAGGATTAGGCTAATATGAACTCAATAAAAAAAGAAAATACAATGTCAACACATAGCATACAGCCCTACATGTTGGAACCTGAATCAGACCCCGAAAACGAAGTGGAAAACAGCAACCCACAGCAACGAATGCAGCAGGATGTCTCTCTTTGGTAAACTCACCAGCCACCGTTGGAAATAACTTTATCCCACGTTTTCCACCCGCCTGATGTATTTGTACATGCCCTTGTTAACCAGTAGAAGGTAACCAATCACCGAACCTTATCCCCCGGGACGTCACAAGTAGAAAAACTCTCTAAAACGACGCGTTTTTCGTCGCCATGGAAACCGAACGGAGAGCGTGCTGGAACTCAAACTCAAACTCAAACATGCGTTTAGGTGATAAAAAACAGTGCCGTTCACATGTTTGATGAGGATTCAACACTGTAACACTGTAGAAAGCTCAGAAAACTCCAAATACCATAATAGGACCCCTTTAAGCTAGCTAGCTAAATAACATTCATTTAATAAGCATATCAAGAAATGGGTAGGAAAATTATTAAAGGGTTAAAAATGACAGCTAACCAATAATGATGCTTTATTAAACTATTTTTGTGCAATTATAAAACACTCACTGATGTAAAATCGAGAAGAAATGGTAGCTAATCTAACTGATATTTAAAAAACACTACGGGAGAAATGGTTCAGAAAAAAGGTTAACTAACCAAAAAAATGAATAAATATAAATTATTCTTAAAGAAACAAAATCATTAATGAACAGTTCATGTGATAAATAGTGAAAATAATTAGGTGAATATTAGCTAAATTAATTAGTGATTTATTAGCCTAAAGTAAAACTACCTGTGGTGTACAGTGCAGTCGCATCTAAACCAGAGCTGGTCCAAGGCATTACCAAACTGAGCAGAAACTTTAAATGTTCATTTTATTGTATTCTTCAAAAGAAACTAAAATGTTTTTGAATGATATGAATAAAAATGGTCATACACACAAAAACATGATTTTACACTATTGGTTGGTGAACTGGTCCATGGACTGGCGAGATGTCCAGGATGTTCCCCGCCTTTCGCCCAAAGACTGCTGGGATAGGCTCCAGCTTCCCAAGATCAATCATCCAATTAAGTGATTAGGATAATGAATGAATGAATGGTTGGTGAACTGCAATCTTAATTTCAATAACTTGTTTAGTCTTAAAGCAGTCTCCTGTCTGCTAATGTTTGCTGTCATTTTAAGATACTAGCTTAGTGCTACTCTCATTCATCACTCAACATTAAAAAGTGCAAATTGATACTGGACTTTTTTCTGACTTTGCTACTCCAGAAAACATGTGAGAACAGAGTGAAAACAGTAACATGTGAGCAACTACAAATAATGTAAATAACTGATTGTTTTACATTAACAGTGCTTAAATGAACCAGTAGGGCTAATAGCTCAGCATGTGGGCTGAGTTGGAAGTCGGGGTTGCAAAATCAAAATCTGCTTAGAGCCTTATCTACAGGAAAATGTGAACACACACATGCTGCACATTACTATTAACCCAATAAGGTAATATTTTTCAATAATTTTATAGACGATGCAAGATTTGAATGCATCATAACTCTTCTGATATTTCTTTGCAACTGCAGAGCGGCATGGTCTGAAGGAGCCGAGGCGCGTGGAGGAGCTGCAGAACAACATGGTCGGGTGCCTGAAGGAAGGCGGGACGATAAGCTCAGACAGGGGAGGCTCAAACCGCTGGTCCAACCATCTGTCCAGACTTCTGGAAAAGCTCCCCGAACTCCGCACTCTTTGTATCCAAGGCCTGCAGAGGATTTTCTACCTGAAACTGGAGGATCTGGTGCCGCCACCCGCCGTAATAGATAAGTTATTCTTGGACACATTGCCCTTTTAGAGACGTTGACTGGTTTTTGCTCGATTCCCATCAGTGATTCTGACAGTCTGAGCTTGGTGAGTCACACTGAATCAGTAAAAGAAAAAAAAAGTCAAATACATTTGTGAACACTTACTGTACCTGTAAATGCAAAATATTATTAAATGGAGTGTGAAGGAGATTCCAATGTCATTGTGAGACATGTTAGTTCAATATTTTCATTTGGTCTGACTGTCAGGCCAAAGCTTTGGACTGTAAATGAATGAAATGTAATGTTTTGGAGGTATTTTACACCTCTGTCTGCTTGTCAGCTTCTATTACAAAAAAGAAAAAAGAACAAAACAACACATTTTTATATAAACAAAACAATCAAACAAAAAAAAAACAATTGTTTTTCTTTATGTTTGATAAGTAATAGTTAAACACTTTAATTTTCATTTTTGTTCTGGAAGTAATTTGTCCTTGTTCATGGTTTTAATAAAAGATAAAGTTGTAATTGAATTACTACTGATGCAGCCTCTATAATTTTATTTCTAGACTTTTAATTCCAAAAATATTGTAGACAAAAATTACAATATCAAACCAAACAACTGCTGTGTTATTTCAATATTTCTTTTTTTGCATGTATTTAATTATAGGAAAAACATAAAGATACACACATGCACAATATAATATTAGATCCACAATAAAAGGATTCTGAGGGTCAAATTTATACATAATGTTTTGGTAAATTTAAAGTACATCAGTCTGATTTTATTATTTAAAATATGCAGAAAAATTACAAAACGTAATTGCATGTTGTTGTTTTTTTCCCCCAGTCTTTTATAAATGAGAAATGACAAATTTTCAGTGCGTGGAAAGGTTAAAGGTCACATTTATCTACTCGGGCAAAAGGCTGACAAATTTCATGCATACATTGCTAAGGAAGGGAAATGCACGTGTTGGTGTTTACATGGCCGTCGGCAGCCTGACATTTCTGCAGCCCTCTGGTCAGATGTGGCATTCAGGATGTCAGTTTCTGCTGCTTTTAGCAAACACAAAGGCTCTGAAAACAGCAGCAGCAAAAACAGCCAAATAAAATCTTTAAAGCTCCTGCTGATCCTCCTCTTGAAAAGTCTGCCGCGACAATTACAAGTAAAAACACCTACATCTACTTTAATTTTTGGCTTTGTTGGAAAAAATATAGTCTGTATGTCAGACATATTCACCTGAAATCATCCCAACGTCTTCTTTTCTATCCTGGAGATATAATATAGGATGATTTTCCCGAAGAGACTTAAAAAGGCTCGCAGATCAATAATCAGGTCATTGCGGTGGTGTGGCAGGCTGAGATAGAAATGAATCAATTGTGGTATCTGAGAAACAGCCAATTTATTCTGTTGGTGACGGTGATTGACAGGTGCGGTCGGCAAATACAATATCAGGTAGTTCACAGCAAAGAAATGCTTCTTCTCTTATTTATTTTACAAACACCATTACTGAAAACAGTCCATTAAGTGTAGTCAGTTCACCAAATGCAGATTTATTAAACATAATTGTCAGCTTGTAAGGAATTTGATTAGTCACAGTCATTTAAAACACTAAAAATATTCATTTTTTATGTTAAAAGGAAAGTAGACAGTCATTCAGATTAAAGGTTTTATATGCATGACTCCCTAACTGGTCTTAAAGTAAGTAAAACACAGCACTGTGTCACTATTTATGTAACAAAAACCAACTAAATAGATAATGTGTGGAAAAACCATGTCAGTTCATACCGATGAAACAGGGGGTATTGAAATACATTTAATTAATTCATCATAAAAGTAAAGGATTAGAATATTTAGGTGTGTGAGCATAATGCCAAGGAGGAAAGACATCAGCAACGATCTTAGATAAGCAACTGGTGATGGTGATGGACATAAATCTGAGAAGGGTCGTAATGCCATTTCATGACTATTTGGAGTTAGAAAGATCATTTACATGAAAATATTCGGGACAGCTGCCAATGGATGTCCAAACTGATTTGACAGTGATCAGAGAAACTGCAAAACAACAACAGAAGCTGCATCTCTTCGATATACAAATACTGAAGTATGGCTGGTTTTGCAGGAGAAACTCTTTTCCCTCTAAAGAGAACATGTTAGTAAAGCTGCATCTTCACAAACCACAAGGAGATGTCGACACACTGAACCAAACTGGAAGAGTTTGGTCATTAAAGAAAACAAACAACAAAAAAGAAACAAAACAAAACAAAGTATATCAGCAAAAATGCCTCACAGCAGCTGTAAAGCATGGTAGTGGAAGGTTGATGATCTGGGCTTGTTGAACATGAACGCCTCCCTACAATCACATGCGAGGCCGTCTGCCCGACAGCCAAACCTTGGCTGAAATTAATTCACATAAAACAACACTGGTCTTAAATTTACATGTAAATACATGTAGTCACCCAGTATTTATGTTCATACATTTACCTTTCTCAGTACACTTCTAAATACCATCCTTCCATTGGGAACATTTTTGAATGAATATGGCAATAAAGAGGTTAGGTAAATATATTGTCAAATAAAAACGTGTTGCTACTGCCAGATAATTTATTAACACGGGATATGATAACATAATGATAAAGATCTAATGGTTTTATGATCAGTACCGTCCAGTCGGACCTGCTTTCAGCAACTGATGATTGGTCTTGAAAATCCTGACCGGAGCAACCTTAGTATAAAGGAATCATTTCTGCTGTGCAAAATTAATTGCTAAGTGGAACATTATTTATCTGTGCAGTCCCTGAATGCATCAATCATTGCCCAACTTCCAGGTTTGAAAGCCCAAAGCGATGCATGACTGATGGTTTGCCATCCTTCTGATCTTTTCAGCCCTCAGGATTTGGTGAGTCCTCAACCCTAAGTTTTACAGTTTCTCCCAATTTTGACACCTTGTCCTAAATAAATCATCACAGAAACAGCTCGACTTAAAACTTCTTCAGAGACTCTTTCAGAAGGCTATCTTCACAAAAAAGGACCCAAAACCTTTCAGGTTGTTTTCTCTCCCCTTGCTAATATTTTAAAAGTTGGGTGTCACCAACTTTGTTGCAGTGATTTACACAAGTTCCTTTTTTATTATGCTGAAAAACTCCCACCCATAAGGAAGTGGCCTTCCCAGTTTGGTAGAACAACAGAATAAATACAAACATATGAGATATTCTCCAACGTTAGCTTCACAGCGCCTATAAAGCCTTTCTAACATGGGATTTGCGGTGATGCAATATAATTAGCTGGTATCTATAGTCTGGATGGGTAAAAAGACAACTACAGCTCCTATTTGAGATCCTTCATATCAGAGCCTGAGAGGTCAGCAAAAACCTCCAGAAGCGTGTTGTTTTGGGGATCCTGAAGCCCTTAGGCTGTATATGGCCACACAGCAGCATCGAGTATTTGATCTCTGCGCCCGACTGTTAGGATTTCTCTGCACGCTTTGATCTCTGCATCCACTCAGCTTCAATACAGCTTAACTCTTATCGCTGTCAGGCCAGAGACCGCGAGCATCAAGGCCGCTGTTGAGGGATTTCTAGGCAGGTTGCATTCCCCCGGTTACTTCCAACATGTAATCCAATACAGATTATCACAGATTATTGATTGGATGTTTTAATTATTGTGCGTGCGCCGTCTCGTGTAGGAATATCTCATAAACAAGCATGCGTAAACCTTCTTAATAGCACAGATCATTATGTCATCCATTTCTAATGACTTTCTTATAAAGAATGACCGGAAAAGTAAGCTAATTAGCCAATCACATGGCAGCACTTCAATAAAAGTTAGCATAAAGCAGATGGATCATCTCTCTCGTGTAAATTTGGCTGTGTTTAAAACCCCTTGTGCTTTACGTACAAGGTAGAATTTAGTATGCAGGCTCATAATTGGTTGGTTCAATCAGTGTCATGTTTCAGTGCTTTTAGCCAAAAGCAGCAGTAGCATAGCTGTGCTTAGCTTGTTCAATGCTCAGAGGAAATTTTAAAACCTTTAATTTGAAGGAGGTGAACAGGAAGTAATTGTAAAAATGAAAAACAAACAAAAGTAAGATGATGTCAGAGGTGATCTGTAATATTCAGCCATATCACAATGTTAAGACAGATAGTAAACACCACACCTTGCATTATGGGGAAGTTTGTGACGTAGACCGGTCGGACATTTACTTGAAAATTTGTTACAAATCAGTTCACCAGCTGGATACTTTTTGCATGCTGCTGATTTAGCAATAGTTTGCACACTGTTCTGCAGTTTGGCTAAATCGGTATGTGCTTATAAAAAAAAACAAAAAAAAAAAAAAACACACAACTTTATTTTTTAAACATTGTTAAATTTTTAATTTTACAAAAAACAAAAAAAAAAAAATACAACATGAAACGAAACACTTGTAAAAAAAAAAAAAGAAAAAAAAAACCATTATATCGAAACGTCAAAATCAAAATTACAATAATGCAACAAAATCATTCCACAGTCAAAAAAAAGCACATCACCACCTTCATTAGCACAATATAATGTATATTAATAACAAAACACTTAGTCAAATTTCTCACTCATCCAACCCTCGACATCTAAATAATTTTGTTTCAGGAAATTTGAGAAAGTAGTCAAGCTTGTTTTTTTGTAGAATAACTTATTTTCTCCAGGGCCAAATCAAAAAAGTCCTTCCTCTCAACCCATGAGCTATCCCACAAGGCTTGTCAGACTTCCATAAGTGGGAAATACAACGCTTTTCTTCCAAAAAACAAATATTCCAAAGTGTTCTAACTTATTTTGAAGTGGTAAAATGTTCAGGGTAAATATTTAACAAACATAATTTAGGGCTAAAAAGCACTTTCACATCAACAATTTCACAAACCAGGCGACATTTTAAACAGAAAAAACAAAGAAAATAAATTAAAACTACAACTGGTTGAAAAGAAAAAGAAAACACGTGTTAAAATCCAAACAAAACAAAGTGTGTTTCCCAGAAGCACTCACTCCCCTCCCCAAGTTCACACATCCAGCCTGTCTGAGGACAGGTCATGGTTATAAAGTAAAGCCCATCCACCATGACGGTACGGTGAGGAACAGCATGCCTAGACGTAGCCCCATGCAAGTTATTAGAACAAAATACAACTCAATGCAAGCGGTAATGTATCATAAATTCACACAAGACAAACAAAGTGTTACTGCAGGAGTGTCCATATTCACACATCAGACTAGGTAAGAAAAAAAAAAGAAAGTCTGAGTCATTTAACTATTCAGTGTATCCCTGCTCCACTCAGACTTTAGTCCCCGTATGAAAGCCTTTGCTGCTTCGCTGCTGTTGCTGTGTTACTTGTGATCTGTGCTCCAGAACACAATTGCTGAACCACTTCTTATACTGAATTGAAACCATGATCAATGTTTTAAACTAGTTACTGTAAACGTCTGATTTTTATTTTATAGATCTTTAAAAGATGTTTTAAAATTTGTTTCACATGTCATTAAAAGCTCCTCACTCATAACTTCTGAGCCGAAAGAATCTAATTCTGTAGTGAAGTACAGCAGAGTAGGAGCTGGGACCAGTCACCGTAGGAGCTGGGACCAGTCAACATACAGGCAGGATGAGGACGAACTGTGCTGTAAGGACAATATTGTCATCCTTCATATCACTAAAACCACGGTGATGGTTGTGGTTCTGGTGGACTGGCCGGTGCTGCAGCAAGTGGTAAAGTCTGTTCAGAGACCAGCTGGACTGAAGACGAGGCTTCCTGCATCATGCAGCATCACCAGGCTGGAAAACAGCTGGATGCTGTCTAAATGATGGACGGTGTCCTGCCAGGAGTATTTCTAAATGCATTTTTAACAGTTGTATATTTTTATCTTTTATATGGCTTTAAGCATTTACTCCAGTTCGTACCTTTAAGAGAGAATCCTGACAGGAAAGTATCCAAACTGGTTTATGATGAGGCGTCCTGATTTAGCTTAAAGCCTGTTTTTTTTTTTTTTTTTTTTACATTATTATTGTCATTGTTGCTACTTTTGAGTCAATAAATACTTGTGCCCTCTTTCATTTGCTGCCTTTTTGTTTGAGACTTTGATGAAACGATTGAAAGCCGGTGTGTGAAATGAAAAACCAGCCTTCACACACTCGCTGGTGTTGTTGGGAATAAAGCAGATGAGAGACGTGATTTGTGCCATTAAACTGATTAATCCTCTGTAGCTGTACTTGACATTTCATTTTTATGCCACAAAGACATGAGGATCTTTTTTTTTTTTTTTTTTTTTTAAATCGCAATCTCGTACATTAATGTCCAAACTGATTACTTTGTTTATACAGAGTTGGAATCACTATTTAACGAGTGAGTGTTGAATTCTTTAGATTTCTCCTATTTGATTAACATTAAAATGTTTTCATCTTTCCATCCATGTATGTATAAATCTCCCTAATTAAACTGTTTATTCAACATAATCTCCTCCTTAAAGCTCTATGAAGTCATATAAGCATGAACAGAATAAATTCCTGTCAGATCACCAAATAAATCCCTTTAAACACTGTTTAGAAAAAGCAACAAGTGGAATCCACCCAGGATCTACTTAGCATTTATTTCTCTAAACTGTCACGTCATCCGAACCACAGACAACTCAAAGGGATTAAAGCTCATTATTATTTCTGTTGGTGAATCCTTCTGGGAGTCCTCGCCACCCGACTGAGTTCAGCATCCCGCGCTAACGGGACAAACTGCATCAGAGACGATAAACGGGAATGATGATGAAGTGTGTTAATCAGCAACCTTCACCATTTTTAAGAGGTTTTTTTCTATGAATTTGGGTGGAAGGGATCTTTAAAGAAATTTAGTTTGTTAAACACAGTTAGTTGGAAATAAATTAAATCAGATAAAGACATCACAGTCCTTATGTCTGCCTTACCAGAACCAGGCTGGAACTAGGCCCCCTTAGAGCTTCAGAACTGCTTGAATTCTTGGTGATCCTGACGGCAGGATGGATCCATGTTGTCATGATGTTTCCAGCAGATTCTCATCCTACCATGTGAATGTGGAGTTGAAATGGAGACTCAGACCAGCAACGTTTCTCCATCTTCTATTGTCCAGTTCTGGTGAGTCTGTGTGAATTGTAGCCTCAGTTTCCTGTTCTTACTGACAGGAGGGAACCCGCTGTGGTCTTCTGCTGCTGGAGACCATCTGCTTCCAGGCTGGACGTGTTGTGTGTTTAGACATGATGTTCTGCATATCCTAGATGGAACCAGTTCTTTAACTTCCTGTTGTCTTTCCATCATCTCCAACCAGTCTGTCCATTCTCCTCTGACATCAACCAGACACTCTGGTCTAGACATCTGCTGCTCGCTGGATATTTCTCTTCTTCAGACCATCTCTGTAAATCCTGGAGATGGTTGTGTGTGAAAATCCCAGTAAAAACTCCGACCAACAACCGCGCTACGTTAAAAGTCACTTAAATCCTCTTTCTTCATCATTCTGATGCTCAGTTTGAATGTCAGTAAGTTGTCTTCACCATGTCTACATGACTACCTGTGTTATTTTACTCCCATGTGATTGGCTGACAAGATGTTTGTTTTAACAAGTTTTTAAATAAACAGATAAATAAATCTTTTTTGTTTTATTTATAGATAAAAATAAAATAATAAAGAGTCTAGCAGTTATTCAAGTCCATACTGTAAGCAGATGCTGGGATTTTTGTGTTGAAATACCAGAAACTGCTGTAACTTACATTATTGGTACCATTAAGGCTGAAACACAGTAACTAAATAATTATGTAGAAGTTGGTTTGGTTTACTGAAGACGTATGTTAGGCTCTTCAGCCCACTATCATCACTTTACATTTGTTCTGTTGCTGCAATTAAAACGACCATTTCTCCATTTCAGAACAAAATATCAGACACTTTAAATCAGGTTTTGTAACAAGGCAGTTTTATCTCTCGCACAAGACATGTACTTTAAAGTTTTGCCTTTAAAACAGCTTTGTTTAATAATAGAATGATCTTAAATTGATCTCAACATTTCCTTGTTCCAGATAGTGATACAAATATCAAAAAGTATAGTTTAAAATAGTTTACATCTTACCAACTCTCAGGAACGGGCAGTGAAGATGATGAAGGAGTGGACCCAAACGCAGAGATGAGGGGAACAGGGATGTCGATTCTAGTGGATTTATTATAACAACGGACACTCAAGGGACTAACTACAACAAAATGATCCAGCAAACAAGGAATGAAACTGAGGAGTATAAATACACAGAACAAAACGAGACACAGGTGAAACAAATTAACTAAATGAACCCAGGTGAACTCAATAACAGGAAATCAATGAAGCTAAACAAGAACCGAGGGAACTAAACAGGAAAAACTACAAAATAAAACAGGAAGCCCAAAAACAAAGCACCGAAAAACCCAAATCATGACACCAACAGCAGCAGGATTATAGTCATAATTTATTGTAGTAATCATATTAAAGCCTCAATAAAACTTGTTATATTTCTTGCATGGACTGTTACTGAACACTACCACACAATATTAGTCATAGATTAAGGAACAAGCACATTTTATACACTGTTGCAGATAAAATCCACTTAATTGTCACTAAATATAACCAGAATACAAATATAATCATTATATTTAGTTTTAATTTATATTTTAAACAGGGTCCCACCTTTTGGGGGGGCTTATGGTTGTAATAATGTGTATATAATATGTAGACGCTGTCGATGCTTTCCAAAAAGAATTTCACATTTTCATCCATCTGACCACAAAACTTTTTTTACTCCTCTGACAGTTTCAAATGAGCTTCCGTTCAGAGAAGGCGGCAACATTTCTGGCATATTCACATATACGGCCTCTTTGCATGACAGAGTTTCAACCTGCGTTTGTGGATTTCAGGGGGGAACTGTGTCGACGGAGTGATGTCTGGGAGTATCTCTGAGTTCATGCAGTAGAGAATCCTGCCTGGTTTTCATGGCGTACTGCATTAGGCTTTAAGATCACAAGGATTCAGTTTTGATCTACAACCTTGTCCTGTGCGCACAGAGATTCCTTCAAAATCGTTGAATCGTTTGATGATATTACACACTTTAAATGGTGGGATCATCAAAATCTGTCGGACATTGTTCAACAATGTTTAGATACTGTCATGATAAAGTGACTCCATCTCTCTGAGTGCCGTGTACATACGTAGTCGGGTTTTTGTAAAATTAAATACCCCCCTCAAATCAGAAAAACTTGAGTTCACTCAATCTTCTCATTAAAAAAAAAAAAATCTTTCCACACCCAACCACATGAACACGTTGTTTCGTACATTCAGAGGGCACACATGCCGTTTCTGAGTGTAGCCACAGGTTGCACATGTGACGTTTCGAAACCTAAAACCTTGCTTATGTAAGTCCACATGCAGATGCACAAACGCAGTGTTTATATATCTTCACTTTGGTTGGAAATATTTGAAAGAACCGTTTTTAATGACATAAAGCTGCACTTCTGTGTGGATTACAGGTCAAAACAAAGAAAAACATCTTTGTTTTGTGCTTTGTACCTGCTACGTATGGACAAGGCCTGAAATGTTTCCTATAAACCAAGCCATGTTACTGGTCTGTTGCCAGTTAACCTCATTCATTGTTAAATTCTCCTCCAGGTGATTCATATTTGTGCCATTTTTTTTCCTTTTTTTTTTCTGGCCCTTGTTTAAATTTTCATTACAGAGAAACAGTGAGCAACCCCAGTTCCAAAAGAGTTAGCATGTAGTGTAAAATATAAATAAAACCAGAATGCAACAATTTCCAAATCTTTATCAACCCATATTTTATTCCCAGTAGCACATTAATGGCTTATCAGATACTAAAACTGAAACGTTTTATCATTTCATGGAAAATATGAGCTCAGGGTGAATCTGATGGCAGAAACTCGTATAGAAAGTTGTAACAGGTGCAACAAAAGGCTGGAAAAGTACAAATTGTCTACAAATTAAAAACAAGTGAAGGAGCATTTCACAAATTAGTCTACGTCTAATTTTCAGAACAGAATCATAACTTAATATCCCAAGTGTCCCATGCGCACAGGGATTCCTTCGGATTCTCTGAGTTGTTTGATGATATTGTACACTGTAAATGTTGGGATCTCCAAAGTCTTTATAATTTAACATTTTACATAATTTTACTTCTTCAGGTGTGATATTATTATTTTTACCCTTTAAGTTTGTGTAAAACTTTACATTTCCCACAATGCAACATGGCAGAATTTTACATTCAGTAAAGTTTTGGACGCTGTTTCAGGTCTCAAACAGAACGGTTTGAATTATAGAAGTGAAAAAAATGAAAACAGAAACTCTGAGCCTCAAAGGGAATAAAAGACCGCAGGTTCCAGCTGAAACAGTTTTGTTTCACTCGTGCTGCAACTTTACAAACACAGCGAGATGATGATGAAGATTTGGTGTTCTCATCACGTTCTGACTGGAGAGAAGCTGCAGATCTGTCAGGAGGAGGGCGGCAAAGCCGGCCAACCGCCTGCAGCACTGAAGGAGATGCAAAAGAAAAGTAATCTGCAGACCTCCAACAACACATGAAAGAGAGCTCCACTATCAGTCCATCCCAAAGCATCAATCTTTTTATTTTAAAAAAGGTGCTCAGGAGGGCGTTTGAAGAGGAATGAGGAGCTCGGGGGGGACGGGGTTAGAGACTCAGGAGGATTCTGAGCTTTCTTTGAGGATTATGAGGACATTTACAGTCAGAGACAAAGACCTGATGTGATGACTGATCCTGGATCAGCCTTACATTCCTGTAGAGAGTGATGGACGGGTAAAGTTCAGACCTTTCCCTCCATATGGTACCAAATGTCACACGTGCAATAAATATATACAGTAAATAAATACCCATGGAAAGAGCGTGTGCACTGCTGTTTGACAGGTCAACATTATTTATATTCTTCTACATACATATACGTATAGCCTCCACAATACCCATGTATTCTGGTGACAGGTCTAAAAAGGGATAGGAAGAAGTATAACTTATTTGCTCCAAGCCCGACGCACATAATTAATGATTACACCTATTATCCTGTTTTCCATAGTATATATATATATATATATATATATATATATATATATATATATATATATATATATATATATATATATATATATAGATAGATAGATAGATAGATAGATAGATAGATAGATAGATAGATAGATAGATATACATATATATATATATATATATATATATATATATATATATATATAGAGAGAGAGAGAGAGAGAGAGAGAGAGAGATAGATATAGTAAGTAAGTAAGTAAAGTTTATTTATAAAGCGCTTTTCACAGATAAAAATCACAAAGTGCTGTACATAAAAATGGGTACAATAACACAATCAGCAACAATCAGCAAAAATTAAAATCATCCAAGAATCAACCAAAAGCTCTTCTAAACAGTAGAGTCTTTAGCTGCATTTTAAAAGAGTCCACAGAGTCAAGCACACGAAGGGACAGAGGCAGCTCATTCCAGAGTCTGGGAGCAACAGACTGGAAAGACAGGTCACCACGAGTTTTAAAACGAGTTTTTGGAACCTTCAGGAGGTTCTGGCCAGAAGACCGAAGAGAGCGTCCAGAAGAGTATGGACATAGTAAGTCGGTGATGTACTGAGGGGCCTGACCATGTAACGCCTGAAAGGTCAATACTAAAATTTTAAAATCTATGCGAAATTTAACAGGAAGCCAATGAAGACGTGTCAAAACAGGGGTGATGTGGGCTGTTCTGGCTGCACCTGTCAAAAGTCTGGCAGCAGAGTTCTGCACAATTTGAAGCTTATTTAGAGTTGTCTTATTTATGTAAGTGAAAACAGAGTTACAGTAATCAATGCGACTCGAGATGAAAGCATGGATGATCATTTCAAGATCTGATTTTGACAACAACCTCCTTACTTTAGAGATGTTTCTTAGATGATAGAAACTGTTTTTGGTCAGTTGTCGGGTGTGACTCTCCAAAGACATGGCCTGATCAAACACAACCCCAAGGTTTCTGAGACTGGTTTTCACAGACCAGAGCACCAAGATAGTTTTTGATCATAGGTATCTTTTTATCAGGGGCAATGATCAGAGTTTCTGTTTTGTTAGAATTTATCTGAAGGTAATTTGAGGAGAGCCAGTTTTTAATGCAGGACACACATTCTAACAACATAGATAAAAAATAAAACTCTGAATCATTGAAGGAACAGTACAACTGAATATCATCAGCGTAAAAGTGATAAGATACATTTTCAAAACCACAAATAAGTCGGCCAAGAGGCAATAAGTACAAAAGAAACAAAACAGGTCCCAGAACAGAACCATGGGCCACTCCACACGACAGTTTAGACACATGAGACATTATATTGTTTACCGCAACATTAAAGGTTCTACCTTTTATGTATGAGGAGAACCACTGAAGAACAGTCCCAGAAAAACCCATCTCTGATTTAAGTCGATCAATCAATAAGTCATGGTCTACTGTGTCAAAGGCAGACGTTAAATCTAGTAAAACCAAAACTGTGTAGCGACCAGAGTCAGCGGCCATCATCACATCCTTTGAAACTCTCAATAAGGCAGTTTCAGTGGAGTGCTTTTTGCGGAAACCTGACTGAAATTTGTCGTAAAAATCATTTTCTTCCAAAAATGTAGTTAGCTGTTCAGCCACTACTTTCTCTAAGATCTTAGAAAGGAAAGGAAGTTTTGATATGGGCCTATAATTTCTTGGTTCCGCAGGATCTAGATTTGTTTATTTAAGGATGGGATTTACCACTGCATGTTTGAAGTAGCTGGGGACTGAGCCAGATTCCAATGAAAGATTGATCAATTTAACAAACCAAGGACCAACTACATCAAAAACCTTCACAAACAAAGATGTCGGTAGAATGTCTGCCAGACTTGAGGAAGGTTTCATCTTGTCCACTAAAGCCTTCACATTCTGCAGGCTGACAGGAGTGAACGAGGACCATATCCGAACACTATTTGACACAGGGCATAAGTTATTTAAAGAAGGACTGATGCTGGCCCTAATGTCTTTCACTTTGGACACAAAGAAGTTAAAAAAATTATTGCAATCCTCCTGTGTATACACAGGAACATGTGGAGATGAAGGCACAACAAGGTTTTCAATAGTATCAAACAGGACTTTGGGGTTTTTCTTATTACATGACACTAGATTTGAGAAGTAAGTT
The DNA here is from genome assembly GCF_933228915.1 of Telmatherina bonti. Lineage (NCBI taxonomy): Eukaryota > Metazoa > Chordata > Actinopteri > Atheriniformes > Telmatherinidae > Telmatherina > Telmatherina bonti. The sequence goes on from NC_136633.1 coordinate 12,234,371, forward strand.
GACCGAGCTACTTTTATCGTTTCATTTAGCGCCGACATCATTTCTTTAAGATTGAGTCTATGTACCTCTAATTTTGTGGCTTTCCACAAACGCTCCACTTTCCGACAGCTTATATAGATAGATAGATAGATAGATAGATAGATAGATATAGATATATCTATGTATATATACCTATACCTACACATTCATATATGCATACACATACATACCCATATGCATACCTACACCCATACACATACGTACATTTATATTATACAACATTTATACATTATACAACATTTATATTATACAAACATATAGACTCATGCATATACCTACACACACACACACACACATATACATAATGATACCTAGCTGTATATAGATTGACTGCTGTTGATGATTGATGACCGCATCAGGAAGGAGAAGGTGAGTTTTAGATCCATCTGAAACAAAATGTATGGCCCGCTTCTTAAAAACAGCAAAACTCGCTTCCCGTATCTTGACAGTCACATGTCAGACTGTCAGCTTCATGTTTTCAGGTAAAATACAGAAAAAGGTGGCAGCAATCCCATTGGCTAGATTCTTTTTTTTTTTTTTTTTCTATTGAAACAGTATGAACCTGAAATCTTTCATTTTTGGTCTATTTATGTTCACTATAGATGTCTTTCTAGTCATAACTACCACTGGAATATTCCTAAATAAAACAATTACTGATGACAAAACACTGGCTAACTCTTTTAATGACATTACCACTTTAGTTGTAATGAAAGCAATTAGTTGGTTAAAAAAAAAAAAAAAAAAAAAAAAAAAAATCATATCTCATTCACAGCTGCCTTTCTTTTCCCATCCGTGCCCCTTTCCGGGTCCCCTAATCAATAATTCTCTAGATCCGCCCCTGAATTTGACATTTTAAGCCAACAACAAATTTTAAAAGTAGACAACGCTGTAAAACCTGCATGTTTAGATAAGTTAGGCACACAGCAGGAGTTTCACTCTGGAAAGTAAGGTGGATGTGTCCAAACTGGACATTAACGGCTTCCAATACATCAGAAAGCATTGCGTTGTTTTCCCACAGATGCCCTTTTTAAACGCAACAATATAACTCTCACAGTTTTTCCAGGCTCTGAAACATCTGCGATGGAACGTGGATTATGGTCAGACCAGTCATGGTTTTGGGTTGCTGTTGGTGGATCTCATTTTACATGTGGCACATTATTTATCAATTTATCAACAGGTAGAAAAGAAAAGAAAAGAAAAGAAAAGAAAAGAAAAGAAATATTCTGACTTCATACAATCCTTAAAGAGATGAGTTAAACTTTGCATTTGGAGCTGTGACCTGTAATATCATGTAAGTGAAAATGTCTCCATCTAGTGGTTGAAAACAGAAAAACCAGAACACAGAAGCTGACGAGCTTCACACACACACACACACACACACACACACACACACACACACACACACACACACACACACACACACACACACACACACTTCATGATTAGATAAAAGCACTGCTGCTGCATTACTAAAAACACAAGGTTTTTAGTACAACAAGTAGCCTCCGGAACAAGACATCCTCAAGTTAATTATTATATACTACGATATTGAATTTCCCTTTTGGGGATTAATAAAGGGGCAATTCCATGCAAATGGCAACTTCACCATGAAAAAAAGTAACCATATTTAAAATAAAACCTATTGCTGGTAACAAACCAACTGCACTAGAAATTAGAATTATTATTATTATTATTTTTATTTATTTTTTTTTTTTTTAAAGTTTATTTGTTTTTATTTTTTATTTATTTTTTTTCTAACCATAAAAAAATAAAATAGAAATTTTTTTTAGAACGTTGTTAAAAAAATTTTTTATATCAAACTTCTTCTGTGGTGCTTGTTTGACACCAAACAGCTAGAACATAGAGGAGTGTTTGATCCAAGCTTGAAGACGGATTAAACTGGAAGGAAACTTGTTTCTGTCTCTAAAAGCATGTTATAAAGCAGATTAAATGACTAATAATTAAATGATAGAGATCAATTCATCCACCCAATGTTATGATTTCACAGTGGATTGTGGCGTTCAAGTGCAATGTGCAGACTGGGAATGTGGAGCTCTGCTCTTTCCCTTCATTAATGCTGCCTTCATCTGCCACTGGGAACTTTCATTGTCAAATATACGTCAAGAAAAACAAGGTTTCCATTTGCTTTGAGTAAAGTTTGTTCACTCTGAATTTATTCTATGTTGATCACCACCACATACTTTATGTAACAGGAAAAAATCTTTCCTTTGCATCAGTTTAGAGCGATGACACAACTTCTGATTTCCTTCTTCTGCAATGACTGTCACTCAAATCCAAACTGGCCAATAGAAAGGCTACTCGTATCTTTAGGCCCTGCCCACCAGATTCAGCTGAACATTAGTAATGTTTCAAAGAACATTTAAATCACAAATAAATATAAAATTCTGGATTTTATTCTATTTTATTTTCTGATTACTCTTCCTACAAGTTGGATGAGTGATCTGTAGGTCAGGGGTCACCAGGGAAACACTGAAACCTGCAGGATGGTTACGCTGGATGACCGGTGTTGGTGACCCCTGCTATTGATTGTCATGTTTAGACTGGTCTTTTGCCCCCTCCCATTCTCCGTATAGAAGCTGACAATAATTCACCCCAAAGCAAAGCTTGTAAATGATTTATTTGTTTTTATTAATAACCATTGTTTAAAGAGGAAACATGTATAAAAATGCCAGTAAATTTGGTGAAATGGTCATCATGACAGTATATAATATGTTCCAGAAATAAATCACTTAATCTAAATGTGATATAATAATGAATATTGCAAGTATAAAACATTGTTATATGTATCTATGGCTTCGATGGAAGAAAGAATTCTATATATTTATTCATGTCGACATGTTTAAGACGACTTTGTGAAGTTCTCTGTGATGCTTCATGTCAACATGGAGCAAAGTGTCTGAGGAATATTTCCAACATCTTGTTGAATCTCTGAGACCAAGAAGGTAAAAGAGATCCAACCTGCGGGTAGGAACAAGCAGCTCCTTTCAGTGTCGATGAGTGTTTTTGTTTGTAAGATTTTAATTTAAAAAGTAGCTTCATTGGTTTTAAAAATGCACTGATTAAAAGCGCAGTATTTGCTTTTCACACTGAAAATGATCACTTTTTCTCTTTATTTCTATAAAAAAAATCTTCATTTTTGTTTATTTTAAGATGAAAACTGTGAGTCTGTCTAATCCTATAGAGAAAAAAAACTGAGTCAAGTTGCAGCCGCTGACCCCACCTCCTCCCCTCCGCCTCCTGTAGTAGCTTTAAAAGTGTGTGTGTGTCGCCACTCTGACATGACTTCGCTCACAGAGCTCTCATTATAAGTGCACTGTGACAACCAGACGTGTTTGAACCACTTTCTCATCATAAAAGACAATCCCAGCAGCACAATGGTGAGTACTCGCTTACCGCTTCTGCCTTAACCAGTTCATGCTTGTATTCCTTAACAAGATGCAAAGCAAGCAGATATTTTAGTCATTTTAGGCGGTAAACGTTTAAAATGTGACTTCCTGGTTTCATTCTTACTTCCCAAATTCTGTATCGTGTCAAAGCAAGTCTGTTGTTCCTGCAGTAGTGGCTTCCAAGCTGAATCCAGCTGCACGTAAACTATGGAAAGCATTTACATGTTTAAATAGTCCCTCAGTGGAAACATGCTTCCAGGAAAGGTTAACTGTTTCCATATGGCAGCAGGAAGACCGTCTTGTCTTTTTGTGACTGCTGATGTGCTTTCGTGGCTCCTTTGTGTGTTTTAGATTTCCATTCCTTCAGCAGTGTCATGACAAGCTGTAGAATTTACTGCTTTATGTCTTGTTTGTGGACTTTAACAATAAAGAAACCCGGAACTACCTTACGCCCCTTTTGACTTTCTTCCTCTGTGACAGCAAACGGAGAGAGTGTTGTAATATTTGCAGGCCATTCAGAAGGTTTTTTTTGGGTTTTAACCACACGAAAATAGTTGTGGGTCCTTCCAGTGCTGTAAGGAAGAGTTATAATTAGCTTCTTGTGGTTTAAACTTACTTAGATTTAGGGTTTACTTCTCATATCTGCCAATTCAGGCTCCTTATGAGGCAACAGTTTAAACAACAGGAAAAAAAAACAAAACATTAAAATAAGAAAAATAATCCATCCAATGGTTGAAGTAAACTAATTATTTTCAGCCACATTTGCACACAATGCTTCTCTGTGTTTACTCTCCAGCGTTGCAATCTTAACCTCAAACATCAGATACAGGAAGCAGATGATGGCGCCATCCCCCCCCACACCGCCGTTTGCCTGGAAGCATAAATTTCACAGGCTGAATCGGTGTGGCATGTTACAACAACCGAACAGGCCTCCACACCCACGTTCCTCACATGCAGCCCATGAAAATCTCCACTTTCAGGCACAGGAAACAGCTCGTAATGAGTTTTGGAATACTCTGCAGACACCGTGCAGATGTTCCTGCTTTCTGGGCTCTTTGCGACGGGTCAGAGTCCAAACAGGTTGGTGGGTTGAAGTCCAGCTCTGGGTCGAGTGAGTGTCACTTTACTCAAAATAGCTGGCTGCCATCGCCATACTTAGTAGCTCCTCTGTCACTCACACCCCTCCTCTGTCCTTATCGTGAGTCTTTTAAAGGAGGAATGCAATCAAACTCCAAAACAAAGGTTTGAAACTGAAAGTAAATTCACAAAAGTGCTTTTTTTCCCCCCTTGTTAAAGCTAAAACAAGCTGCAAAAATGACCGTTTTTCTCTCTGTACACATTCGTCTGCAACGGGCCTTCAGGATGAAAGACAGGCTGACATCTGAAGAATTTCACGTCAATATTTCACTGGCTCACATTTGTTTAAAATGAGGTGAGAGGCCATGGCCAGCACCAGATGGGGGTCTCTTCTTTTTTTCTACTCCAAGTTGCCTTCAAGTCATCACATGGTTTGTCACATGCTCTTTATGTGGCAGGTATGAACTGCAGTCTGGCTGCAGTGTGACAGAGAAACTATGGCGTGCCAGAAAATGAAAGAGCAGAAATGAATGTGATTCACCTCTTATCTCTTCTTGAAAGACCTGTTTCTGAAACAGGACACCCTCAGGACAAAATTCCCTGCAACAGATTAGACTAAACTCCTTTCCTCCTCATGCCTGCGCCCCCCCACCACCACCACCACCCCCCACCACCACCCCTTTACAACCAGTCAGACATACTTGAGCAAGGCGTGGGAGCACTTTGACCTCTGAGGAAGTTCTGATGAAACGGTGATAATCGGTGTGTTTAAATCAGATGATGCTCGATTTGATGAATCACGGGATGAATTTAGTTTGCTGACGCTCACTGGAATGTTGAATACAAAGAAAATGGGTTGCAAACAGAGCTCAGCATGATATCCGACAAGTTTGGACATGTTTAGGCTGAATGAGACCAGTTCTTTTATTCCTCCTCAAAAGTTTTTGGTCCTTTTTTGACAATATGCAGCTCAAAACCCCCATTAGTTGTTCAGTCTGGTATAAAGTGGTTCTTTTGTTTTCCACAGCGTGAGTGTATTTCGGTCCACGTGGGTCAGGCTGGTGTCCAGATGGGCAACGCATGCTGGGAGCTGTACTGCCTGGAGCACGGGATCCAGGCTGATGGCCAAAAGCCCAGCGACAGGCCAGCAGTGGGCTACGATGACTCCTTCACCACCTTCTTCAATGAAACCGGCTCGGGGAGATACGTCCCCAGAGCCATCTTCGTGGACCTGGAGCCAAGTGTAATTGGTGAGGACTTTCTTTAAGGTTAAGAGTAGAACTCAAAAGCATTTGAAAGTGTAGACGATGTTGTCTTTTTATTTTTAATGCAAACCTTTTGTGAGTTAAACTAACTTTTCTGGTGAAGTAACTTTGAATTTAAATTGGCTGTAACTTTCCAACAAACACTTGTGGACCCTTTTAAGGAGTTTCCTTGGAGATTGTTCAGCTTTTTTGTGGCTTAGCTAATTAATTAGCTCAAGTATCCACAAAAAAAAGCTAAGATGCTAACAGCAGACTAGCAAGCTAACCACTCACAGTGGAGTATTTCTTAGCTTAAAAGTGTAGTTTGTCACAAAATCAAAGGTCAAATTTAATGTGTCATAAAAAAGTTGTTTCTATTGGTGTTTAATGACTTTACTAAAATAAATGTTACGTTTTTATTCTTTTAAAATGAGCTATTTATGACTACAGACAGTGGGTTCACAATCATGGCAGCTGCCATATTTGCTACGATTTTTACTACGGTGTTGGTAAAGCTGGTGTTGGTAAAGGGAGAACTCTCTTAGATTTAAAACGGCTGGACCACCATATAAGAAACTTAACAACGTAAAAGGCACACAGTAGAATTTTGTATTTTGTCCTCACCACACATCTACACAATGCTAAAGTAGTTACCTGTCATCCATTCATCGCTGCAGCTGAGGCCACTGGATCCATTCAGATGAAAACATGTCACCATCCATTCACAACTGTGCTTTGAAAGTAATTTCTATGCCAATATTTACCACAAGATGTCAGTAAATTTCACAAAACTGTCCCTTTAAAAGTCAGATATTTCCCTCAAGAGAGGTGGCGACCAAACAAGGAGCCACAAGACTAGGAATACTGGTCAGCTGGAGACAAACTGAACTCGAAATTAAGTCTGATGTTCTCCATTGACAAAAAAAAATACTTGGAGTAGGTTCAAATTTCAAAGAGAGCGACAGAGAAGGTTACCGTAAAGGGTACAAAGTTATGAAACCGTAAAGATTAAGCTGATTGTTACCTACATTAACAAGTACTTTTGTAACATGTTATAATGTTGTAATATTCAATGGATCATCAATCAAAGCATTTTCGAGTACTTGGATTTATAGACTGTACAAAGTTCCACTGTGGCTTCACTGATAAGAGTTTAAATTAACTTTACATACAAATAGATCTCAGAAGCCTTTTGTAAATAGTGGTTAGTTCCTTTGATAGCTAACGTTTCCGATTTAAAAATAGTTCCACAGTGTTCACCAGATCTCAAACTGGGGATCGGGACCTCCTATGAGGGTTACAAGATCATTTCACAGGGGTCACCAGATAATTGTAAAAAATTTATAGCCTAATTTTATCAAATAGACTTGGGATTTCTACCAGCTGTTTAAATTAAACCATAAATCTTTGCAATTCACATTTTATATATTCTTTTAACACATTAACATATACAACAAAGTTAGAGCACATGCCATATCTGAATTTGGTATTTTGTCTTCAAGAGAAGCTGGTTTTGGGCATGGAGTTGCTTTGTCACAATGGTGAACAATGAACTGAATCCATCAAAAACCACTTTATACTCTTTATTTATGAAGATTCTGGCAGTTAGGTTTAGAGGGTGGTGCAGGACCCATTTAATATATCACACACGTAATCACTTAGCCGTTGTGTGAGGGTGTGCGTCGTGAACACCATTGTAGACCATCTTGGGGCATACAAAAGAGTTTGAGACACATTGCTGAGGAAGGTCTGTAAAGTCCAGCTCAGACAGCTCCAAGTGGACCCTTTAATAAAGCTCATAAAGATGTTTTTTTTTTTTTACCACAATCTGGGACACTTCAAACATTTTGTACCCAACTTTTCATTTTAATTTTAGGCCCTAAAAGTTTCCCACAATATTTTGGTGTGCAGGATCTTTAATGTAGCCATACCAATTACTTTTGCCAAGTGCTGTCCCCAAATGGGAGAATTTAGTGGATACAGACTGAAAGAAGCTGGCTGGGATGTGTTTGGTGTCATTACTCTGAGTTTTAAAATAGAAATATAGAAATTCTTCATATGTCCACTTAATACCTTCAGGGGTAGACATCAGTTGTCCTCAAGGCAAGAGTATATTCAAGATCTTGCACTTCACAGTAATAATCTGTCAAACCATCTGTGTCCTACAGATGAGGTCCGTACTGGGAGCTACCGCCAGCTTTTCCACCCCGAGCAGCTGATTTCAGGAAAAGAGGATGCTGCCAACAACTATGCCCGAGGCCATTACACCGTTGGGAAGGAGCACATTGATTCTGTCCTTGAGAGGATTCGCAAACTGGTAAGACGAGCTACAATAAGAGTTTCCAAGAAAAAGCTGAAATTCAAAGGAAGTCATTAGTCAAACTGCTGATTTAGGGTATGGTGTAAAGGGAATATCTTTAAAAAGGACTCTACTTACCATCATAGCTTAAGTTTTTTTTTTTTGTTGTTGTTCTGGAGGGAATGTTGAAATGTAAATTTGGTCTTTTCTCATTCAGTCTGACCAGTGCACAGGACTCCAAGGTTTCCTGGTTTTCCACTCCTTTGGGGGAGGAACTGGCTCTGGTTTTACCTCTCTGCTCATGGAGCGCCTGTCAGTAGATTTTGGCAAGAAGTCCAAGCTGGAATTTGCCATATACCCAGCTCCTCAGGTGTCCACAGCTGTGGTAGAGCCCTACAACGCCATCCTGACCACCCACACCACCTTGGAGCACTCCGACTGTGCCTTCATGGTAGACAATGAGGCCATCTATGACATCTGCCGCAGAAACTTGAACATTGAGCGACCGTCCTACACCAATCTGAATCGCCTGATCAGCCAGATCGTGTCCTCCATTACTGCCTCATTGCGCTTTGACGGAGCCTTGAATGTGGATCTGACAGAGTTCCAGACCAACCTGGTGCCCTACCCTCGCATCCACTTCCCTCTGGCCACCTACGCCCCTGTTATTTCTGCAGAGAAGGCCTATCACGAGCAGCTCACTGTGGCAGAAATAACCAGCTCCTGCTTTGAGGCATCCAACCAGATGGTGAAATGTGATCCTCGTCGTGGCAAATACATGGCCTGTTGCCTCCTGTATCGTGGAGACGTTGTGCCCAAAGATGTCAATGTGGCTATTGCTAACATCAAAACCAAGCGCAGCATCCAGTTTGTGGACTGGTGCCCTACAGGCTTCAAAGTGGGCATCAATTACCAGCCTCCCACTGTGGTTCCTGGAGGAGACCTGGCCAAGGTGCAGAGGGCTGTGTGCATGCTGAGCAACACCACCGCCATTGCAGAAGCCTGGGCCCGACTTGACCATAAGTTTGACCTGATGTATGCCAAGAGGGCCTTTGTCCACTGGTATGTAGGAGAAGGGATGGAAGAGGGAGAGTTCTCAGAAGCCAGAGAGGACATGGCCGCCCTGGAGAAAGATTACGAAGAAGTTGGTGTTGACTCCTTTGAAGAAGATGAAGAACAAGAATATTAAACAAAAAATTACTTTTATCCTCGTATCTTTGGGATTAATTTGGCCTTTTATTGTTTGTTTTTAAATAAATGAGAGAACTTTTGACTTCATGTTCAATTTCATTATTTCGTGAGAAAAAATTGGTAAACATATTTATAGTAATATATTTTTAATTACCAGTATATATTTTGTGTGAATTGTGGTGTTTGGGGGACAATTTTCGGGTCAGTTTAACATCAAAATGGTTCCAGACCCCAACCAGACATCTTGTCAGCTATGAGAACGATCTTTTCATAACACCATTGATTGAAAGGATATACCTGGGCTGACCATTCGAAAGGGGAGGTGGGTATAAAAGGACAAATTAAAAGACTTGGGTATCCCACTTGCAAGCCTTCATCGGGTGTCACATTTTGGCAAGAGTGTACAAGTCAAAAGGCAAATGGCTGCTGACAATATTTCCAGCCACAACTTCTCTAAACACTTTCCAGTATTTTCTCCCATATCATGTGCTTTGATTGCAGAGAAACTTGCAGAAATTTGGGATGAATAGGGCAGGTGATACAGCGATTACTGGTTTTTTACAGTGATAGCCACCATGTGACTCTGAATGAATGCCTGGTTTCAGTTCCTGGGCACAGTTCCAGATGTTCTAAACATGAAACTTACAAGTTATACCTCATTTTTTTAAATGACTAATCGGAAAAGAAATATTCAACAATACATATTTACTTACTTTTTACCCAACTTTTGAATAATATAAAACCACTGGTTAAACAGTGGGACCTTATGGTGATATGCCGATTTTCCCATAGTTACTCTGGATGTATTGTGAAAAGAGTGTGTGTGTGTGTAACTGCAGAAGAACATCAAGTGATAGGTACATAAACTTGGGAAAAATTTTTATCATAACTTTCTGGAGGTTTAAATTGATGGGGTCAAATTGGTCAAAAGGATGAAACATGTTATTAAATTTTATGGTAACAGGAGGGTTAACTTCATTGAAATAAATCTCCTCCACAGTGCATCTGAGTGATTTGCATTTTAATGAGTGGTGTGTAAGACCACAGATAAACACTTAAAGCAGAAGATTAAGCTCAGTGCTATAAATAAAGCTGTTTACGCCTAATACACTGGTCTGGATCAAAACTTGAGAAAAACTCTAAAATCATATTTCATAATGAATGATTGTTCATTAACAAAAAGCTTAAATTTGATGGTTTTGTTCATTTAAATCCAGGAAAACCAAAAGAAATAGTCATTTAAATACATTTTAACAGTTAATAGTTAAAAACCTTATCAACCTCCTTCATATAAATCTACAGGTTATAATTCCACCAAAATTTTGTATTGAATGTGTTTAAAAAAAAAAAAAAAAAAAAAAAGTTACAGCCACCAGAAACACATTCTCATTAGTTTTTATTTCGCTGCCTGTGGTCATGTGACTCATAAGCAAGAACAAAGAATAACATGAGAAGAGACACTAGTTTATCAGCAGAAGAAAAAAGGTAGCCTTCAGAACTAGCGAACTAAAACAAAAAAAAATCTAAAGTTTTATATGATGAAGCAACAATAAATACAGATTTTAATTTCCAGTTAATATAAAGTAAACATCAAGAAGCTGATTTTCAGCGACTGAATGAGTTGTGGGTTCTACACCACAAGATGGCAGTGTGGGGTTGCAGGAGCGGGAAAAATAAACCATCACAACTTAGTCATCCTGTTTATATGCAGCCATAAAGTCACTGCATTTTACCTGCATCCCTTCCACCAAGACCTCAGTTTATCCCCCAAAATGTGACAATAATGAGCCACATTTTCTTTCTTATATTGATTTTATAAGGAATAACTAAATATAATCTGCAGCAGAATGTGATGAAGCAATCAAATGTATATTAAATTTCAGATTTATCTGTTTATGTTTGGTGTTACTAATTCATCCAACGGAGCTGTAAATGCTCAATGCACAGACATTTTTTAAGGTTTTCCTTTCTGCTCCAGCTAACAGACTTCTTCTGCTTTTTAGTTTTTACACAGAACCACCAGAAACCAACTTTATTCCCTCCATTCTGACCTTAAATCAGTGTTTCTGAAGCTTCCGCTGCTGCGTTTCTCCCCGTCCTCGGCGGATGAGGCCTTCATATTGCTGCTGTAATTGCTTTGATGTAATTACGGCTCAGTTCGAGCGGAGTGTCTGCTGTGTGGACAGGGGATTTAGACGGGTCACGGTGGACAGAGACAAAGATAACAGTCCTTTTCTGAACTTTAGAGCATCTGCAGTTCAGCTGACTGTATTTTTACTTTCTGCTCTCAACTTGACGCTGAAGCTTAAAGTTGATCTGTCAGGCTCCAACGCTTCTCAGTATGACAAGAGGAAAGTAAAAGGAGCTGATGCTCAGACTGAACTTTTGTTGTGCAACAGTTTGATGAAATATGGATATGTAGCAACAGGCTCCACAGTTCAGCTGTTTGAAGACTCAAAGCAGCAACGAGGAGCGAATAAAGAGAACAATATGTTGCAGCGATCTTGATCTGTTTGTTTTAAAGCTGTACAAGACTATTAAAAGACTGCTCCACATGAGGTGTAATGTGCATCATTTATGGATTGAGCTTCCTTTATGAAGGAGCCATCAGAAAAAAACATTCTATGTTTGTAAAAAGACGACATTGGACATTTTAATTTATGAAAGTTTCAGATCTTTTGCGTAGGCTGAAGGTAAACCTCCCTGTTAGAGCATAACGGGTCTGATTTCTGTATCTGGAGCCAAAAAACAAAAAAGGTGGACACTTAAATTGCAGCAACCTCATCTGAGGTTCCTGCTACATCTGGCTTTACTGGGAAATGACCGCGGTAGTTGAGCACGGCTCTAAATAAACACTCACCAACCTACCAGAACTGGTGACAAATCCATTTAGGTGGGAATCGTTGGAAACACACTGGCTGGTTTAGCAGGAGATGAACGAAGCAAATCATTTCCCTTTAATGCTTTTCCATAACATATCCTGCATCTGCTGGCTGCATGTGTAACGGTGTGCAAAGTGTCAGATATGTGCAACTGCATGAGCAAAGTGCAGCTGAATGAGGAACGAGACTTAAATGAAGTGATGAGAAGAATAAAAAATAAAAATGTGGTCTGAAGGTGTAAAGCAGTGGTTTTCTAACTGGAGGTCAAGACCCTAATGGGGGTGGGCAACTCCAGTCCTTCAGGGCCGCAGTCCTGCAGGTGTTACTAGTTTCCCTGCTGCAACACACCTGACTCAAATCAATGGGTAATTAGCAGACTTGTGCAGAATTTAATGTCAAACTCTGCACAAGTCTGCTAACTGTGTATTGGGCGTGTTGCAGCAAGGAGTTGCCCACCCCCTGTTGGAGGAGGTCTAAAGCCTATTTATCAAATAAACTCAGGATTTTTGTATGGATGTTGACATTAAATCAATAATGCAGAGATAAAACTGTGAAATTAGAACCAACCATTGCAAAAAGCAACGTATGGTATCTTGAGTGTCGTGGCTCCAAAAAGTTTGAGAAGCACTGACCTAAAAGGAAAATACTGATTATAAAATAGAGAAAAGGGGGGCAGGAAGAGGCTGAAGCGAAGTCTAAAGCAGAACATTTTAAATGTGTTAAGAGCAAAAGTTATTGTGATCCCTGCTGGACAAGTGAACATTGATGGTATGTTGTTTCATGAACATGTCTGATTAAATGCATTCAGTTGCATTTATGGTCTTAATAATGTTCATATAAAGTCCTGGATCTATAAAATACCGACTTTGTCCAACTCTTTATTTCCAACACCAGTAACAACCGACATGATATATATAAGGTCCTGTCGAGTTGTGCCAAACAAACAAAAATACCTCAAAAACTATACGTGACATATCTCATATACGTTGTTTTTTAATGAGAGGAAATGTAGCTGAAGCGTTTGATGTATAATAAGGTACAAGCTGATTCAAAATTTGAGTCATAAAATAGTAAAAACTCATAGGAATAATTTCCAATATTACATTTAATGCTAATTTCGGCCAATATTATTGTAGGGCAATTATATCAGACATTTCTGATATTTATAGGCTTCAGTTCTGGTCAGGATTGATGGGAAAACAACCACTGTGTGCACATGTGTACTGGAATTATGAAAAGTTCTGGACATGATCTGGATTAGTGACATGTGAATGACTCTACAGCACTTTTCATGTTAGTGTTTTCCACTAAACTTGTGAAATCTCTTCGCTTGATCCTCTTCTCTGCTGACCTGAAAGTCTAGACATAACATGTCCTGAAAATCTCCTGTATCTGTGTGTGAAGAGAACTTGTCAAGGCCGATGCTGTTATTAGGACTGCAGGAGTGTCTGTAAATCACCATTTCTTTACAGGAAAGCACTTTTATTTACAGGTAAAATCCACATAATGACACTGAAACTAAAATCAGCTTGTGGATTAAAGCAATAATAATTATAAAAATGCCTTTACGACAACTGGCAGCTGTTCAGTTTTAAGTCATATCTCCACTTCTTGGAAACAAGCTTTTTATGTTGTTTCAGCAGCTTCAGAACTTTTTCCATGAAGCCGCTGATATTGCAGACATGAAAAAGAAAAGAAAAAAAAAAAAAGATATTGCAGACATGCTTCCTGTGGGAATATGACCGGATCTCAGCAAACAGCTTGCAGTGAAATATCTACTTGACAGCAAACAAGTAACATCCACTAGAGGAAACGCAAAGGTGTGATCAGACTTGATCCCAGTACTGCAAACTGATGAGTTATGCCTGGTAAACAAGAAATCTAAATCCTTCACTGCTTTTTTTGTGTTTCCTTATTGAAATAAAGCAAAATAAGGAGAAGTATTTTCCTTTTCTTTCCATCTTTCCATGTTGTGGTGAAATATGGTCAAGAATGACAGTTTGGCTTAATGGGTTAATGGACAAAAAAAGAGGAATATTGAGCTTTTGTAAAGATATAATACCTCTGAAATTATATAAAAACCCCATATAGTTACAATTTTTTGGTCATGTTGGTTTAGTGAATTTAATGACCAGTTGAAAAAGCGTTGTCAGCTAATCACTGCGGTTTTCCCAAAAAGGAGGGCTGAGTGGCTGTAATTTTTGTTGACCGCCGGTTCATGCATGCGCTGCATTAGTTTATATACTGTTTAACACTGAATTTTGCCCACAGCGTCATGCTGAGAACTTTTGTCTTAAAAAAAACAAATTAAAAAAATCAATGTAACCCAAGTAGCAACCAAAAGTGAAGCCGATGTGGCAAAAAGTTGCAGTTCACAACTCATCCACTAGGGGCTCCTAACAGGAAATCTCCATGGACTCCCATGTTAAAAAGACCAACTTCACAGCGAAATAAACATGTTTACAGCCTGGTAAAATAAAACATTTTTGTTGAATAGGTCAGGTTTACCTTCATGACAACTGTGGGGGGAATGACTTCTTTTTTTTAATAACTTCTCCATGTCAAAATTCTGCATATTTTGGGGCGTGTCCTTTTAATTGACAGGTACCCGATATCCTCCTGCAAGAAGACAAAGTGTAGCACAACTACAGGTTTTAGCTGGTTAACAGCATGATCTAGCTTTAGCCTGCCTACCTCTGATAGCTAGTTACTAGTTAGCTCCTGTTAGCTCTGTGTTTGCTAGGTTAGCTTTTAGCTACAGGCAGGTCGGAGAACCCTACGGGTGATGTCACGGAGGCTCCGTCCATCTTTTATATACAATGAAAGACGTAAACCTATATGAGTTATTTGGAAAGCTGACACCTCTCATACAGAATGTAGCTAGCCATGTTGCCTCTGGAGCAGCTGTGGAACTACAGTGGGATTGGGAATATTTGGGAAATGGGAAGTGTGGTGGAAAACAAGAACAGTGAAAGGTCAATCTTACTACCTGAACATCACCCCGGCATCCATCTTTAATATGAAAAAAAAGGAAAAACATAAGTAGACTTACACTAAATCCAGTGTGAACAAAGTCCGGAGCGAAGCCACATCTCACCGTTTCCCAGCCTCTGAACCAGAGAGGAGAGGTGGCTCTGTGAAGGTACATGTGGCTTTGAGGATGTTGCATCAGCAGCCGCTCACTCCGGCTTTCATCTCTAAGCGAGTGATGAGAGTGACCGTGCGCTGGGCTGCTGAGGCAGTCGTCATGGCAACCACCTGCTTTCCATGCTCCAGGGGGGATTATGAGCACGGATGCATGGCGCAGCCTCACCGGTGTTTACAGTCCTTTCTGTTCCCGCACGCTGAAGGCAGCCTGGAAATGAAACTGGAGATACTGAAAACGCTCTGATTCATGGCGCTTGACAGTAACTGCGCGACTCACTCTCATAACCATAATTAATGTAAGAAGCGTACTCTGGGAATGTGATACCATAACACTTGTTATGCCTTTTATTGCAGGGCTTAATGGAGAACACTTTAACCTGCAGTTATTTCCCAAAAAATACAACCTTTAGCAGCTGGAAATGCACAAACTTTGCTGCAAAAGTTGTCTAAAAAAAACAGGAATTTACTTGAAATCCCAAAAAAATCAATCACCAAATACAGATACAATAATGTAAAACCGACACAAAAGCCTGCAAATAGAATATACACATTAGATTGTCATCTGAAAAACAACAACCACAAATAAGGTGTGAAATGATAAATACCTTTGGAAGTAATAAACACAAATCTGTTTACACCAATACTGATTGATTAAAAAAAAAAACATCCTGTCACATGAAGAACTGTACATTAGTTAAGCAGTGCTGCTGTGTACAAGCTGGACGAGTCGAACCTGCTGAGCTGCCCCACACACAAATACAAGACCCACACCACAAAGCGCCTGCAAGCCCGTCCTTCAAACAATGACGTTCTATCACAATTTAATCTATAAAAGTTCTCAGATGGTTCCAAACAAGCCAGATCTGTGTGATATTTAAGAAGTTTTATGAAAATTGTTGACTTCTTAAAAAGAAACGGTAATCATAGGCACAAAAACCGACAGAAAAAGCTAAAAAATAATATTTTCCTGCAAACTTTAACAATTATCAAAACTTAAAGGCATTACACTTTTTTTTGCCTTTTTTTTTTTAATTCTAACTAAACATTTTATGAAAACAAATGAGTCTTAAATGTTTAAATTGGGAGAAAAGTTTTGAATCATCTCAGTTTTTTAATCTTAAATGAATGGAGAACTATTAAGCACAGTTTTTGGATTTAAGTCATTAAAATCCAGCTGAAATCAAATCCTGTTCCCTGAAATTGTTAGGCAGAGTCATGCTTTTTACATTAAAAAAATCTGTTGGAATGTGTTCCATATCATCCTTCCGCAACTGAGCAACAGGTGGTCTCATATGTAACGTTTTCTCCACTGATCTGACCATCTGGGTTTAAAGTTCCGTCAGCTCAACATGTGGGACAGATGTGAACAGATGTGTTTGCAACGTCTTTAACTGTCTGGACCTAATTCCGCTGCCTGAAACAGGTTTGTGCTCTCTTATGAGGGCTTTTACCACCTGAAATCATGATTTCTATGTGGAGTTTTACCTGTTAAAGGTTATTAACATCATAGTTCATCACCAGCACTTTACAGCATTTGGTTGAAACTGATCTTATAAGTACAGAAGGAAAACTGGAAGGACATTATCACCAAGATACCACTGAAGATCCAAACTTTCATCTTTCAGGTAAAAAAAAATACAATATGAAGAAGAACAAGAGACATATGTGGCCTGAGTGTCTGACAAACTGATGGCTCTTCAAACATGACACATTTCAGACCCAACGATGCCCTCGGATGGAAAAGTTGTGAAGGTTAAACAGTAGAAGTCGTCCCAGAGGACTCCTACAATTTGGGTAAAACAATTTGTTCTCTGGACCTCCAGGCACATCGTATCATAGACCTCAGAACTCCACATTTTCCCATCAGATCACTTCATACTTAGACTGCAGGTTTAGTTGTGGGTCTAAAAAGCAGAACGGGAGGCAGAATCTTCACCAGAATCTTCTCCGTTTGGCTTCAGGAAGCAGACATCTTCTCTACAGGGGTCACCAACCATAGTCCTCCAAGGCTCCCACCCTGCAGGTTTTAGTGTTTCCCTGCTGCAACATACCCGACCCAAATCTATGGCTCATTAACAGGAAGGTGCAGGAAATGGCAAGAAGTTGTTGGAGAACCTTTTCATTCAGGAAACAGTAACACTGTGTTCCCATTAACACCTAGAATTCTAAAAATCTAAATATCACAATAAAAAAAACAAATGGAAACACCTAGAATTTGAAAAATCGCTCAAATATCACCAAAATTTTTTTGAGTTTTATGAGGTCGTTCTTTAGACGTTTCCGTTTCAAAGAATATAGTAAAATTGTAGTGGAAACATTGTTTTTTAGATTGACGTGTCCCCGGACGTGATGTAGGGGGTCATGTGACTAGTTTATTTCTGCTAAAGATGGCGAGGTACGGAACAAATGGCAGCTAATTTTAAGAGGTCTACAATAAATTCGGAAAAGAAATGAGGGAGAAAGGCTTTGAAAAACTGTGGCTAGTAGAAAACCCCAGAATAATGCTACGTGGCTACCTTGCGTAAACCGCAGTTCTCGTAACATCTCATCAGGCGGATGAGATGTTACGAGAACTGAGGCTTAAGTGCTAAATACCGTTCAATGGAAACACCTGCCAATCGCAATTGTTGTTTGTCAACACTTATAAATATCGCTTTTGTTTTGTGAAAACTGTCATAGAAACACAGCTGGAAACACCATGTTCCCTTTTACATGTTTATGAACCTCCTGCCACCTGGTCAGAACTCAGGCTTTAGATGGAGGTGAAGCGTCTTCAAAAACCAAAAACAGGAGTTCAGTTGTCTTTATTCAGGTTTGTAGAACAGAGATCAAGGTCTGGTGTTCTGCTGGTATAACTACGGTAACGCACCTTGTTTAATATAAAATGGATCTCCACTAGCTTGTTGTCAATTTCTGCACAATCTGTTAATGACATTCACGTGTTGCTGTAGGAACACATCTAATCCCTGCTGGATGCGGCCCTCAATGACCAGAGTTGGTGTTCCCTGTTGTAGAGTTACCATAACTTTGATGACTGGGTCCCAACCAGAGGTGGCGATTCCTGGTCCAGAAAGTAAATGTCCTGCCATGTTTTTGAACAGGCTCATTTTCACTAACAGGCTCATTTACCTGGCAAATACACTCTGCTCGTTAAATTCAGCTTGTTTGGTGACTGGTCGGAACAGCTGCCGGACAGGACTTTTACTTTCTGGGCCAGGAATTGCCGCCTCTCGTCCCAACCTAAGGTCCCTGGATCACCAAGGGGGCCCGCAGGGCTTTCACTGTTAAGAGTCTGCGTGATTTAACCCAACATCATGCCCACACAGAGACGAGTCGAGGTGTCTTTGCCTAAATGTTCCGTTCATATGGAAGCAGTGTTTTGGGAGCCCGAAAACACTCACTTGGCATCGTTTCATTGACTTGACGTGTCTGAGAAAACGCCACAGGGCAGATGATTCGTCCGGAGTTTGAAAAAAAGGGGAAGGATATATGTTGGTAATTACTTTAACTTTGGTTTTATCAAAGGAAATGAATCAGAGAGAAGCAGCTAAAGAAAACAAAACTGATGGTTACAGCACAGGGCGGGCAGGGAGGTTTGATAGGTGCATGAAGGGGGTCTCTAAGGAAAACAGGTTGGGAACTACTGACTGTCTGTACTTACGTTTGTGAATGTAGATCTATCCTTTATCTTTGTAGTGTATTTCGGAAACGACTGTTTTTGCTAATTTCGCTTTCAGTTTCACTTCATCACTTGTTGCCATCTAAGTAATAAATTTCATTTACTTTAAGAAATCCCGCTGGTTCTGATGTCAATCCCCTTTCCTGTTGAACTGGGTTGTAACAACAGAATACACCTCTACGAAATGCGGTGCCACATCTTTCTACGGCTCGGCATGACCTCCACCGTCACCTTCTGAGGCCATGAAATGGGTACGGGTGCTGTAGAAACAGCAAATACCATCATGCTGTGTGTTTAGGGTTTAAACCAACAACATTTTGAAAACGAAATCAAAATGAACCACCAGCTCTTAAAAACCTCATTCAGTGGCCGACAACAGTTACAACAGATACTGGACATTAAAGCTGCTGCTGAACTGTGGTGAACCGTAGAAACTAGCCTTGATATGTCAAACAGAAGCTTGTTTTCTCCATCAAACATTGTGTTACAGGTATAAAACAACACACACACACACACACACACACGCACACAGTCTATCAGGGGCACACAAGCTCAGAAACACACTAACAACCTCGCTCCCCTCAGTCGTCATCCCGCTGGTCGAGTAACGGCGACGCGTCAAGCAGACATCCTCTGAAATATCCAATTAGGGAGTGAGTCAGCTGAATCTGGCTGCGTCTCGAGAGGAAGTGGCCTTCGTCCGGGTAGATCTGCCCCGCGCAGCACCAGAAGAGCACAGAGGAGAAGGACAAAAACACAAACAAGGTCACCGATAACTTTTCAGACAGAAAAACAATGTAAGATGTGAACTTGAGGATTAATTCTTTATCTTTTCTACTCAAGGTGGATGTTTCGTCTGCAAACTGTGATCAGAAATTCTCCAGATGAACCCAACAACGACTTTTCGTCTAACCACTTTTCAGACATTTCGAAGGCAGACTGCATATAAATCAGCACTGTTTTAAGTCCTTCTCACTCTGCTTGTGTACTGAATACTTGGTGGAAAAAGAGAAGAATCGTGCAATTTCAATGTCAACTGGTGATAGTAATCCTGATTCAGCACATGAGAAAATGAGACTGCAGAGAAAAAATGGACCAAAAAATTGGCTATTTGGCAACAAACGTGTTGGTAAATAACTTTTTTTTAAAAATGCAGGATATCAATAAAGTATTTAAGCAACTTGGAGGAGTTTCAAAGTAGAAAGTAGAAAGATAAAGGCCTCAGGTAGATGATTCCTCTGTTCCATCACTGCGTCTAAAACCATTCATCCATTCATTATGCTCTTTACAATGAGAAGAAAAAACTCGGGGTGGGACTTTAACGCGTTAATTAGGATTGATTAAATACAGAAAAATATACTGATTACAGACTTCTGCTAAAAACTTCACACTTTGTTGCTATGTTTAGTGATTTTTAAGACACTTCTAGAAATTCTAATAAAATAAAAACATAAGTATCAACAAGTCTAGTGACTTTTTCTGCTGATACTGGAGACATTTGGTGAGTTACGTGAAAGTGGGTATTGTTGACTATTCTCGGTTAGTGAAAGCGGCTGCTGCATAAGCCCCTCCCCCATCCAGAAGAACGCACTAAAAGCTCGGTCCTCATACAGCATCCAGCTGCACGCAGCAGGCAGAGGAGGGGGTGAACATCTCCTGCTGCATGACCAGACTGAAGCTACATCAGACTGGTTTACTGTCAGAAAATAATGTCTATAAATGAAGAGTCTGGATAAGAACATTTAAAGTTTATATCGCTGTAACATGTTGTAGACCTGAGCTGTTAATTTAATTAAAATTACGTCATAATTTCAGGTATTTTTGAGCAGGAATACTTTCTAATTTTTAATTATTATTATAATTTAAAGAGAAATTAAAAATGAAATGCATTTTTGCAGACATTAATAGAGACTGAGTTTACAATATTAATACCTAAAATCTATTTTGGGGCCGAATATTGCTATGCAATTAAAATGTAATTAATTGAGAATAATTAATTATATTAGTCCAATACACACACATACACACACATATGTATATATATGTATATATATATATATATATATATATATATATATATATATATATATATATATATATATATATATATATATATATATATATATAAGTATATATATATATATATATATATATATATATATATATATATATATATATGAATATATGTATATATATATATATATATATATATATATATATATATATATATATATATATATATACATATATATATACATATATATATATATATATATATAGATGTAGATATAGATATGTAGATATAGATATATAGATATAGATATATAGATATATAGACATAGATATATATAGATATAGATATAGATAGATAGATAGATAGATAGATAGATAGATAGATAGATAGATATCGGGCTGCACAGTGGTTAGCACTGTGGCCTCACAGCAAGAAGGTCACTGGTTCAATCTTTGGCTGGGGAGGGGTTTGGTCAGTGGCCTTTCTGTGTGGAGTTTGCATGTTCTCCCCGTGTATGCGTGGGTTCTCTCTGGGTACTCCGGCTTCCTCCCACCATCCAAAGACATGCATGTTAGGTTAATTGGTTACTCTATATTGCCCCTAGGAATGAGTGTGAGTGGTTGTTCGTCTCTCTGTGTGGCCCTGCGATGGACTGGCGAGCTGTCCATGGTGTACCCTGCCTGTCGCCCAAAGCCAGCTGGGATAGGCTCCAGCTTCCCCGCGACCCTGAATTGGAATAAGCGGTTCAGAAAATGAATGAATGAATATGTATATGTGTGTATATATATATATATATATATATATATATATATATATATATATATATATATATATATATATATATATATATATGAATAAAAGAAATGGATGGTATATCCTGTCGACAAAAGCAGCATCTAGATTTTTGGCAGCAACAAGTCCAAAAGCCAGGTTCTGTGATGGCATGACATTATATCAGCGATCACTTCCACTTGCAGAAAAATTCACTGCGAAGAACCTCTGTTTTCCAGGGATTTCCACTCATCTGTGGATTTTCACAATACAAAGACAAGGTCGAGGAAGAGGAGGATGCAGGTAATGGACTTAAGAAAATAATAACACTTTATAAGTTTGCAAGCCAGAACATGTTTATGGCGCCTTGCGAAGGAGCCGAAACTTTTTAAGAGTGGTAAAAGCTTTGCTGTGTTAACTTTTTTTAGAACGTGTCAGGCTTGAAATGCAAAAAAAAAAAAAAAAAATGGAGGTGCATAAAAAATTAAACAGTAGAAGAAGAAATTGCCTGGCTTCATACCGTAAGAGGTTAAAAGTTGGTTCATAAATTGATCAAGTTGTTACATTTTGCTGTCGGTTTTACCAAATTCTCATCATTAAACCTCTGCACGAATCAGTAGCTTTGCTTTCCACAGGATTTTTCTTTAAAGATGACTTGTGAAGTCTAAACACAGAAGAAGTGGGATAGCAGCTTCCTTTTAACAATTATTCTGATCGGTTATTTCAGTCTGTAGGCGACACATGGATGCTCCCTTCAGCAAAGTGAGACACTGATCAAAAGCTCCGACTGTTGACTGGTAAAGTGTCTAACTTGTTTACTTACAATGGGAGGAAGAGGAACATAAAGCACGACTGCTGGTATTATTCAGTGTGATGTTCTTTAGAATAAAAAAGTTTATTGACCGAATCGGATCTTTTGAAACTTTGCTTTTTTTTTAAAAACTTTTCCAAAATTTATTAAAATTGTGTTTTAAAAGTGTTACAAATGCGAGAAATCAGGTATAATCTAAAGCCTAAAAAAGGAATAATCATTCCTTTATGAATGAAATAGTCTTGTTTTTATGCTTTTTTTCTGTAATTATGTGCTTAGGTTTTATAAGTATTTTAGTGAGTCATTGTACGCTTTCAAGTTGTGTTTTATACTGAGTTTATACTTAGGGTGTCAATTGTTCTTTTTACTTGTCAGCTTCTCCATTTTGCAAATTTGTTTGTTTGACAGTTTATTTCTCACATGCAGAAGTAAAACGAGACTGGACAGTACGAAATAATACATAGCACAATGCACCACCATGCGTTAAAAGGAGCAGGAAGAAGAAAAATTCTCTTTATTCTTATAAAATCTTATAAGATAATATAAGATTTAGCTCATTTCTTCAGTAGTTGTTCCATATTGTCATTTTATTGGGCCTTCAGCCTTTTCCCCACGTTCAAATAATCCCTATTTTAGTTGCTACAAGCATCATCTTGTTGAGATACTTATCTTTTTCTGTAAATGAACAAGCAAAAACTTTATTTCTACTCTCAAATCTAGGACATCCTCTGCTAAAAACTCATCTACCAAAACCTTCTTCCTCTTGGGCGATTCCAAAATACATGCAGATGGCCGACAGCGCTCCACGGCTCTTCAGTACTTAAATATTTGCAGTAAATATTTGCTTTTTCAGTCTGGTGTAATGAAGGACTTCACTATATTCTTCTGGGCAAAGTACTCCTAAACTTAAAGTATATAAAAATGACTGACATTCAGTGATAAAGATGGGAATAAAAATGCCAACACAGAGTGTTGAATGGATGTAAGGTTGTAAATGGCAAAAATCTTTACATTCTCTTTTCTGTTCACTCCTAAATCCCCCTCTGATAGGTCCAGCAGTTTTAATGCAGTAGTAAACAGCTATGAAATTAGACTACTTGCTATCGATCCACATACATTTTTAATAGATATAAATGGTGACATCTATATCTATAAAATGTATTAAAACATCCCAGTTATTTTGGTAAAGTGACTTGACAACAGAAATGGATTTTATTCACACATTATATTTTATGTGATTAATCTCAGATTTAGTAGCACCTTTCAAAACAAGAGTAGGCTGTTATTCACATATTTTAATGAATGATAATGCTTTTAGGACACAAAACATACTATCTATCTATCTGTAGGTGATTTAACTTGATTTTTTTTTTTTTTTTTGGTCAAATTTGACATGTGATTAGTTTAACTTAGCTTAGTTTAGGTTTATCAAAGACTGAAAACATGGTAGCCTAAGCTAGCCTTACCAACCAAACCTTTGTGTTGGTTATCAGCTAGTGGAAGTCAAGACTATTTATAAAATTTATGTTGATATATTCGGTGAACCGGGGAACTGCTTTTTTGTTGAGTGAGCAGGTTAGCGTTGCTTTGCTTCATAGCTTTAAAAAGACTCCAAACATGGAAACAGACATAGCAATTAACCTACATGCATGTCTTGTGGGTGGGAGGAAGCCGAAATACCTGTAGCGAACTATGCATACACTGGGTGAACATGCAAACTCCACACAGAAAGGCCACAGTTCAAACCCCCCTAGCTGAAACCAGAACCAGCAACCCTCTTAGGAGGCTGCTGTACTAACCACCAGGCCACCGTTCATGTTATCTCACAGTGGAGAGAAAGACTGTTTATGGATCTAATTGTTGATATATTTATTCAGCATGATTTATGAGTCAGTAAGTGAACTTAGCTTAGATTTGGTTAGCTTAGCTTTAGCTTAGCTTCAATGATTGAAAACAGAGGGCACAGCTAGCCTTATCTAACCAATCTTCTAAAATTTTTTAAATATGTTTTTAAGCTGACTATACATTGGGGGACAAGACTGTTCATAACTTTTATTGTGTATGCAGTTGGTGAAGACGAGTAGCTGCTTTTTTAGTGAACCAGGAGGTGGTTTTAGCTTAGCCTAGCTTTAAAATAGACTGAAAACAGGAGGGACTGCTAGCACATTCTAAAAAACATCACTGATCAAAGCTTTCATAAGCATAAATTAAAAAATTTAGACGTAGTTGAGGGAAAGAAGCAGTTGTCCTGGGTGTTGTTTCTAGGCAGCTTGGCTAACCACTCCTGTTCGGTTATGAAATCACTTAACCTTCCTACCTATCTGTTCAATCAGCTCACCGTCCTGAAAATTAGCATTTCATCAAATCTGGGATTAATTTTTGTCAGGATCACATTAGATGTCTTCATTGTGAACTCCAGAGACTCTAGAGTAAGACCTTTTGAAAATTTAGTTGCTGCCAGATAAAGCTGTTTTTAGGAGGTAAAGTGTGTCTTTTTTCAGTAAGTAATAATTACCTGCAGAGTGTAGTTGGCCCCAATCTTTATTAAGTGTTTGATGAGTTCTGCTGAGTGCTGGAAGTGAACATTTGCTGCAGAGGAAAAACATGACAAGCAAAGAAGTGTCGACTGGGTTAATGCTTAGATAAAAGCTCAGACTCTGGCTGAGGTCCAGTATTAACGCTTATGAATAGAAGAGGTTTCTTTCAAAGCAACACACCAGCCGGCCTCTAAAGCTCTCAGGCTTACCTTTTTAATAACATACATTACAGTCACAATGGGACAACTAAAACTACAGTTTCTGCTTTTGCTGTAATGTGAGGAAGATGGAAATATGCGTACCATCAGCAGTCCCATGGACCAGAAACAGAGTTCCCCCCTCGAGACCTTTCATATTGGGCAGCACTTTGGAAGCCTGGAAATGCAAAGCAAGCATAATCATTTAAACTGGATATTAATGATGTTATTTCAAATCGCAGAAACATTACAAAAAGCTTTAAAGTCACATTCACATCAGCCTTTTTGGTCGGAAAGTCGGCTTTGTTTGGGGAAATGTGAACGCACCAAACAAATTCTGATTCGGACCAAAGAAGTGGACTCAGTCTGCCAACGAATCCAGGTCTAAGCCTGTTTCAAGTGGACTAAATACAGGAAGTGGACTACATAAAAATAAATCACTGAATAAACCCCCCTACAGCTCACCCGAGTCCCCAATCGAACCAAGTGTAACAGACCATGTGAATGCACCACAAGAAAGACATAAAACGTGTCCCTGTGAGCGATGAACTAAGGCAGGGTCTGGAAAATGGATTATATATATATATATATATATATATATATATATATATATATATATATATATGTGTGTGTGTGTGTGTATATATATACATATATGATTTCTCGTTTGCTGAAAGGTTATTCGAATGAAACTATCTGCAAATTATAGAGCAGAAATGACTGTAGATATAAGACGTAGAGGCCTGAGGAAGAAACAAAACATAAAAAGAAAGAGACACATACAACAGATTTACAGAGAAAATGAGCTGTGGGCAAATCCTTTCCCTTCCGTCATTATAAATGTCTTGAGATTACTCAATACTGGATGAGCTAATGGGTTTTGTACGTTTTTCAAGGAGTATTGTTATATCACAAAGGCCGTCTGATGAGTGTATTAGAACACTAAAGTGGTTCAGAAATATGTGGACAGCTAAATAAGAGGATAATAAACTAAGATGAATTTTACCCTTTCCTTCATTGTTACATACGTTTCTGTCCATACAGGTCTGCCCATTGAGACGCTGTTTATATGCAGGGTGTGGCTATCAGGTATGCGCTGCAGGACGGGGAGGAGGGGAGCCGGGAGAAGAAGCTTACTGAATTTTTTTTTTGCTGATATTTATTTCTGACATGGTCATACAAAAGGTAAAACAAGACTTGACAGTACAAAAACAAAACAACCAGAACACCATGCTCGAAAAGGAGCACCTGCACCAATAAATGGTCATTGATTTTCGTTGAGTATCAACGAAAAGAAAAAAAAAAATCATTGTTGTAGCATGGCATGCCATATGTCTTAAATTGTTCACTTTATAAATGGATACTTTCCCACATTTTAACTGTTTGTGATCATTTCCACAAATTAAATTCAATTTCTCACATATACATTTATTTACAGTCACATTTCCATGTACTGTACATAATTATATAAGAAATATAAGAAATAAACAACTTCAATTTGGTCCGAACGTTTGGATTGGTCAGAGTTTTTACAGATTTACAGTAAACTGAGGGGTCTAACTATATCTCTTATTGTTCATGATTACATAATGTATAGACTACTATCAGGACGAGGAAACACTTCACCCAGAGTAAAAACAATGTCTTGGAGCAACATTATCGACTATAGCTTTAATGCTAACAGATATAAGTTACAGGCAGGATGCAGAGTTAAACTTGTTGAACATACCCAGGTAGCATGTAATGTAGCGCATCACAACAGTTACACCTACCCAGCCCTCCACTGTATGAAAAACCTCAGTGACTGACTGGCAACCCCTTCATATTTCAACCCTTCACCAACCACATCCTCTTGGCGCATGCTTCACATCACCATGACAACCAGTTTGAGCTTCATGAATTGGTCTTAACAATCTCTAAATGACTAAATACATTGAGTTTCTGCCATGTGAGATTGGCTAATTAGATATTTGGGACTGAGAAAATTGAACAGGTGTACTTAATAAAGTGTTTGGAGGGTGTAAAAGTAATTTCATTCAAAATATTAAATATATAAATAAATACTAAATAACAAGCTGACTTAAGAGCCTAAACAAATCTGAATGGAAAGAAATGGGTCAAGAAGTTCCCTGAAGCCACAATGATGTGCATGAAAACAGCCGCCCTTGTTAATGTGTTGTATGAATCCCCCGACTACCCACCCACCACACACACACACACACACACACACACACACACACACACACACAGCAATCCAGGTCTTATTTTTAAGCACTCTAGCTCCTGAAAAAATGCTATATTTTTCTTTTTTTGTACTCCTTCCATGGAAATTCAAGCCGTGGCTCCCGTAGCAGCACTCTTCTCTGCTTTCGTAGAGATTGCAGAAACGATTGTTAACAAAACCCGACCTACAAACCCCTGTTAAAGATAAACATATTGCCTGATAAAGCATCTTTTCAGTTAATCTACACAGAAATCTAGGACATTATTGATAAAGCTTGGGTCAAAACACACTAAACTATACTATTATGCAAGTCGTTGACATAAACCAGTATGTGTATTGTCCCTTTCTGAGCGAAGTTCTTGGAATTTATAGTAAATTTAGGCTGTATGGATTCAGAAAACTACTGTCTAGCATGCGAACTTCCTGATGAAATGATAAAATGTTGCCTTTCAACTGTGTTAAAGAAGACTTTGTTTCTTTTAGACGGATCCAACATACCTGCGCTGATTTATCAGACCTAGAAAGTGGCTACTGTGAGAACGATGCGCCTCATACATATGTAAATCAGGCATGTGGAAATACTCTGTGTATAAATTGTTTCCTAATAGTACTTCTTGGAGTGATCGTGCAGCTCAGACAGAGTCCCAGTGAGTTGCTCATGTGACTGGAAATGAAAAGATATGTGATAAAGGTCTAATCTCCAGAAAGAAAATAACACTAGCACACACACATACACACACACACACACACACACACACACACTGTTGCTTGTGTTCTCTTTGAAACAAAAAGCCAGATTGCTTTTAGATGTATTGCTCAAGGGAGTTAGGATGGTTATCTGTAATATTAAAAGTAAAATCTCAATCTCTCTATCCCATCATTCACGCCTTTCTCGCTGGGATTCACACCGCAGCGGCTCATCAACATACAGACTTCTTATATCCATTTCTTTCCCTCCACCTGTGTCTCAGAGGACAGGATGAGTGATGGTGTCCCTCTGAATTTTGTCTGATCAGATCATGTAACACTTCCCATTGCTGGATGTCATTTAACGCAGAGCTCCTCCTGCTGTGAGATCATAAAAATAGAGCACTCTGGCCCAGTTTTAGGCAACCCACTTAGGAGAAAAAAATGCAACCTTCACATGGAGGGCAATTACACATACTGCATTTCCTGACTTATGACTGTTTCTCTTGCATTGGATAAAATCTGTCCGTGTTTGTGGTGTACTCTTTGTGTTTAGTTTTTTGTCATCTAAACCAAAGATTCTCATCAGGATCCATAATTCAGAACAGACGATGCAATGAAAGCAGCAGGATTTGATTTAGTCATAGTTGGTTGAGACGAGTCACGAGACCCAGCGGTTGTGGTTGTGACACGTCCAAAACTGTGTTTGGTCATCATAAAAACATAAAGAAATACCTGCTTTCTTTGTTTTAAATGTGCAATAGCAAAATGAAAGCTGATCTTACATGTCAGAGAAAGTTTTTGTTTCCACATGTGTCCACAGATATGGAGAAGTTGGACTGATAGTTTATGTGTTGCCAAGAATTTCCTCTGTTTTCATGTCCTCACAGCCAGGAGGTTCCTGGTTCAGACAATGGCTGCAGCCTTTCTGTGTGGAATTCTGTTTAAGCTCACACCCATCAGTGTTATTCCAACATCACAGATGCACTTAATTTGAATTTAGTCTTTATGGATCTGAGTTTAGTCTTTTAATGCCATATTTGCTACAATTTACAGTTTCTGCAACCTTTTGCAATCACTTTATGGTAAGAGCGATGTTCAGAGCTTTGTTGTACACAATCGGATACTCCTGATGGAAGCCAGGAGGACTTACCAAAGTCATTTTGACACATCATATGGTAAATTTACAATTCTGCTTTTTTTTTTTTTTACATTTTGTTTAGGAGACTTAAAGACTTAAGATTAAAAAATACGACTTTCTGCCCCAATTTTTTGGGCTTTACAAATTTAAGTTAAAGCTTAGGATGCACATTGTAATATATGAGAGTTAAACTGTCGACTCAGCTCATTCTGCAGGGCAGCAAGCAGCCATAGATGGAGGAAAATGTTGGGATATCATATGCTGTCAATCCATCAGCTCGGTTTCCATGGATACAGGCGGAAACGAAAGATTCTTTAACACTTAAAATATATTTAAATTTTCTCCATGCAGAAGTGAAACAAGGTAAGGAAATAAAGATTTCTGTATTTATCACAATAATAAAAATGAGTTTTGGAGATTTAGGCAACAAAATGTACACGGTGAAGACGTAACTTCTGGATCATGTGACCTCCCTCAGATTAAAGTCAAGTTAAGACACTTGTTATCTGAGAACAAACTGGGAAATGGCTACCTGTCTGTTATCTCATTGTATGTCTTGTTTTTGTTTTAATACATAAAAATAGTAAAAGGAAGTGATTTATTTCCTTTTTTTTTTTTTTTTTCATTTTAATGGAAATTGAGCTGCCTGGTAGTTCACATACCAGGACTGGCAGCATCATTGATGCTTTGGAGAACTTTTAACTAGTGAGATATACAAAAAGTCCACTAAAAATACACAGAAGAGAAATAAATGACAAAAGAAAAATCTAATAAACGGTTTATTGCTGTTTATGTGGTGAAACCCTCCTCGACACACTGACAGAGAGCTCCAGGCTTGTGTCTTTCCTGACAGGATGGTCAGGTTGATTTAAACTTGATATGTTTCTCGTTAATGCTGCCACCGATGCGCTTGCGTGTCACGATAACTTTGCACTCTATTTCTGATAAAGTCAGGAAAATGAGGAGCTGCACAAATAGGAGAATACTGATGGAAAGTATTTGCAAATGCATCATTTAAAATCTTTTTCGGTCATGCTAAATACCTTCATACTGACCCATCTTTCCATCTCACAGCTGCAAATTGTTTTAATAACAGCTTTTGGAATCTGTATCTTGGTGCTCATGTGAATTGTAGACAGCCGAAAGGTTTAGCCACATTATTTACTTGTCATAAAAAGAAATAAAGTACCAGTGAGGAGGCAGGAGGGCCAGTGGATGGTATATGCTGTAGGACTTTTAACTTGGAGAAATGAAATTAGTTTAATTAGGACTTTTGGTGGAATATTATTCTTAAAGAGTACTCAGTATTTGGGAAACTGACTGGCAAAGCAGACTGGTATGTGACCAGGCTTAGCAGTGTATGTTTGTTTATGTTTATAAAGAAAGATAACCTCTGTCTCTCACACTCCATTTGCCTTTGGATTAAGGATTTGCTCAGTGACCACACACAGAGAATCAAACTAGACTTCAACCTTTTCTCAGCACTGAGTCTCAGTTTCTTTCGGGAGTATCTTCTAGCTCTGTACACACATGACTGTACCCCCACCCATCCAAGGATAATGAAGTCCATGGATGGCATGTAATAAAGTGGTTGGGGTCATCACAGGGTGACCTGAGTTCACATCATAGACAGTATATAGAGATGGACGTAGCCTCCGTGACGTCACCCATAGGTTCCTGAAGAGCTGAATTGAAGCTCGGTGGGCGGTTCCTACCATCGCCATGTTGGCAGAGGCATGCGTGTTGTCTCGCCCGGAAAATACAAATATGGGCAAAGAGGTGGAGCTGAGAGGGGGGCTGTGAGTGTCATGGTGGATGATTGACATCGAGCGAACTCCGAGCTTTCTGTAGCTAAAAGCTAACCGAGCTAACCCGGAGATAACAGGAGCTAACCAGCTAACAGAGGTAAGCAGGCTAAAACTAAGTCACATTGTTAACTGACTAAAAACCGCAGTTGTTCTACATTCTTCTGACTTGAAGCGGAAGATCGGGTACCTGTCAATCAAAAGGACACGCCCCTAAATATGCCGAACTATGAGATTAAATTACTTTTAAACGGGTGAGTTAGAAAAGAATTCCCCCCGCACTTGTCATGACGGTAAACCTGACTTATTAAACCTAAAATGGATTTTTGTACCAGGCTGTAAACATGTTTATTTCTGCTGTGAAGTTGGTCTTTTTAACATGGGAGTATATGGGGATTTGCTCTGTTTTGCAGCCCCTAGTGGATGAAGGGGGAAGTGCAGTTTTATGCACTTCCGCATAGGCTTCACTTTTAACTGCCGGAGGCTCCGTCCATCTTTCATATATGGTCTATGGTTCACATACAGGAACAAAATCTAAAACTGCAAACATAGTGCAAACTAGTGAAATCCTGGACGAATTGAGATCCAGATCTGCCCAATAGGGACTGTATGAAGACTTCAGGACCTGCACCTGAACGATGACATAACCTGCCAAACCAACACCACTGTGTTAATCAAGTAAGCCTTATTAACTCCACTCCCTTAGGGTCCTGAAAACAATGCTTTATCCCAGGAGTTGCTGCTGTCTTCTACAGACGCTGGCCTACGGCATCCCAGTGTGCTTTTCCAGCTGCACTGCTCAAGAAAAATTAGCACTAAAGATGATTGTCATCACAGAAGATCAGCTGAGCTCTCCTCTCAGAGGAGTTGCACGGGTCCTCTATAGAAAAACCTAAAGCATCCTGCAGGACACATCCCACCCAGCACATTACCTGTTCCAACTGCTACCCTCAGGGAGGTGGTACAGGTTAATGGAAGTCACAGCAAACTGGAAAACTGCACATATCCCAGGGCTGTTGGAATACTAAGGCAACGCTGAAGATCATACTTCTTTTAAGCTAACAGTGTAGTCGCTATTTTTAGCTGTATAAGACATGCAATCAAGTATATTTTCAAACTTTTAACTGAGCAATATGACATGAAATGAAAGAGGGGGCTCAGCCTTATGTGCAGGAACCATACATATCTTCATTTTGGTCACCAGCTTGGTAACACATTGCAATGGGATGATGTCAACCAGCATTTGCTGTAAGTCAGATAATGAGGCTGCGCTGACCACTTGTCATCTTGGGGTAAAGAGTTCGGTCCCAGACTGGAGATATGGGATTGCTACTGGTAGCAAAATCTCATCTTGAGGTCTCTTTGCATTGAGCTCACCTCCAATGATGACAAGCCTTATTTTTCTAGTGAGGGAGATGACATCATCACACTACTTTTATCAAAAGCTATTGGTGCATTGATTAGCAAAACGTCCTCCACATCTAATTTACACTTTGACCCAACAATCTGCCTCATCACTGAACATAACATTCCTCCACATCTTGCCAACACCATTAACAGTCATACGGTGAAGGGCAGTCAGGAACAAATCGGTATGTTGCGTCATCACCGGTGTGACGAGTCCTAATTACCTCATACCAATCTGCTACCGGCTGATGACATGGAAACACGGCTATCAAATACTGATGAAGATATCTTATCTGGAAATCTTAGTTATTCTGTTTTTCATATTAGACACATTAAGTAAGGGATAATGCTCTTTGAGGTGTCCATTATCAGAAACGAATGGATGTCGCAGAGGTGTGAACTGTCTGATGCTAAGTGGATATTGGACACCTCGAAGGGCATTATTCCGCTCATGCCATGGTCACTGAAGGGAAAAACTTGTAATTAGGACAGATGGTCAGAATGGCTTGAGCAGAAGTTCTTGTGTCCTGCTTCTAAGTGACTCTGGAATGAGAACTACAAAAAGCCAAGGCTGTAGCTCAAGAGAAACAGCAGTCGTCCTTCAACTGGAAAGTTGGGAGCCTTCCCCTGACTAAAATGCCGAAGTGTCCTGGGGCAAGACACTGAACCCCAAGCTGCCCTCCGATGTGCCTATCGGAGTATGAGTGTGTTGAATGAGTGTGCGTGTGAATGGGTGAATGTGACAAGTAGTGTAAAGCGCTTTGAGTGGTCTGCATGACAAGAAAAGCGCTATATAAGTAGAAGTCCTTTTACCATTTCATTACCATAACCCCCTGCAGGAGACTGTCATCATAAGCATAACAATGTTCCCAGATGGGACTGGGGAAAGGAATGTATATAAGGGTGCATTCACATCAGGATAGTCCACTAGACTCGGCGCAGTTTTAGGGGGGTGTAGCCATTCGGACCGAGATTGCATTCACATTGCATTTTGGTCAAACAAGCCAAATCATTAGAATAATTTATCCTCTTTCTCACCAAAGGTGGCGCTGCACTAGTATTTAGCAAAAAAAAGAGAACAAGACCTACATGAAGAAGAAAAGTATTGCTGTTTTGGGTTTTTATTTTGTCTTGTGCAAGTATACTGCAGAAATACACTGCAACAATGGATGCAGTGACTTGATATTTACTCAAAATATATGTTATTTCACATGTTTTTAATGGTAATCATACTGACTGACATGAACCACGTAAAATGACGTCTACAGCTGGGAGAGGGTTTTATTTTGTATGGACTTGGAGCTTCATTCTCTTCTGGAGTATTTCAGAAATTCAGAGGTGGAAATAGATTGGAAGCTTGGAGAACTTGCTTACCGGTACCTGCCTTATGTTAAAATTAGCTTGCCAGGTATGTTCTTCATGCTACTGTGTAGCTCCATACCTCTTAATGTGTTAAATTAACATACTGCCCACCATATCGACTTGTCGTTCTGTGTGCTATATGTTGCCTTTCCTGATTAAATGTCTGTTCTCAGTATTGGATTTTGTGAAATTAATTTCTAAATAAACGCAACTTACAGTCCAGTGCGACTTATATATTTCTTTTTTCCTCTACATGATGCAATATTTGATTAAGTTGACTTACAGTCAAGAGCAGAAATGACTGTGATCAGTTCAGGACAATTCATTCAGATCAAATTACAAAGAACCATGTCAGTCTAATATTTAACAGCTGAGTTTGTGCAAACCATATAATAAAAAATAACTGCTTGGCTTAGGAAACTGTGCTGTTGCTTCATTTTATAGCGGTAGGGACGCTTACACTGCTTGATGCTTTGTGCCAGAGAGCATCAGCCACCATGTCAGACTGGGGGGATGTAAGTAAACCCCCCCCAACAATAAAGTTCCCACTGCTATTCAAACAGCCAAGACCAGAACAAGTAATTCCAGAAAGCCGTACGACTTTCCTCCCTTCTGGTGTTTGCACTGGGTCATCTAAAGCAGAAGGAGCTTCTTTGGCAATGGCAGAGGATTTTTTCATGGGTGCAACCCACACACTCAACTCTGCATTTTCAGTCATAACCAAGAAGCATTGGGACGACAAAAAAATTAAACATAAACAGTATAAACTAAATCACTTTATTAATTGAATGTTCTCGGATTGCTGGTTAAGTTTTGGAAAGGACACTCCATGCCCTGAACCGGGCCACAAACAGGCCTTATTGTAATGTTTTCATAATGCAATAAAGATTGAGACTCATGTTCTAAGTGAGTGGTGTGCAGATTAAAACCAGATTAAACCAAAAGACTCTGCAAACACAGAAAGACGAGGATGTGGCCTCGGCAGACTGTAATTAACACAAGTAAACAACGTGGAAACTTCAGTCACATTGATTTGCAACATGCTGTTTCCTTTCACTGCAGAATCTGCAGTTCTCAGCTGCAACACTGACAATCACGACCCTTTACTTCCCAAACCGGATGCTCACGTTGTGCTTTGTTGGGCGGTCCTTTCATATGAAAAGAAAACTTAGATTTTATAGCATCTTTAAAGAAAAAGAAATGCAGGAATGAACCATCTTTTGCAAAAGAAAACAAAGCTAAAAAAAAAGAAGCTTACTTGGTATCTGCTCTCTTGGGTTAAAGCAGTGCCAAAGTATCTCTCAGAGAAGGCTGAGGCTGAAAGCAAAGAGATTACCAGATTAAGTTTCTTCCTTTTACGTTTAACAAATATAGACAAAGTCTTGGCATTCATAATTAATTTAAACGTCTTTTAACCATCATAAAAAAAAAACTCCAATTCCTTTTTTTTTCTTTTGCTTCAGAGGCTTTACAGTTTATTACAACGTTAACATGCACGGCAGCGTCTCCTCAGATGTACAGGAGTCCGAACTCTGAGGAGAACTTTTCATCTTTCAGTCCAATAAGCCGGAATTCCCAAAAGCAAAACCACGAGATAATTTGAGAAAAGATCACGTCGGATCATGTAGGATAAAAATGTAATGAAGAAGAAAATAACAAGAGTTGCTGCTGCTGCAGCAGAAGTAATAAACATTTTTATACCCCTGCAGCATGCAGGAGGGATCTCTGCTCACCGTACATGGTCCAGTCGGTGACTGGAGCCTGAACCGCCGCACACCTGATCAGTCCCTCCGTTGACTTCAGCATCATTAGAGTGAGGTAACCGCCGTATCCCTGCAGAAGCACACACACACACACACACACTTCCTTAGTAGTCATCACACATGTATGTTGAGCTGTGCAGAAAGCTGAAGTTTGTACTAAAGGAGCTTTGAGTTTAAACTAAGCTCATTTTGATGCAGAATTTTGATGCATGATGTGATTAAATAATTGTAATCTGCAGAAATGCAGCATAAATTACAATGTTTGTAAATCCTGAACCTGCAGCCTGCTGATAACACCTGGTCTGCTTAAAATGTAGATCAGATAAAGTGGCAATGAAACTAAAACACTTTAAACGTCTCGCAAACCCCAGGAGGTGCTTTTATTTAAATGCTTTGTTGGTAGGACGCGGATAAAAATCTGAACGTGGTCTAATTTGCTTTCGAGAGGATCCTGATTAGGAATTGCTGAGTCATTTATCAATGCAGTAAAAGTGCTGCGACGGAGATGTGAAGGTCTGTGTTGTCTGATGGACGGACCTCTCCGAAGACTCCGACACGACTGCGATCGATGAACGGCAGCCTCACCAGGTATCTGCAGAAACACAAGACGTTTTTACAAGGAGATCATGAAGGGTGGCAAAGATTTT
Source organism: Telmatherina bonti (assembly GCF_933228915.1). Classification (NCBI taxonomy): domain Eukaryota; kingdom Metazoa; phylum Chordata; class Actinopteri; order Atheriniformes; family Telmatherinidae; genus Telmatherina; species Telmatherina bonti. Next base: position 12,270,702 of record NC_136633.1, read on the forward strand.
TCTTTTTTTTCTCAGCTGGAGCTCCACCAGTCAGGAGGTCAGAGGCTAAATCCAGAGGGAATTACTGACAACCGGGCTTTAAAGGTGGAGTATGTAGGATTTTCAATATTTTAAAAATAAATTAACTAATAAAATAACTACAATCATAATTAGAACATGTAGGTTCCAGTCTGTCCATATTTGATGTGTTATTAAATTACAAGTTTAATTAATGACAAATGACAAAAAGCACTTTTTTTTTTTACTGGTAGGCAAACATTTAAGAAGGGTCTTTGTCATTAATTACACTTGTAATCTAATTATGATTGTACTTATTTTTTTAGTTAATTTTTTTTTTTAAATATTGAAAATCTTACATACTCCACCTTTAATGTTGTGACAAATCGTGTCAGTGAGAATCAAGGAGGGAAAGTAGGATGTTAGTCTAGCAGGACATCAGTCTGTTGGGATGAATGTGGTAACCAGACCTAGACTACAAACAAAAGACAGACTACATGTGCAAAACAGATCTGCCCGAACGGTACTGAAATGTGATTTCAGGACAAATATCACCACAATGCATAAGAAACTTAACTGGTTGTTGGTCAAAGACAGACTCATATTCATTGACAGTTGTATTTAGAAATATATCTGTATTAAAAGTACGTGTTAATTTATTTAATAACTTTACTTTCAGTGCTGGAAATCACAAATATACCACAAGACATGCAAAAGATGGAAATTTTAGCTTGTCTAAAGCCAAATCAGATGCCATAAAAAGAACTGTTATGTATAGAGGAATAAAAATATGGAATTCTCTACAGAAGAACATTAAATTAACCACTGATCTTAAAAACTTTAAAATGTTATTAAAAGACCATTTTCCTAAAAGTACAGGTATCTATATAAATCATAATTATAAGGGTTTGGTGATAAAAGTGTAATAAATACAAATGTATGTGTAATAGAGTAAACTAACTGATAATGTGGATAGAGGTGTACTAGAAGAATTGTAGTAGTAGTAGTAGTAGTAGTAGTAGTAACTTTATTTCGAGCAGATGAACAAAACCAATACCAAGATGTACATATACATAACCAAAAAAATATATATATATAAGCTCGAAAAGGAGTGGGAAGAAGAAAAACTTATTAAATCCCACCCCTAGATAACACAAATCAAAACCTTACAATACAAAGGATTACCAACAATGGTAAGGGACAATAATAAATAACTTAGTATTGTTATAACTCATCTTCACTCAAAAACAATATGTAAATAGACTGTAATATAAATAGACTGTAATACAATCATAAAGATTGTATTAAGCAATTTCTCTAAGTGGTGTTTATGTTAATAACAAATTCATTAACTTGTGTGTATTGTCCCTTAAAAAGGTTGGCTATTAATATGAACCTGCTGTTATTGGAGACAGCTCCCAACAACAGGAACACACTCTGTTTTTGAGTCTATACTGTGCATTAAAATAAACAAGGTTTTGGTGAGTCAGCTGCCAGTAGGGGGCGCCCTCTGGACAACCGATCCACTACTTGCCAGCCCTGATCTGATATTTAAAATGTGCATGACCATTCATGTATGGAAATGTAACTATTAACATCATCACCACTACATACATAATCACAACAATACTGTAGTCTTGAATGAATGAAAGAATACTTGAGCATCACACTTATAACAACATTATACTTATAAATAACCCTACATATATTCCTCTGCATTATATTTCATCAATACCATTGCTTTATACTTAGCTTTAAATTGATAAATAGAAGAGCATTGCTTAAGTTCTCTCCCCAACCCGTTCCAGAGTCTAACCCCGCAGACAGTCACACACATACTCTTTCTGGTGGTTCTAACAGGTGGATATTTGAAATTATTACATTCTCGTAAATTATGTTCTCCTTCTCTTACTTTGAACATAATTTGAATGTTTGCTGGCAATGCATTTTTACTTGCCTTATACAATAGCTGTGCAGTGTAAAAGTTTACCAAGTCATGTAATTTAAATAATTTTGATTGTAGAAATAGTATGTGTGTGTGGTCATAGAATCCAGCTTTATGAATGGTTTTAACTGCTCTTTTTTGAAGTTTAAAAATTGATTGTAGGGAAATTATTACCCCAAATTTCCACACCATAACTTATATAGGGCAAAACAAGGCTGCAGTACAACAAGTAAAGGGCTTTGGAATCCAAATTAAATTTTACTTTATTCATTACTGCAATATTTTTGGAGATTCTATTCTGTATGTGTTGGATGTGTGGCTTCCAATTCAATCTATTGTCTATAATAATTCCTAAAAATTTGTTTTCCAACACCTTTTCTATTGTTACACCATTTATTTTTATTTCCAGTTCAGGATTTATGACATTACCAAAAATAATCATTTTGGTTTTGCCTAAATTTAGTGATAGCTTATTAGTATCCATCCATCTTTTTATTTTTTCTAATTCATTATTCATTATATTTATTAATGTGCTATAATTGTCATGGGAATAGAAGATATTTGTGTCGTCTGCAAATAATATCATTTTTAAAGCTTTAGATACATTAAAAATATCATTAATATATAAAATAAATAATTTTGGACCAACTATGGACCCCTGCGGCACTCCACAAGCAATGCCACGTCTCTCTGACTCATGATCACCCATCTTCACGAACTGTTCTCTCTCTGTTAAATAACTCTTGATCCAGTGCCAAGCTACTCCCCTTATGCCATATCGTTCCAGCTTTTTCATTAAAATTGAATGATTAATTGTGTCAAAAGCTTTCTTTAAATCAATAAATATTCCAGCTGCATATTTTCTTTTGTCTACTGAATTTGTAATTTCTTCTACCGCTTCAAGTATAGCCATTGTGGTAGATCTGTTGGCTCGAAAACCATACTGGCCTTCATTCAAAATTTTACACTTGTCAATGAACTTTTCTAATCTCTTGTTGAAGAGTTTTTCTAAAACTTTTGAAAACTGTGGGAGCAGAGAGACTGGTCTGTAGTTTGTGAAGATGTGTTTGTCACCATTTTTAAAAAGGGGTATGACTTTAGCAATTTTCATGTTTTCAGGAAATGTTCCAGTCTGAAATGAAATATTACATATATGTGTTAATGGTTTTTGAATGCCATCAATTACTTTTTTGACAATTTTCATATCTATGCCATAACAATCAGTAGACACTTTATTTTTACATTTATTAATCACTCCTTTAACCTCCTCCTCACTCACATCTGAAAGAAAGATGGTTTTGGAGTTCCTTTCAATAACTGGATCATCTTTATCATTAGGAACTGGAATTTCTGATGCCAGATCAGGGCCAACATTTATAAAAAAATCATTAAATTTATTTACAATATCGTGCATATCAGTGATATCCCTGTTTTTGTCCACAAAGTAGTGTGGATACGTGTCAGTTTTGGTTTCACCTTTTATTAACCTGTTGAGTATGCTCCAAATCCCTCTAACATCATTTTTATTCTCATTCAGTATGTCTGCATAATATTTTTTCTTACATTTCCTTATTATACTGGTTAATTTGTTTTTATATTGTTTATAACGATTTTCTGAAGCCTCTGTCCTTAGTTTTAGAAACTGTTTATATAGTGTATTTTTCTTTTTACATGCATTTAATAAACCGTTCGATAACCATGGACATTTTGCATTTGTTTTAGTTTTTTTGCACTGCCGCATAGGACAATATTTATCATAGAGTGAACAAAATAGTTGTAGAAAGTTATTATAAGCTCTATCTACGTTACCCTCCAAAAGCACATTGTTCCAGTCTTGCCTTAATAAATCACATTCGAATTCAGCAATTGCTTCTTCTGTTCTTATTCGTTTATAGATAGGATATTGTGTTTTTTCACCTCTTGTTAAGTTATTGTCATATAATGCAAAAACAGGAAGGTGATCTGAAATGTCACAGATCATTAGTCCACAAGTGTTAATATGTTCAACCTCATTTGTAAAAATGTTGTCAATAAGAGTTGCACTGTGAGTAGTAATTCTACTAGGTCGAGTAATAGTTGGGAATAAACTCATACTAAACATTTTATTCACAAATGCTTCTGTTGCTGCATGTTTGTTGGGATTCATTAGGTCAATATTATAATCACCGCATACAAATAATATTTTGTTGATATCTGAAAAAAGTTTTTCCATCCATTCAGTAAATACCTCAATACTTGAACCTGGTGATCTATATACACAACTTACAATAATATTTTTCCTTTTTTCAGAACAAATTTCAACAGATATACATTCAAAAACCTCATCCACTTTTAATGACATTTTTTCAATAATATTATATTTTAATTTATTGCTAACATATATTGCTACTCCACCACCAGTTTTGTTAACTCTATTAACACTATGAAGGTCATAACCTTCTAAGACAAAATTGCCACTTTTATTATCCTTAAACCATGTTTCCCATACCGCTATAATGCTAAATGGATGTGTCATTTGCAGAACATATTCCTTAATTGAAGTGTAATTTGAATGCATGCTTCTACTATTGAAATGTATAATAGAAAATGATTCCTTAACATTGACATCACTGAATTGTTCCTCTGAGTAGTATTTACATTCGAAATTGTTCGGTGAAAAGAACATTTTATCTGCATCTATTTCATAATCTTGATCATGTTCATTAAGATCAGCGATATCAAATGTATTAAATTTCAAGTGTTCATTGTTCATAGTAGAATTGTAATCCTCCATCGCACTCAGTAACGTTAGGTGTGTGATAATTTTGTGTAATGTACAACAGTTGCAATTTACCTCGTGTCTTTGTAATCATCTCATTCGTATTTACTAAGCTCCTCCATGCTTCTAATGACCAAAACGCGGGCATCCTCCGGTGGACCATTGAGCTTAATAAACACCTTACAGTTAGTCACCCAAGTGTTTTGTATTTTATTAAGTCTCCTCAGATAACGGGCTTTACGCGCAAGGTCTGCATTTCTCCTTGTTAGATGGTCGTTCAGGAAGACATTAGTCCCCTTCAGTTTTCGTCCTTGCTTCGCAAGCGCAACTTTGTGTTTCCTATTAGTAAATCTCAAGATGACGACTGGCGGGTCATTCTCATTCCTCCTGGGCAGAGGGTGACAGGCCTCGATCTTATCCAAGTCCAGCGAAATTCCTTTGGACTCGAGAAAGGACACCACTTGTCGTTCCGCCGATGACATGTCCGCTTCCTCGGGCTCTGTCCCAGTGTTTACAGTTACTGCCCTGGCATACGACCGGGGCTTGATCTTCAACCCGGTCACGACGACATCATTAATCCTGGAATACTGCTCCAAGTCTTCAACTCTCCTTTCCAGGTCTGCGATCTTCTTGTCCTTCTCTGCGTTTTGCAGGCGCAGTTGCCGGACTTCCTCCATCAAGCACAAAAGTTGCTGTTGCTGATTCTTTATTGCTGTCGTTTCCCCCGTAATAAAGTTCAGTGATTTCTTGATTTCTTCCACATCATCCCCCGTTGAAGTTATTTTTGAGTCAATGTTCCGTTCCTTTAATGCTGCTACTTCAGCAGACAAAACATCAAGATACTTTTTGACTTCCTCCACGTCCTCTGCTGCTGGGTTCTTTTTCGGCGGCATCGTAGTTAGGCAGCGCTAGCGGCGTGTTGGCGTTCACAGGTAGCGTTAGCTCGTTAGCTTGAAATAGATTAAAATTGTATTATAGATAAAAAAAAAATATAGGTTGATATCCAATTATGAGTAAGCATATTTCTGTGAATGAATAATTTATATGATAGGATGGAACATGAATAGACATGACATGCATTTAGTATGTAAAAATGGATGTAAAGAGATGATTGAAATATGTAAATATCTTGTATTTCAGAATTGAACTGAAGTGCTGATGTGCTGTGAAACTTTTTACAAGTTTTTGTTTTGATGTTATAATTGTGCCGGACCCCAGGAAGAATAGCTATAGCTTGCTACGGCTAATGGGGATCCTAAATAAACTCAACTAAACTACAAATGCTCCCCTTTGATTGGGGCCCCTAAAAGGATCAACAAGGTAATACAGTTTAATTTGTTTAGTTTTTGTCAGTGGGTTCAGAATAAGCCCTGATCATCAACCCTCCTCCACCGTGCCTACTTGTTGACTTTAGGTGTTCGGTTTCCTTTAAACCCGTTTTTATGCATTATGACCAAACATCTCCACCTTGACCTTATCTGTCTAATCCACGTTGTTCCAGAAGTCTTGTTGTTTGTTCTGATGTAGCTTTTCAAACCTAAGCCCTGCTACCATGTTCTCCTGCAGCTCTTCCAAACAAGCCAAATTTGCTCAAACTTTTTCTAATTGTGCTTTTATAAATTTTAACATTTCATATGCTAACGGAGGCCAAGAGAGTCTGAGCTTCACCTCTTTGGTTTTCAGCAGTTTCTCTGACGTTTGGACTGAATTTGCTGGCATCTCCAGTCCTGGGAATCATTTATCTGTTTGTCGATAATTATTTGAAAGACTTCATCGTTTTGCGTTTCAAGTCTGGTTTAAATGGGTATTTCAATTAAATTTAAAATGTTTAATATCTCTGAAATGCTAACAAAACCGTCCAGACTGCAATAAAAAAGATGCAGATGTGTGTTACATACTCCAGAGCTGCTATCTGGTCGTCTGCGTCCACCGTGCCGAGCCTCTGGTGGACCTGCTGTAAAACCCTGTGGAAAGACAAACACCATGAAGACAGGAAGTCTAATCCAGAGCGTTTTTTTTTACAATAAAAAAAGCTTCTGAGTTTTTGCACCTTTGACCTCGGAACCCCGACCCCCTGCCGTCGAGCCGCACCACAATGACCTGCTCAGATCCCGCCAGCACCGAGTCCCAGTCCAAGCTGAACTCCTCCGTCACCGCCTGCACACCTGGCGCGTTGCCGCTGTCAGGACAAACACCAACTTTATTCATACACACTCATGGACACACACTTGTTTGAGTCTTTTTCCATTTTTTTTTAATAATTGTAAACAGTTAGGAGGTATTTTCTGCTACTTTTCCACTAATTCACCAAATTTCAGAGCAAAAAATGGCCTCATTATTGGAATAATTCTTTTTGGATTGAAATTTGCTCCCTTTTTGAAGAAAACATCACTGAAAAGTGAAGCTGTGATTCTAAAGGCTTTTTGGCCTCTAAAGGCTCATTAATGCTTGGCAAAAAAAGACAGATGTACGGTCAATTCGTCCGTCTCCTGCATCTGCTACGCGGGTAATTTAGTCCATGTTCAAGGGGCTTAGCTAGCCATGCAGAGATCGGAGCAATATCAAAAATTTTAAATAGAATAAAAATAAAAATAAAAAACACACAATTTGGCTCACTTAAACTTTATTATAACATGAAAAATTTGTGGTTTTAGGAACTGAAACTTCTTGTAAGAATAGATGAAGTATTCATATCCATATAAGACATATCCATATGTTTAATGAAACCCAGACAGAGTCCAAAGACACACACTCAATAACTGTGTGTGCCACTGAGCTTTAGATGGAGCCTTCTGTTATCCTGTTGAGTTTACATTGTCTCGCACAAAAGTCCAAATAAATTGCATTTATGTTTGCTGCCCAAAATATTATTTAGCATCACAAGCAGCATGAATTTAGGGTTATTTTCCAAATTAACACTTCAAATATTCTTTATTTCGTGCCCAACAGAATTATAAAACCTCTATTTTCCAGAATGACCACATGTACAACGTAATATAGCTTTTATTCTCCTACAGATGCTGAGCATCTTCACATCCCAAGCCACGTCCCACTTAGTATCAGTAACATGTACATTAAGTTCCCTGAGCCATCTTTGTTTTAAATGACCAGTATTTCCAACATCGTGTTGTTTTAGTGCATTATAATACACACTTACACAATAAAAAGGCCAGTAATGGTAAAAAAAACCTGAGATTTTCTTAATGTCATTCAAGTAAAAGTGTTGCAAGATGAAAGATCTTAGGTCTTAACCCTTTATGGGGCAAGTGACTATTTTTGATCACTTCGTTTTCTTTCATATTCAACATGAAACTATAATTTTTTGTTCAACAGAATGGAGGTCTTGGTACATACCAGAAAGACAATTTTAGGTTAAAATTTCTCATTTCGAGGTATTTCATTGTTCGCCCTTATAAAGCAGTGATCCTCACTGTTAATTAAACAAGATACTAAGACAAGAGGAGAGCCAACACCCCCCAAAAAAGCATTCCTTTTTATATACAGTCTATGGTTCCCACGCTACGTATCCTGCTACGTTGCCAAATCAGTAACATTCAGCTTTTTAGCAAGGGATGGTTATCCTAAATATTGCACGGAGTAACGGCATTCTTATGCAACATTATATGGTGAAAATACAATAAAGCCTCCAGAATGTGGGTGTTTCTTTTCCAATATATATACGGAGCTATCGACGGTGCAGCTCTTTGGCGGAGTTCGGTGCAGCTGAAATCCGCCAAAACTGGCAACTTTGACAGGGTCAGTTAGGGCCATTAGGACAGCAGAGTTTCTGCAAGCAGCCTGCAGCTCTTGTTTGTGGAGAGAACTGCAGCGTTGAGGATCATTATAACTTGTTTAGATCGCATTTTCATGCAATGAGGAACACTGCTATAAAGGGTTAATGCAGGCATTTTACTGAAATCTGATGTTTTTGCCACCATTTCAATGACATTATTCCAGTCTGCAGCTGAGTGTGAAATATATGTGACCCTGAAGGGACAAACATGTGCTGAAGGACACAGCGTCGCATGCAGCATGCAGTGTTTATGAAGGCACGTATCACTTTCAGAGTTGTTGTTGGATTGTCGGTGGATGAATTGGAGTCACATGGAGCCTTATTTATACATTCATGGTTTGTACCACAGTTTGCCCCCATCAAAGATTGCATAGCATTTATGTTTGCTAGGTAGGTTTTAAGAATCATAGTTAGCATTTTGAGACACTGGGACTGGTGAGATCTCAGACTGAGGCGTTTCCATTCTTCATTTTTTGGCAATTGATGAGCTGTCTAGTCATCTCAGAGCTCGTCTCCATCAAACACACCATGTTGAACGCTCCTTTCTCCCCCCCAGCTGCTTCTCTAGGATGACATTGCACAGAGAGCTCCCTACAGTCGCTGCTATTGTTTTGCATAATGTATGTGACAGCCTGTAACAACAAAGAAGCAAAGTGTTTCATTTACAGGTGTCCTCGCTGGATTTGACCTTTGCTGTTCACAGTGGTGTGATCAATGTAAAGGCAAAATACGCAAATGCAATACCATAAAGAAGGCTTACATAATGAGGAGAAGGCCGTAGAGGAAGGACTCGGAGAAGTCAGGAGGATAAATGAGCTTCAGAGGCAGCTCTGCAGGAGGAGACAGCAAAACGTTAGCAGGAAGAGAGGTGGGGGAAATATGGTCAGAAGCAGGATGGTAGCCAAGCAGAGAGATACAGCCTCGTGTCATTCACACTCTGAGGCGCTCAGTTATCTCATGGATCTCACACAGCTGTTAAAAGCTGATCTTTTTTTTTTACCAAAGTTGTCATTCGTGATCGTCTGGATGTCGGTCAAAGTCATCCTTCTGGAGGCCAGTGCAGACACCATGGGAAGGTTGTTTTCCAGGATGAAATATGCTGAAAGTAACAATTAGATGAGGAACACAGCTGTTATTTGTATTCAGCAAACACAGGAGTTGTTTGGTGTAACGACAGATGTTACTTAGTTATTTTCATGGCGAGTTCAGAACCATGTTTGCAGTGTTTTCGACTGAATGTTTACCAGTGTGCTGAATCACTGATGATTAGCTTGTAAAAGTTGTAAAAAGTCGGCACTGACATGGACTCTAGCAGAGATCATCGATTGAGGGAAAAAAGTGAGACATCTGCTTTGAAATGCAAAATTGATGCAGAAATGCAGAACAGCTACAGAGACAAACAGGAATGGGGTTTATCTCTGGATGTAATACAGTAAAAACTGTTAGGTTATTTATGTAAATAACAAAAACACAAAGGTAGAACCACTTTCAATATCAAAATTATTGCGCCGTCTTTATTTATTTTGCCTCTTAAGGATGGATGATGCATCTAAACCAGTGGTTCCCAATCTTTTTGTGTTCAAGGCACACCAAGTGACAAGTAAAAATCTCAAGGCACACCTTTTGTGTCAAAAAGCCCCTTAAGAACACGTATAACCACTTGTATCATGTAAACTAAGAAGCATGTGTGGATATACGCCTATGGACTGCTAATACACATATTCAGTTATTTAATCAGCCAAATTTCAAGGCAAGAACGCAACATATTTAATGATGGAGAAATGGTAAAAACAACTTGCTGAAGTTTAAACTGAGCATCAGAATGATGAAGAAAGGGAATTTAAATGACTATGATGTAGCATGGTTGTTGTTCTGAGTATTTACTGGGATTTTCAGAGAAAGTCTGAAGAAGAGAGAATATCCAGCGAGCAGCAGTTGGCTGGACCAGAATGTCTCGTTGATGTCAGAGGTCAGAAAAGAATGGACAGAATGGAGATGATAGAAAGAAAGAAACGCCATTCGAATCCCATCTCTGAACAAACGACACACGCAACCTTGAAGCGAATGGGCAACAGAAGTCCACACACACTGATGATAATGTAATGGAGTGGGGGATATTTTCTTGGCACCCTACTTGCCCCTTAATACCACCATAACCTTCCTGAGTATTGCTGCTGACCATGTCCATCCATTTATGACCATAAGAGTGTCCAAAGTCGGTTCTCGAGGGCTGTTGTCCTGTAAGTTTCCAATGTATCCCTGCTCCAACGCATCTGGTTTCCATTATTTGGATCCAACAGACTGTGATGTTCTGCCCAATGGCTGATTAATTCAAGTCAGGTGTGTTGCTATAGGGATAAATGATTCTTATAGTTAGGATATGAGCATCTCCTGAGTTGGAGTCGGGATGTCTGCATGTACGGGACCCAACTATCCAGGTTATGCTCATTGCTCTTATGGTTATGGGTAGTCTAGCCAACCTTTACTTATGTAGCAATGGGGATGTTACCTGATGCACTGAGAAGTACCTTGATCCATTTCTCGAATGTATTCATGTATAAATATATGACAGTATTGCCGTCTCTAACTTATTTCTCCTTTTTTCCGCAGGTCTTCCTGATTAAGTGCAGTTGTACATGTTGATCTGTCTTTCCTGTCGTCTCCACCCCAACCAGTCGAGGCAGAAGGCTGCCCTCCCTAAGCCGGGTTCTGCCGGAGGTTTTCTTCCTGTTAAAGGGGAGTTTTTTCCTTCCCACTGTCGCCGCGTGCAGCTCAGGATGGGGGATTGGATCGAAGTCATGACTCGATGCAATCAGTTGGTTTCTATTATAGGATATGTATGAATTAGCTTGAAATGATGTGTATGTAAAGTGTCCTGTGACAACATTGTAGTGAAGTGCCGCGATACAAATAAAGCTGAATTGAATAAATGGATTGTGGCCCAAGAGGACTGGAGCTGGACACCCCCGTTCTTATGGATACTTCCAGTAGGATAATACACCATGTCATCCATTCATTTTCCGAACCGCTTAGTCCGATTAAGGGTTGAGGGAATCTGGAGCCTATCCCAGCAATCATTGGGCAAGAGGCAGGGTACACCCTGGACAGGTCGCCAGTCCATCACAGGGCATGCACCATGTCACCAAGCTCAAATCATCCCCAACTGTTTTATTCAACATGACGATGAGTTTAATGCCCTCCAATGTCCTCCACAGTCACCAGATCTGAGTCCAACAGCAGCGTTTGGATGTGGTGGAACGGGAGATTCTCATCATGGATGAGCAGAAACTGTGTGATGCTTCATGTCAATAATGAGCAAAATCTCTGAGGAATGTTTCCAATACCTTGTTTCACATATGACACAGAGAATTAAAGCTGCTCTTACGGTGAAAGGGGTATGGGGTGTCCGGTGAGTGTTTAACTCATTGGCTGCCTAAGTCATCCTTTGACATCTTTTCGAATCTAAACGTTGACTGTCAAAGACATGAAAACGGTCAAAAGACGTCATTTGCAGTTTCTGTCTATGGAAAGCCGATTTGGCTGGGTGCATGTGACAAAATGTTTGCCCTGAATGCACACCCATCTTGTTGTAAATTTACTCTGAGTGCACACCCCGAAGACGCTGCAACACATGCACCAGGCCAGATCAGCCCTCCATATCTGTGGTGCCAGCACTCGATATTGTACGAGTCCTAAAAGATGAGCCAAAACGCTCCAAAATGTTGGGGTCTCTGCTGTAACAATGGCTGGCAGCCAATGAGTTAAATTGCACAGCCTGGTTCACGCTGTCTGCTTCTCAGTTGATAAAAGATAAAGAACATGAAACAACTGCGGTGTAATGATTATTTTTGTGGTTAAAAACAACATCAGACAGTGAGAGGAGTTGATACATAGCTTTTGTAGCAGCCTTGCAACCAAATATAACGTGGGATAAAATTCAGACCATACTGTAAATGTAGGATCCTACAAGCTGTATCTAGTAAGTAACCAATAGGAGTGTGGAACATAGTAATGTAATGGCCAACATGACATTTGTGCTGATTTGTCGACAGAAGCTAACAAGTCAAACAGAGCTGGTGGAATCTGAAAAAAGAAGTATGAAATGTCCTCCCTCTCAAACACAGCCTGGAAAGAAACGATGGAGGGGGTTAATCTTGTGGTTCAACGTCTTTGCATACTGGGTTGTTCAACAGCAGATGGGTGTTATTTAAAAGTTATATTCCAGCTGAAAGAAGCTGCTAAACTCAACTCCTTTTACTCTGTTAACTTGAAATGAAGCAAGAACGTCCAAGTTTTTTACAAAGAGGTTTTTAAAATCAAGTTTGTTCTCTTCCTAGAACAGAAGTGTCCAAGACTAGACCTCCAGCTATGTAGTCAAATGGCTAAATTCCTTCCTCCACATCAAATCAAATTAAACTTTTTCTAGAAAGCACATTTCCTAGAATAAAATATAACACGAAGTGTTTTACACGTTATAAAACCACTACAAAGAACACACACACACACACACCCAACACCCATTTCCAACACCTGTCTTAATCATCACACATACACCTAGCTATGTGCTGCTGAGCGCAGAAGAGCTCGGTTAGGAAACACTATCACAGGTGGCATCTGCACCAGGAGTGGACCAGACCACAGCTACAAGGGTGCCAGCACGGGCATTCGTTAAAAGCTAATGACGTGAAAAGTCAACATGACACCCGGTACAGAGAGCTCCCTTAGAGGAACACTGGAAAATATGCTATAATGATAAATTATATAAAGATAATAAAACAATCAAGACTTTTTAAAAAAAAAAAAAAAAGTCCCTCAGCACTGTAGAGGCCTGGTGATAGGACAGTGATGCCATTCAGGCGTGTTGGAGAAGGGATGCTTCTACAGATTACAGAATAGTAGCTCTTAAGGCTCAAACATGAGCACCCCATGTCCTAAAACACGTCGCCTTCAGTTCCACTTCACTTTGGCTCATCATTGGTGTTTCTAAGGTGAATTTGAATGTTAGTAGTTTCTCCTGACTCTGACTGGTTGTAGTTTTCCTTTTGGCATTTCCCACTGAAGGAGTCGCCACAGAGAATCCTTGGCTTCCGACTACCAAGCCGGTACAGAATCCCTATTCGCCCAGTTCTACTTTTGCCACATGCTATAAGCCGGATGCTCTTCCTGACGCAACTGTCTGCATTTATCCATGCTTGGGACTGGCTGCAGCGTAGGGGAGCAGGACCTCCCGTCAGGTCACGGGACAACCCGCTCTACCACCTGAGCCACTTCTAGCCCACTTCTGACACATACTGGTTCATAGAGGTAAAAGTAAAAACAGCTCTGATCCAAACAAACTCTGACACTTGAGAATATGGCAGAATAGTGACGTGTTCACGTGCATCCACTTAGATTTAATTTGTATTTCATTACAAAATTTGTTCTGTAATTCCCAGAAAGGTTAACCTGCCTTACGTTAAGTGCAAATCTTTTCTTCATGTCCAAGATTTCTTTTTCCTCTTGGGGGGGGGGGGGGAAGGGGAACTGAAGGTGATGTGTGGGGTTATGCAGAAGGAAAAGCACTATAGACAACGGTTCACATGAATTATTCAGCTCTTCATCCAGAGGATACGTAGTAAAGACATGAGCATGTTTCTGTTTTAGTAACCACATCCCCACATGGGAAGTAGACCTCCTGAACTATGCATTAAAAATGGCACATCTCGCATAACTTTGCTTCTTTCTGTAAAGCCTCTAAACTGAATATCATCAAATTACATAAGTGCAGACAAATCAGTACAATTCTTTCATCCCTTTCCCTTTCTAGGCCTTCACAACAACTGTCTGTTCAACAAGCTATTAAACGCATTAAACATCTTGAAATGCAGAAATTATCAGTTTAGTCTGGCGCCGAATCAAATCACCCAGCTGCTCATGTTTCCACACAAATGAGATGATGTTGCCTAATTGCTGCAAACTATTCTCCATCTCAGAGCAGCCATGAACAAAAGCACATCTGCCCGCCCACACAAACATCACACAAGCACTGTAATGGCGAGTAAAGACTACTCACAGTCCATGTTGTCGAAACTTAGAAGCAGCACAGCTGGAATGCCGGGACCTGAAAAGGCAACAGAAAGTTTTTTTTGTAAGAAAAACACACTGCTGATACATTTCCTTATGGTTTCACGTTTTGAAGCTCAAACATTTGAGGCTTAGAAGTGTTCCTTTGAAATCTAACACTTTTTGAGATATTTAAACAGAGAAATAAAAGAGCCTGCTGTCTCTTCATCAGAAAACACACCACTTCCTCTGGATGTTTGTCTCAGCACTGCAGGCCGCAGTCTTATCTAATCACAGCTGATTGTATAATAATTACCATTAATTGGCAAGAAGCATAAGGCGCTGGAGAACACAGCCTACAGCCAGTCATTTATTTGCAAAAGTATGAATATCCTGATTATGACTGGAATAGGAATAGGCTTTTATTATCATTGTGAAAGTGGTTATCAGTTTCAAGGTGCACAGTTATACACACATCCAATCATACACTCAATAAGAGTTATAAAATATAAAATAACTTCCAACAATACAGTATAAAAAGATAAACAAAAAACTGTACAAGATAACTAAAATAATAAGCCAACATCTTTAACTAAATCCTGGATTAAAAAAACTTAGAACTAAAAAAAAAAAAAAAAAAAATATTATTGTCACATTTACAGAAGTTCAAAGGTTCTCCAGCAGCTAAATCCAGAGTAGCTGTGTTACTGGGGATGTTAAGACTTGTGAATGGACACAGAAAGTTCACTAAGTGAAGCTAAAGGAGACAATGATCTTGAAAATGACATAAAAAAACAAAGCCAAATCTGGTTTCTGGAGATACTTCGGTTTTAAATGTTTAGATATTGACCAAACAATTATGTACCATAAATGCTGTCGATCTAACATTGTTGCTAAAAGTGGCAATATTTGCAATTTGCAAAAGCATCTCAGCTGAAAGTATGCTTTGAAGTACCAAGAATATATGAAACTAAGATTGACACCTTTTACATCTTCAGGAAAAACGGAAAACATTGGATGACGCACAAGTTAATCTCATTCATAGATGCCTACTTTGGTAGGTACTGACTACCTAAAAGTACAGAGTGATAGATAATTGTTGCCATCACAATCTATACAACTAAAGACATAATTTTGATAACTTCTGTGGTGAAAAAACATCATGACACTTGTATAATCTATTCTTACCCAATCTGCCATAGTAATTCTTCTCTCAATCATTGGAAAATATGGTTTAAAACCAGTGATATAAAAAGTGGTCAAATGCTGTGCAAAAAAATTATTTGTCAAAAATACATCTTTGTCATTATATCACCCAGCACTAACTAATGTTTCTTGCTACAGGAGCTTTTATATCCTTGAGTTATGAACTTCAGTAAAATTTTGTGTCAGTCTCTAATTTGTTTTGGTCATACAACTGGGGGCTCGTCCGGGATGTTTTGTATTGTTTTTGTGGCAGTTAAACTTGACTTCTATTTTTGTCCCTATATGTTAGCCTAAGGCTGTTTTGTTTACTTACCAAGTAAATTCTCTTTAGTTGGGCTGCTGTTCTGCCCTTTACTTCGGGCACTTTTAAACCATGTTGAGTTATTTAGACAGTTTTGTGGCTATGCCAGGTGGGATTATTGTTTAGTTTTCTAGTAGAGTGAATCTGTGCTCTGCTTGTAGCTCACAACCTTAGTATGCCACTTCTTCTTTTATATACCATGTATTTTTTAGGTCTTGCACAATTCATTGCTTTATATTGCAACCCACAATGCTAGACTTCTCTGGGAAGATCCATTATTATATAAGGTCTTTAGCTCCTTGTAGACCTATTAGACAATGTCAGACCCTGTCAACTAAATTTTAGGATAATTCAGTAGGATAAATAAATAGCTCTTTCTTAAAATAAAATAATTCTGCTTGTCTGGAGAACCTCTAATACTATCCACTAGTGTGGATTTTCTCTTTTTTTGTCTCTTCCTCGTCTCTTCTTATTTGAGAACTAACAGGACAAGCTTCTCCAACAGCACAACTAAAATGAATGAGAGGTCTAATCCTCGAGTTGCATGCTATCCTGATCAATTACAGCTCTGTGATGATAAGCAAACATTGCTTTGATAAGGTAATGTGTTGATGCTCTCTTCTGGTTTTCCACATTGAATACTGTAAATCATCTTTCGCACCTTTTAATGCTGGGGACTTTTAATAATGTGTGTTATCTGAGGTGTGTTTGACTGCCCTTTGTCTGCTTGGATGCTTGCAGTTTGAATTTTGAACTGAGTTCGATGTACATAAGCTTGCAGAAAATAGCTTTGGAGTTCCTATCCAACTGTTGTATCTTAATCACCTTCCTTCTGTGTGCCATAATTTCTGTTGATTTTTGCTGCTTTTGCTGCTAGTGGACCTTTGCGCCAAATTTGTTCTTCATGTGATGATGTGATTGAACTGGGCAGCAGTAATCAGGCTTGGGGTGTGTCTGCAATCAGTTATCAGGACAGTGGGAGCTTGTTGGATTTGGTAACAGCAGCAGGGTGTATTTCTACTTCAAATTGGTTTTGTTTCGGTACATATAATCATCGCTCAAAACATGAATTTTGTGTTTACACTGGACCCATTTATTCCAGTGGGTAGCAGAAAGTTGCACAATGCCAATTTACTCAAATCCTCAGAGAATAAAAGAAAACTCATGGTAAAAATACTGATAAAATTAGTCTGCCAGTCAGTCATTTTCTTAACTGCTTCGTCCAATTCAGAGTCGCGGGAAGCTGGAGCCTATCCCAGCAATCATTGATCGAGAGGCAGGGTACACCCTGGATAGCTGATGAAATTACTCAGAGGATATTTTTGTTCCAATTTGAATGACTGGGCTCTAATATGATGACCTGATCCCACCAGTCATCACTGCCCATCTCATCCTACCATCAGTGAAGGTGACTGATTCCAGTCATAGAGGATGATGCGTTAAACATTTCCTTTGGCTGTTCAATCCACATTGCGTCAGAGTGGGTTTCTTTTTAATAAACTGTGTAAGTCAGTGGCTATATCCTTAGACATTACATCTGCCTACACCTCATATCAATATTATTAAAACAACATTAAAAGTGTGATCCTATTGTCCGCCTAAAGGTTCCAATCATACAGCCTATCCAGTACCTGTGGTGCTAAAAGGACAAATTCCCTCCTTGGCTTCATCCAAGATAGGAATTTTGCCATCCAGATGGCCAAACAACCCCTACTCTCCAGTACCTCTAAAAGAATAAAGGGGTCAGCTTATCATGAAACAGTGTAGTGCCGGGGAGGGCCAAGGGGACTGGACAGGAAGCGGTTAATAAATGCTTGGTGCCAACTTCTCTGACCTTTACACCACAGGATGGCGTGCTGTGTGTCAGGACTGACATCTGCATCATAGAAAGAACACTCCTCTTTCAATCCACAGGTGAGGCATCGCCGTGGAAACGAGCCGAGGGTTGACACACTGTTAAGGTGAAAGAAACAAGCATAACCTGAGCACAAAAACTAGAGCGTATTGTTTGTTGATTGTTGAATAAAGGCTTGGAGATTGATTAGTCAACCTGAGTGTAAAGGCATTTACACATACAGAACCCAAAAATTGTGTATAATGCCGTTTCTGTTAATGCACACCAAGTGCGATGCAAAATTGTTAAGATATTATAAACATTGTAAAGCAAACTCGCAAGGTGAGTTTCATGTCAAGCCACGACTACAGGGTACTGTTGCTGTAAAAGAAAAGACAGAAATATCCACTGGGTTCATCCTGTTCTAGAAAAGAGTTTCATTGTTTAATACAGGAGCTGAAGCTGGAACACAGCTACTCTGGATGGACTTTAGGACGTCCGCGGGATAGTCGGGAGATCTGCTTTAGCGGCTAGCTGCTTGTTTTAAGAAGCAGAGAAGAAATAATAAAGACGCTCAGTGATTTATCGAACAGCATGCCTTCACTGATTGGTCAATTATATGTGTTGGATGCGAATATGAAGAAAAATCAACCTTAGTTCGAAAAAATAAAACTCGCAAAATCGCAACGGAATTTCATTACTGATGTGAACGTTCATATTGATTTTACACTGATAAAAAATATTACCATGCGATTTATTCAGATGAAATAATCAGTATGTGTGAAAAGGCCTTCAGTCTTTACCTGTATAAATGTCTTTGTTTGGCAGAAACCTCTGTGCTCAGGAAGTATCTGTGAGAGAGAAAGAAGCGCAACTCAAGTAGGGCAAGGTCATAAAGCCTTTCAACGTTCTTCTTTGCTTGTTATTACATTTCTATTACTGCCAACTATAAACACAGATTATCACAATCAGCTGTGGAGATTTTGTCTTTGGAGAAAACTGACAAGAAAAAAGAAAAATCTATATATTTATCATGTGTTTTATTCTCACAATCAAGCACTTAGATTTATTCAAGGAAGTATGAAAAATTGGCTAAAACTAGTTTTTTATTTGAATAATTTTTTCCCTTTTTTATCCTTTGCTGTTCATGTGAAGGAGTATTCATAAGGTTTAATATTAGGACCTTCTTTTAATTAGACACTGGCTTTAATGAGTTACAGCCTACAGGGTATAATTCATCTTCTAACAGAAGATGAACACACACGGCTTGTGTGCTGGTTGGACGGCAAGAAAAGGTCAACTGTAAATGTATAAACAGAAAACACAACATACAAGCGGTGTTGTATTAATTAGTTTTCAGTCCTGTTGAAGAAAGGTGATGAAATTTGTGTTTGGTCAATTATTTCTCACCATTAATAATACAGACTGCTGTCATACCTTGCTGGACTGATTGATTAGTCACCTTCACAATGAGGTAAAGCTTTGAGTGATTGTGTTAATGTAGAATGCAGCACAGCTAAACATGTATGTAGTGGCCCCGAAAAATCACCAATATTTCCTACAACATTGAAGATTTATTCTCTATAAAATTTATTAATAATCCCAGTATTAATATTATCCATTTATTCATTCGTTCTCTACACCACTTAGTCCAGGTTAAGGATCACAGGTCACTGGTCCATCACTGCATTAATATTAAGTAACATTTAATAAAATCAGATACATTATTTTTTTTTTTTTTTTTTGTAAAGCTATTAGTATTTTTAAAAAAATGAGCATTTCATTTTTTGTTTTCAAGAGAAGGCACATATAAATTCATACTTTCCTTTCAGGGATTAATAAAGTTGTTTTTACTTGTTGATATGTTTATTTTATTTTATTTTGTTTTAGATTTCAGTAAAATTAGAGTACTGAAGTGTTTATCTGACATGAAAGTGATTTTATTCTGAGTGATTATTCAATAAAAACTGCATATTATAATGACTAGAACTACCCAGTAGTGTGTTAAATAGATTCAAAGCACTTATTGTCATTTGCACAGTAAGAAAACTTCAAACTTTGCCGCCCACACTGAATGCCATACATATCTAAAGTATAAAGAATAGACTAATTTAAGAAGAGCATGCAAAATAAATAAACATAAAATATCAGTTATAATCGCTGTACATAAATGTGCAGTATACTACAAAAGCAATGAAATGTAATTTTGAAGATATAATTTCACATGTAGTGAAGGGAATTTCTCAACAGGCAGTTTTGCTGCATTAGGGAGACTTTCCCCTCTTGACATTTTTCATTTTCAAAACTTCACATATATTTTTCTGATATTGGTTGTACTTCAGTCAGAGGCGGGTACGTCGTCATGGTAGCAGCTTGAACTCAAACACTGAGATAATAAGAAATTATGTATCAAAAGTCAAACTGACTTACATGATTTGGTTATTTTCATCGTAAGCTAAAATGCTGGTCACCTCCCAGTCTCCTGTCGTTAAATGGCGAACTTCAAGCTGGTCGCTTCGTAACTGAAAGAAAAGAGATCTGAGGAAATGAAACATGTTTGGATTCTACGTATTCTCGCATTGCAATCAGTAAACTGTGGTAACGTAGACTGATGAAGAAGAAAACAGTGAAGAAATCTTCTTCAAAATACATCCCGGCGTGCAAACACGGTCAATCTGTTCACACAGTAAAACAAGAAGTTCATTTTTACATTTTACATATGATTCAACATTGCATAACATCTGCTGGTTGTAAGTAAAGTAAACTTAATTGTACCACAACGGGAAATTTGTCTTGTGTGACAATACAGGTACCGCTGCGCAACAAAGTAGAATGACAGGTAATGAACTAGATAAATACTGTGACATGAAATAACCAAGGCATGTTTTACATCAAAAAATAGTAAAACAGTAAAAAGAAAAACAACAGAAAGTGTCAAAAAGTGCAGAATCTTAGGCAACACTGTGTTTAAAGAAAGTGCAATGCAAGGCAGGAGCTACAGAACTGACATCATTGGAGATATTTATTTAACAGATTAGGGGAAAGAACGATGTGCTGGGGGGAAATGGGTTTCATTCTTGCTTTCCAAGCCAAACCAAGTAGTTCTCACATTTTTAATCCTAAAGGTTCTAGAAAAGCATTGCTGGGTTGTAAACCAGTTCATGCTGATATGGAGTACAGAAGGCAGGAAACTAAGAGCTTCTGCCATAAGACAGCAAAGAAACCGCTGGACAGATCAACCAACACCATTGCAATCAACAGCGAAGACCTGGTTCTGATAAGTTCCATGGGGGAGAAATAATCTGGACTATGTTAAAAACACTGGACATCTTTATTTTTTCAATTTTCTTTTGTACAATGTACAATTATGACAATAAAACAGGCTATTCTTGACCAATCTGCAGCAATAAAACTTATTTAATCTACTAAAATACCATTAAATCAGAATAATTTTTAACTTATAGTTCTGTTTATATGTTAATGCAAAACTAAAATGACAAAGTTGCCATAAGGTTTTGTGTCTATATGTACTGTGAGCAACTAAAAAACAGCAATGCCTCCATTAGGAGCACAGTTACACTGTAAAAATGTATTTTGGTCAAAATTCAAGTTGTCTGATCTGAGAATTTCATTTTGACGTCTGCCCAGTCAGAATGTCAAATAAATGTTTCAGCAAAATGTTCATTAATTATTCAATTCAATGCAACTGACTTTAGAAATACTGTATAGGATGTGTGCATCTTATCCTGGTGTATTTTTTCTAAGTAGTAACAAGACATGATATAAACACAAGTTGTCATTCATTTTCATAACAAATATAAAATATCATATCACATTTTTCCACTTTGAAAGAAGTAGTTATTAGTAGTTGCACGATAACATCAGCATCATTTTGATATCAACTGATATTGGCTTTAAAAGGAACTATGAGACATCGGCTATTTTACCGATATGCAGATCAAATAACAGGCCCTGTTTTGGAGGGAAAATATTGGTCTATTGGCCAAAAATCCACAGGTATTTGTACATGTATTGGTATTTGTAACTACAAGTATTATTTGTGGCACAAGACGATCCATCAACAATGGTTTTATATCTGACAGTTAACTAACTGGACCGTAACTGAATCACCATGAGCCTGACCCATTATATTCCTTATATTTAAAGGAAAGCCACAAGAAATAGAAAGCAACAAGTAAAAACACTACCTTAATAGTTTATTAACTAATTTATACTCATATCTGCTTTTACTGTCAGTAGGACGGATATGAGGCAAGATGAAGACAATAAAACAGATCTTCCATCTTCATTTTGACGCTAACCAAGTGATTGGGTATGTGGATGAAGTTGACTGTCAATGGTGTCGTAATACAAACCCACTATTCCCTATAGCACAGGTGTCAAACTCCAGTCCTCGACGGCCAGTATTTTGCAGGTTTTGGTTGTCTTCATGCTCCAACACACCTGACTGAAATGAATGAACTGGCTGACAAGAAGCTGTTGGATCCATTTGGTTTGAATCAGGTGCGTTGGTGCAGGGAAACAACAAAAACCTGCCGTATACCAGCCCAGTTTGACACCCCTGCCATATAGGACCAACATGGGTAATCATCTCCAGTCTTACACACCCACTACATCTACAAACGCAACTTGCAAAACTATCAGCAACTTCTAATCCACCAATATGTAAAATATGAGATGTGTGTATTCTGCTTGTGCTGTTTTGTCGTCTTTACATTTCATGTAATATGGCGATAAATTAGATGTATTCTAACTAGGCTCAGAAACACCTGCAGCAGCAGAACAGGGTGACAGAACGGGGCTGCTTTTTCCCTGACGAGATTTAATTTATATTACAGTGGAAGCTGTGAAATCTTTGAAAAGCTGCAGGTAATAGCAGCGTCACGTTGGATGGGATTAAATTCACCGCTCAGTGCTCGCAATGACAAAATTACTCCACTTTCCTAGGAGAAATAAATCCTGCCGTGGCTAAAAGACTTATTAGATGAGAAAAAAGACACAAATCAGACAAAGAAACAGGAAATAAGCAGGTCACCTTCTTGGTGAGCATGGCGATGTGGTGGAAATCTCCCTGACCTCCCTGTTTGACGGGCAGAGTGAGGAAAAACCTGCTCCTGTCCTCGGAGAACAGCGGCTCCTGTCTCTGTGGGGACAAACGCCTCAGAGGTGACACACTTTCTACATGAATGTTTTCAGCCGAAGCGGAGGAACTTCAGCAGTCCTGACCTTCTCACCTCAATCTGACGCCAAACAGAATGGATTTTGCATTAAAGTGCAAAGCCTCAGCTTTCATTAGAATGCTGATTCTACTCCTCGGATGCACATAAAGTAGAATAAAACCGTCACATTAAATCATCTTTAGAAAGTGGCTTTATTAGCGACACGTTAGCTCTTTCTCTTGTGGGTTTCTTTGCAGGCTTTTTCTGCTTTTTCTCTCTGAATTTGCTTGGATTTGAGCAGACAGAATCTTGCGTGAACAATGTTTGAGTGAAGCTTTCGGCATAAGAAAGATTCGTTTCATCTCACTTGCTCTTATCCCAGAGAGTCACTTCTGTTTTCCCACGCTGTCAAACTCACTTCGCTCTTAAACCAGCGTCCCCGCTCTGGTCCAATGAGCTTCACACCTGCTTTTGTTTGAACCAATCAGTCTGATCCCTCTTCTTTAAATCGAATGTTTATTAACTTCTTCCTGCATCTCCACCTCTTCATGATGCTCCAGTACTCCACACACCTGCTACCGCTGCTCATCTAGACTCCCGCGTGTCCTATCCCATCCCTTTCCTTTATTTATGTCACCACCACTGATACAAGAGACTGTTGTTGTCTTTCCAGCAGCATGTAAAGCTGAAACTGGTCACTTTAATGAAATAGCCATGGTTTCACAAAATAGGACATCCGCAGGGTTTTAATGTGGCTTAACATTACAGCCTTACAGCTGGTAAATGTAAAAAAGTGAGACGCATCCATCCGACTTACCTGTCTGGAAATCCATGTCTCCGAAGACGCCTCGTGTCTCTGGATTAGAGAGCAAAAAGAGAAAATTCAGATTCTGGCTTTTTCTTATGTCTTAGGTTTAAAAGCATAAAAATATTTTTTTTTTTTTAAAACTTTATATATTATATATATATATATATATGTATATATATATATATATATATATATATATATATATATATATATATATATATATAGAGAGAGAGAGAGAGAGAGAGAGAGAGAGAGAGAGAGAGAGAGAGAGAGAGAGGGGGAAAGAGAGAGAGATAGACACACACACACATATATGTATATATATATATATATATATATATATACATAATCAGTATAAATGTACACACACATATATATAAACCTATCTCTCTCTCTCTCTCTCTCTCTCTCTCTCTCTCTCTCTATATATATATATATATATATATATATATATATATATATATATATATATATATATATATATATATGATATAGATATATGTATCTATATCTATATCTATAGATAGATGATAGATAGATAGATTAGATAGATAGATGTTACATTCAAATACTTTCTTGTATTATTGGCAGCATCATGTGTATTGCGTTATTTTCTGTCATGGGACTATGGATGAAAATGAGCATTTTGCTAAATCCGGTAAAATTCCAGCCGTTTTTGCCTGTTTACCAACATGCACTGCCCCATTCATATAAATACATTTCTGCGTTTCTTTGTGAGGTGCTGCTAAAGACAGTCGAATGACACATATGTAAGCACAACACTGGTTTATTATTTGAGTTTGGAGTTTTTCATCTCCTTTGATGATTCACGGATCCGTGTGAAGTGACTGAACAAAAGAAACTCTGGTGAAAATGGTCGAATACAAGAATGGCAGTACTGGCAGTTGTTATGTGGTCCACATGTCAGTTGTCGGCCTGGATGTGGGTTATGCAAAGTGTTGTGTGAGCCAGAACTGTTCTGGACACAGATTATTGCAAGTTATAGCAGCTAAACTCACATGGAGTAAATATTAAACGTCAAGGCCAAATATGGGTCAAATAAAGCTGTAGACATGGGCCATACTTGGGCCAAACTTCTTCTGCTATCTGGGATGGACACAGTAATCACCTGTAAGATATTCTTAAGAGAGAACATGTGGAATTGTTTACATTTGTCTGTCATATTGCAAATTGATTAATAAAATGTTGATATTGATAGGTGTTTAGTTTGAGACTAAATAGGAGTAAGGTTTACGTCATACCCTGTTTTAATGTCTACATATAAACTCTACTCATGTGCTACAATGGAGGACCCTGGTGGCCACCCAGCTGACACACTCTGTTCTCAGTGGGCGGGGCTACAGCATTGACAATATAACGTTATATTGATGTGTTAAAGGCAGGACCCTGATTAAGCAGTGGAAGTTTGGTGGCGATTGGATAAAATATGAGTGACTTATAAGGACTTTTGATCCATGATGTAATGTCAAAACTGGTCTTCCCACCATGGACATGTATATTCTCAGTTTCCTGTACGTTTCAGCCAAAGTCTTCCAGAGATTATTTTATGGGTCCTGGAATGTTCTACAAGTCCTCTAAGTGTCATACATGTAAGTAAAAGTGTTTGGAGGCGCCTCTGTTTAGGGCCCACTGCTGAGCAATGTGGCCCCGCCCACTTCAGCAACTTCCAATACTAGGATTTGTGACATCAGCAAGCATCAAATTGTTGTCCAATGAATCCATATAGTATTGTTTTATGGTTTTAACTTGTGATTTACATGTTTTTACCATCTTTTTACATCTGAAGTTTTTAAACTAACAGCACCCACCTTAAGACAGACTCCTATAGTGGTGTCGCATACTGTTAGCAGCGAGGCGTTCTGGGGTCGGTTGAGCCACCGCACAGCGAGATGTGTGTTGCTGATCCACTTCACCATGGTGATGTAGAATTCCCTGCAGATCATCAGACAGCAGAGTCAGATGAGGGATTGGGAGTCTTTTCTGTTCCCATGCAGCGCGAACATGTCGTCACCTGAGTCTGAGCTGATCTGGAGGCTGCAGCTCCTGAATGTGTGTCGCACCAAACAGGTTGACCACCGACAGCTTGACTGTAGGGTTTGTCTGACCGGCCTGAAGAGATACAATTTCAGGAGAGTTAGAAATATGTCGGGAAATCATCAGTTTGTTTGACGGAAACAGATTTATACAGTAGTATTTGTCAATACTACTGTATAAATTCTATGCACTAATAGACTTAATCATTAGAGTAAATGACAAATGGCAAATATGCTTTTTTACAATTAATACTTGTTTAATTTACAAAGGAGTAAATTCATATTTCAATATTCTATATAGTCTATATATTATATATATATATATATATATATATATATATATATATATATATATATATATATATATATATATATATATATATATATATATATATACATACATATATATATATACACATACATATACATACATACATACATGCACACACACATACATACATACATACATATACATATATATATATATATATATATATATATATATATATATATATATATATATATATATATATATATATATATATATATAGGTTCAGATTCTGATCCTTTATGTCATAAAATATAACAAAATTTAATACACTGTAAAAAATGGAGCCCTTAAAAATTAAAACAAGAATAAAAACTAAAAGGTTTAAATATGCATAATGTTCACATTCACACATCCTCACTCATACACATATATCACCCACAGTGTAAACATAAAACAAGTTGCACTGTAGTTTCACATAAAGCATTGCACTTATTGTCCAGTAGGATAGCAGAAAAACTTCATCTGCATGAAGTCTTTGTGGTTTTTTCTTTCAGATAAAAGCTTTTCAGTGGTCTGGTGGTTTTTCCTCTGGCTACACGGCAACGTCTGCTTGAGGGCAGGGGTTCAAATGGGCGGTAAGCAGGATGAGATGAGTCCTGTAATATGTGTTTAACCTTTTAAAGGCAGCAGGAGGTGAAAATGTCATCAAAAGCAGGAAGCTGTGTGTGTGTTATTTTCTTTGCAGAGTCTTGTTGTCGGCTGCTGAGCTGCTGTAGTACCACATGAGGATGTCGTGAGTTATGACTCTCTGTGGAGCAGTGGTAAAAGGATGGTAGCTGGTGTTGTGGTAGATTTATCTTCCTGGTGGTTTTCAGTGAGTGTAGCCGCTGTTTGTGTTAAGGGTCCATGTTAAATTCTCTGAACTGAATTTGCCCAGGAACGAGAAGGTCGCTACTCTCTCTACCTTTACCCCATTTATTTCAAGAGGCTGATTATCATCTTTTTTCCTTCTGAAATCTATGATTATCTGTTTTGGGGGTTTTTTTTTTGGTATTTTTTTATGATAAAGGGCAGGTTTTTTACTGCCCACCAGTCTACAAGCCTCTGACCCTCTTCCCCATTAACTGTCTCGTTCCCTGCACTGATCCATCACACCACTGTCATGTCATCTGTATATTTACTGATGACGTTGGGGTTGTGGGCCAGGAAGTAGTCATGTGGGTACAGGCAGGACAGGAAATGGCTCAGGATCATAGACTGTATATAAAAAAGATGGATGGAGTCCATGATGTCACCCATAGGTTTTTGAAGAGCTGAACTGAAGCTCGGTGGGCGGTTCCTACCATTGCCATCTTGGCAGGGGCATGCATGTCGTCTCATCCGGAAAATACAAATGTGGGCAAAGAGGTGGAGCTGAGAGGGGGGTTGTGAGCGTCAGGATGGATGATTGACATCGAGCGAACTCTGAGCTGCCTGTAGCTAAGAGCTAACCGAACTAACCCGGATAAGATAAGAGATAACGCAAGCTAACCAGCTAACGGAGGTAAGCGGGCTAAAGCTAAGTCACGTTGTTAACTGTTTAAAAACTTTGGTTTTTCTTCGTTCTTCTTACTTGAAGCGGGAGATTGGTACCTGTCAATCAAAAGGACAGGTCCCTAAATATGATGAATTTCGAGATAAAATTCACTCCCCCCACAGATTTCATGGAGGTAAACCTGACCTATTAAACCGAAAATGGATTTTTGAACCAGGCTGTAAACATGTTTATTTCTGCTGTGAAGTTGGCCTTTTTAACATGAGAGTCTATGGGGATTTGCTCTGTTTTGCAACCCCTAGTGGATGAAGGGGGTAACTGCAGATTTATACACTTCCGCATAGGCTTCACTTTTCACTGCCGGAGGGTCCGTCCATCTTTCATTTATGGTCTATGCTCAGGATGCAGCCTTGTGGGGCTCATGTACTCAGAGACAAGGAGGTGGAATGTTGGGGGTTCCATATTCAGAAGCTGCTTTTCCATCAGACCATCGAACTGCAAAACCTAAATGTCATAATAAAAAACTGGTAGTGAAACATACATTTCGAAAAACCTTTTAAGTATTGCTAAAAAGTTTTTACACTCCCATGAGGGGGTTTTTCAGATGTTTTGATATAGAAGTATATTGCAAAAGTCTAATGGCATTTATCTGGTGCACATCTGGTACAAATGCATCTGGCCATTCATCTTCTTTTAACTGTTATAGGGCTAATAGGGCATGGGTAAGGGTGGTTGTGGGTGGGTGAAAGGGGATGTGTATGTGTGTTAGTGTTTTATCTATTTTAATGTAAATTGTTTTATAATGTAAAGCACTTTGTATTGTTTTTAAGCACGAAAAGTGCGATACAAATAAAGTTTGATTTGATTTGATTTGATTTACCCTGCAGACGTGACATAGCGGGTCACGTGACCAGTTCATTTTAGGTAAATGTGGCATTGATGAATGGATCAAAATGAAGAGTTTAACAATGAATTAGAAAGGCAAATGAGGCAGAAGAGCTTAGAAATACCCTGAAATAGGGGTACCAAAGTACCATCCTGCAGCTTTTAGATGCAACCCTTTATCCAACACACCTGAATCAAAATAATAACTTGTTACCAGGCATCTGAAGAGATGAAAATTGGATATGGGTTGCATCTAAAAGTTGCTGAACAGCAGATCTTGAGGACTGGACTTGGGTACCCCTGCCCTGTAACAATGCTACATGGTTACCAGGCAAAAGCAGCAAAGAACTACAGCTTACACATTGCACGCCATTCAGTGGAAACTCCTGCAAATTGCAATTGTAGTTTTAGAAATATTGCTTTTATTTAGCAAGAAGCTGTAACGGAAGCACCGCTACAGACTGTGGCAGATTGGTTAAAAAGTTCTGTGTCCAAAGACAGACATTATTATGTTGAAGATCCATCACCTTGTAGAACAGTCTGCTTGGTAAGATGGCGTTGATAGCAGAACTATTGTCCACCAATAGCAATCTGACATCATGTTTCTGTTTTTCCAGATGTAGCAGCACACTGCGGAGGGCAGCAGAGATGGCATCATCTGTTGATCTGTCTGGTCTATGCATACTGGTGGGGGTCCAGAGTGTTTGGAAAAGCAGACTTGATGTATTCCAGCATTAACCTTTCCAGGTACTTCATAACAACAGGCTGGCCTACAAGCATTGAGGCTTGTTATTGCAGTCTGCTTGGGTAGTGGTCCTATTATGGATGTTGAACAGGTCAGAAAACTCCAGCCAACTCCCTGGCACAGTCTCTGACAACCAGTCCCAGGACACCATCAGGACCAGCTGCTTTCTGGGCTTTGATGTGACAGAGTGTGTTATCGCCTCAGGTTTTAGGGTTGAGAATGACCCATTTAACTTCACTCCACACCTTTTTCCGATGAAGGGTAGTACTCAGAAACACCTTAAAGGACATTAGCACTAGATGGGAGTATGGAATAAATAGGTACAGAGCTTACGCTACAAAAGCAGGCTTATTTGTACGACACACTTCATGTACAAGATGGTCAGAGCGCCTTACATGAATCAAATCAAACCAAAGTTATTTTTATAAAAACACATTTCATGCAGATTTGGAGCACAAAGTGCTTCACATAATAATAACAAACAGTGTTTGCATCTCAAAAGCACAAGCAGCCACACTCCAAAGGTTATCACAAAAACAAATCAAAGCACACACATACCCAAACATGCTCTCTTGCACACACACACACGCAGAGTAAATGGACATCAAAACCCACCCTTCTAAAACAAGCTGCGTCTAAAACCACAAAACCCAACATAAAACATTAAAAGCATTACAGCCAGGAAGCATTAAAAAGTACATTAAAACAAGTTTTAAAAGGAAAAAAGCAAACATGAAAAAAGATTAACTACAAAAAATAAAGTGTGTGAGGAATAATCAGTAGTTTTAAGAAAAGGCAGCAGATAGTTGAGATTTTAATCCTGATTTAAAGCAGCTGAGAGTTTCAGAAGGTTTTCTGGGAGAAAAGCTGAACGCTGTCTCCATGTTTAGTTCTGACTCTGGGAATAAAAAGTAGACCTGGCACTGATGACCTGAGGGATCTGACTGCTTCATAACAAACAAGAAGATCCTGAATGGATTTAAGTCCTAAATCAGAGCTTTTCAAACTCCCAGCAGGCTGTTGAAGTCAGTTCTTTCACACATAGGAAGCCAGCAAACCAAGTTCAGACCTCAGAGTCAGTCAACTCCTCCGGTTCGGTTATTAGAGGTATTATATCCTACATTTGAACTGAATTCACAAGTTCAGGTTAGCAATGACAGAGCCAAAACTGGGACATTTTATGGCAAATAAGAGAGATTAAAATTACTCCTGGTTGGAAAGAAGAACTAAAGGATGTCAGTTAAAAGTTGGCTTTCATAGTCGGGTCATAAAACATCAGACAGAGAGAATTATTGTCTGGTTCTGCTGAGTGAAATCTGTAATAATGAGGAGTTGTTGATGAAGTAAAGCAACCACAGCCTGATCATAAAGTTTGGGATAGAAAGGAATAACTTTCTGAACAATCCACTGAATGCAATATTTACAGGCCGAGACAAGTTTAAAAGTTGGCAGTAACTTTATGCCCAAATATATGCCGCTTCGAAGGTGTTTGTTTTCTAACCATGGACCATATAACACATTTAAGATATTAAAGTTGTTATTTGAAGAAAAGAAAGTCTGCACACATATATTTTTTAAGGAATGAAACCATCCTGGAATTTAATTTATTTAAAAGGTGGTGTTTGGTCAGTGGCCTTTCTGTGTGGAGTTTGCATGTTGTCCCTGTGTATGTGTGGGTTCTCTCCGGGCACTCCGGCTTCCCATCGTCCAAAGACATTAATGTTAGGTTGATTGGTTACTCTAAATTGTCCCTAGGAATGACTGTGAGCGTGAGTGGTTGTTTGTTTCTGTGTGGCCCTGCGATGGACTGGCTAGCTGTCCAGGGTGTACCCTGCCTCTTGCTCAAAGACTGATGGGATAGGCTCCAGCTCCCCCGCGACCCTTAATTGGACTAAATGGTCAGGATAACGAATAAATGAATGAAGAAACCATCTGAGCTGAACTGCGGTTGCTTCTTCTTTTCCTCAACGATTTCGACAAGAAAAGCCCAGAAAATGTATTTCATTTGGAAAAAAAACCCAAAACAAAACAGGCAAAAGCTGAATTTAAGGGTGGATTCACATCAGGATAGTCCGCCAAGACTCGCTCCGATTGCAGACTCAGTTCAGTTGGAGGGACAATATTCTGAACCGTTGCATTCACACTGCACTTCTCAAACAAATCAGACCTTTTGAAAAACGTGTTTCACTCACCACCAGAGGCAAAAATACATAGAGGTGCATCTGATTGTGATGGTATAGTTCAGGGGTGTTGAACTGCAGTCCTCAAGGGCCGGTATCCAGCAGGTTTTTGTTCTTTCCCTCTACCAACGCAGCTCATCCGAATAAAATGCATCCAGCAGCTTCTTGTCAACCTGTTTTTAAGTTTTGGTCAGGTGTGTTGGAGCGTGGAGACAACAAAAACCTTCAGGATACCGGCCCTCGAGGACTGCAGTTCGACACCTGTGGTGTAGTTGATCAGATTTCAATCAGAACTTTGACCAAATTCTTCCACATTTTCACAGCGAGCCATTTCTACAATCTAGAGCAGTTTATTATCCCACATGCGAAAGTTTTGGTTGTGCTTACTCGCACTGCGGGTAAATATTGTACTCTGAACCTACAATGCACTTTGTTTTGTAGTCCACTGCTTGTACTTGGTCCACTTGTAACAGACTGAGACCTGCATTTGTAGGCAAACCAAGTCCGCTTATATGCTTAGATAATCCAAATTAGAATTTGTCTTGTGCATTCACATTAACCCCAAACGAAGTGGACTTTCCAAACACACTCGGATTCTAATCAAAAAGACTGATGTGAATGTGACCTAAATGCAGCTAAACACTTAATAATAGCACTGCTACTGGACAGGACATATTCCCCAGTCTTACCATGGGATATGGGTACTGCGTGCCTCGGGGGTAGGTGCTGCCGGTGAACTGGGGCAGAGCCATGTTGGGCACCAAGGTGTCGTTAATGGTGAGAAAAGCCAGACGCTCTCCATCAGGCGACCACCAGTGAGCCAGGTGAGAATGTAGAATCTCTTCTAATAAGACAAAACATCAGCAATCAAACCCTTTATTTACTGCGCTTTGTCTATAGCACTTTATTCTGCTTATAATGCGGTGTCTCTGCCTGCAGTCCTGTCTGGATGTTCAGGTGTTGGATATCGCTTCAGTGGTTCCAATGGTGCATTCGTAATGCTAAAAATCATCTGTAAAAATAATTTCTACAGACAGTTCCTGTCACTTTAATAAGTTTGCCCAGTTTTTATTTGTTCCTTTTTCTTGAATCTGACAGGATGTAAAAATCTTAAACAGTAAATATCTGAGTTCATCAGCAACCTCAGTGATAAAACATCACTTATAGTCACATGATATCTTAAAATTCTTCTCCTCACATATAAAGCTCTCCATGACCAAGCTCCATTGTACATAAAAGATCTTATAGTTCCATATATTCCAAATAGAGCACTTCGCTCTCAGACTGCAGGTTTACTGGTGGTTCCCAGAGTCTCAAAGAGTACTATGGGAGGAAGGGCCTTTAGCTTTCAGACTCCTCTCTTTTGGAACCAGCTCTCACCGTGGGTTCGGGAGGCAGACTCCCTCCACACCTTTAAGATCGAGCTGAAAACCTTCTTTTTCCATGATTCTTATAGTGAAGATATGAGCATCTCCTGAGTTGGAGTCTGCATGTACAGGACCCAACTATCCAGGTTATGCTCATTGCTCTTATAGTGCAGTTGTACATGTTGATCTGTCTTTCCTGTCCTCTCCACCCCAACCACTCGAGGTAGATGGCTGCCCTCCCTGAGCCGGGTTATGCCTGTTAAAGGGGAGTTTTTTCCTTCCCACTGTCGCCGAATGCATGCTCAGGATGGGGGATTGGATCGAAGTCATGATTCGATGCAATCAGTTCATTTCTATTATAGGATATGTATAATTGGCTCAAAATGATGTGTATGTTGATTCGTGTATGTAAAGTGTCCTGTGACAACATTGTTGTGAAGTGGCGCTATACAAATAAAGCTGAATTGAATTGAATTGAATTGAATATCTCAGTGGCCTCATTATTTCCGCGTGACATGAAGTGTTTTTAGCCTGACTCACTGCAGCGTTTGGGCAGAAGATGGTCTTGATAACTGGGAAATTTATCACGTTTACTGGTTGAGGTTACATCAACCAAAGAGTTTAGTTTAAGATGACAAGATAAATGAGTTGGGATCAAAAGTTCAGTTGAGTTGAGTCAAAGCAAATCAAAGTTTGCTTTGGACACTTGTTGGCCGAGAAGGACAAAACACATTTACATATCAAAGAACACATTAATAAATTTAGAAAGAAGAAAAAAACTAATTTCTATTTCATGCAAATTTCAAAACAAATCCGCATTTTAGGGAATAAATCCATAAAATACTAAGAACTTGTACAAACCTGCAGGAGATCAGTGGCAGAGGACATGAAGTGTATTATGCAACGTGTTTGATCAGAAAGTTCCAGAGACCGTCCTCACAAAGAATAAAAAGGCGTAAACTGGCTGAAGTTGACTTCTGTTACGGCCATAGCCTGCTGCACTGTGGGCTGATATGCAAATGGCATGCTTCCAGCACACTTCAATGATTGGCCGCCCTTCCTGGACTCTGCTTTTAGCATTGGGCCTCCAGATTGGCGGACTAACTTCCTGGAGTTTCATCCATTGGCTACAACCTGTGCAACTCCGCTACTTAAGGACAATTGGCACCATCATTCAGGGCAGCTGTGTCTGACTGTGACACAGTTTTCCACCATTGATTTGCCTCTGGAATCAGAGAAAAGGACTTGCTGTAGAGTTACGAGCCCTTTTGATGTTTGGCTGTAGACTTACAGATCATTTCATTGTTTCTCTGTGGAATTACAGAAACCTTTTGTTTTGGTTTTTTTCTGTTTGGCTGTAGATTTTTAGGTTTGAGTTTTGTTTTCTTTTATGTTTTGTCCTTAAGTTGAACTTATTCAGTGCATACGGTGTTTTTGGTTGGACATTCCCTGTTTAGCTTCTTAGACATTGTTTTATCACCTTCCACAGAAATACTTGAGTTAAACCCGGATTGTTTTCTTTTGAAATTACCTTGTAAATAAAATCTTTGTTTTGAACTTTTACCATAGTTCCCATTTCATTTTGTATTACCATCCCCGTTTTACCCCTAGACGCCATGGGGGTCGTAACAATTTCGCAATAAGTGCAAAACATTGTTCTGATATCAAAAACTTTATGGAACCACTGATCCCCCACGTGTTGCTGAATTACATATTATTAGTCTGAATGACAAAATGAGGCCATTAACGCATCACTTGCAGTATTCTGGACCTTCATTTTACATTATTTGTTCCCAGATCTGTGTTTGTGTTTCGACTCGCGTAGATTTGTCTCTGCTCTTGAGCATGTGTTTGCTTTGCAAATTTGTTTCCTATTTTTGCGGAACAAGACGCAACATTATGTTGCAGCAGTGCTGTTCACTCGGTCTGTTACGCAGTGATGATGGGAACAGTTCAGCTCATCAAACAGCAAATATGCGCAGGTTGATGTGAGTCTTCAGACCATAACACTTCTTAAACATCTGAAAATGAATGATGACACAGAAACCAAGGTAATGCAGTTAGGATTAGGGTTCCTGCTTTGTCCGATGTGCAGTAAAACAATATGATGAAATAAGTCATGAAATCTGTTGCATTTCTTTTAAGCGTAAATGTGTCTTGTACTTCTCAGTCACTGTAGTTTTGTAAATACCGATTTCAGGGGGGTTAGGGTCCTTCACGTTATCTACTTAGTCGGTAAATTCAACCAAATGGTGCAAAAATAAAAAAAAGAAACATGTTTACTGTTTTGTTTGACTTATCAAGATTGCAGCTGGTGAGCTGGAAGCCGACAACAACATGACAGGTGAGCAAGTTTCAACTCGAACTAACGTTTTTGCTTCATTGATCAGGATGTTCTAGTAATCGTTAGGATTGATTTGACTCCCATAAGAAGAATCAATCGCTTGACACAGTCGAGGTAATAAAAAGCCATAAAAACAGCTAAATGCAAACTTGCAGGAGCAGAAACAACGCAGCATCTGTCATGACGGGGCTTATTCATAACTGTTATTACCACCATCACACCGAGAAGTTATGGTCTTCCACGATTTTCCATCTGATTGGTTGTGGAGAAGCTCGTCTGAAGCAGCAGATAGTTTCAGGATTTGGAGAACTGACGTGATGGATATTTCTTTCTTGGATAGCTTATAAGGATCTATGACATCACATAGCTCAACTTTTTTATTCATCTCAAACTTCATCGAAACTTTTATAATACTGACAATGCCTCTCATCTTCCTTCAACATCGGCCATTTTGGATTGTCTGACCAGCACTTTGTTTACCTGAAGTACATGAGCTTGTAAAAGTTATGTAACTGAGCTTTAAGTAGCAAGTTCAGTTCAATTCAATTCAATCGTTATTTGTATAGCAACATTTAACACAACCCCTGTTGAACAAAGTGTTTCAAAGAATTAAAATCAAATAAAGATTAAATTAAGATCAAATTAAAATCAAATTTCAAAATATGCAAAATAATAAAAACAAAACTATCTTTGGTTAAAAAATACTATAAAAACAATCAGTAAAACATAGTAAAATAGCTGAGAAACCCCGTTTAGCCAAGTTTTAAATGCCTGGGAGAAGTAATGGGTTTTCAAGTCGGACTTAAACTGCTCCAAGTAGTGTGAGGATCTAACAGAGAGCGGAAGGCTGTTCCACAGTCTGGGAGATGCCACAGAGAAAGCTCTATCTCTACTTTTGAGCCTGTTTTTAGGCACTGCCAGCAGGAATTGATCTGCAGACCTTAAGGCTCTTGATGGGGCATAGGGCCACAGAAGCTCAGTTTTATAAGGCGGGGCCATCGAAGACAAACATTTAAAAATGATTAATAAAATCTTAAATTGGATTCTAAGTGTCACTGGGAGCCAGTGAAGGGAGGCCAGTACAGGAGTGATGTGCGCCATCGTTTGGCTTTTTGTCATGAGACGGGCTGCAGTAAGGGTGGTACTGAGGGTGTCGCTGGCCTCTGGGCAGCTCCATTAAAGAGGAAGTGGTTTACCAGGGGGAGCCAGTTTCCTGCTTGGTAGCCAGGGTGTCACCGAACTACGTCGAGTTTTTGGGGATTGTTTGACCATGGCGGTGATTTGAATATGTTGCATTTGATATATTTTGGATGTGGTTTTCACACATTTTGTAGGGCAGCGCTGTCATCTGACGGGCATCTAGTTTTACACTGCAGTGTTGTTTTTTATAAATCAAATTAAAATGTTTTTGTTTATAGTAATTTTGTATTTCTTGGTTTACAGTACCAAATCCTTTTTAAGATTCAGTCTTTTTATTTTTTTTAATTTAAGTCTTTACATATATATAATTCTTCGTCTGAATAATATTTTTTATCTGATCAGTGTAAAATCAATATGATTGTTCACACCAGTAACAAAATTCCGTTCAGCAATTTGGCGAGTTTTATTTTTTTGAACTAAAGTCGATTTTTTTTTATTCGCACCCAACAGATATAATCAACCAATCAGAGAAGGCGTGTTTACTGATATGTCACTGGTTGCGAGCTAACCAGGTGTTACTTTGTTGCTGCTATTTCATTCAAACTTTGTATCACCGTGGCCGAACATCTTTATTATTTCTTCACTGCTTCTTAAAGCAAGCAGCTAGCTGCTAAAGCAGATCCTCCAACTGTTCCACATACGTCCTAAAGTCCGTCCTGAAGCGGCTATGGTCCAGCTTCAGGTCCTGGATCAAACCATGAAACTTCTCAAGTTCTCCTCTCTCTTCTGGAACAAGATGAAGCTAGCGCCTCTATCTGTCTTTTCCTTGCAGCATCAGCACACTGTTGTCGTGGCTTGATGTGTAAGTGTCTTTGAAATTACAGAGAAGCCAATTAAGAAGCTCATTATTTTATTGCTGTTCCAAATGCTAAGGTGTTTTTTTTTTTGTTATTGTTTTGTCTGAAATTATTATTCTTCATAATATAAAAAGGCATTTCATTCATCATTATAGCGTTCATAAGAATATTTTATTGTAATACTGCTAATATTGCGAGGTCTGGCTCAGTGTAAGAGGCTTCGAGAGCTGCATACGCTCAGACATACAAAGGACTTTGACCGAGCCACATCTACATCAGCTAGGCTAATTAGCTAGCTGCACGGAGGAGGCGGTCTGGAGAAGACTGTCCCAAAGCCGCAAGTTTACCTGATTAAGACCTCCAAAGTGGCAGGCGGCCACCAGGTAATACTTTACTACCATTTGTATGTTTCTGTTGATTATAAAAGGTGTTTAAAACTACTATTTCTGTAGTTTTCACGGCGTTTGTTAAGCCACAATAAAGCGCCCGTCTTGAGAAACCGTGCCAGCGTTGTCATTTTGGAGCCACATGATGTGAAATCCATCTTGCGAGTTTGTTTTAGAATTCTCCTAATTTATTCACACTTTCGAAACACACCTGGTGTGCATAGACAGGACAGTCTATGCACACGTTCATGATGTCCGAGCGTGTATTGTGCGCCATGTGCTTTAGCGGTGTGCAGGTATTCAGGGCGGTAAACACCCTTCAGAGCAGGACGGTTTATAAAGGAGACTGAGAACGCCTGATTGTACGAATAAAATGGTTAAACTTTACTTATTCTCTCCTTCCATTTGTTACATTTTTTGCATTA
The DNA here is from genome assembly GCF_933228915.1 of Telmatherina bonti. Taxonomy (NCBI): domain Eukaryota; kingdom Metazoa; phylum Chordata; class Actinopteri; order Atheriniformes; family Telmatherinidae; genus Telmatherina; species Telmatherina bonti. The sequence continues at coordinate 12,308,754 of NC_136633.1, forward strand.
TTTACCATACTTACATTTAACAGGGACTTTTTTTCCATGTTTATTTCACCTGACTGCTTATTAAAAGCCTACATACTGAAAGAAGAGAGCTGGATTTGACCTGAGTAGTCGTCCCTCTCCATCACACACCTTCATACAACCAGTCAGCGAGCCCGTTGAAGATGACTCCTTCCATCCCAGAGGAGGTGATTCTCAGAGAGTTGCCCTTCACATCTGATTGGTAGTAGATGTTGTTCTCAAAGATGTAAATCTGGAGAAGAAGATGGCAAATAGAAAAAACTGATATTTCTTCTTTTGTTTTCTTTCTCTTTTTTTCTTTTTCCCATATTGGTGTTGAACTGTTTTTTGTTTGTCCACTTGATTTATTCCTATTTTTGTCCTCTCTGTGTCGTCTCTGAGCCTTTATTTTCATACTTGGTCAGCTTACCGTGCACTGTTTGTTGTATATTTTAATATTTGCATTTGCAAAATACAAACACATCCTGCCTTTTCAGCAACATCCTGAGTCCTGGAGAACTCATTTTGTCCTCCAGTCATACATTTTCCACAGCTCAGCCTCCACACTGAGAGGCTAAGAAGCACATTTTCCCAGTTGTAACACTGTGGTTTGGTTTCATCAAGGTCCTGAGTGAGCTCATTACAAGCGTAAAATAAGCGTTTGTTCACGCCAAGAGTCCGCCTCAACATGCTGATAATTTAGCTACATTTTATTATTTTCTTCCTCTCTTGCTATTACTTCTTAAATATACATTTAACCTATAAAATTTGCAGGATCATTTATCTGCAGACAACCTAACCCTTTAAGACCCGACCTCAGGAAAAAATTGGAAGAAAAGTCCAAAATGTTCCATATGAGGTCTTTTTTTCGCACTTTAACAAATGTTAAAGGGCAATTTACCATGTGATTTATCGAAATCCTGGTATCTATTAACCGGATTATAATCAAACATTTTACCATAAAGTGCTGGAAAATATCTGAGAAACTGTCTCAAAAAGGGTTAAATTCCATTACATATAACCCTGATATCATCCAGTTTTGCGTCACATTTGTTCTTTTTGCACAGTATGAAATGTCACTGTGCCGTTTTGTTGCTTTCATCGACGTGCACAGTTATGCCTGAGAGCTGAATATTCAAATTGCCAAGGTTGAGCTGTTAAATGTCTTTCTTGTTTCTTACGATGCAGAAATAAAATGTCTCTACACTGTAAGATGCTTGAGGCAGCAGGAAGAAAACTACACATCCAGATGTTTACAAGAAATCATCCATAAAAAGGACCTTTTAAATCCCACCAACTTGGTTTGATCTGTTTGTCAGTAATATAATGATAAAGGAAATGACCAGACAGCATATAGGCAGCAGATCCAGAGTGATGAGACAGTGTGGATTTCCAAAGAGAAGTGAGGTGAGTGAAAAAGAAAATGAGAGAAGGGATCAGCCTTACCAGCTGCTGTCCTAGCCTTCCCCAGGCTGCATGTTGGAGCACGGCGTTCTGAACCTCGGGAGGGTTAAGCTCCCATACCTCTCTGATAAACACATATCAACAACCACCATCTGTTTCTGAATGCCACCAAATGAGCACGCATCAGAAGGCAAACGGCAACAACAAGCTTACCTTGTGTAGATGTTGTACACAATGTAAGAGGCTGTGTAGGAAAATCTGTACACCTGCAAGGGAATCACATAATGCAAACACTGATCTCTTACTGATACCTCGTATCAATGTCAAGACTCACTGAAAAAAGGAAGCAAAAACAGGAATGAAACTTGAGGAAAACATGACATAACAAAGAAGCTAAAAGCATAAAATACTGTTTTTAAGCTAATAATGCAATTTATATTAAACCTCTATAAAGTGAGATGACTTGTAATAAACTCCTCCTGCTTTCTGCTAAAACACAAACACTGACTGCTGTATGCAGATGAAAATACCTCATCAGATGGATGAACGGATACAGAAAAAGCTGGATGACTAAAACTGACCTCCAGCATCAGTCGTGCCAAGTTTCCCGAAATTACTGCGAAACCCAGCTTTACTTTTCCACCTGTTTCTCACATGACAAAGCTCTAAAATGACAAGCCATCTGTTCGCTGTTTTCTGCACATTTACTCACTGCAGGTAGTGGAATTAGTTGGTTTTTTTCCAAACAAATATGTTGATGTTCAGTGTAATCCATCTATTCATGTTTGGTGCAAGCTGAGGGACTGAAATCATCCAAAGCAATGAAATAGTTTTATTTTCCAGTTCCAATGTTTCTCTATTATAAGTAGGAAAATCACTTGTCAGGCAACAGAAAAGCTTGAATACGTCGGCATCACAATGCCGAAGGTAAAGCTTAGACCTTGTGTGTGAGTGTTTGTGCATGCTGATGAGTGACAGGGCTCTTGGGTATTGTACAGGATTCAATGTAAATGTCAGCCTGCCAGGAAATGAAACAAAAATACTGGAAGACTGGCGAACCGCAATAAAAATGAAATGCAATCAAAGCTTGTGATGAGAATCCAAACATTTAAATACATTTATAAAACTGATTTGCGTTGAGGTTTCTATGGGGACTGAGGTTGGAGTTAGGTGGGGTGTCAGGAGTTATTTGGATATATATTTCTGTATCTATATACTCACCGGTTTAACATCATATGCAAAGAGCACGTACTTCAGGTCTGAAGAGAGTGAATACTTTGCCACCTTGAAAGCCACCTAAAAAAAGAAAGTTCATGTCTTAGCAACAGGAATTTTAGCTGTTGCTCTTTAAGACTTTTATGTAATTCTTTAGCTGCAAAATAACTCTGATATCACAAATATTCATTCATTCATTTATGTTATATAACCATTCATTCAGGGGTGCACGGAAGCCGGAGCCTATCCCAACTATTAGGAGACTACTGTGTGAAAAAAACTTCATTTATATGTTACTAAATTAAAAATTTATGCATTGATTACAGAGATTAATCTCTTCAAATTATGACAGCTGTGACAGTATCTGTATGTGTGATATTAGCCCTTTATTTACATGGTATCAGATTGATACTGCATCCTTCCGTATCGTACAATGCTAGCAAGTTGCTACTCACTGCTGTTACCTTCAAGTGCTCCGTTCTCATTTGCACAGTGGGTTTTTCACTTGCATGTGTTTTAGAACTAAATAAAGGCCTAATCTGTCAAAAACTACCTCCTTACAGCTTTAAGTTTATGTTGTAGCCTCAACTGTGTGCAAATACAGTCATTAAGAAGTAGTCTATTTGATAGAAACTGTGTGGTTTAACATAGTCAACTGCTTATATATGAAAAATAAGCAAGTAAATCTTTATTTATTTAAGAAAAAAAAAAACACAAAGCGCTTCACAACAAAACACAAAAAATTTTAAAACAACATAAAACCGTAAGAAAACATTAAAACAAATTAAACTAAGAAAAAGCAAAATTAAAAAGATGTGTCTTAAGATGCTTTTTGAAAGAGATCCCTGACTCAGATTATCTCAGACTGAGAGGAAGGGAGTTCCACAAAGAGGGGATAGGCTCTGTCACTTCCACATAAAGGCTCCCAAAAAGTAGCATTATAAGTAGCTGAATAGCATTGCTAAGCTACTGAAAAAGTATGGCTAATTCATGTTTGCTTGTATTATAAATGGATAAGGGCAATATTTTTCAGCTAACAAGATTAGAAACATAATATTGCTAATGTGTTTGTTTCAGTCAGTCAGTTGTCTTGGATAGACAATTAGCTTGTAAACTGATAACATCTTTAAGTTACATTTTTGTTTAACTACGATCATAAGTTGTTAGCAACAGCAGGCTACATTTTAGGAGTCGGTTATGATGCGTTTGATTTGTATTCCACATGATAGCAACAGTGTAGCCTAAAAAAATACAATTTTTACAAAAAGTAATTTGCAAATTTTTCATTGTTGCTTTTTCTTTTATTGTCTATTGTTCATCAATATGATTAGTTTTAAAAGCAAAGCTTGTTATTAGGTAAAATTGTAAGTAGCTTGTTAGCATTGCTAGGCTACTGAAAACATTTGGTTACATCCTGATATCTTGTATCCTTAATAGCTAACTAGCATAACTGAGCAGTTTTAACTGATAATTTACAGGTTGTTTCTTTAAGTTACCTTGTTAGGTCGGCCCACTTCATAATGAGTAAGCAATATAGCCTCATAACACATATATATTTAAAGTCATTAGCAATATTAAAATACTTTTAAAAAGTAGATTAAAGTACTTGTAATTATATTTCTATATTTTAAAAGTATCTTCTTGTAGATATGTATTTAAAGCCAAATTTAAATGTACAAAGAACTTCTCTGTTTTTTGTTGTTTTTTTGTTTTTTTTTACAATGCAAGACTGATTTGCAGAAAGGAAATTTACATTTTACATAGATTAAAAGGAAAATCTATAACCAAATAGGTAGTTTATCATACTGGTCCAGAAAAAAAGTGTTTGTAACAAATAAACACAAAAAAGAGTTTACAAGGCACACTTTACAGATCATTATAACAAAATAATAGAAAATTAAACAGCAAATCAACCAGAATAAAACGATAAAACAAACCATGTTATATAACATAACATAACATAACATAACATAACATAACATAACATAACATAACATAACATAACAACATATACATAACATGTCTGCATAGTTTGACATGTGTTTCTTGACAACTAAATTATTCACAGATGCAATGGTTGAAGCTGTTCAGCAAAATTCAACAGATTATTGTGAAAAAACAAAAATAAAAAAGCCCACACTGTAAAACAGTGTGGGCTTTCTTCTCTCTGTGAAGAGAAGAAAGTAAAGGGTTGATGATTAGTCCTGGTACATGAGGATTATAGAAGAACAACAGGATCATAATGATGCAATTGGAGGACAGCTAAATTTAACCTTCTGTTGGTAGAAAATATTCCTAGTTAAATTTCACAGAAGAGATATCACATACATTCTCCTGAATGTATGAATACAAATTAAGTTTCTGAAAGAAACAATATTTCAGGTGCATCCCAACATGTGTTTAAGAAGCCTACCAGGAAGTACAAGTAGGATGTCATGGAGGTAAAGAAGTGAAGGGGCTTGTTTTCTTCAGACTCTTGGGATCAAATCAGAGCAGTGAGATAAAAAGAAAGCAGCTTTATCTCTTCTGCTATTAAATAAAAAAAAAAACTGGAAAACTACACTACAGTGAGGTTTGATGTATTTTTTATTCTTTTACACACAAGACTGCAGCTTGTAGTTTTAGTTTATGTCCTCCAAGTCTTCTGCCACTCACGTCAGTTCATCTTTGTGCTCCGATTTCCGTTTGCATCTGCATACAGTCTGTTAGATAATCCACATGTGGATTAATTGAATTATCCCTCATTAAGTACAATCACAACCAGATTTCGCACTTCCAACTGCACCATGTGGTGTAGGAACAGGGATCCGGACTGTGACCAAATGGTCCCATTTCATGACTAAAATGTGAAACAGTTCGAGTGAATTTTTCCTCTACTTACGCATGTTAGACCAATAAATTTGCAGATGTGCCCAGAAAATACAGATATCAGCAAAGAAATTAAGATGAGGGGGGGGGGGGGGGGGGGGGCTGTGAACGTTGGGGTGGATGGTTGACATCTAGCAAACTCCAACCTGCCTGTAGCTAAGAGCTAAATGAGCTAACCTAGAGCTAACTGAGTTAACCTTGAGCTAACCTAGAGCTAACGTGGAGCTAACTGAGGTAACCTAGAGCTATCTGAGGTAGCCTAGAGCTAACTGAGCTAACCTTGAGCTAACTGAGCTGACCTTGAGCTAACTGAGCTGACCTTGAGCTAACTGAGCTAACCTAGAGCTAACTGAGTTAACCTTGAGCTAACTGAGCTAGCCTTGAGCTAACCTAGAGCTAACTGAGCTAACCTTGAGCTAACTGAGCTAACCTTGAGCTAACTGAGCTAACCTAGAGCTAACCTTGAGCTAACCTAGAGCTAACGTGGAGCTAACTGAGGTAACCTAGAGCTAACTGAGGTAGCCTAGAGCCAACTGAGCTAACCTTGAGCTAACTGAGCTGACCTTGAGCTAACTGAGCTAACCTAGAGCTAACTGAGTTAACCTTGAGCCAACTGAGCTAGCCTTGAGCTAACCTAGAGCTAACTGAGCTAACCTTGAGCTAACTGAGCTAACCTTGAGCTAACTGAGCTAACCTAGAGCTAACTGAGCTAACCTTGAGCTAACCTAGAGCTAACGGAGCTAATCTTGAGCTAACCTTGAGCTAACTGAGCTAACCTAGAGCTAACGGAGCTAATCTTGAGCTAACCTAAAGCTAACTGAGCTAACTGAGCTAACCTAGTGCTAACTAAGGTAGCTGAGCTAACCTTGAGCTAACTGAGCTAACCTAGAGCTAACTGAGCTAATCTTGAGCTAACCTTGAGCTAACCTTGAGCTAACCTAGAGCTAACGTGGAGCTAACTGAGGTAACCTAGAGCTAACTGAGGTAGTCTAGAGCTAACTGAGCTAACCTTGAGCTAACTGAGCTGACCTTGAGCTAACTGAGCTAACCTAGAGCTAACTGAGTTAACCTTGAGCTAACTGAGCTAGCCTTGAGCTAACCTAGAGCTAACTGAGCTAACCTTGAGCTAACTGAGCTAACCTTGAGCTAACGGAGCTAATCTTGAGCTAACCTTGAGCTAACTGAGCTAACCTAGAGCTAACAGAGCTAATCTTGAGCTAACCTAAAGCTAACTGAGCTAACTGTCAGGCTAAAGCTAAGATACACTGTTTGCTGGGTAAATTACGCCTTCTTGCCGGTGGATACCTGTCAATCAAAATCCCCTAATCATGCTGAATTTCAAGTTTAAATGACATCTAAACAAATTAGTTATAAAAATAAAATCATTCTCCCACAGTGGTCATGATGGTAAATGATTAAACCTAAAATACATATTTTTTGTACCAGGTTGTAAACATGTTTATTTCTGCTGTAAATTTGGCACTTCTGCATTGGCTTCACTTTAAACTGCAGGCGGTAGCGGGTCAGTTTCACTGAACACAAACATGGTAATGATAGCAAATTGTGGTTTCTCCCCAGTAAACATCACGCTCAAGAAGAGACAGATGCTGACGATGACTCAGCCAGGTAATTCTGTTTTCCGATGAGCGGCTGAGGTTTTTTAAGGACTATAATTAAATAAAAATTCTCTTTATACCCACAACATGCAGGAAACAACATTTAACTGATAAAACAGATAAAACTATCTCCACATAACTAAAAAACGATACTTTGATAAAACACGGTGCTCGTCTGAAACACAAAATGCGCAGTGACGTGTGTAATGAAAGTGCAGCTCCACTCCCAGTTACATTTAGAGAGCAGGAGGCTGCCAACCAGTGCACCGAAGTTGGTTCTAAAGTTTAACACAAACAGATGTTATTGTGTCAATTTAATCGTAGCTGTTTTTTTTAATGATGTGTCAACTGTTGCACAATAAAATGTGAAATGCAAACAGTGTAGTTTATGCATTCATTATTCAAGTATTTATCAGTAAAACAGTAAAAATGAAAGGAAATGTGAATATTTGCTTTGCAATTTCATTTTGATGTATGCCCCTAAAAGTTAAGGGTCACTGTGCTCCTGGTAAAAGAAAAAAGTTAGTGTTGAGACCCGAGGAACCATATTTCTAAGTGACATTGCCTGTTTTTTGCTTGTTTGCTTTTTTTAATTTCCTCTGATCACAGTTTTTCCTGCCACAGCTCAGTTTGCTGTTTCTGCATTTAGACCCCATCTAGAGGACAGGTCTAAACAAGCATCTGTTCAGTGTCTCCTCCCCAGAGTAAAACTACACAAAAGTTCTTAGAGATGTTAACAAGTTTAGATATAAATGAAAGAAACAATTTTTTTTACCATTATTTGTTGTGATCTTTTAAATTAGTGTTCATTCAGTGTGCATGTCAGGTAAAAATGCTGCCTAATTCCGGTGAACTGGTGAACTGATGGCAGTGAAAATACTTACAAATGTACTGTTACTCAGAATGACTTCTGTCTCATTCAGGTCAAAGTTGAACTTGATGACATGACCGTCTCTGTTCCTGTACACCAGCTCCGAACCTGAAGACGGAAAAAGATATGAAATCATTTTGTCTTGCAAACCAGAATCCTGAACATGTTTCATGGCTAGCTGCCAAGAAGTGAGCTAAATATGTTGCTGAACACAAAACAAAAGGGCCGGATTAATGTAGAAGAATGGCCTCCATCATAAAACATGTGCCAATGCCATGTGTATCGACTCAGTGGTTGGAAGATGATCTGCTGTAACTCTTCTACGCTATTTATTTATATATATATATATATATATATATATATATATATATATATATATATATATATATATATATATATATATATATATATATGTATAAATAAATTCCTTGTCCACGTTATTATTAGCTCAGTCTTTTTAAATAGCTTGTTAACACAATAACTATTCAGCCAGTCACATGTATTTAGTCATGTAGACATGTTCAAGATGACTTGCTGAGTGCAAACTGAGCCTCAGAAGGTGGAAGGAAAGGAATGTAAGTGACCTTGATGGTGTCATGGTTGTTGGTCAGAATATATCAGAAGCTGCTGGGACTATGATGTCAGAGGTAAGAGGACAATGCTCATTGGCTACAGTTGTATGATGTGTTTTAATTTGGAATTAATTATTCCAAATTGAATTATTTTCCTTTCAGTTTACATGGAAATAGTCATTTTGAATTGAGGTTCACATGGATAACATGTTCATTCACCGTTACTTAATCATGCTTTAGATCTGGGGGTTGGGAAGGGCTCTGATTGGATGGGGAGATGACGTGATGTGCTTGCGTATACCGGGAATAAACAAACTCCACTTCCTGCTTCTTTTCTTTTCGGTTGTACCGTGGAAAACCACATAAGTACAGTTTTAATTTCAATTTTGATTAGATTTTTTAAAGTACCAACTCGACACAAGCGTACTAAATTAGTTTTTCATCAGCTGAGAAGGAGAAAGAAGAGAAAGTACCAAAACCTGGAGGCAGAAGACCGCATGAATATGCGCGTCATTGTGACGGGACACGATAACAAGCATTTGCACAACGACCAGAATGAACTGAAAGCAGAATGAGAGTTTACATGATAGAGAAGTTAATCAGCTCGGATCCGAAATGGGAAAAAAAAACACCACTTAGTTTGGAATTAAGTTTAATCCGAATTGTCATTTTCAATCGGAATTAGGCGTTTACATTGTCTTTCTTTTGTCGCTCTAAATTGAACTTTTATTCAGAAATAAAAAGGAAATAAAACCCTAATGATCAGAATTTGGCATAAACAACATGAACATGAGCGCGTAGGGTCTCGAGAAAACCACTGGTCTAAATAACTCGTTACTGTAAAAATACTACAACCTTTAGAGAAATGCCTAGAATACACATAGGTGGTGATTAATAGGGAGGTAAGAGTATGTTGATAGTCCGTCTCCATTATAATAAAGCATTTTAATTTAAATTCATTCATTTAAAAACTCACAAATAAAAATGTAATTGATATTATGGTTGCTTTTTGAGATTTAGATATAAATGGAAATGACTGCGTTTAATTACCAGTAATATTGTTTCATATAAATCGGTGGATCTTGAATCGAATCATATCGAAACTGAATCGTAACTAAGTCTTAGATATCAGCAAACACCAAATCGATACAAAGTTTCATTATCAAACCGGCTATTTACGTCCCGAGTGTTTAAGATGTGCATGAGATCCAACTGGGATTAAATTTGACCACGTTTGTCTCCATTATGCAGATAAAACACCAGTTCAGACCTAAAAGCCGTCACTAACAACCAAAAACAAAGCAAATGTTTCCAACACATCTATATTTTAATTAGGGCCACATCACAGTGGTGACAGTCATTAGCGTAAAACAAAGCTGAAAATAAAAAAGTGACATCAACAATCAGCAGAAGAGATCAGACGTTTCTAACAAGCGATGGTTTTTATGAAGATTAGAAGGAAGAGCAGCACACCTGCAGGAGAACCAGACAGACCCCCCCCCTCCCGTCTCATTTCCATTACGCGGGGGATTCAGGGTCTGCCAGTTCATTAGCCTTCACTCTATTACATGGCCTGTCTGTCCAATGGGACTTCATATCAGTACAAGTAACCATCCACAGGTATATATATATATATATATATATATTTATGATGCCCTACATCTGTCATATAACATACTGGTTGTGGCTGAGCAGAATGTGTCGCAAATAAATTAATCCCATGTGAGTGTTGGTTCCAGTACTATTAAAAGTAACTTGAATTTGAGTTTTGGCAGCTTTAAAGTGGGACATTTAATGTGAAATGTTTATTTGAATCCTCAGTTTCACGTCTTAACCAGCCTCATTAAGCTGAATCAGAGGCAGCCATCCCTTTTCCTGGAACTAATTTAGGAAGAATTCGAGGCTGATTGCAGAGGCGGCAACCGCTCCAGCTGTGTGATGAGTTCAGGCTGGGTGTACACTAAAACACGAGGGTAAAGCATCTGATGGGGATTCATGACTTTAGAGCTGTTGAGATCGGTGGTTAGGTTCATGCGGACAAGGTATAATATAAAAATGTGAACAACTTGGATCATTTAACGCCATCTTGGAGGTGAGATGCCAGAACATGTGGTTCTACCTGCCTCATTTAACACTGCTCTCAGCCCTGGAAGATTTAACACTTAAATACTCTAACATAATTACATGTAACTACCAATATGTAATATCTGCCAAGCAGTTCATGTCCATACAGAGTGATTTCCATCCTGTTCTAGTGTGACATTCGTTTTATATGGATGCACTATTAGATTCCTAGATACACTGATAATGAATCCACAGTGTTTTGGCCATATTGTGCTGTTTGTTCCATGTTTAGATCTTAATTTGTTCTCTTGCAGTGATAAAAATCCCTGTAATTTTTCCTGTTCTAAATCATAGTATGCTGGGATCCAGATCTATCTTTGATATCTTGTAAAACCTGCTGGGAATTTCTGGATGTTTTTGGCCGAGCATCCTGACCCTTTATTGTGGAGTTGTATGGATATGTACCTGAGGTTATATTCTGGTCCTCAATGAGTTAAACACACTTGACTCAAATAATGGATAATTAGCAGACTAGTGCAGTTTGATGTCAAGCTCTGCACCAGTCTGCTGATATGTCTCAGGTGAGTTGCAGCAGGGAAACTCTGAAGACGTGCAGGACCGTGGCCCTCAAGGACTAGAGTTATCCACCACTGGTCTAGAGGTTACAGAAGTAGCTAATGTCTTACATTAAAACCAGAAAAAAAGGTGCAAACTGTGTTCTAATTATGATGATTTACCATAATTTTTGTGGGTTTTTTTTGTTTATTTTTTTTCCTTTCTTTACTGTATTTTTTGGTTTTTAAAGCGTTTTACATCCATCATATCTCCTAGCAAGCTCTATTTATAAACTATGGCATTTAAAATGGACACCCCCCCCCCCAATTCCTACCCCTCTCTCCAACCCTAATCTTCCAGGTGTGTCTGATAAATGCTGTGCTTTTCTTCCAACAATTCCTCAAATTATACCTCTCCTCACTGGAAAGGAATAAATATGCATAACATTTTTGGAAATATGTACTTAGTTTCTGTTGGAAAGCAATTATCATCAATTATCTCATTTTACAGTCAATTTGCAGGATGTCATGCATTTTTAACAAGTCAAAACAGCCAATATTTTACAGCTAGTTTCATTTAAATCAATACATTTCTATTAAAAAATGAATAAATTTCTCTTTAATGAACCACAACAATTAATAACCCAACTTTTCCGACTGGTCTCGGGAGAATTGTGCCTGTTCATGTTTTAGCTTCTTTTCACAGAAGCTTCCTTTAAGTTTGGTAAAATCCCTGAAATGTTTAGCAGCCATTGGGATTAAAGATGACCACAGCAAAGCGTTTAGAAAAACAAAGGGTGTCCGTTTAATAGCACGGCACCAGAAAACATCATGATGTCTCTGACATCCAGCCCAGGAAGCTGCAGTTGGTACGAGTCCAGTGATGCAGCTGGAAAATCACCACTCTGATGAAGCATCCTGGACTGACACATAAAGCTGGATTCATGTTTTTCTTCAGATCTTTATGTCAGAAATATATCAAAGAGGGTTTTGGTGTATATTATTTACTTTTGACTTTATATATATATATATATATATATATATATATATATATATATATATATATATATATATATATATATATATATATATACAGTCACTGTGCCTTTATTAGATCAACGTGTTTATTTGCTTATTAGCAAACATTTCTATTCGGCCGATCACCTGCCAGCAACTCAATACATTGGGTTATGTAGGTATGAACAAGATGTCAGAAGTCAGAGGAGACTGGGCACACTGGTTGGAGATGATAGAAAGACAACAAGGATTAAAGGGGCAATAAGAGGAAAGTTATTTGTGTAACATTGTTTTTCAAAGGAAAATGGCAGCAAATGGACCAAAACATTCATCTAAACACAACCAGGATCTGACATTACCTCTAAAGAAACAACAGTCATTGGCAAAAAGGTTGTCAGATAAATAAGGATGACTTGGAGCTAGCTCTTCTTCTGCTTTATGTAACTATATAGTTACTTAATTATGTTTGTATATACAAGCATAATAAGCTACTTTGACACATTCCAAAAAGTGATGACATTGTTTTGCGGAGGAACAGGTAGAGGGAGGTATGGTTCATGATGCACTTTGTTTTGGTCTCCAGGTGGTGCACAACACCAAAATGTGCAGTGAAACAATTTAGCTTTTTGCTCATTTAACCCTAAAGTTGGGTAATTTTCCACCCATGCTACATGGATTTTCACTTGCAACTCATGCTATGTTACTGTTCTAGGGTTAAATAAGCACTGGTTCCAACCACAAAAACCATCTCTGAGCATACAACACGTCTTAATTTCTGCTCCACATTCAGATGGTAAGGCTAGAGTTGAATGGATCCAACATGAAAGCATGAATCCATCCTGCTTTGTTTCAATGGTTGAGGCTGCTGGTGGTGGATGTGTCAATATGGAGCAAAATCTCAGGAATGTTTCCAAGATCTAATTAAACCTATAATACCAATAATTTAGACACTTCTGAAGGAAAAAGGGGTCCAAGATGATATCAGGAAGGGGAACCTGATAGTGGTCAGTGAATGTATATGGACAATGTGAATCTTAGTTTTCACTTCTAGCAGAAAGATAGCAGGAACATTTCAGTCCAGTAAAGTTAAAAACAGGATCTTCACTGCTATGAAATAAATCGTAAAGTCTTAAGCTTGTTCCATCCTCCACGAGAAGCGAGAACTTTTTTCTTGATGAAAATGACGTCATTTTGTTCTCGCAGACATGTTTGAAGACAGTTCTTGACACACCGGGCTGGCAGAACTTTTTTCTTGCGGGGCTCCGAGTAGTATCGTGTGATTGGTGGAATATCTGAGGTGGGCGTGGTTAACACAGAAAAATGAAGCGGAGTTGCTGCTTCTGTGTGTTTGCTGTTGGAGGTAAAACGGATTGTTTTGATAAAACAGCTTATCGAGGTGGTGATAAAGTACGAACATTTTTACATGTGGCGTTAAAACACTCGGACCCAGCCGCGTGCACGACCCGCCCTGCTGCGGACGAAGCTGTTCGTTAAATATGAAACTAAAAAAGCACTCGGAGAGCGGAAACCTCCACCAAGTACAATGTTAAAGAATCTTTTTAAAAACATTCCTGGATCCAAACGGTGATCCGGATCACCACCAAACTTTAATCAGTTCTTCATTTTTACATTTCCAACAACTCTTAAACTTTTTATAAAAATCCGTCCGTAACCTTTTAAGTTATCTTGAGCACAAAGATGCCGATAAAAACATCACCTCCTTGGTGGAGGTAACAACCGGGTTCGTTGCACATAAAGCAGACATCGCCCCCCGCAGTGACCCCTCCCCACTGCAGACGTGCTTCTCCTGGAGGATGTATGGACCTGACGAACAAGACGTTTTTTCTTGTTCTTGCAGCCTCGAGAACAAGAACTCAGTTCTTGCGTCTCATGGAGTATGTAAAAGGCTTAAGTCTGCTCTGATTGATTTTTTTTTAACATTTTTTTTTTATTCTAGTCCATGTTTCTGTAAGATTAATCATAACTGAGCTCAACCTTTTTTTCTTTTTTTTGGGGGGGGGGGGGGGGGCTTTATTGTACATACGTACAATACGTATCCATTTTTCTGGTTTCAGCTTTTACAAGTGAAGGAAAAAGAGGCATTTTTTTCCTTCCTCTAACTTTGTGGCAGTTTTAGTCCAGCTGATCCATGTTTTTATAAATCAATCATTGTCATTCCCATAATCCATGATATTAAGACAGGATCTGAGAGGGGTTTACAGAGTCCTCCTGTTGTGAAATGTGTCCACAATATTTCCTTAATGTGCCCGTAAACAATGCATTATTCATGTTGTCATTCTTATATGGGTCTTTGCTAAAGATGTAGCTTGTTTGTATCAACCTAATTAGCAATCACGTCTGTTAGCCGAGCAGCGTGGAGCACTCGTCTGTAACCGATCACTTACCCACGACGTTTCTGCCTTGCATCAGCACCGGGATGACTTCCTCATCCTCCGCTAAATCCCACACAAACTATTAAGAGCATGAAATGTAAACAGAGATTTCATGAATAATTCACTTCCACAGTTAGGCGCACCACACAGGACGCTGATCAGTGATTATACGGTTACCGTGGCAACGTCAAATCAATGTAGCACGCAGAACGCTTGCAGATAAGCGTGGAAATTGGAAATAAGTGTGGAATAATGATGACACTGCATCCTGCTTTGTTCTGCTTGGTCTACACAGCGACATTTTTATGTACAAGCAGCCACATCTCAGTGTGGTGTTGGTGCTGAGAACTAGCAAGCGTCATGTGTGTGCAACACTCGTGATGATGGGAAATTGAGCAGATAGTACAACTGCAAAGGGAAAGAAGAGTGAATGTTGGGAGGAGAGCTTTGTCATGTTTGCTTTATCATCTCAAGAGTTGGTCAAATCAGTTCAGTTCAAGAGCGGATTCCCAAAGATGTGATTGTTACTCATGCAGAGCCTCATACACGGCTTTCCACCAGGATGCAGACAATACATGTAGGTGCTCTTTACATACTAGGAGTAGATGTTGATCTTCAGAGGGATGGCTGCATTAAGGCTGAGATGGCAAACATAATGCCCGGGGCCCAAACCTGGCCCACTAGAGGGTCCAATCTGGGCCACAGGATGAAATTGGAAAATTTGAAAATAGTAAAGAAGAAATGAACTGTGAGCATTTTTAATAAAAGTCACTGCAAAACACCTCAGAAACTGACCTTTGGCACGTAGGTTTCTTGTTTCATAGGTGAACCAAATCCACCTAAAACTACTACTACTTTTTAGAATTTGTTTTTCTTGATCAACCCTTGCTTTATATGTCAGCATAAACAGGGAGGACCTGCCAGTGCAGCTAATGTTGGAAATCGTTCCGGGGACTGAAGTAGAGGTTTGGTTTTAAAGCTACGTGGTTTGAAGGCTTGAATACTAAAATCAACTGGACAGCAAATTGTTATGCTTGCAGACATTTTGGCCCTTCTGAAAGCCCAGACACTGATGACGCACCAGCTGGGTACAAGAACTGGAAAAAACAACAAAGAGGAACAAACGTGCAACGACTCAAAGAGCTGCGGCTAATGATACAAAATTGGCTTCAATTGTGTTTTTGTTCAAGAAAAACTGTTTTAGTTGAGTAATTATTTGTCTGAAGTTGAGATGAGATGTAGAGACAAATGCTATTTAATATCCTCATTAAGATGAAGAACTGAGTCACATATTTTAAGTCAACTAGTAATATTTTAAAAACTAATTCAATTGTTTTAATAGTTATTATGCAGAAATTTTTAAAGTCTTTTGTTGAGTTATTTTCTTATTAATGTGCCTCTTCAACAGAGAAGCAGGCCCAGCCAGGCCCCTCCTATGTACAAATAAAAGACTGTATTGTTCCTTTCCAGATGATTTGTAGTGTTATAGATCAATAATGATTCATTTTTAGGTTATAATTAACATGTAAATGTGGAAAGATAGCAAATAAATAAATATAAATAAAAATCTAACGTAAAAAAAAAATATTTTTGTACATGTGTTTTAAAAATCTGCTAAGAAATATAATAAAATTAAAATAAAATAGCAGGTTTGAGAAGTACAAGCTCATTTTTATGCAAGCGCTGTGTCTGTAGAGGAGTACTGAGAGACAGGTGAAGTTTTGTAACTGACAGCAGACCAATAACGTGATCGGGTTTAAGATAACATTTCAAAGAGGAGGAGTTCATCACTATGAGAGATTGTGTGGAAAGATACTTTAATAATTAAAAAGTCTGGTTGTGGAGATTTTTTAAGTCAGTTTGGTATCATAAAAAGATTCAGAGAATTTTTACAGAGCTGAAAAGGACGTAAAACAACACTGAATGTTGGTGATGTGAAAGCAGCAAAACGACACACTGTAGGGAAGTTACTGCTTTATCCAAACGCACTTAATGGCTTCGTTCGCAAATGGAAGTTAAAACTATTATCTAAAGAAAAGCATTCCTTTCTTAGAGGAGCTCATTTGAGATGAAATGAGGTGAAATGATGAAGTTGTCCAGCAGAATCTTGCCGTTTTCTTGGCACCATTTCCCCCTTTAAACACCAGATTTCCGATCATTATGAAAACCTTGTGCACACTCAGATTAGTCAAACAAGTTTACTGCAGACTGAATCATCACCTAGCTTGCATTTGCACTGTTAACCTTTCTCTCAACTTTCTATTGCCTCTATTAAAATGAAAAACCTGCTTTTTATGTTCCCGTAAGGTTTGCCTCAAAATCCACAGCATTGCAATCGTAAAGCAGTTCTGCTATCTAACCAGTAATTATAGAGGCTGCTTCTTGGTAATAATGGAAGCGGCTTCCTTCAAAGAAAGTGAGATGTGGGTCAGATGGTATGTTGGTCCATTTATGCACATGGCATCTGTGCAGGATCCATTAAAGCTGACGACTTGGAGCAACAAAAGCTGCATTCTAGAGGAAATATTCATTTTATATTAGATATTAATTACATTTTATATTTATATTAGAAAGGTCTTGCTTAATTCAGCAACACGAACCATAAATCACATACACAGCCTGACTCACAAAATTAAAAAAAAAGTCACACGTTCTGGTATTTTGTCCACCTTTAGCTTCCAGTACAGCATGTAGCATGTTGTGATAAGCTCATGCAATGTCATATCATGTGTTTCCATTCAGTGTTGTATTCTTTCTCCTCCATTATCTTGTTGTGATGAGAGGAGAGTCTGACCACTGCGTTTAGTTTTCGACAGCATCTCGAAGTTTCTTGGTAGTGTGAGGCATTTCACCAGTCACTGCAGCTTTCAAGTGCTTCCTACTGTAGCGGAATAGGCCTCTACAAATTATGAATTTATTAATTACCTCGGAGCACCACTCATCACTTTTAATTAACCTAAGATTCAGGTGGATGAGACACCTGAAATTAACGCAATTCAATAAACAGTCTCAGTTTAAAGGAGTAAATTCTAAGAACGAATGAACCAGAAATCGTGCATTCAGAAATTATGACAAGAATGGATGAATTGATTATACATATTTATTACAATGATGGTAAACATACAGCAGTGAAAATGAGCAATGATGGAGAGATGTTATTGGTGAGATGTTATAATGGATTTGTCTGCATGGAATTTCATTCATAACATTAATAAGGAACGCTGAAATTAATTAAATGAGATGGAGCCGGAAGAAACTGGTTGGAATTAAGCAAATAAATCGGGATGATTATCTTACTTAAATCTTTGACAAGAACGTGTTCAATAATTCTAAATTTGGATAAGAATTCAAATTTAATTATTAAATTAGAATTTGATGTACTGGTTTGGGACATCACAAATGTCAGAGCGCTATCAGATCCTACTTTGAACGCTGAATCCGGAGTGTGGGTCGAAGCGGGTGGTTGGTTCCCTATTCGGCGCGTTTCCGGGGGATTGGATCCCTGGAGCGTCAGACGGGTAGGTCTACGCAGCTACTCTGGGCTTCTGGGTCCGTTCAGCGGAGTTCCAGAGCGGTGTGATGATGATCCAGATTGTCCCAAAAATAGATAGTTCCAGATTTTACGTGTAAAGACGTAATGGAAAAAGTTGGAGCTACGGTTCTAGTTAATTACTGATCTCGGGAAAAATACTGGTTACAAATAAACACTTGTTGTACTTTCTCCCATTCGGAAGAACGGGGAGGTAAAAACTTATAATGAAATAACTAAAAAGAAAAGAAGGCGAAAGACTAAAGAAAACTAAACAGAAGACAAACGCTTAGACGAAGACAAAAAGACTGAGAATTAGGAAAAAGCTTAGACTTAGAAAGTCGGTCTGCCAGTCTAATTTAAACAGACCCGCCTTTCGAACTTCCAGCCAATCATGAGTTGCTTCTGTCAGAGGCTGACCAACCTTATCCAATCAGGTCAGCTCTAGTCCCTTCCCTCTGCATCTCATTAATGTGAACAGGATACTCCCAATTCTTTGCTTTGTTTGACTCCAATACACATCAAATCACATTCTTTCAGAGTTATGCAGATTCCTCGTTTGCTGGGGAAGGAAAGCATTTTATAGTATTACTTTCACACATGAAAAGATTGGCTACATGTAATTTTTATTGAAGGTGGATTAAATAATTGTCATGACTCGTCCTCATCGGGTAATCCTAAAAAAAAAAAAAAAGGAAAACTCACATTTTATTCATTCACATTAGTAGCTTAAGAGAGGTCTGAAGCAAGGAAAACATAATCAACAATTATTTAATGCAGTGTTTATGATTAATATGCGTGTGTGCTCAGTTCAAAGAATTAAATCACATATCAAGATAAAATAATGGAAAAGAAGAAATTCAATCAAAAACAATTAACCACAGTCATTTAGACTAAGTTAAATTGGTTGGACAACTTGAAGAATAAGATAATGAGGTTAAGCATCTAAAGTTTCCTTCAATTGGGGAAAGAAGTTTGACTTTCTTTCAGTCTCTTTCTCAGTCAGGGGACGGGGTTGTTCTGGCGCCATGAAGTCTAGTACTTTGATGTAAGGTGTCATTTTTGACAAGAACCAGGGTTTGGTCAGATGCGACTCTCGGCATCCCCCCGACCTGCAACTATAAATTGTTAGATGTTCTACTCCCTTTGTGTTGACACAGCCACATTCTGTAGAGAGAAAAGGGTGTAAATCTCTGGGTGTCGTCCTCCTTTTGGGTCAAATGGGTCACCCTCCTCGTCCTGTGGATCAGTCTTACTGCAGAGAAAGAAATGACAATTTCTCTTAATTTCTCTTAATCCAGTTCTAATGTCTTTGGAATGTCTTGGAAGGCCGAGATCACTACACTACAGTCAAATGAAACATTCTCCACAAACCTGTTAATGATCAGTTTGTTTCAGTCAGGTCTGTTGCAGCAGGGAAACATCAACAACCTGCAGGATTGTAGCTCATGATGACTGGAGTTGGGATAAAGTCTGGATTCTGGTGGACAATATATGTGTGAAAATAGTGTCTTATCCTCCCTGATCCACTCTGTGGCGATCTTGGAATATGTCCGAGTCATCATGGAAGATGGAGTAACCTGCTCATTCAGTATATTCAGCTGACCTCATCGTTTGGACACGTGATGTTGCTGAACTCAAACCAGACCAGCTGCACCAACCACAGATCATAGACTGCCTCCACAGGCTTGAACAGTACACACCAGGCATGATGGCTGCATCACTTCATCATCCTCCTCTCTTCTTACATCGGTCTGGAACAGGTTAAATCTAGACTTCTCAGAGCACACGATCAGTGTGCTAGCGACCAATCTTTATGGTCGCTAGCACATAGCTAGCACACTAGTCTATGTGCTAGCGACCAATCTTTATGGTCGCTAGCACATAGCTAGCACACTAGCCTATGTGCTAGCGACCAATCTTTATGGTCGCTAGCACATAGCTAGCACACTAGTCTTATTCTCTGGTTCTCCTGACTGTTTACTGGTTTTCTTAAGGCTATATAGCAGTTTAGTCCCAATTTCTCTTTACATTGTTCATGTGAAAAGGTTCTTACTTTCACTATTACTCAACACCCTGAGCTCTACTGCTGTTTTGCTTCCATCTGACTTTACCAAGTGTTTAAGTGATTGACAATCCCCACCCTTCAAGATTTCTTTTCCGACCACATTTATTCCTGGAGGATGATGTTCTCCACCATCCTTCCACAGTCAACTCAAATCAAATTTTATTTATAAAGCGCCTTTCATACCAAACCGCAACACAAAGTGCTTTACATAAACATAACCAAAAAAAAAAGAGAGAGACTTACATAAAAATAAAGATCTCAATCTAAAACAATAAATAAATACACAACTACTATAAGATGGAGTAAATGCTGAGAGAAAAAAAAGGAGGTTTTGAGCATCTTTTTGAAAACAAAAGCAGTCTCTGCAGCCCTGAGGTTCTCTGGTCTGTTTTACAGACGAAGGGGAAAGTGATGAAAAGAGGCCTTGTCGAAAGATTCAGTCCTGACTTTAGGGACAACTAAGAGGTTAGCACCAGAGGACCTCAGGCTCCGCAAGGGCTCACAATTTAAAAGCAGGTTAGATAAATTACAACAACAAAAAAACATTCTTGAAAAGCATGAAGAGCCAATGCATATTTATAAGAGAACTGTGCACATTTTCTGCTCTTGTGCATGACCAGTAATATGTATCTGGCTGCCAGTGCTCAACTAGACTGCCAACTAAACAACATGTCACGCACAGCAGACCAAATTATACAAATGGCAAAGAAGAGTTTAAATGGTTGAGTGGCTGAAATATGAGATCAAACCAGATCAAGTTGTCATGGTAATTATTACAATGTTTGCCCAAGAAGAGCTGATGCAACCGAAAGGCAAACTGACTCCTGTCTTCACTTTTTTTTTTTTTTTCCTTTAAGCTCGCTGTAGTCAAAAGCAATAAATGATCTTTTCAGGCTGTTTTTAGTTCATAGCATTTAAATGATTTGCAGCTCATTGCATTCAGACACATTTTATAGAATCTATTTCACAAGCTCGTGTTTGCACTGTGTGGGCTGATGTATGTGCTGTAGTTTTCTAACCAGAATGTAACTTTTTTTTATGGAAAGTTTATGCTTTGCTTAGTTTTTCTCAATATATCAACTGCTTCTTGACTAACTATCATAAGAAATTTAATACAAGTGTTCTTTACAATGTTAAATGAGGGTCAGCAGCTATTGACGCACAACTCGGATGTTAGAGGAGAGAAGAGGAAATGAGTCTGAGGCTGTCAAGGAAGCAATTTCCATCGCGGACATGTTTGAATTAGGCCCCCAACACCTGCAGTAAATTCAGACCCAGACCTCCCACGTCTGTACAAGCCCTCAGCTTTCATCATACCTGATCGAGATTAGTTTTACACCATGTAGCATGTCAGGCAATTTCCCCTTTTCATCATCAATCTCAATAAAACAGCTAATGGGACGGCCGACTCGGTTGGGTTGGGGGGAAAAACCATTATTGGTGCAGCACAGGAGGCTTCAACAAGTCAAATTTAAGAGTGTCTTGAGAATAATGAGAATGTAGTTTGAGTTTATAGCGTCAGAAGTTGGAAGGAAAGACAGTCAGCGTATCAGAATTACAAGGAAAAGCGAAGCCTGAAGTTTGGTGTCCAGAACTGTTGGATTGATTTCACCCAAACCTCATGAAACTCGCTTTCACACAAGTTGATTATTCTCAGAGGCCCAGTGTTTTTATCTGGAGAAAACCAGTGACCTAACTGGTATTCACAACACGATATGCTCTTTTTCTTGAGATCTCAAGATGATGAAGGGGAGCTTTTAAATGGATTGTTAGCGCCTCAATTAACTCATGATAGCCGCATTTGTCGCATTTTACAAGAAAGACCCCCCCAGGCGCCAGCTTAGACCCCTATTTTCTTCAGAACTGTCTTTATTCTTGGTGTCAGAGAATCCACAAGGTGTTGGAAACATTCCTGAGAGATTTTGCTTCATGGCAGATCATAATTAAACTTCTTTCTGATGCTAAGTGTGAGTTTTAGCAAGGCATCTTGACCATGTCTACATGGTTAAATGTAAAAATTGAGTGGCTGTCATGTGATTGGCTGGTAAGGTATCTGCATTAACAATAGGACTGGGTGATTAATCAGACTTTAATCTCAACTACGATCTGGGTTTTCAACGATCATAAAAATAAAAGGGTGTGATTATTTTTCTCTTTGCAGTTTCCTCTCCTGAAGTCTTCAGCTGCTAATCGAGCGTCTCTGGCGTTGCAGCGCTGTGCTGTAAACTCCTCCCACAGCCGCTTTGCTTTCATTCAGACACTGTTGCCAACTTGGCGACTTTCTCGCTAAATCTGGCGACTTTTTTTTGTTAAAAGCGACAAATTTTACTGGAGTTATTAGAGACTTTTCTGGTGTTTCTGACTTGAAGGCACATATTGTTCTGCAGTTACTGTAAGGAAGGAGCAGCGGGAGCCTCTCCCGTCCTAAAGCACTCCCAGGCGGCCAGTCTCAGTCGGCTCCGGCTGCAGGTCGATGTAGAATAACTGCAGTAGGTTGTGGAAGTTCACCTAAACTTAGTTTATACCATTGTCAGTGAGAACTGGCTGCATTATTTTCCTATACATAGTTCGGCGAGTTAAGTCACTGTAATATCCCTCCGTTACGGGGCGTTACCATAGCAACGTGTTAACCAGCTGGTTCAGATCAGCTGTCTTTTAACAGGTGAATGAGAGAAACGCGCTGCAGCCTGACAGCGGTGGTTTGGCATAAAACGTACATCGAGGCCAACGTAAAATAGTTCCTATATAAGCGGTAAAAGCAGATTAAACAACTCGTGCATTAGACGGTTATAATGCACGACACGGAGTCTTGAACACCACGATGCGCAGAGTTGTTTAATAATACTGGATAATTGTGTTAAATAATCGAGATCTCAATTTCAGTCAAAATAATAGTGATTATAATTTTTGTCATAATCGAGCAGCCCTAATTAACAAGCAACATGTGGACCTGATAAAAAGGCCGGTGAGGGTAAATTATTCTGTTACGAAGTAATCAGGCAAACAGATAAAGTGTCATAATAAGAGAATAAAACAAAATAGCCACACAGATGCGCCACTTTATAGGTCAACTTTCTCCATTTTTTTTTTTCTACTGTACATGCAGTTTTAGTTGTTAAACATCAGACAGTCTGAGCATTTGTCCACAAATGTACCCGATATTCCACCTACATGCCCTGACTGTCGATAGCTGTCACTGTAAAGAAGAGCGAAGTTTAAGAACAATATTCAATACAAAATCACTTCCAGGCATTATTAAACTTTCATGTCTCTCCTCATCCAAGAATGCAAGTCAGTATGATCCACAGAGAGACGAGAGTGGCAGGAGAGACCACATCACTGAGCTAAAAGATGCGAAGAATTGGCAGTAGTTAGGTTTAGTCATGACACCTGAATATGAAATCAAACCAAGTCCTCAGAAGTACACATATATCAGTGTGTGTTTAAGAGGCTGAAGCATCCAGGAGCCCATAATGAGAAGCCACAGGCCACAGAACTAGTCATTAGTATTATCTCCCCGTGGAAGGGAAGGACGCAGCAGGCAGTGGATCTCTTTCATATCCAGAGCAGTGAGACCATCCCTCACTGTCTCCCTCCACCTCTGTCCTTGTGGTTCTCTACCCTCCTGTCACCTTCTGTTATCCCAGCGAGTCTCCACAAAGGTGTTATGGGTATATTTAGTCATCAGTGTGGCCGATTTTACCATGAAGGCAATAACTTGGCCGTCATGTTGACAGAGAAAACTGCTGCCAGTCTTTATTCTCTGTCAGCAGTAGCTGCTGTTTACTTTTCTTCCCTTTTTTTTTCTTTTTTTTATTTCATTTTTTTCAGAGCGTAGATGCAAACACAATCTGTCACGCTGCAGAGGAGCTGTAACTGAAACTCTGCAGAAATATGAGTTAGAGAATGCGGAGGGACCAAACATCGCCCTCGGTTACAGGTCAAGGTTGTCTCGGGCAGAGAGCGTCTTATGCAACACGGGTAGGAAATGTAATCAGGAGAGATGTCTGTGATGTGGCCTGGAGGGATTCTGAGGAGGAGAAGGGTCAGTGAACTTCACGGCAACCATATTCATTATGTTGCAAAGGAAGAACATGTTTGGCGAGCGGTGGAGCTTTATTTACCCTGAGATGGATTCTAGTTTTTTTACGTATTTATTGGGAGCAACACTGGTTCCCCATTTCAGGCTAATGGTGACATAATGAGTGAAAAGCTGAGCTTCAGATGTGGTAAAGAAAAGGGAGGATGGCTTAGCCTGATGTTTTGTTGCCAATATTATCGACACGATATCGATATTTGGCCAATATCGCCTTCGACATTAAATATCCTTTATTGGCTGTTTCACCAATATAATAAACAATAACATAACAGGTGCTGAAGAACATCATTCAAATCCGTTTTCAGTGGCATAGCATGCACATCTTACTTTTTTTGTTTAAAAACAATTGTTATGATTACATTTCTCATGTTGTACATAATGCAAGTAGAAAAGATTATTAATTTGGACAAGGAGGGAATATTACCTAGTCTTTATTTTTTATGTTTTCGTCTGCATTTGCAGATTGGTATCGGTTACCAAGTTAAAAACTATTAGCATATCAAGTTTTGGCCAAAACTCATGCTAGTTTTAAATATCTATATGCACCTTCTTTTAATATCATGCTTCTACTTTTGGGTAAGTTTAGCACAGAACTATGTGCAGATCCAGGTATGGATCTACATGGGTAGATAGGGTTAGGGGTTAGTGCCCCTTCGATGAGAACGAGAAGTCGAAATTAAACTATTTGTGCCACTTCAGTGTGAAGAAAAAAAAATGTGATGAATAATGTGTGGTTTGCAACAGTTACAGGTTTTTTAAAAGTGGAGAAAATAGTTTCATAATAGAAAAAAAGTGAGAAATAGCAGGAAAAAAACAGAAAAGGGGAGATTAAGAAGAAAGAATATTAGAGGCCAGAATGTAGCAGAGAAAGCAACACATGAAGAAGAAAGTGAAGATGAGGAAAAAGGTGTGAGGAATAAGTTGATTTCAGATTCAGATAAGACAGACGCAAAATGAGGAGGAGGGAGATAATAAAGGAATGAAGATGCAGAGGATTCATTCTTTATTACAGCCGGCCTGCATGGGATGTTTTTATTGTCTGTAAATCCGAGTGCAGCGACATTAGCTGTTATATGATGAAACATGTTTGCAGTAAAAGCCTACAGGTGTGTTATGAGGTCAAATATGTGAAATTTACTAATGTAGCCAATTTATACAAACGGTAATTATGACAAACTAAATATGAATGTTTAAATTTAAAATTTGATGCTAAATTGCTTCCCCAGTTTCCCTCATTTACTAAACCTTCTTACAGACACACTTGTTCTAAAATCCTACTTACGAATATTTTACGGATATTGTGGCGTTCACCAAAATGTTCGTATATTGGATTTCTTCATAGCTAAGCTTAGCTGTATTTGTTATTAGCTAAGAAGAAATGGGAACAAAAACTAACACAAGGTGTTTACATTTCAGAACCAAGTGAAAGCTATATGGCAATCGCTGGTGGTTAAAGGTGAAGCTTATGCAGAAATGTCAAAAATCGCAGTTCCTCCCTCACCCACTAGGGGCTCCAAAACAGAGCAAATTCCCATAAAGTCAAACATCCCATAATGTTTACAGCCTGGTATGTTAAATAAAAAAACATTTGATGTTTATTAGGTCAGTTTTACCTTGATGACAACTGTGGGGTGATTTGTTTTCCTTTTTTGTTGTTTTGTTTTGTTTTGTTTTTTTTAAATATATATAACTCGTCTGTTTAGAAGCAATTTTATCTAAAACTTCAGCATGAATGGGGGCATGTCCTTTTGGTTGACAGGTACCTGGTATCTGCCTACAAAAAGCCAGAGTGTAGCACATCCGCAGTTTTTAGCTAGCTAACACCATGACTCAGCTTTAACCCAGGAATCCCCAACCCTGGTCTTCGAGGACCGGTGTCCTGCAGGTTTTCCCAGCTGCAACACACCTGATTCAAGTCAATGTGTGTTTAGCAGACATATGCAGAGCTTGTCTGAGTCTGAGTCAGGTGTGTTCCAGCAGGAACACTTGGAAAACCTGCAGGACAATCGTGGGATCCCTGCATTAGCCTACCATTAACTGGTTAGCTCTCGTTAGCTCCAGGTCTGGTGACAAGTGTCACCTCAAGTCTAGCGACCTTTTCTGGCGCTACCAGGGACTCTTGGTAAGTAACAATAAAAGGACCTGTGGTTTACCGTCTTTCCTTCCATACTGTATAAAAGACAACATGCAGCATCCAGCTTCAAACTGCAGGAGCAGGTGATCAATCACCTCTGCTGCGTGACCAGACTAAAGCTGCCACTGATTGATCCTGTCCCGGTTTACTGTCACATATTAATGCCGACCGTTGAGGAGCGGGGATGTAGACATTTTGAAAACGTTAAAAGCAGAGATGTATATAGTAGAAGTAAAAATAAAGTAGAAGTCCTGCCATGTTTTCAGGATCTAGCTGTGTATTTAGAACAAGTGTTTTTACTAACAGGCTCAGTGGAGCTGAGCTCATTAAATTCTCCTGGTTTAGTGACTGGATGGAAAGAGCTGCCGGACAGGACTTCTACTTTCTACTTTCTACTTCTACTTTATACTCCTCTGGTTAAAAGTACTCTAACATCATGTAGACTCTTGATGAGAAAACAGTTGCAGCTCTGAGTTAAAGTATTTAAAATGAAGCTTTCAGTTTGTGTCTTTTCAGTTCTGGGAGATTTTCTCTTTTCTTTTTTTACTGTTTCATAACTAAATGCACTTTTCCAGACATTAACAGAGCCTGAGTTTATAATTTTACTTTCTTTGTCAGCTATTTGATTTAATCATCCTTCAAAATCAATTTAAATTAAAAAAAAAAAAAAAATTGGCTTTTGGGTGAAAATATTGTTATGCGAATAATCTAGAATAATTATTATTATTATGAAGGTTATAGTTAATTAGATTAATTTGTTTAATCAAATCCAACCCCTGTGAAATAGTTTTCAGGGTTTTTCTCTGTATTTCCTGCGCTGCACTGAGCATGTGCGATGCCACCCTGCTTAAATGTCTTGTCACTCCTTTGCGTCTCCTAAATCTACTATTAAATCTATCTCAATCGATTTTTACCCTCTTTTTTTTTTCTAAGGAACAACAATATTTGACATTTAACGTTCAATAAAGTCCATATTTGAAGGTTGGCAGTGTAGGGAGATGAGTGAGTCCAGATCAATCCCTGATGGTGATTTTAAGTATCAGCTCTTTGAAATCTTATTTCTGCATTCAGTTGCTTTTTACAGACTATTTCAGACATGACAAACATATCTGATTTATCTAGTTTAATATGGTTAAAAATAAAAGCAATCCTCTGACTTGAACAACTGCTGTTAACTGGAAACCACTCTGTGTGAAAATCCCAGTAGATCAGCAAACGTCACGCTGATGCTCGGGCTGAACTTCAGCTGGTCGTTTGACCATGTCTACGTGACTAAATGTACTGAGCTGTGATTGGCTGATTAGATGGTGGTTGAACAGGTGGACCTCATGAAGCGGCTGCAATGTGTTGTTTAAGTTTCTGCCGTAACTGCTATTAGTATTTAACGACGGTGTATGATGGGGCGGAAGGACTTTGACAGTGAGTCACGGCTGCCTGTTGAGGTGTGACACTGTGAGGCCATCTGTGTCTGAATACACAGGTCAGCAGGAGTCAGTTCAGCCGCCTTCATGACACTGAAGTGACAGACAAATCAGAAACTAGGCTTCATCAGTTTGTAAATATATTTGTAGTTCAATTTGGGTTTTTTATTTTATTTTATGTTTTTCCTTCCTGATTTCGTGTGAATTTAATCATCATTAATTATTCGATAAAGGTAAAAAAAATATATATATATCCTTAAAAATCTAATTATATTAGATTACATTTAATTAAAAAACATTTACATCAGTAAATTGTTCAAAATATATAATTAAATATAAGTATGCATGCCATATTTATACATTTTTCTTTGTAAAATTCAGGTGAATATGTTTATTTAATTGAATGTAATTTAATACAATTGGATTTTTATTCCTGGAAAGTTTCCATCAAGAATTTTTTTTTAAAAATATATATAATATAAAGAAAAAAAAATAAAAAAAATAAAAAATAAAAAATAAAAAAAAAATAAAAAAATTAAAAAATAAAAAAAAAAAATAAAAAAAAAATAAATATATATATATATATATATATATATATATATATATATATATATATTATAATAAAGATATATAAAAAAAAACATATAAAAAATATATATCTTTTTTTTTTTTTTTTTTTTTTTTAACTAAATCATGATAACAGTTTATTGTAAAGTATAAATGGTCAAAATTTAGGGTCAGAATTTAAAAACAGTGATGGGAAAATAAAATTAAGTTTTAGAGATGATTCAGGCAGGCTTATTTGACACATTTTTGTCCATGAAAAACTGCTTTACTGACAGGAAATGGGTTAACAAATATATTTTATATGATAATAAAAGTTTATATTAAATAAGAATTTCAATAAACAGACAAAATAAATGAACCTTATGTCATTACATTCTTTTTTAAAAACTAATATTTATTTTTAAAAAAAATACTGTTTAATCTGAAGATTTACTTCATAAACATGATCAGAAATACAGACTTTAGAAAAATTTATTTTACACCAGCTTTTCTATTTTCCTGTTTAATAAAAATCTTTTGCAGAAGCTGCTTGAATTATTTTCCATTAAAAAGCAATTATTTTTATTATCCTGACTCTGTGTTTGGAGACTGAAGAAATTCTCATTTCCCACCAATACAGTGTCACAGTGATGCGAACTCTTCACCCACAGCTCGACCCACATGATTGTGTTTCATCCTGCGGTTTGACAAACGTATCTGCCGTGAACAGGCTTTTTATTTAATTCCCACGTCCAGCAGTCGGTGTCCACCTGCTCTGGATCAACGGCGATGACCAATATGATGAGAAGTTTTTCTTATTGTATGGTGCAGAGGTAATATTAAAAAAGGGTTTTAGTCTGTTAAATAATAAAACAAAAAGAAACTTTATTGTCTTTATGCATTAAAAGTAAACTTGCTCTGACAACATGCCAACGTGTCCTCGAGCAAGACGCTAAACCCCACGTTGCCTCCCGTTGAGTGTTTCAGGGTATGAACATGTGTGACAGAGCAAAAAGCCCTTTGTATATATAACAATGTAGAAGTGCTGTATGAGTGCGTGTGCGCGTGTGTGAAAATGGGTGAGTTGCTACATTTACATGCAAGTTTTAAAGGCAGAGTATGTAAGATTTCAAGGCGATACTTTCCACCACCAGGTGGCAAACACCAGGTCGTGAGCAAAACCACAAAACTGCTACCTCCACAAACGACCACAGGTTGGCAGTAATGAGCAAAACTCACCCCTCACCCCTCCTTGCCAGCTCCAATGAGGGCAGGAATCGCTTGTGAGCTGTAGCTGAGAGCCGCTCTGCAATAAATGGGCTTATACTCCCCCTACTGGTGGAAAAAGTACTTTTTTTTTTTTTTTTACTGGTCAGAAAACATTTAAGAAGGGTTTTTGTCATTAATTAAACTTGTAATTTAATAACACATCAAATATGGACAGACTGGAACCTACATGTTTAAACTATCTAATTATGATTGTAGTTATTTTTTTAGTTAATTTATTTTGAAAATATTGAAAATCTTACATACTCTAGCTTTAAGTCTGATTTAATTCCAAATAAAAGTTAATTCCACTTTAAACTGATGAAAAATTATCATGTAAACACTTAATTCCTAATGTAAATTTTTATTTTGTATTAAACTTAATTCCGGTGTAAGTGGTTGATTTATTCGCTTTTTAATTCCGAACTATTTAATTCCTCTGTCATGTAAACCTTGATTCTGCTCTAAGTTTCTGGTCGTTCTGAGCATGCTCGTTACCTTGTCCTGTCCCGATGACGCGGGTTGTTTTGCCTCCCGTGTTCGCTGGTCTATCTTTCTTCTCCTTCTCAGTTGCTGCAGAAAGTGAAGTAGTATGCTGGTGTTGAGCTGCTACTTCACTTTTATAATAAAAATAGTGGCGAAACTGGTACTTATTATGTAGTTTTTACAAGTTACAACTGAAAAGACAAGAAGCAGGGAGCCAACTTTGTTTATTTCTGGTATACGTCGTCGTCTGTCCAATCAGAACCCTTCCCAACCCGCCGCTCTAAAGAGAAATTAAGTAAGAACGTGTTCCATGTAAACATGCTTTCAGAATTATTATTTCTAGGGCTGTGACGATATGCTTTTGTCCCGATTCAATTTGTTTCCAATTTTTTGGGTGCTGATTTGATTTAAATTGAGATTCTCACAAATCTTTGATATTGCTGATTTTTGTAAATTAAAATAAAAAAAATGTACAAAACTTTGTTTTTCTCGTCATTTTTTTTATTTCAGCAAGGAAAAAAAACAACACAGTAGCCAGACCATCATTCTGCTGCTTTAATGCCCAAGAAGACAAGTAAAGAGATCAATAAAAACAATAAAAATGACTAAAAAAAATTATAATGGATTATTTTTATTGATTTGAAAAAAGAAATTTTTAACAAAAAAATCAATTTTAAAAGTGAAGCAAAAAATCTCGATACTCAATTTTTTGATTCCATTTTCTCACCCCTAATTATTTCCATGTAAACTTGTAGGAAAAGATGTTCCTTCCGAATTGTTTTATTCCAAATTAATAATTTGGCATTAAAAAAACATCATGCAACCATAGACAATGCATTGTTAACATGTAGTGTTGAAGCGCTTTGAGTGGTCAAGTTGACGAGAAAAGCGTATAGACTGCGCAAGTACAGTCCATGTTAAACAAATCCACTAAAACCAGAAAAGAGGTTGACAGTTCTGATCCAGGAGTCACATGAAACCACATTTTTTTCTTCAGAAACGTTCCTGTGATGCATCAAACTGTCATGCAGACGTCACATCCATGCTGTTTCTTCAAAGTCTCGGTTTTATTCTCCCAACGCTTCAGTCTGGTTTCCTGCATTTCCTGCACATCTGCAGAGGATTTACCCTGCAATTACCAGACTTGACTTGTTCCACATCAGAGTTAAAGACAAGCAGAAGATACTGGTAGGGTGACCAGATCTTCTCTCACTAAATGTGGGACAAAGACTGAAAATGTGGGACAACGTGAGATTTCACTTTCACTTTAAAAAAATAAACTTTCTGTTCTGCTCTTTTTATCCAAACATAACAAATCTGTTTTTATAAAGCCTCCCTCTGAGTAGCGCGTTTTTTGTAACTTGGACTTTTTGTGCCGTTTCACGTCATATTCCCCGCCGTGTGACACGGAAAAATTACTTTGACAAACATCGTAAAATACCCTCACAGTCTCCTCGAATGGGTTTAGCCCAGGAATATATGCTTTTCCAGTCTTTGTTGTGACAAAACTTTCTTTTTTTCTTCGCAGCGGTCGTCTCCTTGACCTCCATGATACCAGTGTATTTATTTATTCATTTTCGTCAGTGGATGCACCGGTGCATCCTAGATATGCATTAAGTCCCGCCTCCTAGTTTGATTGACATGAGTGCAACTCAAATCAGCAGGGGGTGTGATGTGACAGCCGCAAAATCTTTTGCCACACACAATTAGTAAAACCCAGTTTGGTTTTGTTTTGTTTATTTTCCTTCACAAAAGTGAAGACTCGTCTCAACGATGTGGGACAGCGCCCCGTTTTGTGGGACATGTGAAAAGTAATAGAAATGCGGGACTATCCTGCACAAACAGTGACATCTGGCCACCCTAGATACTGATGATCTGCACGTTACGATGCTTATTCTACGGTGGCTGGGAAGTGCCAAACAATATTATATCCAGCACTTTTACAAGTACAGAGATAGGAAGTGATATCCTGAGGGGCTAACGTTTAGCACGCCAACAGGAAACCTCTGAAATGATGGAAAGATGACGACTCCGTGTTGTGAGTTTTGTGGAGTAAAGCTGCGTCCACACCATGGACTGTATATAAAAGATGGACGTAGCCTCCGTGACGTCACCCACAGGTTTCTGAAGAGCTGAATTGAAGCTCGGTGGGCGGTTCCTACCGTCACCATATTGGCAGAGGCATGCGCTTCATCTCACCCGGAAAATACAAATATGGGCAAAGAGGTGGAGCTGAGAGGGGGGCTGTGAGCGTCATGGTGGATGACTGACATCAAGCGAACTCCAAGCTTTCTGTTGCGAAGAGCTAACCCGGAGAAAACAGGAGCTAACCAGCTCACGGACTAAAGCTAAGTCACATTGTTAACCGGCTAAAGACCATGATCGTTCTATGTTCTTCTGATTCAAATCGGAAGATCGGGTACCTGTCAATCAAAAGGACACGCCCCTAAATATGCCGAACTATGAGATTAAATTACTTTTAAACGGGGGAGTAAGAAAAAAATTCACTCCCCCCACAGTTGTCATGAAGGTAAACCTGACCTATATAACCTAAAATGGATTTTTGAACCAGGCTGTAAACATGTTTATTTCTGCTGTGAAGTTGGTCTTTTTAACATGGGAGTCTATGGGGATTTGTCTGTTCTGCAGCCCCTAGTGGATGAAGGGGGAACTTCATTTTATTCACTTTCGCAAACGCTTCACTTTTAGCAGCCGGAGGTTGCCGCTTGGTCCACACTCAGCTCAAAATTGACCTGTAACTTGGAAGTAGACTCCACGAAAATGGGTGAAACATCTCTGGATTGATTCTGCACTTTCCTGTTGACACGTTCTTGCCCCTTCCACCACGATGACATCACTTCCGGGGATATCTTAGTAAAAGTGTTTCGCGTTAATGTAAATTTGTATTATGAAAATGTAAAAGTGTTTCACTGGATGTAACAATGTTTTCCAGAATAATCAACTTATTCTCACTCCGACTGCTGTTGTTAAAACTTTCCTTCCTGCTCGGACTGAAATGTGTCAACACTGGAAGACTTTTCTGGAGGCTGCAGATCTGTACATTTCCACCGCGCAGGTAAACATGCAGTACTCACCGCTGATCCACTGAGCCTCAGGGTCGTGAGCATTGAACTCTGGCTTGTAAAGATCCGCCACAGTCAGCATGGACTTGGTGCTTCCGGGCAGCTCAGCTGAGAAGCAAAGAAATAATGAAACCCCGGTTATTAACGGAGATTTAAGAACAAATCCCATTTTTTCCTTAAGAAAACACAACGTGACATACTGGGTGTGAGGATGACGACTGACAAGGTGATAAGAGAGCAAACCACCACGATCACCAGCAGAGAGATGGCGATGCCCTTCCAGTTCCTCTGAGGGGGGCTGATGTCCACGAACTCCTGCAAAAATATTTACAATCAGCCAAGAATACACAAACAAGCTCCTGTGTACTAATAAAAAAAGATTAGGGTGATTTTAACATGTTTATGGACAACTGAAGGTAAGAGCAGACCTGTTAGCATTCCCCGTTAGCATCTCATGTGTTCTTATTCAATAAAATGCTAAAACAAATTAATCCTGGTAGGATACAACAGTAATTCTTGGTCTAAAACATGTAATCTGAGCTTTTTGGTGATATTTGTTTAGTTTTTCAGCTCCTTTCTGCAGAAAAACCTGCAGTTTCTAAAAGACCCTGCGACACCAAAAAGTCTTCACGTCCTCCATTGAGAGGTTACCAGTCTTCATTGATTCTCCTGGAAGGTTTTACTTCTGTCAGTGGTGACGGAAATGGTGTAAAACGATGCAAGCTTTGGGTTTAAACTAAGATTTCAGTCTGGAAAATGAGCGAGGGCGCGCTTTCAGACGCGTCCTGCGGTTAACTCTGCGGGGGACGGTAGTGTGCAGCGGACATCTAAATCACTTTTCCTCAGAGCTTAACAGAAAGGAACATCAAGGAAAGCAGCGTGAAGCTTTCTGTTCGTCCAACACATCAGAGCGAAAAGTTTTTCCAGCAGCCTTCGCTTCCTCTGAGCAGCAGACAGGTGAGATGAAAACTCACACCGCAGGATTGTTTCGATTTGAAGCAGTTTGGTTTAAATCCAGAGAAATAACAACACAAAAAAAAACCTTGAACATGCAGATTAAGACAGAAGCTTTGCTTGAAATGAAAGCGCCCGGCCAGGAAGTTGGTGAAAAGCCTGAGTGAGTTTAAGTGTTACAGTCGTGTTTGCTTCAGGTTTCCTGCCAGTTATCATCGTAAGCTACGCTCCTAAAGCTCCAACGTCCCACACTTATGTTTCTAATTCCTCTCGAGTGTGTCTGATCTGTACGACCCGTTGGCTTCAGTTCAAAGTTGTTACTGCCTGAATTTGGGAAAATGGCTTCAGCTCGAACTTTAAATAATAGGCAGGAACTCTGTGGATTAAAGCAAAGGCTTTCTGAAATCAACCAGAAACTTTGAAGGCTGCCTGGCATGAGTCTTCGTGAATACATCTACAAAATTATTCAACATTTCAGCCTCACATGGCTTGAGGCAAAAACTTCCCTTTAAATGACTCCAAGTACTGAATGTCAGGCATATTAAACCTCTGAAAAAGGTATTTATGGGAAATATTTTGTGCCTTCTTCACCTTTTAAAACCATTTGCTAACAAAACAGTGAAATGAAACAAAAAATGTCCATCTTGAGACACAAAATTTGGAAAAAAAAAAAAAAAAGAGACTTAATATCAACTAAGTCTTCCAATTAACAACCCAAGTAAGGAACAAGATTACCAAAACGATTAACGTGACAAACAAAACATAAAATTACCTAATTTAAGCAAAATGATCCAATTAAAAAGGATTTAAGCAAGACAGCAATAACAGAATACCAACAATAAGACAAAACACAAATTTAAAATAAGTCGGCCAAAGTGAGACAATAGCTGCGTTTTCATTGCAGGTTTTGCTAATAAAAGTGATTTGTAACAATTTCTAACAAACAGCAATTGCAGATTGCAGCCACAGTTCTCATTAAAACTGCAGCATGTGCAAGGTAATGTTATTTTAGGGTTTTCTAGTCGCTACAGAGAATTTGCGATGTCTTTTCAAAGCTTTTCGCCATCTTTCGATTTTCAAAAACTGGTGAAATTGTTGTTTTATCCACAGTGCGCCATCTTTACTGGAAATGAACTGGTCACAACCCACCAGGTCATGCCTGCCTGGTAGATGTGAAAAAGGTGAGTCCATTACACTATTGTGATATATTTCTTTATAGAAAGGTCTGACAAACCACCTCGTGAGAGTGCAAAAACCTTTTGGCAACTTTTTTCAAAATGTGTTTTCATCAGCGTTTCTTTTATTGCAATATTTAGTTTTTACACAATTCTATATGTAATGGAAACGTAGCCATTGAGTAAAAAATAACTCCTTAATGAGCAGAAAGGTCCAAATGACACAATATATAAAAGGTAAAATAATTTTTTTTTAAATTAATTATTCTAAACAATACACTGATAAAAATGAGGCATAAAGAGAAAATGCACATAAAATGAGAAAAATGGGAATAAAAATTCCAAGAAAAAGAAACAAGAAAAAAGGGTATATAAAAAAAATACCAGAAGATAATAATTTGTCAAACTAAGTTTAATAGATATGATTTTAAAAAAATAAATAAATAAATAGAAAAAAAACAAAAAAATAAGAGAAAATTCCAATAATAATTTAATAGTAAAAATAACATCAAAAAGCCCAAACTGAGTTTAAAGAGAGAAGAAAAGAAAAATGAAGAATGACAACAAATACAGATGTCTCCTCACGTTTCACAGGACAAAATAAGGCAGTTATCATCCAAATGAGCTCGGCATAAACAGGCCAAGCACATGGAGCTAATTTCCCATCACAACTGGGAAAGGGAAGAGCTGAGTGACTTTGAAAGGACGGGTTCATTGCTGGGGCGCAGATGCAAAGAGCTCTGGCCGCTCACTGCTTCAGGCGACTGTTTCAATAGGAACAGTGACTAAAGGGGCATCTGCGCTTAAACCTACGAGAAAGACGTCAGGAAAAGGGCAGATTTGATGAAGGGATGTCGGTGCATTACAGAGGAGAAGGCAGAGGTTCATTGAGGCCGCTTGCGCCGCTTTAATTATGCGTTTTCCTCAATCATCCATTAGAAACCTGGAGCTGCAACAGTGCTGTAAGATGTTGGCATTTCCTGATGAGAAGCCTGAAAATATGAGCTTGTTTAAACACAGACTTACAGTGAGAAAACCGCCAGCAGGAATCATGCCTGACAATAAAGATAAGGAACACAAACGTGTCCAGAACAATCTGGATCACGTGTGCTGCCGCTGAGGTGGAAACTGTTTAATCAATGAAGCAGGAAGACGTGATTCACACACATGCGGACACACACACGCAGCAGTAGGTAGGGCTCAGTGCGCACACCGCTGGGCCGTCGACTCCTCTCCGAGTATTAGTTCAACATCTCGGAGCTAATTCTCTGCATGCTCCTCATCAGACACAGTTCAGTGCAACACAGTGTTCATCAGACTCACTTCAGAGGAAAGTAAAGCAGGCGAGGAAATCAAGTGTGTGTGTGTGTGTGTGTGTGTGTGTGGGTTTAGAGCTGTGTGTGGGAGAGGGAGGGGGGCATTCAGAGATGAAAACAAAACAAAAACATTACGACATCTGCATTTGCTGAAGGCTGAGATATTTTAGGGGAAACTGGAAGAAAATACAAAAATGGCAAAAAGGTAGAGCTGAGAAAGGGGGGGGGGGGGGGGGGGGGGGTGAGCTGCTAGCGTGGGGGAGGATGACTGACAACTGTTGAACTCTGACCTACCTGGTGCTAATGCAGAGCTAACAGGAGCAAACAGGAGCTTACCAGCTAACGTGCTAAAGCTAAATGTGCTACATTCTGCCTACTTGCATTGGGATATCAGGTACCTGTCAATCAAAAGAACACGCCCCTAATTATGCCGAATATCAAGATCAAAATGACTTCTAAACGCGGCGGTTGTGGAAAAAATTCACTCCTATAGACGTCATGAAGGTAAACCTGACCTATTTAAGCGAAAATGCTTTTTTTGTACCAGGTTGTAAACATGTTTACAAAAAAAAAACATTTTAGCTTAAATGGCAAATTACAAACCACCTCATGAGAATGTAAAAACCTTTTGGCAACTTTTTTTCAAAATGTGTTTTCATCAGCGTTTCTTTTATTGCAATATTTAGTTTTTACACAATATTTAGTTTTTACACAATTTACACTCTCACGAGGTGGTTGTAAACATGTTTACCAGGTTGTAAACATGTTTACAACCTGTTTACAAACATGTTTACAACCTGGTAGGGCTGCACGATTATATATGTTTATACGATTTTATTTATATACATATATATACATATATATATATATATATATATATATATATATATATATATATATATATATATATATATATATATACATATATATATATATATATATATATATTTATGTATTTTAATGCCATGTGTTGTAAAAATGTTCGTATCTTTTACCACTTCGAACCGCTGTTTAATCAAAACAATCTGTTTTAGCTGCAACTGGAAAAATGTGGAAGCAGCATCTTACCGTGTTAACCACGCCCACCCCAAATGTCCAACCAATCCAACGATACTTACTAGCTGCTGCTAAAAGGTGTGCAAGCTTTTTATTTAGGCTGCTTAATGAAGCATTAACCACATGTTCGCCCCCTGGTGGTCGGCAGACTACCGGTTGAGAACCTGAGTGATCACGTACAGCAGAGCTGCGTTTTGAATGGAAATATCAGGTTTGGACAATCAGGTTTGTTTAATTGTGGCCAACAAAATTGTGATCACGATCAAAATCTGATTAATTGTGCAGCCCTACAACCCGGTACAACGTTCCTCTCCTAAAACTCCAGCAACAGACAGATGTTAAAAGCTGCACAATGCTAAACATCTTTCTGAAACTACTTTTTACAGATCTGTTCACATTAAAAATGGACTTCTATTTTCCATGAAGCGATAAAAACTCTCAGTTTCATCATCTGACATGTTGTTTATGTCCTACTAGGAAAACAATATGGGTTGATGAGATCTGGAAATAATTGCCTTTTGATTTTATTTACATTTCATACATCAATCTGACATCAACCCGACTTTTTGAGCCTTAATCAGCCTGATTAAGCCCCTCAGAGAACACTTCTGTCCCCCTCAGGGCTGCAGCGTAAGACAGCAGGCCTCAAACCGCCAACCTCCAGGTCACAGGTTGGTCTTTTACCAATCTGCCTTGAAACCATGGATGGAAATTAGCATTTTTTATTAATAATGTGAATAATCATGTACTGTCCATACAGAACAAACAAGTACATTTTGAATAAAATCAAGATATAATAAAAACTATATCATCAGATTCTCACTAGGGTGGTAAACCATCAACCCAGATCATAACAGTGAGACTTTATTTGTGTTAGCTGGGTCAACAAAAGCTAAACATCTTCTCAGATCAGCAGCGATAGAATATGATGTGTCTATAAATCTGCTTTTCCTCTTCAGGCTTGATGGGCAGCTACAAAAATGGGCATCGTGTTGCAGTTAAAGGCGAAGAGGAACAGGTCATGTCAATGTAAAGGTATGAAAAACATATAAACACCATGAGAAAAACAGGAACGCTCATCCAAAAATATAAAAAGGAGAGAAAATTCTATTTAATTTTATCTTCTGTCTTTATTTGGCCCTTTAACGAAATGAAAAAATAAATCATTTTTGTATATTTACCTATTTGTTTGCACTTTGTTCTATGGAGACGCACCGATCCACTTTTTGGGAGCTCCAATTTGATACCGATATCTGAAATTTTATTTTGTTGATACCAGATCTGTTTATGTGAAGATTATTGTGACTATGGTTATTACCACTGTTATAACTGTGTAAGATTTCATCAAGCTGTAATAAATAACCCATCCTTTTTGAAGTTACCTCACCAATACAAATATAACAATGTTACAGATCTAACAATTGCAACAAATTTTATTTAGATTTGGCACATTTTACCCAAATACAACTATAAATGTGTGGTTTTAAAACAAAGATCTCGCTTTTAGTGTAATAAATATTGTCATTTATTTCTTTTAGAACATGTCTGAAGCATGTCATCAAACACATCTGCACTGGTTTGACTAGTGTGGTATCAGGTCTCAGTACACTTTTATTAATATCATATATGAGTACACACACATGGTATTAAGTCGATACTGATAAGGATACTGGTGTCGGTGTATCCCTGCCTAGTTCTAACAGTCACCATTAATGATGTGGAAATCGTGTTGTTTACCAAATCAAAGCATGTTATTATTGACTGAACGTCAACAATAACTTTTTATACTCTCATAAATCTTATATCTGCTGGACATCACAGAAACACAGGCTTCAGTTCCTTCCACTTCACTGAGCGAAATCATGGTTTCCATGGTAACACCGTTTTGTTTTGCCGTAACTACAAAGTTAATTTGGTGGCAAAGTTTGGGCTTTAATCAGGTTTGGATGTTTGATGACTCAGCTGAGAATCTAAATCACACGTTTTGACCAGATGGATTCATCAGACATTCAACAGGAGATGGTGTCACGTTGTCTCCGGACTTTTGTCTGTCCTTCTATTTCTTCCCTTCCCTCTCCCCACCGCCCAAATGGGCCCATTTTTGTTCCCAAAGCACAGCCACCATTCATCCTCTTCACACCATCATTATATCTTCCTTCCTTCCTTTATTCCACGCCAGATTGTTGGACCAACGTATCGCGGTATCTGATCAACTTTTCTTTAGGAATTTTTGTGTCATTCATGTTACCTGGCCTCATGTATGTGTCGTATTTTCAGAGATACCTGCTTGTTTTGGACCCACAAAAAAAAAAAAGTTCTGCTTCTTTGGGTTTGCAGTCTGTCCCTTGTAACACAAATATTGCATTTAATTTTCATATTTCACCAGCTCAGGGTTGTATTTAGGTAAATAAAATCCAACATTTGATAACCCTCTAAATGTTACATCGTGGTTGGCTTTTTAAATCATGATAAAATATTTGATTTCCTGTTGATTATTTGTTTTTTTGTTTTTTTCTATTTTAAGCCTGTTGAACAGAAGATATTTACATGTTTTTACTTTGACTTATGCCTGAAAATCAACAGGGTAAGATTTTTGGAGATAATTTCATCCGAAACTGAACAGAAACTGATACAAAGTAGGTTATAGGTTTAAGACAAGTTACCATGGTAACCTTCACCTTTGAATCTGGTCAAGTAGTTAGAAAATGACATGATCTGGAAGGACTTTTGCTGCAATAAGCTGCAATCACACAAGGCAGGTCCTGCGCTGCAGGAAACTGGGAAGAAATATTATGATTCCTGTCATTTTACTGGCTAGCACCAAATGAGGGAGTAAAACAAAAAAACTAAACAGATCAGATGGAAAAAATTACACAAAGCTGCCAAAATAAAGACAAAAACATTAACTGAAAGTGATGAAATGAGCAATAAAATGCGTAAAATAATTGGAATAATGCTACAGAGTCAAGAAAAATAACCTAAATAGGAAGAGAAAAGGCAATTAAATGAGGAAAATAATTATTATAAAAACATTTCCAGACCACAAATGGACCGCAGTGACTCAACATAAAAATGACAGAAGAAAAGAAGATTGAGAGACCAGAAAAGGCGTGCATGAAAAGATAGAATAATACAGAACACTACAATACAACACAATACAGAAGCTTATAGAACACAAATAGAAAAATAGGCTAAATAAGACCTGAAAAACGGCCAAATGATAGGAAAAACACGATCTTTGTCATCAGGAAAAATGTAAACTAAGCTATAAAACAACAAACGTGACAAATTAGCTGATTAAAATAAGTCACAAAATAAGTGAAAAGGTCCAAACTGAGGCGTAATATGACCGAGATAATGAAGACGAGACATAAAACCTCCAAAAATGTATTAGAATCTGAGACAGAAAGTGATTTAATAAAGACAACATGTCCAAAACAAGGAGGAACAGCTAATCTCCCTGAACAGAAAGAAAAATCAGCCCAGAAGAAAGAGAAAGAGACACTTTCTGAACTCTTCCTCATGTTGTTTGAGACGCTGCGCATCAGTCTGGTTTTCCAGCTTCCCTCTGAGATACATAATGACTCCACATGTAATCCTGTTCACACCTAACTGAGATTAAAACAGCCTCAGCTCCCACCTGCTCCCTCACACAAACACACCACAGACAGCCTCAGTGGACTGGGAATTATCCCTGAAACTTTCACACACTGGAATTAACTGCGTTTGAACGCGGCATGAAAACAAACACAAAGCAGCTGACAGATCTGGATTCATATCTGCATATTTTCTTCTCATTTTTATATGACTCCAATCAAAGATAAATTGCTTCGCGTGGTGTTCCTAGTGTCCCTGTGAACCGTGTCCGTGTCCACGCAGGAAAAGCGTGAGTTGTGAAACTACCTCGTCCTGCTGGGAGTCCTTCGGCTTCTTCTTCGTCGGATCTTTGGAGACCGTCATCCTACCGGAGCCTCCGCTTCGTGTCTCGGTCTGAATCCAGCAGCTCTCCCGGTAAAAAACCACCAGCAACCTGGCGGCGCGCGACAATTTAGCAGCGGAGTGTCAAGCTGAGCGAGACCAACACGGTCTTCCGGTCGGAGTTTCAAAACAAAAGCCAATGCTGAGTGTGTCATTTCCATTTTATCGTTTTTTTTTTTCGTTTTTTTTTACACACAGACATACATGCAAATATATACATACATACATATATATATATATATATATATATATATATATATATATATATATATATATATATATATATATATATATATACATATATACATATATATACATATATATATATATATATATATATATATATATATATATATATATATATATATATATATATATATATATATATATATATATACACATACATATATATATATATATATATATATATATATATATATATATATATATATATATATATATATATATATATATATATACATATATATATATATATATATATATATATATATATACATATATATATACATATATATATATATATATATATATATATATATATATATATATATATATATATATATATACATATATATATATATATATATATATATATATATATATATATATATATATATATATAGATAGATAGATAGATAGATAGATAGATAGATAGATAGATATAGATATACATATACATATTCTTGGCTCACTTTACACAAATTTTTTTCTATTGTTTGGGATTGTTTAACAAGATGCGTTAGAAAAAAGGAAACTAATTATTATTTCTTGGTTATTAACAGTGATCTAGTGGTCCCTCAAGAAGTGGGAATACTCTCAATTTTTTGCCCTTACAAAAACAGTAGCAGCAGGCGTCTGCCTGATAAACATATAAACATCGTTCTTATGTTTATTTTCAGACTAAAATGAATGCAGCTGCTGGGTAACTACACCATTGTGGATTTGGTATCATTCGCTGAGCTGCTGGTCGACGTACTTTCAAGGGAATGTTTGTAACTGTAAAAGCAGCATCACAGATGCTGTAGAAGTGGGTATACTCAATCCTGACTAAAAAGAAGTGGGTACACTCTGTATACCTGTGTATACCCTGGACTACACTACTGGTTCTTAACCATTGGAAATCAGTTGGAAGCGCTTGCGGTTTTTTTTCATTTCACCACACATCTACATCAGCTTTTATTTTGTTTCATGGAGACTCACTTCCGGTTTGTTTTTCCAGGCACTGTCCGTGGTCCTGAAATATTCACTTTTGCGTTAAA
Organism: Telmatherina bonti; assembly: GCF_933228915.1. Taxonomy (NCBI): domain Eukaryota; kingdom Metazoa; phylum Chordata; class Actinopteri; order Atheriniformes; family Telmatherinidae; genus Telmatherina; species Telmatherina bonti. Next base: position 12,351,716 of record NC_136633.1, read on the forward strand.
CTGTAGAGGCAGTTGTTACATAAAATAATGTCGAATGACTACATTATTAGCTATTGTTAAATACTGAGATACAGATTTTAGTTACTCTAAAGTTATTTATTTATTTATATAGTTTTTCCTTCTTCTTTTTTTTTTTTCTTTTTTTTTTTTTTGTTGTTGTTGTTGTTGTTCTTTTTTTGCAACCAGCCATAATTTCTTGTAATCTGTTGTAGCACTACTGAGCAATAGTTCCCCAGACTGTTTGTTTACACCACTTAATTCTGACTTATGACTCATCTGTGTCTCTCTGAATAGTCCGGAGGTCTGTCTTCATTTGACACTTAGTTACTGCATAAATTACATGCAATATAAATAAATTGTACTGAACCTACATGATTGAATTGAAATTACTGATAAGAATAAATTTAGTTGAATATTTTTTTTATTATAATTTATGAACTAAATTTCATTTAATCAAATGAAATTTAAAATAATTTGGATAAAGACAATTTAATTAATTGAATTTAGGGTTCAAAATGATCTAAAAGTGAATAAAAAAAATACATCTTCTTTAATTGCTTTATGGTGAAGTTTATTTGAAGACACTCAACTATCATTATGGACCACATATCAGACAAATGCATTGAGTGTTTTTAGTTTTCACCATCATACAGACTGGATTTATAGACCATTTCTGACCACTTCAGTTCACTTGTATGGAAGATAAACAACTAAAATTATAATTGATCAAAAGATGGAATTGTTGCTTTTCCATTGCAGTTTATTGATCTTTACAAACAGTCAATAGTTTTTAGGCAAACCATTTCAACGAATGATCACAGATTGATTTGATAAGACAATGTTTTTTTTTTGTGCAGTTTGGGGTACTGTGCCTTTTCATTTCCCAATAAAGATTTTAAAAAAAACTAAAAAAAAACTCAAAGAATGTCCTGGACGCTTACTTTAAGAATCACATTTCAAACTCAGCTTAAGCCGGTATTTCAGTCATTAATTCAACTAAATGAAGTTTCCAGCTTTCTTTGTAGCACTTTCTCTGATATTCAACCTAATCTCACATTTATGATAACTGTTCCAGTGGTTTAACAGTGAGCTTTTACAGCAGTGATATAATCCCACAGGGACTTCCAGAGAGTCTGTGTGTGTGTGTGTGTGTGTGTGTGTGTGTGTGTGTGTGTGTGTGTGTGTGTGTGTGTGTGTGTGTGTGTGTGTGTGTGTGTGTGTGTGTGTGTGTGTGTGTGAGGCTCTTTGTGGTATTTTCACCTCTGATGATGTCACACTACTACAGTATCACTTCAGGGACTAAGAGCCCTTCTGTGATATCATGTGTTGGAGCATCCCACAGTGTAAATGATGGGATTATTGCTCCTCACGTCGCTGGAAGATGGAGCGGGCCGAGGTTTCATCTGGGATCCCTCCAGACGAGAATGAGGCAAGATGAGATCAGAAAGCAGCAGATCAGTAACCAGCTGGCCCTTCCTGCTGCCAAGTGGCTGAATGCAAATGGATAGGTGTCACAGAGAAAGCCCTGAAGACACAACACTCATTCACACACACACATACGCTGCCCGCTATCCCATCTAAAAATAATAATGATAACAGGGGGGAGGAAAATGGAAAAACCATGCAAATGAAGATGGAGGACACATACTAGTCCGCGGGTATTTGTCTCCTAATGTTTGAGTTAAGAGTTCATGAGAACAGAATAATAACATATCTGTGTCTTATCTCCATTTTCTTTCTTTAAAAAGCAATTGTTAGCAAGCCCTGTCCCCCCTTTTGATTCGTATTCTTGGTCTGTCAATCCTGCAGCACATTATCAGTGTAGACGTGACTATAAATCCATCTGAATGACCATTAAGCTTTTTTTTTAAAGTCCTTTAAATATGTAGCAAATTGAAATCGACTTGATTTAAGCCTGTTTATTATAAAACATCTGCCATTGATATGAATAATAGCATTTTGTAGAAGAACTGCTATTCAGCTGCCACACAGTCTTGTTAGGTCATTAAATGTTAAATATCTGCCATAAATCATGTTATGATAATCCATCTATCTGAAAAGTTGGATTACTGATTGGCTGAAAGATTAATGAGCCCAAAGCACCTCACTATGTCATCACAATCACAGACACTTCGATATTAGCTTGTATATATGATACTTTCTTCTTCTGTTGTGCACATGGACGTGAACACGACTGGATATAATAATATAGTCTCACCTTTCTGACATTAAATTAGCTCAGAAAGAGTCTAGTTTTCAAAAGCTTTTTAAAATGTGTTCAAATGTTGGAGGGTTTTATTGTTGCTTGGTTATGTTCAGGCATTCAGTTTACAAGGTTAGGTTTAGTAAAAAAAAAAAAAAAAGACAGTTTGCTTTAAAATGGACTTAGTTTGAGGATTCACTGCTTGTGTAGATCTTTAATTCTTTCTATAAAAATTACAACAAAAGGCACAAACATGGTGAAAATATGTATATATATGTGAAATAGCCTTTATAATAAACAACTGAGATCACAATCTCTTTGATAAGGGTGACGTGGCCATAGAGCCTGCAGACTTCAGGGCCGGATTAAAAGGGCAGAGGCCCCTGGGCACAGAGTGTTCCAGGGGCCCCCTTCCCCACCACAACATTGTGAAAATAGTGAATGAAACACTGTGAAACAATATTTCTAACATCTGTCACCCAATGGTACCAATAGCAACACACTAGACTCTGTGGTGTAACTATCTGGCTTTTATGTACATTTTGTTTCATGTCCAAACTGCTGGTGTTTGCCCTGCATGGGCTCCATATGGGCTCCATATGGGCTCCATATGGACTCCATATGGGCTCCATATGGGCTCCATATGGACTCCATATGGGCTCCATATGGGCTCCATATGGGCTCCATATGGACTCCATATGGGCTCCATATGGGCTCCAAGTGGGCTCCAAGTGGGCGTGGGACCCTGGGCCCATGTCCATAATGCCCATTGGATAATCCAGCATTGGCAGACTGTGTCAGAATAAAAGCCACAACATTAAACTATACATTTTTAATTTAGCTATGTAGAGATTTACAATCAGGAGATCTGAATAACAACTTAAAAAAGAAAACACGATCATTTCCCAATGTTCTCACACTGTTTATCATGTAAGACGCAGCTAAAAGAAGGCGTGCCCAAAAGTTGGTCCTGTAGGGCCGCCGTTTGAACGGTGGTAAAACCAAGATAAATAGGGTAGTGGATCCACAGCTGAGGGCCCTCCCCACTACCCTGGTCGGGAAGTGGAGGAAGGCTGGACTGTGCTGATTTGTTTGTTAAGCAGGGAAATCGAGGAAGGAACAAAAGAGAACTTAAAGCGGTTGTACTTGCATTTGCTCGCTCTATAGCGCCTCCCTGAAGGCAGCAGGTTGTACTCCGAGAACAGATTGTGAGAATGATCAGCCGAGATTTTCAAGGCTTGCCTGACCACAACCTCCTCATACAAAAGCTGAAGAGGTTGCGAGTCTGATTTCTCCACTAGCTTTAGTGCGATGGCTACCATTCTGTGTAGTTTGGTCTTACTCTGGACTGTCAGGGAGCCGTACCACACTGCCATACCATATCTTACAACGCTCGCAAAGACTGCCCTGTAAAACATGGCCTCTGCACTGCCCTCTAGTGGATATTTTGTGTAACAACAATGCTAACTTCCAGCACACATGGGAGTGATGTTTGACAACATTTGGGACAGGGACAAACCTATTTACATAAGTAAAAGGGGCACAAATAAATGCAAACCCTTCCAATTAAAGACAAATTCTATTTCATTTTAATTTTTAGCCGTTTCATTTATTTTACCATTTCATTTTCATGAACAACTTCAAACACGGCTATTTATTTTTTTTAAGTATATAAAATAAATTACAATATAACACATTTTTGCAATGAAAAAATGAGAAAATTAATGCTGTAATGGAGCTAATTAAGATTTAAATGTAAAGGTAATAGTTCTACGTCGCATAAAGGCCAAAAAGTGTTGTTTATAATATAAAATCCCAGGTGATGGAGGAGTTTCACTCTCCCGCTGGGCTACATGATGATTGATTAGCTTGTCACAAGAAATTTCTGTTGGAGCCCAGCTCTGATTCATGGTCATGCTCCTCTTTATGGGAGGCATGTGATATTATTATGTGTCAATTACACTCAGTGGGCAGGCTGTCCTGCAGAGTATATGGATGGGATTTGGTCTACCAAACATAACTGAGAAATTACACTTATTATTATAGATCAAGGTCAGTTCGACACTCATGCTGAGGAATTAGAAAACAGCTAGACACATATTTATATATTATATTTCCCTCTTATCTACTCAAAAATCAGCAAAAATCAATCTTTAGCTCCACTTAGATTTTTACTTATTCATCTCAGCGTCGACTGATGAGTATTTTCTTATCTTCTAACTGCCTCCCCGAGTCGAATGCATCTTTAAAAAGACAACAATCAGAGTTCAGCTTCAAGGACTGCAGAGGTCGGATTCATCTGGCGTGCAGCAACATAACTGCATGTGTGTTTGAACACGGTAGAAAAGGACCGAGCGGCATTAATGTTCAGACGGAGACGTGTGAGGAGGTCAGCGAGCTGGGAATGACGGGGGAAAAAGAACCGTGGTGCTGATTGAAAATTCAGAAAAGAAAGCAAATAAGATGAAAAAGGCTGGTTTGAGGAAGGGAGGCAGACCGAGGGGGCATGGAGGAGGAAGAAGAGGCAGGAACAGATCCTGAAAGCGTGATTTGGACTCTCTTTTCGCTGCCATTAAAAATTTAACAGATGGAATCAGAGACCACATGGAAATGATCCCTTTCTGACCTCTGCTGGTGTCTGGGAAGTTCACCAACATCCAGTAAGACCCAAATCCTCTCCACTGCTTTCACACGACACGCCTCCCTGCAGCGTTTGCATTTGTGCACATTTGCCGATGCCTGTTGTTGATCAGTATTCACATGAAATCTGCATATTTGAGACCAAAAACGCTGCTTTCAAAGCTTCCAATGCAGATTTTACATTTCTGTTCTGGGACTTGCAGAAAAATGCATCATCCAAAGTTAAAAAAAAAGAAAGAAAGAAAGAGAGTTAAGTGGGTTTTTAATGGGTCACAAGCCAAAACAAGCCCGTGCTTCGTACCTGCTGGCTAATCAGAGCTAATTTACACCTGGGATGCCAGATGAATGTAATTAACCTGCTGCATGGACGGGAGCCTGCGGGGCTCTGAGACTGGACCCACTGGGTGATGCTCGTCTTGGGTTTCTTATCATTGGTGCAAAGACTGAACAAGACTGATATTCTGGTGTTTTGTTGCAGAAAAGCAAGTTCTCTACTAGTACTGCTGCCATATTTAAATGAATGCAGATATTCTGAGTTTTTCCTTTTTATTTGCAGGTTTTGCCGACTCGCCGTTGCAGTTTTGAGCAGTAAAACAGAATATTATGGAAGTGCTTCTCACAGACAGTGGATGAAACGTTTAGGAACTGGAAAACCAGGTCTTTGGTTTGCAGCGTCAGACTATGTGATACTATCTCCTGGTTTGATTAGAGAATACGCATCGACCTGTCCTTTGTTTTAAAGATTGTAGCAGGAGAGTTTGGTCCAGACAGCTATTTCTCTTTCAAACCATTTCCTGTAAACCCAAGCGATGGTTGTGTTAAGCAATCTTCACCATGTTTACACGACTACACCAAGTAATTACTGCAATGTGATTGGCTGATTTAGATATTTGCAATAACAAGCATTTAAAGAGGTAAATGTACAGTCACAAGCTGACTGTATTTAGGAATAAAAGCATTATTAGGGAAAGTACATGAAACACTTGAAGAAACAGTTTTGTTTTTTGTGATCAGAGGTGCTAAAGTCCGGTTGTTGAGATCTACTATCCTGCAACCTTTAGATGCATCTCCAGCACACCACAGTTAAAAGGCTGAATTTCCTCCTCTGCATGATGTCCAGAGGCCTGATAGTTGTGTTTTGGAGAAAGGATGCATCTGAAATTTACAGCATAGTCAATGTCAAGGCGAAAAACAGAACAAACAAACAAACACAAGAAGCAGATGGAGCTCTAGTCAGAGAGAGGCTTAAAACAAGGTGGTTAATTGGCTGAAAAACAGATTTTATTGTCCAGGACATCACTACTGCAGTTGCCTGAATCAAAAATCAAATAAAATGGGATTTATTTAGCTTTTCATTCTGAGCAGCATCACATAATAACAACAAATGTTAATTATAAATATATACATTGAACTAAAAGTTAACAATAATCCTGAACAAACTCGCTTATGTAACCTAACCAGATTATTAATGGACCTAATCATTCATTATCTCTCCTGTTGTCATACAGATAAAGCACCTAAAAGACTGTTTCCAGGCTCTTTATTCATGCTAAATGTAGCCAAAAATAACATTTCCATTCTGTATTTTTATACAGATAACAAAATGGACTGAACTGATACAGAAGGACAAAAGATATTAAACTGCTTTAAATGGCTTTTTGACCTGAAGCTGTTTTTTCTCTTTTTTTTCCCCTTTTTTTTCTATATTTTTTTTTTTTGTTAATTTTTTTTTTTTATCAGTGAACTTTTACTTATTAGTTTTATTTTAGATTATGAGATTTTCTTTTGTCTCCATGAAAGTGTTTTAAAATTTATGTTGCATTGATTGTTTTGCTTTATTTATGACTAAAATATGTAAAAACAAAAAAAAAAAAAAAGAAAAGAAAGACAATAATGTCAAATAAAAACATTAATCCCACTCAGGGGAATTTGTTTTACATAAATAAAATTAAACATTTTTTTATTAAATTAAATTAAATTAAATTAAATTAAAACAGTCACACCAAAAAATTATTTAATAGAAACATAAAAACCTGTGATTTTTTTTGTTAATGTTTACACTGTTTTTAATCTTACTGTGAAAGAAACAAAACCACTGAGCTTCTGCTTTAAATATTCTACACAAAGAGAATACAACGACTGAAAGTGTGATGCCGCCACATGCCCGCCCATGCAATGCACGCGCATATCTGGAAACAGGGATTACACCAAAATAAACCTGTAAACTCACAAAAAGATCCCATAATCCCAGTAAAATATGCTGTCAGGTGACGAATGATGTCAAAAGCAGTGGGAGCTGCAGGAAAAACAACCTAACCTAGAAAAAAGTGGGCCAAGGTTGAGTGACTGACCCATTAACCAGCCTGAGGCCCTGCAGAGCTCCATCCTGCTGAGTGTTTGGAGGAAGACGACGTTACTGCAGGGATAAACAAACCACTATCACGCAGGTGGAACAGTTTGACTCCACGTCTCTTACACTCACCGACGTCTCGCTACAAACCCAAACACAGCTTCATTTTTAACACCGTCTGCCCTCCAAGTCCATGCAGAGAAAAAGGAGGTTTTACTAGAGCGAACAGATCAATAATATCCCAGTTCAAGTCTGGCTGCTAGCAGCTGGAAGGAGACCTTCAGGGATGGTTGGATTTATGTTACGCTGCTTCAAGCTTTCAGTTTATGCAGTTAAGTAGCTGCAAGACTCCCTTCATCTGCATATGTTGCAACCAAAAATAGCCTCTATGAATAAAAAAATATTGTAAAAAGTAGCATAGTTCAGCTGAAATGTAGAATAAATCCACAGTTTACATTAGACTGCTGTTATTTCTAGTGATTTCGTGTAAAACTAACAACTATATGAACGTCCTCAAACAAAAGCTAGCCGAGGTGTTGCTGTTTGCCGCGGACTTTAAAACACAAACGTCTAATTCAAATCTAAAAAGAAACACACATTACAGTGTGTTAAACGATCGCAACAACAGCCTGACACACTTCAGGTCCCACAGGAGGCGTTTCTGTTTCCCTGAGCTTTAATTCTCTGTGGAGGCAGCGGACTCTGTTGGGACATGAAAGAAGAAGCGACTGCCTCTCCAGCAGAGGTCCTGCACCTTGATTTCATGCCTCATTATGCATGAAAAGACTTAAACTCATGCAGGCACTTCTGTGCAAGAGTCTTGAGCCGCATCACATTCCTGTACAACAAGAGGTAAGTGCACTGATACGATGACATGTGTGCAAATTTAAATGGAAATACAGTTTTATAATGGTTTGTGCAACTTTAATAAGCTTGAATGTGAATATTTGGTTTGAGCAGCTTCATGGTTCGAAACAGATTGGCTCCTTGTTGACAAGCTTTTTCTGTCTTCAGACAGTTCTCCAGGTTCTTTTGCAATAAGCTATTCTGTTTTCATGAGACAACTGCACCTCCATTACAGGGTTTTGCTAAATTAAGAGCAAGTTTATTTGTATTTCACCTTTCACGTACAAGACAATTAAAAAAAAAAACATGAAAAGTGTTACAGATGGTGAAAAAACAGACAAAAAAGAAAAAAATGAAAGTGATATTTGTAAAATTTAGACAAGCTACAAATGCAATTTGCAGGAGTTTCCATTGAATCGTTTAGAGCATAAGCCGCGGTTGTCATCATGCTAACGAGATTGTACGAGAACTGCGGTTTATGCAAGTTAGCTACGTAGCATTATTTCACCGTTGTTTGCTCCAAACCGCGCCATCTTTACCAGAAATTAACTGGTCACATGACCTGTTTTGTCACGTTTAGGGATGCATAAATACAAAAGTATTTCCATTAAGCTTCTGCAATATATTCCTATGTCAAAACATCAGAAAAATTATCTCGGGAGAGCGCGTAAACTTTTAGCGATAGCTGATTTTTTTTTTTTAAGTGTACATGTTTCCATTAGCATTTAAAAAAAAATTTTTATTGCGATATTTAGATTTTGAGCAATTGTAGGGGTAAAAGAAATGCAAATACAAACGTCCAGGATCTGGGGAGGAACATACAGATATAATTTACACACTTTCTACCTACAAAATATTGTCAAATTTGACTTAAACAGCATTTAAATGAGGCCCATGGACCATGCTGCAGCATGCTATGATCAACTACTCTTTGTGAATTACCTTGTTGTTGCAGAAGTATATTTTCTGTCTGCACAACTGTGTAATATTTTATGTTTTTTTTTAGAAATGCAACTAAGAACAATGTTGTGTCAAGTAGCAAAGAGCTCAAAGGTCCCATTTAAAATAGTCTCTTTCTATCGACACAAAACTGTTCATCTCTTGGACTGAGACACTTATTTATTCTTGGAAGATTCAAAGGTCAGAGTTAAATGGCTTAAAACACTTTTTTCTGATAGAAATCAGGTAAAAGAACTGGACTGAAAATGATTAAGAAAGCAGAAAATATCCAAATAAAAGCTGTTGAAGCTCATAAAGCCTGAGGAAGTAGAGCCCAAGACTTCTGGAGAAGATTACAAGATGGTCTGATGCTTGAAAGCAAATCATTCATCAAAAAAATGGGCTAAACGGAGACTTTTTAAAGAATAAAGTTTGAGCTTTGATCAGTAGGCTGCCAAAGGCCCTATAACAAAAAAACTCATCTATAAATAAGAGCTTACTGGCGTCTCACCTCCTGGAACCTGAGCTCTTGGTCCATCATGTTGACAACTCAGCAGGACGAACTCTGGAGTGAACCAACAAGCTCAGACGCTCCTTCAGGTTCAATCGTGGTGAGGTGGTCCAGCAACAGAGGAGAAATGCCGGTTCTGTCAAACAGCTGAGTAAAACTGAAGCTTCTGACATATCTGCCAAGCTTTTCTATCCTGAGTAAACAGACAACTAGCGCACACACATGCTCACACAAAATCCCTCTGTTCTGATTTCATTACTGGGAAAAAATGGTGTCTTTCACAAGTGAAATCAGTCAACCCAGTTTCACTTGGCGTCATTAGTCTGATAGTCTATTCTGTGTCGAGGGAATTCGTCCGAGGCAGACGGATTTACTTGGTTTCTGTGTTAAAGGGCTAATTTAGACTAAAATGGGTTTAAAATTAAAAAGAATGAAGCTTTTGTTTGCTGAGTTGCCAAAGTCAAATAATAGTTTAGACTGTAAAAACATTTAGAGGCTATTTTTATTCAATTAAATGCTTTAATTTAAAGAGGTCATTCTTCTTCCCTTCAGTCAATTATAAATTTATGTCAAAACTTAGATACCGTTACTCTGATTTGTGTTTACAGATCTTTTATACTCCCATCTGTATTTACGCTGCACTACCATCTGTGGAAACTGTTTTTATCTCTGAGCCATCTGTACAAACACTCCATTGACTTTCACTTAAACAGACAAAGATTAACAATTTTTTTTCATTTTAAACATAAAGTAAGAGATTCCTCAGCAGATTTTTCAGGATATTAAGAAATAGCTAACAATATACACTAGTAAGATCATTTATCTTTTAAGGTATGATTTAAATAGATTGTCCTAAAGAAATCTACTATATATGTCCAGGATAAAAACTAAACTTTCATTTTTGTGGCTTTACAAAATAAACTGTGTCCCCTTTCCTCAAAATCTTAATATGTTCGTTGTTAAACGCTAACATTAGCTAACACAAGCTAACATGGGCTAACACAAGCTAACACGAGCTAACATGAGCTGACACAAGCTAACATGAGCTAACACAAGCTAACACAAGTTAACACAATCTAAAGCCGCTAACGCAAAGACTGGGGGTTTCTGCACATGAACTCAGCTTCAGAACCTGGTTTCCATTACACCTAGAATTGCACAAAACCCTAAATATTGCTGTGAAAAACAACAATGGAAATGCCTACATTTTGACAGAAAAAAACATGAATATTGCTAAAATGGTTTTTCAGATGTTTTGATATATGTAGGGGTGTAGATGGTGCAGGGGTAAAGATGGTGCAGTATGGAGCAAATGACACTGAGTTTTGCAGTGAATTAGAAAAGGAAATGATGGAGAAGATTTTCAAAAAGCTATGGCAAATCCTCCGCAACAAGTAGAAAACATCAAAATAACACTACATCGCGTGCCTTGTATGAGCCGCAGTATTTAGTAAATCTCGTTAGACGGAAGAGATTGTACGAGAACTGTGGCTTATGTGCTAAACACCATTTAATGGAGACAAATCGCAATTGCAGTTTGTCGGAATTACAAATATCGCTTTTATATCGTACAAACTGTAATAGAAATGCAGCTGGAGGGGCAAAGTCTGACTTACAAAGACATTTGGTTCAGGTTAGGGTTGCTTTCACACTGTACTTAACCAAACCCCACCGCTAAGCCTGGAGAAGCGCAAAAACTACTGAACGAGAAGAAAAGGCAACAAAAAAGATGAAAAAATCAATCAGTTAAAGCAAGATATTTTGATTTCTTTCTACTTCCTGCATTTGGTTCACTTAAATCAAATAGAAACCTGTATTGTCAGACGGGACAGAGTTTGCTTCTTTGGGCACGTCGACACTGTGGCTGTTTGGTCCGTTTTATACAAATCGGGGTCCACTTTCAGGGACAGTACAATTTATTTAGTCCTGCATAAATGCCAACTTTACTCTGATTCAAACCAGAGAAGCTAACTCTGATCCACTTGAAAGCTGGGGGTCTCGGTCGGCTTGCAAATGGAATATCATGCAACCAGAGAGTGACGTCTGGCAACCGCAGGACGAAAGTGATGTATTGTTTGTGTTGGAGGAAAAGCAAAACTATCAAAATCTTTGTTGTTGTGAAATATGTCTTAAAATATTTTGAGTTTCCACCATTTTCAATTAAACTAGAGATTTTTTTCCTTTTTAAATCAGTTCTTTTGAACATGACTAGTGGTGGTAATAATGTTGGCAATGACGGTGATGAGCATCTATTTGTGTTAAAAGTACCTCCATGAATGTTTTATCTTGGTAAACCGTCTTTTGGTTGCCTTGTATATGGAGAGTGCTGCATACATAAACTTCTGTTCCATGCACTTATTATTTGAAATAAACTGAGTACTATTACTTTTTTTTTAGTGTGTTTTTAACACATTTCCATAATGTAACAACCAATATGCTGACCAAAGTGCCAGACTCAAGGTCTCTTCACATAGCTGGGATGCCAGATCTGACAGAATGGAGGAAAGTGACATATCTTCCTCTCGCAGGCAGTAACTTCTCTCTTCCCTGCTTATGAATTTGACCCTAAATCCAACTGCGTTTGCCACTCAGTTTATTACAAGAACTTACACTATTCCAACCAATTATCCTGGAGACACTGCAAGAATGACGGGACCTGCTGAAAAGTTTATTTCTTCTCATTGGGAATGCACGCTGCCAGGTTTAGATGACAATGTGTATTGTGCTGCTGTGCAGGTGTGAGGCTGAATCTTATTACTTTATTTACATAAAAAAAAAGTTGGGTTTTTTTTTTTTGCAGAGTCAGAAGAGGCTTCCAGGGAGTGCTGATAAACTGGGCTGTAGGTGGAGCTCATTAGCATATTTATACTGATACACTGAGAAAGGAGAGAGTTTTAGACTCACGTCCCTTTGCTTTATTATTAAAATCATGATTTTTTTTTAAAAATTGAATGAAATTAAAATTTGAAGCAAGCATAAACTTGATATAGCTACTGAATCAAATACGTAACAATGAATTATTTACTATTTCTATACTGAATAAAATGTAAAATTTAGATCGTAGATTTTTAAATTATTGTTTTAAAATCTACAACCTGAAACATTTAACCCTTTAAGGCAGACCAATGAAAAAATGGTGAGAAAAGTCCAATTTGTTGAACACGTGGTCTTTATTTGTTCCTTTAACAAAGTGTTACAAAAAAATAACAATTTTGGGAGCAAAAATTTACTATTTATTAGTAAATTATCAACCCCGTAAATGGAAAAAATACAGGAGCTGTAACAATTTTTTCATAAACACTGCTCAAATAAATAAAGGGAACACTAAAGTAACACGTTGTAGATCTGAATGAATGAAACATTTTTATTAAATACTTTGTTCTTTCCATAGTTGAATGTGCTGACAACAAAATCACACAATTATCAATCAAATGTATCAACCCATGGAGGTCTGGATTCGGAGTTATACTCAAAATGAAAGTGGAAAAACACACTACAGGCTGATCCAACTTTGATGTAATGTCTTTTAAAGAAGTCAAAATGAGGTTCAGTAGTGTGTGTGGCCTCCGTGTGCCTGTATGACCTCCCGACAACGCCTTGGCATGCTCCTGATGAGGCAGTAGATGTTATCCTGAGGGATCTCCTCCCAGACCTGGACTAAAGCATCCGCCAACTCCTGGACAGTCTGTGGTGCAACTTGGCATTGGTGGATGGAGCGAGATATGATGTCCTAGATGTGTTCCATTGAATTCAGGTCTGGGGAACCGGCAGGCCAGTCCATAACATCAATGCCTCCATGTTGTAGGAACTGCTGACACACTCCAGACACATGAGGTCTAGCATTGTCTTGCATTAGGAGGAACCCAGGACCAACTGCACAAGCATATGGTCTCACAAGGGGTCTGAGGATCTCATCTCGGTACCTAATGGCAGTCAGGCTACCTCTGGCAAATACATGGAGGGCTGTGCGGCCCTCCAAAGAAATGCCACCCCACACCATTACTGACCCACTGCCAAACCGGTCATGCTGGAGGATGTTGCAGGCAGCGGAACGTTCTCCACTGTGTCTCCAGACTCTGTCACGTCTGTCACATGAGCTCAGTGTGAACCTGCGTTCATCTGTGAAGACCACAGGGCGCCAGTGGAGAATTTGCCGATCTTAGTGTTCTCTGGCAAATGTCAAACGTCCTGCATGGTGTTGGGCTGTAAGTACAACCCCCACCTGTGGACGTCAGGCTCTCACACCACCCTCATGGAGTCCGTTTCTGACTGAGCAGACACATGCACATTTTTGGCCTGCTGGAGCTCATTTTGCAGGGCTCTGGCAGTGCTCCTCCTGTTCCTCCTTGCACAAATAAGGAGGTAGCGGTCCTGCTGCTGGGTTGTTGCCCTCCCACAGCCTCCTCCACGTCTCCTGATGTACTGGCCTGTCTCCTGGTAGCGCCTCCATGCTCTGGACACTACGCTGACAGACACAGCAAACCTTCTTGCCACAGCTTGCATTGATGTGCCATCCTGGATGAGCTGCACTACCTGAGCCACTTGTGTGGGTTGTAGACTCCGTCTCATGTTACCACTAGAGTGAAAGCACCGCCAGCATTCAAAAGTTACCAAACCATCAGCCAGAAAGCATCGGAACTGAGAAGTGGTCTGTGGTCACCACCTGCAGAACCACTCCTTTATTGGGTGTGACTTGCTAATTGCCTATAATTTCCACCTGTTGTCTATTCCATTTGCACAACAGCATGTGGAATTGATTGTCAATCAGTGTTGCTTCCTAAAGGGACAATTCAATTTCACAGAAGTGTGGTTGACTTGGAGTTACATTGTGTCGTTGAGGTGTTCCCTTTATTTTTTGAGCAGTGCATATTGTATTCAATTTTTGGAAAATGAAATTATGTTTAACATCACCTTACACAATACGAAGCAGACTAAAATCCATCATTAGACCACTATAACTGTGCTTATCCCAAATGTTAACCTCTGAAACTAAATGGATAGCCAACATAAAAACAAAAGTTTAGCTATATTTCTATATTCTAAAAATCCTGTTTTTGTCACCTTATAAACCTGTAATAATATTATAATAACTGCAAATGTCAAGATAGAGCAAAGCAGCAGCAAAGATGATAGAAAGTGAGAAAATCCTGGAGAGACTTCAGTCCAGACGAAAGGATTCAAGCTGCAGAACAGGAGTTCAAAGTCAACCCAAACCACTTACGCAGATTATAGAAATTAAAATAAGAGGAGCTGTTGCACTGAAGCCCTTGCCTTTGACTGACACTTCCTTCCCAGTAGTGATGGAGGCGTCATTAGAATTTAAGCTTATTAGAGTTTAAAAGTCATGAATACAGACCCATTATTCATTTACTTCCAGGCGCAGATAATCCTTTGTTATTAATTTGCCTTAACAGTTCTTTCAGTCCTGTGATATCTCAAAAATCTGGGAGAAAAGTCATCAGAACTTTTAAAAGACTCAAAAATCCATCATTTCTCATTGAGACTGTCTGTAGGACATTAAAGGTGTTCTTAAAGCCCGATCCTACAGCTCCAAACAGAAATGGGAAAAAAGAAGGAAAAGAAAAGCGCTGAGATACTTAAATACAAAAGAGTTTTATCACAAAGACACTTCCGCTGTGGACTGGACTTTCTATCACTAATACGAATAACACATTTTATTTGAAAAGCACCTTTTAAAACACTCAGGGACACTGTTGTAAAAACAAGAACACAAGAGGGAAAGTTCTTCTAGGTTTCTTTTGCCCTTTTCTATTATGCAAGGTGCTGAAGTACCCGATACTACAGAAACAAAAAACCATGCAGATTGTCACCAAAACAAACAACGATCATTGTGAGATCACTGATGCGATAAATGGCATTATAGTCACCCAATGGCGTGATCTGTCCATTCCCTGTAGGTTGAGCAACGGCCTACCCTTCGACGCAGCCAGAGCATGTTAGAATTGTGGCTGGGCAGTTCCAAATATCAATAATATTGATACCGAGGCTAGTATCAGTATCATGCGATACCAGCATGATGAGATCAATATTTTTTCTTGCAGAGGACCTTGCAGGCAAAAAGACAAAGAATGTGAAGGAGGTTTTGCTTTTTTTTTTTTTTTTTTTTTAATCTTGCACTGTCTACTTTACTTTCCTCAACAATTATGAGAAAAAACAAAAAGTGAATAACAGAATTTATTTATAAATTTGTTACATAATGGATGTTACTTCATATTGTTTACATACTACAAGCTTCAATTTCTCAGTTCTGCCATGTATTTTGTATTTATTGTGATCTTATTCAATCAGTAATTCATTAAACTCATTGAATGAGTTTGAAAGTATCAGTATGTACTGGTAGTGGTATAGGCGATCCTTGCCATGACGGTCTCTCTGTGACACTTTTCCTGTCTAATAAAGATCCCAGAGGCTGAAACTGTATTCATATAATACCAAATAATAAAATGTTTTCTGGACAAAGTGAACAGTGGATTGTACTTTTCCATGTCGTGACCATGAAAGTGACTATTAGCTGTTGTGTATCCTGTGCAACACTTGTGGAAGAAAAAGCAGAAAGTCATCAATTTAGAGATTTTTTTTTTTTACCAGAAAGCACTGCAGGAGAATTTACTTATTTATTCACGAAACACATTTTCATATCAGTATTTAGTATCGTTTTTATCTCAGGTGTTTGAAACTATTTTCTTTTATGAATGACTGTTCATTGTTATTACATACATGAGCATCTCATATGTAATTTTGCTGAATAACAGAAATAATCCCTTATCTGATGTAATCTGATCTAAAATGCAAAAATAACCTAGATAAGGAAAATCACCACGATGAGTCAATATTATCTAGATACAGGGAAAAAAAGGCTGTATTTAAAATAAGGTGAAATATGTCATTCTGTATGTGTTTATTATCATGATCAACACAGTTTAGCACAGTTTTGGACGTTTGGGTCATGTGATTTTACCAAATTAAATCAAATCAAAACACATTTTTTTAAAAGAATAATTTCCCTTTTTTCTTCTGGTCACAAATTAGAAAGCGGGTAAAAGTTCAGTGTCATTTTTTTTTTTTTTTTTTAGGAAAAACTAGCAGTTTTCACACCTTACTGGTTTTATTTCAAGGGAAAAAACAAGATCCTGACCGTTCATACCGTTTATCTTTGCTAATATATATATATATATATATATATATATATATATATATATATATATATATATATATATATATATATACATATATATATACATATATATATATATATGTGTGTGTGTGTGTGTGTGTGTGTGTATATAATTTATATTTCCCAATGCTTCAAACTCCAGGACAGTTTGGTCCATGTGATGTCCAACCATCAGACCTTATTAAAGCTACAGAGTTTAACACCTCTTGGAAGAAAACTTTTTGAGTTCTTCACACCTCCCTCTTCTCTTTTTTTTGACCCCATCCAACCTTAAATATTACCACCTGGAGAGAAGCTGTGGATCACAGAGGTCATTACTGATTAAGAGGAAAGCTCATATTAACCAGAGGCATTTCAGGGCTGCTCAGGCCTTCCTTATCTCACTCTGTGCTTTTTATTGAGCTCCACGTTGGACCAGCTGCGTCTGACAGCTGGTGGCAATTAACTGAACATTTTCAGGCTTTTTTTTTTTCCACTTTTTTTTCCACTATTTCCCTTATTTATCTCAAATTTGACGTTAGAAATATTGTGAAGACTTTACACAAAACCTCTGAGTTTAATGTGTTAATTCAGTGGAAATCAAAGAAAGAGGGAATAAAAGATGAGCTTAAGATGGGAGCCACAGCTGGAGGAGAGATAAATTTGACTTCTTAAATGTGTTGCCAAGTCGATGCCCATTAATGAGGGAGAGAGGCGTTACTGAGCAGTGTGTGGCTGGTTTTAGTTGTATGACTAGGAAACAAAGGCATTTTATCGCCTTTAGAGATGGGTGGCGTACAATAAAACTTAAGGCACCTGCTGTTTTCTGGGTAAAGATGGTTAATATTTGTACAATAAATACTTTGCAGGAGGTGACTTTTTTTTTTGTTTGTTTGTTTTGTGCATTGTGTTACATCATGCTGCCTTGTGCATTAAAAAGCAATGTTTATGATCTGTTTGTTTTTTAATAGGTTGCTACGGATGCTGTGAGAAGGACAATTTACCATATCTTGCATTTCCAGACATCATTCAAACCCTTCTTCATTTTCTTTTAAATCATATTGATCATTTTGCTTATTCCTGACTAACATGTGACTTTCTTTGAGATTTTGTTTTCTCTTTGAGGGAACAAGATTTCCCTAATACGTATAAAGGTGCTTGTGATTTTCAAAGTCATTGTATTTATCCATCATAAGGTCTTGGATGTTTTGTGTCATCTAGAGGGCTCATACAAAAACTAGTAAACTCATAATTTCACATTAAGCATACAATCTATCTTTATTTGTAGGCTTTAACCGTGTTTCATTGCATAAAATACATAGGCTAACACATTAAATATGCCAAAAAATAGATTTTAAAATCTTTAAAGGTCCACCAAAAGTCAGCACCATCTGGAAAATTTGCTTTAGTAGCAAAAGCTAAAACCTGATCAATAAACTAATTCAATTACAACTTCAAATCTGTGAAGCTTAAACATGCATTTCTTTTCATTTGAAAGTTTTTAACCGATATAAACACCCAACGGCCACTTTATTAGGTTTTCCCATTCATCTGCTTGTTAATACAAATATCAGTCAATCACCTAGCAGCAATTCAACACATTTAGCCATGTAGACATGGTGAAGATTACATCCTGAAGAAGAAGCTGAGCATTAGAAATGATAAAGTAAGGTGATCAAACACCATAGGCTCAGCTGAACCACAAAGTCCTCCAGTAAAAGCTGGAATACAAGCAGAGTAACAAAACAAAGGAATATCATGCACTACTATTCAGTCTATCTATACCTACAATGACACCTACAATAATCCACCACATTATTGTGCTGAAGCACGATAATGAACAACCACAAATAACTAACACCAAACAAAATCCCAGAAGGATCCCGGATAAGCCCCCAAATAAGTTACGATCCCTGAACATAACAATATGTTAAGGAAACATATGTGGGAGACCACCACCAAGCTGAAACATTTCAGAAGTTTATTTAATCTTGAGGAAATAGAAGAGATGGGAGACCTGGCTGAAATAAACAGAGGAGGGCAACAGTCCCAAACAAGCCAAGCAATGGACCGTTAGAATTGGGCTACTCCCCAAACCAAATAGAGCAAACCAAAGAACCAAATCCAAAAACTGGGCTAATGGTGACTCTCAGCTCAAACGGAAAACAAAATACTGTTGTTGGCGGTGGCCCTCTCCTTGGTCATTGCACCAGTCTTGGCTCTTATCTTCCAGCCAATCACTGCGGACAAGGATAACAGGTTAAATGCACACACCACCTGTATAACAGGGATTTAAGAGACTTTGAACCTGGCATGGTTGTTGGTCTGAGTGTCTCAGAAACTGCTGATCTGAGATTTTCACACACTTCCATCTCTAGGGTTTACAGAGAATGGAATGAAGAAGAGAAAATATCCAGCGAGCAGCAGTTGTCTGGACTAAAATGTCTTGTTGATGTCAGTGGATTCACCAAAACTGGATAATAGAAGATGGAAAAACATTGCTGGTCTGATGAGTCTCCATTTCAGCCCCACATTCAGATGGTTGGTTGATAATCTGGTGGAAACAACATGAAAGCATGGATCAGTCCTGGCTTGTATAAACAGTTCAGGTTGCTGGTGATGTAACGATGTAGAGAAGGGATCCTCAGTCCTGGTCCTCGAGGGAGGATAGATTCTTACAATATTTTGGCCCTTGCAAATATGACAAGGTTTAACCACAACAGCCTACCTGAGTATTGTTGCTTACTACGTCCATCCCTTTATGACCACAGAGTAGCATCTTCCAATGGTTCCAGCAGAATAATAAAGCCATGTCACAAAAATCTTCAGTTTTAAGTCAACTTTGGATATTTTGCAAATGAACTAGGAACAGTTTGCTCTTTAAATCTGTTAATTCCTCATTTAGTTTTAAATTACCTTTTTGCTTTCATTATATAAACAACACTTTCTTTTTAAAATCTATTCACATGTGAGCGCAGAGAGACCCAGGAAACTTGTTTGCATTTATCCTTGATTTATCTGTAAATACAGCCCCAAGTCTCCAGATGTCGTATTTTGTTAAGCTACCTGCGTGAGGTGAAATCAATCACTGGCCAGGGTTGTGTGAGCACAGTGGAGCCTCTGGGCTGCAGCCTTTATAGCACTGACCTTGGTCTGGGCAATTATATTTCAGAACAGTCTAACCTGAGATGATTCCTGAGGTGGTTCTTGGCACCACATGAGCAACACCGTGACTCACTGACCCAAAAATAAAACACATCTAATTGAACGCCAGTCTGGTAACAAGGACAATTGCATTGTGAATGTTGTCACCACAGCAACCTGTAATTTAAATAAAAGTTGGATGGCATGCAGCTGGTTTAAATATCAAGCTTTAACCTAACATTTTCATGATTTGCACACATATTTATTTCTAATGCTTTCAGGTTTGTATAACAAATCTGACCTCCATCCCAATGTCTAGACAACAGTGCAGATCAAGCTTGTATAAGTCTGCCCTCTGCTGATGAAATTCTGCTGTGCAGTCATTCGCCTCTCAGTGCATGTGCTTGTTTAAAACATCCAATAACGTTGACGGCATCAGGTCGCTCAGGATATGGAAGCTGTGGATTTACAGGAGCTTTATTTTTCTCCCTGCTTTTATGTTAATGGAATCTATAGTCGCAGACAATATGAAACGATGAGCAACATCGATGGACACCTGCTGCAACATTTACATGTTTATTACAAAAAAAATTTGCAGTTATGCAAATACTTAAAAATGAAAGTGAATGTGGGCTTGTATTTCATCACAGATCCCAAAAGTAAATAGTCTGAGGCTACATTCCTTATTTACACTCAGTGGCCACTTTATTAGGTCCATCTGTCCACTGCCAGGTTGAACCCCATTTTCCTTCAGAAATGCTTTAATTCTTGGTGTCATAATTCAACATGATGAACATTCCTCAGAGATTTTGCTCCTTTTTGACATGAAGTATCACACAGTTGCTGCACATCCATGATGGGAATCTCCCGTTCCACCACATCCCAAAGCTGCTCTGTTGGATGTAGATCTGGTGACTGCGGAGGGCATTGGAGGACAGTGAATAGTCATTTAAATCCCTTTTCTTACTCATTCTGATGCTCAGTTTAAACTTCAGCAAGTCATTTTGACTACAACCCCAATTCCAATACAGTTGGGTTGTAGTGTAAAACTTTAATAATAGCAGAATAGGCTGATTTCAAAATATTTTTTTAACTTGTATTCTGTTGAATACACTACAATGACAAGATACAAGATATTTAATGTTCAAACTGATCAACTTTATCATGTTTTTTTGGAAAAATTAAATCATTTTACCTGCAACATATTCCAAACAAGGACAGAGATTTGGAAAGTCTGCAGCATTTCACAGGTGTGAGTATCAAGATTGAGTATAAAACGGGAATCCTTAAAACGTTCAGCTGTTCACAAGGATCCAACAGTTTCTCATGAACGGTTCTCAACATTCAGTTGCAGGGAATTTAGGGATTTCATTATCTACTGTCTATATTATCAATAAAATGTTCAGAGAATCTGGATCTGAGACCGTTGAGCAATGAAAGCTGTATCAAGCGAGATGGGAAAGATTTCTGTCTACATAGCTTTGACAATTCATGTCCTCAGTTCACAAACTCTTATTGAATGTTGCTAAATGAAAAGGTGATGCAACACAGTGGCAAACATGCTCCTGACTGCAGGTATCACATTCAGATTGGGAAAATATAAACTAAGTTTATCAGTTTAAACATTGAATAGATTGTCTTGTGTTTATGCAGTTTGAAAAAAGGCTAAAAAAAGATTAGCAAATGTTTGTATTCTATTTATGTTTCCGTTTTACACAAAATCCCAACTTCATTGGCCTTGTGGTTGGATGTCCACATAACTAAACGTGTTAAGTTATGGTCATGTGTTAACACACACACACACACTGAATCCGCCACTAAATCAGTTGAACAGGTTTATCTTGTAAAACGGCCAGTGAGTTTATGAACCATGATGTCATCCTGCCTTCTGACGGTGAGGCAACGACTCCACTTAACTCCCACCCTGAAGACCTATGAAAGTGAACAGATTGCCATCCTGCCTGCATTCAGCTGCCTGTGTAGGTGCTTAACAGCCATCGTAACAACTGAATATTATTATTAGCACTGTACCGTCACCACCATCTGTTACCGTGGAGATGGACATAAGAGTTGAAAAGCTCATTAGCATGTAGGAATCAGCGGAAGCTGACTAATGTGGTTCTAACCATCATCATCATCATCGTCGTTGTCGTTTTGACTGTGCTGGAGATGTTTGTAAAGCTAGGCTGCAAGTTAGTTTTGATATGCTTTAATCTCACACACACTTGGTAAAAAGCCTGAACAACTCCACACATGTAATGCTTGAAGCTTAGAAGTTGAGACATCTCAGCATCAGAGAGGATTTTGATGCTTGCACATCCTACGCTGCTAACATGAGAGAAGCAGGCTGTGTGAGAGATGGCCAGTCACACTGAGTTCCTGACTGTGATGCAGTGTGATGTTCACAAAGCTCAGAGGAGGAAAGTCGCTCGGTGAACAGCTCACTCACACTCGAAAACATTTGAATGCAGTCTTTGTCAATCTGCTACTTTCATAACCAGCACTGCAACAAGCACAGTGCTACATAATACAAGAGTATTTCTCATCATTTACTTTATTTCTAATTCATTTTATTAGACGGAGTTAGTTATTCTTAATGTTTGGAATAAGCTCCTCCCTTGTCCACAAATGACTAATATAATTCAGATGGTTTATGTCCAGATCATATTATTTACCATTCAGCGGCAGTTCTTTATGTTTCTAGGCAGGTTTTTGTTGCATTCAGTAAAATAAGCAGGTACCTTAACTCAAAAATGTACGCAGAAGATGTGCCATTCATGTTTTTGTTCTTATTAATGAGAATTTTTGTGAGACTGATCGTTAACTATTAGATGCCATCCATCCATCCATCCATCTTCAGCCGCTTATCCGGAGTTAGGTCGCAGGGGGCAGCAGCCTAAGGAGGGAAGCCAAGACTTCCCTCTCCCCAGCCACATTTGCCAGCTCTACGGGGGAGATCCAGACATGTTCCCAGGCCAGCCGAGAGATATATTCCCTCCAGCGTGTCCTGGGTCTTCCCCAGGGTCTCCTCCCAGAGGGACGTGTCTGGAACACCTCACCAGGGAGGTCCAGGAGGCATCCTGACCAGATGCCCGAGCCACCTCAACTGGTTCCTCTCGATGCGGAGGAGCAGCAGCTCTACTCTGTTCCCCTCCCAGATGACCGAGCTCCTCACCCTATCTCTAAGGGAGAGCCCGGCCACCCTGCGGAGGAAACCCATTTCAGCCGCCTGTATACGAGATCTCGTTCTTTCGGTCATGACCCACAGCTCATGACCATAGGTGAGGGTAGGAACGTAGATCGACTGGTAAATCGAGAGCTTCGCCTTCTGGCTCAGCTCCTTCTTCACCACGACAGACCGGTGCAGAGCCCGCATTACTGCAGACAAGAAACAATGATCATTTTCTCTGAAATCTAGTATTTTCAGGGAACACAACTAAAATCCTACTTAAACAAAAACAGATGGATACTTATTATTATTATTATTATTATTATTATTATTATTATTATTATTATTATTATTATTATTATTATTATTATCAGTAGTAGTAGTAGTAGTAGTAGTAGTAGTATTCGATTGTGATATATTTTATGTATTATCAGTAACGATACCACGGGTAGCTTCCTTTAATTGTTTGTTTATCTTATGTGTTTTTTTTCTAAGGGTATTTACTTGGAAAACATTTACTTGGTTCTGAGTTTCCATTGTCAGATCATCCTGTTGTGTCCTTGTTGTGTCTCCATCTTGTCTTCAGCTCAGTCTGTGTTCATCAGTTACTTGGATTACATCTTGTTTCTGCATTTCCTGCCTCTCTGTCCTGCATTTGGGTCCCCACATCTCTCCATTACAGTTTTTTTTTTTTTTTTTTTTTGGTCAAATAAGTCTAAAATTTCTACTCAATTGCGATTTCCAGGTTTTTCCACTGAACGGTGTTTAGTATGTGACAATTCTTGTAAATTCTTGTCCGGCTGATGAGGTAAGTCATGGTGACTTATGCAAGGTAGCCACAATGGTCGTGTATGTAAAATCCCTGTATGTAGACAGGTCATATAATTATAACTCCTCATTTCTACATATGATTTTAGTTTACTTTTGTTTAATTAATGTTGCACTTTTAAATTGTTGTGTGTTTCTTAGAGCAAAAAACAAAATTCCTCTGAAATTTAAGTTAAACTTTAGTTAAGTTAAAATAATAATTTATCTTTCATTTCATTTAAAAAATTAAATTTACCTTCTGGTGATTTATAAATTCACAACGACAAAACTGTTTCTTGTTTGTTATTCAGCGTTTTAATTTAGGTTTTTAAGGGCAAGGACAGGTTATTTTTTTATAAAAACAATTTTAGATATTTTGAATCGTGTCCAAGGACAAAAAAAAAAAAAAAACCCAATTAAAACAGTTTATCTTGATGTCAACTAAATCTGTAAAAATGAATGAAATCTTCCACTGCCTTTTATTTTAAAGCAGTGCTTGTTGCTCCTATTACTGACTCATAGCAAATTCCAGCGTATGAGCACTCCCACTCTTCTGACCCTGTGCAAATGGGATTTAACTGAGATATATATGATAAAAAAAATGTCCCAGAATAACAAGTTACTTAGCAACAACCATCATAACTACCGCAGCCACTGAAAATGAGAAAACAGAGACGAAGAAAATGTGTTCTTATGAGATAAGCCACTCTTTACAGCTTGTGGTTTTAAAGAGAAAAAAAATAAACTGTAATTTGTATTTCTAACACCTTTGTAGAATTAAACATTTCTTAAGGAAGCAAAATATAAGACACAATGTTTGTTTTTGGTCACAATATAACCAGAAAAAACAAAAAAATAAAGGGATGTTTATTTATCTGATAAGAGATATCCCTTGTCTGATTATTGAAAGGAGTGTTTTTGTGTTGCTCTTCAGTAAATACAGCAGAAACTGAAGGATTTTTTTCCCCATTTTGCTGCTTTAAATGCTTTTTAATACAATTCCAGCTGTATGTACACAAACAGTCGAAAGTTTGGAGATACTTTTCAATTGGATTTAATGGAAAAGCGTGTCCAAACTTTTGACTGGTAGTGCATGTGAGGCCGTCATTTAACCAGTTGAACTGAACACCTCACTGAACACTGAAAATGTCATACATGAAGTCCCAAAATGATTTCAGATGGCCGGTACGGCTCATTGCTTTTGCTTGTTGATATGTGTATCAGTTAACGCAGATTTGTTAAAGTTGCATGACGAGACAAAACTGTAAGGACATGAAGACTCTGCAAATATTGGCTGATTTTGCATAAATAGTTGCAATTGTAACCTTGCAAATTCCTTGAGGGACTGATAATAAAGAGTCAGATTTATACAGTGAAAACACCACATAGTGCTGGCATCATGTGCAACCACAGCTGGCCTGGGATGAACCAGTGGGAAAGACAGCAACCAACCCTTGAACACACAACGGCTATCAAACAACACGCTCTACTGCCACTGTCGCCTAAAATAACCAGAATCTACTGATCTGGATGGAAACAGTGACAAAAAAAATCCAGAAACATCAAGTAACCATGCTGCTCTTTGCCGTCTTCTGCAGCATGATCGGAGTTTTGCTGTTTTTTTCCAGGTGCTTTATGTGCATTATACCAAGAACTGCAAGAATATGTCAACGCTTGGATCTTAAATCCACGGCTGAACGCCACATCACCGGCGTGGGAATATTTTTAGTTGCAAACTGAAGAAGAAAAGAGAGCTAAGTGGAGATAAGTTAGAAAGAAAGGACATAATTCCATCCAACATCTCCTCGCTTGGTGATGTTTATGACCTTTTGGAGAAAACCACTTGGTTTATAACATCCAATCATACCTGCTTAACCTAAGATGGAAGGATTTCTGAACAACTCACCAAAACCTCTCCATTTTTTTTTGTTCTTTCTTCTGGTGTGATCAGCTGTTGTTCAAGTGGTTCACACACTTTGTTAGCAAATTCACGCTAACACCCGACGTGTGCATCTTCCCGTGAGGATGAGCAGCTTTGCAGTGGGTGGATTTTTCCCTGTACTGCAGCTACGTGTTGACAGGAACTGGATTATCAAGCTTTTCTAATCACAGGTTAAATAATGCAAATAAAAAGCCACAACACATCTGCACCCTGAGCTGCTCTTTAAATCCACTATTCTGTCATGTGAAGACCTAAAAGGAACTTTAAAGAATGAACTGCAGAATAAAAGTTGGCAACACAACAGACCCAGCATGTATCTGAGGAAACACTTGGAAAAAAAAGGAAAAGTGACACATTTCTTTGCATAAGTTCTCGTTCTTATCAAAGCTTCCGACTGCCAGATTACCGCCGTCCGGCTGTGGGGCTGCAGGATTGGGGAGGATTATGCTTCCCCTGGCTGTCGGTCGCCCTGTCTGAGGGATCTGCTGGCAGCCGAGAACCGCTTTGCATAAACCGCCAGCGATAATGAAGCCCTTTAATGTTGAAGCCTTGGCTGTTGTCACCGTTTTACCGCCTGAGAACGTCACCCACAAAGCGCGGGAAGTCGCAGGAGACACAGCACTTTGATCCTTTCATATCTCTAAAGATTCACAGGAAAAACCTCTTCTGTCATGTGAGAGCTTGAGACCTTTTCTGTATGCTGATTCACCATAACATCCTTTTCTGCAATTCTTACTCGTTGGGGTGGATTAAAAACAACTTTTGGTTGTTTTAAATGAACTTTGCATTTATATGAAACATGTGAAAACAGCACAGGACTTCTGACATTCACAAGCTGCTGCAGTAGGTCCATCTTGCTGTTGGCTTCAGAGCTGCCTTAAATCTTGGTGTCATAGACTCAACGAGGTGTTGGAAACTTTCCTCAGAGATTTTGCTCCATATTGACATGAAGCATCACACAGTTGCTGCTCATCATGATGAGAATCTCATGTTCTACTACAATGGAAGAAGATCTGGTGACTGTGGATGTGGATTTATGTGTTTTTTGTTTTCTTTTATGAGAGATGGCTGTTGTGGAAGTTAAATTATTTTTTGTATTATATTTTAGTATATTAGGTTATATTACACAGATAGATTTTTATTTAAAGTTTGTTATTAGCTTTTTATGAGTGTGAGAACGGGGGGAAATCAGTCTCAGGTGGTGTGACCATAGACTGTATACAAAGAGATGGACGTAGCCTCCGTGACGTCACCCATAGGTTTCTGAAGAGCTGAATTGAAGCTCGGTGGGCGGTTCCTACCATGTTGGCAGGGTCATGCGCGTCGTCTCGCCCGGAAAATACAAATATGGGCAAAGAGGTGAAGCTGAGAGGGAAGCCGTTAGGGTCATGGTGGATGATTGACATCGAGAGAACTTCGAGCTAAAAGCTAACCAAGCTAACCCCGAGATAACAGGAACTAACCAGCTAACGGAGGTAAGCAGGCTAAAGCTAAGTCACATTGTTCACCGGCTATAAACCGCGGTTGTTCTACGTTCTTCTAACTTGAAGTGGAAGATCGGGTACCTGTCAATCAAAATGACACGCCCCTAAATATGCTGAACTTCGAGATTAAATTACTTTTAAACGGGCGAGTTAGAAAAAAATTCACTCCCCCCCACAGTTGTCACGAAGGTAAACCTGACTTATTAAACCTAAAATGGATTTTTGAACCAGGCTGTAAACATGTTTATTTCTGCTGTGAAGCTGGTCTTTTTAACATGGGAGTCTATGGGGATTTGCTCTGTTTTGCAGCCCCTAGTGGATGAAGGGGGAACTGCAGTTTTATGTACTTCTGCATAGGCTTCACCTTTAACCGCCGGAGGTTGCCGCTTGGGTGTGAGACAGGTTGAAATGATTTTTTTTTACCACTTTCAGGCATTTTGTTTTTTTTTTGTTTTTTCTTTGTTAACTGGAACAAATATATAACAATACACCTTTTTTTTTTTTTTTTTTTTTTTTTTTTTTTGTTTGTTTGTTTGTTTAAAGAAAAATAAAATATTTGTAATTTTCTAAATCCTTTCCTTTTTATATTTTCATTTGGATCTTTGGAAGTGCGTACAAAATCAGACAGTCCACTCTGCCAAAGCCTTTAAAAGAAAAAGGCTTGGTACAGTGGAGGCCATTGGAGTACAATAAACTCCTCGTAATGTTCACTCAAAAAAATAATCATGGTAAAAATGTAGACTTTATGTATTTTAATTACATGTAAATTGCCCATCCAATTTTATTACATACTTCCAATGAAAATATTCACATTCCTCACAATGTTTCGCATTGCTTTTAGTTTATGGGAATAAATTGCATAAAGTCAATTTAGAATTAAGGTCAATGCAAACTTGCACATAAAAGTTATGTATATATCTTATGTACATTTTTAGGGAAATATTTACATAAAGTTTATGCTTTCCTTCCATTTTTTTCTTTTTTTTAAAGATAAAGGAATCTATAAGTAACCTATATTGAAACTACTACATAAAAGAGGTGTTTTTGAACATTTCCCTTGTCATGTAATAAATTATTATTATTATTACCATATCCACTCAAATAACAATAACGGACACGCCAACAGAATCATAGAAAATCCTTCCTAATATATTCAAAAGTCTAATGAAATAAAAATACATTCAACTGAACATAAAATATATGGTCAAGTTTGTTGTGTAAACCAGGCTATAAATATATTGATACACCATGACACCACCAGCGATGGGTCCATGTTTTCATGGTGTTTCCAGGAAATTTTGATCCTAACATCTAAATGTGGAGCTAAAATGGAGACTCATCAGACCAGCAACGTTTTTCTTCTGCTTCTGGAGACCATCTGCTTCAAGGTTGGACGTGTTGTGTGTTCAGAGGTCATTTTCTGCATATCTAACGCTCAAAGTCACTTAAATATCTGTTCGTCCCCATTTTGAGGCTTTAACAGTCGTCAGCTGCCTTGACCACGTCTACATGACTAAATGTGTTGAGCTGTTGCCGATTGGCTAAGTTTAAACAGATCTACCTAATAAAATCTAAACCTCAGAGCTGATTTCAGCCTGTAAAGTTGAATAACTTAGAAATCAGTTGTAAAATTTATCTCAAAGATCAACGGATTAAATTAAGCTCGAGTGAAAAGAAAATTCTGCCTCCAAAGAAAATTTATATCTGATGTTTAACATGGAGTCTTCTGTTAAAATGTGTCATTTATGCTCATGTTACCCTCTTACTCCACAAACAGTTGACATTTTTATAACACTATGTGCCTGTTTTTCATTAAAAAACTGTTTCTTTTTATCTAATCTAATAAAAACCCAGCATGCTATTAAATATTAACATCTCTCTGATACAGACTGCACTTGTGAAGATGTCAAATAAAGGAACAAACCCACAAATATATGACATAAGGTCATACTTCAGGACCGCAGGTTAGATCAGCTGCATGTGGGCACAAACCATTTGTTTACTAAAGATTTTACTAAGCAAATGTGTAAAATGCCTTTGCTTTGGAGTCAGTGAAAGTGAGGAACAATAAGTTTCACACTTTTATATCAGTCACACTTCACAAACTGCATGAGAGGAACTCAAATAACACATTACTTGTTATTACTTTGCCTTTTGCTCGCTGTTTCTGTGCAACTCTTAACACTTTATGGGTCATTTAACACCATAAAATGACACATTAAAGGCTAAAATGCATAATAATGATCATAATAATAACAGAGTGCATGTCGGTGCTATCTCACAGACAAGTGTTTTCTGCAAGTCTGTGCAAAAATAACAAAGTAAAGTCATGCATTAGATGCTGTATTGAATTATTTTTAATGCTGAAGCTGTTGTTTTACACGTACACACCCTGATTTTGAACCCTATTATCATGTCTTTGCACTAAAACTGTAGGATCAACCTCATGAATCACATCTTAGTTCATTTCTGATCCTAATGGCCAAATATTTAAACCAATCTGTCCACTTGCGTGTTTAATAGCAACACTTTCTAATGAGTTTCAACATTAAAACACATCTTTATTGTCAATGTGTTGCTTCATAAAGTCCCCTCATTGCTGAATGTATTTGGAAGTTTTATTTACTATATGTTTGGTTTTTACAATATGTTCTGAAAAAAATGAGATTTCAGCTCGATGACATCTTTTTATTCGCCGATCGCTCATTTAGAGACGTGATTCAATTACTCCTGTCAGATAAGTGACCTTCACTGTCTCGTTTCTCTTACTCCATCTCTCACCGCTCCATTAATTTGACAGTTTTGAGCCAAACAAAACAACATTGCTTGTAAATAGAGGCAGTGGGAGTACGTTCCCAACAAGATGGCGTTTCCGTCCCAGCATGCGGCACATTCCTGTTCTCTGATGTGAGAAACTGATAATGAGGATGTTGTTTCTATGCAGGCCAAACAGATCCTATAGCACATAACCCATAGAGCATTTGTAGAAAATACAAGAGAATAATAGCAAACAATGTCCTTCTGAAAGCTGTAATCCTATAAAGCCAAATGTCATATTTAATACATACAGTTTCTGAGACCTTTTGCGTCACTTTATGGTCGAAACTTTGCTCAAAATCCTCTTCAGCACAATCTGAAACTTGTTTTCTGCCCACTAATAGATTGCAAGAAGCAGAAGATTATACACCACAATCATAGTTTTGACATACCACATGGTAATAAATGATAAATATTCCCCTAATTTTTGGTTAAAGGGCAAAATAAAGACCTCAGACTCAAAAAATTGGACTTTTCTTCCCATTTTTACATGGGTTGGGCTTTAAAAAGTCAACTTTGGAGGCGGCTTTTTGCACAGAAAATATACAAACACAAACTTGCACTTTTCATGTTTAGATACAACACTCAACACTGTCCTCTGGAAAGAAAAAAAACCCTCAGCAGAATTTCACTATTTAGGAATCCATACATGATACTTTATCAGGTCCACGTTGCTAGTACCAGGCTGGACCCCAAGCGGCAACCTCCAGTAGTTAAAAGTAAACCCTATGTGGGAGCCTAAATGTGCAGTCCCACCCCCCACCCCGTCATAAGGTCTTGTTTGGACATAGGCTCATATGTTTAATTAATAACAGACACATAAAAGTGAGATTACATTGTTTTACTGAACCTTTTGCGCCACCAGCCATGTTTCTAATTCAAAGTTTGTTGTTTAAGCCTGAAAAATGTCAGCAGGAGGATGTGTGACTTGGCTGAACATTTCTGAGAAGTTTTTGGGATCAATCCCGTTTTACATCTCATTTAACTATTTATGGTGTTTTTTTTAGTTAACATCATGTTTTTTAGATTTGCGTTAAAAAAAAAAAAACACACAAATTTAACTTCTGTTTCATTTTAAATTGATAGTTTCCAATTAAAATAAGATTTTGAAATAATTTTTAAAATAAACAAAAACATACTCAACATTTTTTTGTTTTCACAGAATCAAAATAATTAAAAAATATATAATAAAAATGTATTCAAGAAATAATTCAAGTTCTTTCATCTGTTTTAGTTTAAAATAATAAGATTAAAAGAGTTTTACTGGTGAAGATTTGTTTATTTTTTTCATTTTTTTCTTTTCTAACATCACCTCAAACTCAAATTTTCATTATTCTTTGAGGAATTCTTTGTGTACCGCGTCGGTTTTCGGATGAAAACATCTCCTGTTGGAGAAAGTGTGAGAGCTGAAAATAAATACCTTCCTTACAGCCTGGCAGCTCTAACGTGTTCATGATGGTGTGATGCTGGAAAAAGTGTGAAAACTCTCTGAGAATTCAACAAGGCATTAAAAAGGATGAAGAAAACCAACCAGAACACGAGTTGACCCATCTTACCTTGCTATCTTTAGAGGGCTGACACTCAATTTGATGCGAGACGGATGCAGTTTGGTTCATCTTTGCTTCCCAGTTTCACTGAATCTGACAGCAGAGCATCAAATCCCGGCTCGGTGTTGAAGTTTTCCTCAGACTTCCTGCGCCTGCTTCTCGGTTTTGAGCTGACCGAAGCAGAAACTGATGCTGATAACGCTGAGATCTGAATCCCGCAGAGCTTCCTCCCTAGAAATCTCCCTCCTCGCTGGTGCTGGAGCTCCAGCAGAAGCAGCACATTTCAACAATCTATTTTCCCTCCTTTGTTTTTTCCCTCTCTGGCTCGGAACGATCTCAACAGACTCGCATGCAGATCCCTCCTCGTCTCTTTGTCTTTCCCTCTCTGCTTCTCCTTCCCTTCTTCTGTAGCAACTACTGCTTCCCATGCAGCTGACAGACAGTTCATAAACCAGGATGTTTGCCAGTGCCTCCCACATTCGAAGACGTTTCTTGATCAGAATGCAAATTTGCTTCAGGCAAAGATTTTGCAGGCGTAGGGGTTGAGCTTGTACATTCAAAGCACTTCTCTTACATGCAAAGCTCCCTTGCATGATTTTTTAAAAGGGGGGGGGCTCACTTTGAATTCATGTTGAGCTCAAACCTTTGACCATTCAAGAGCCTCACCCCCACCCCCCTCACCCCTTTTGTTCCGTTACTTTTTCCATTTTATCTATTGAATTCACATAATTTACAAAGCGTCTGAGTAGCAGAAGAAAGGAGCAGATAAAGGAGTGAAACATTTTTTCTGTCTGAGAGCAACCAAGCTGCGTTTGAAAGATAATTGAAATGTTCTTTTTAAAGAGAGAAAAAAAGAAGAAAATGGTTTTACCTTTGATGTTTCTACAAGCTAGAAATTGCCACTCACAGTGCATCAAGCAGAATTTAAGCAACCTGAATTCCTCTGGCTTTTTGCTGCAGAAATAACCAGCACACAGTTATTTGCTGCATATTTCAGGCACATTAGTTCTTACAAAAAAAAAAAAAAAAACAAAAAGGTGAAAAATCATTCATTTCAATGCATGCAACTCATACTCTCGTGTAGATCAGGCATCGATTCCTACATGAAACATTAATGAATATCATCACATCTGTTGCTGTTGGTTGTTACAGTAAATTAAGAATGCATGGTCCTGATTCATATTTGATGAGATTAACATTACTAATGTTGCTGATCACATTTTATTGTTGGACATGAACGCTTGTATACACCACAAAGGCTAAGCCTTAAAAAACAAGAAAAAGATATACAAAAATTAGGTAAATGTTGCTTAAAATAAAATAAACTGCCAACAGAATAAGAAAATTTGGCTTGTCAAGACTTCCCAAAAACAAGTAAAAAATACTCTTAAAACAAGAGGAATTATCTGGCATAAAAACTAAGAATTATCTTACCTTTAAAAAAATAAGCATATGTGTACTTTAAGATTTTTAATCTTACTTAGATTTCAGTTTTTGCAGTGTAGCTTCCCTCATTAAAGAAAAAAACCCTGCTGCTCATTTTTTTTAACTTAATTTGTGTTTTTGTTTTACAAAAGAATCTCAAAGGTTATGAAATTATTGCACCTTGAAGCTCCCACTAAATTATCTCAACCAGCTTGAGTTCTGGACATTGACTGGATCCCATCAACATCTTGATTTATTTCTTTTTCAGTCTTTCGGTTGTAGGTCTGCTACTGTGTTTTGGATCATTGTTCTGATGTGTGAAACAGTTTCAGCCAAGCTGACACTTGATACAAGAATACTTTGGTATTTAGGTGCAATCTGAAGAGGTTGGGGTGAGGAAAGTAGCTTGGATGCATAAAGGGCTCTGGACACCAACGTGATGAATTACAATAAGGTTTAAAGCTAAATAAGGCATCAAAAATCGATCTGCAGAATCTGGGAAGACTCCAAAGCCAATTTGTGGAAAATCCCACTGACCCCCTGTCAGTATTCAACATAAACAAGGTTATTCCTAAATTCACATCTGGACAGATCCCAAGACCTCCAAGTCCAAAACATAGAGAGGTGCATATAGATTCAGTAGAGTTAAAGTTAATGTGTAATCGTGCCTTTAGGATGCTGGGGGTCAAACACTACGGTATCCAGAGGAGTTTATGGTCCATTCAGTAACTGAAAGGTGTCCAGGTGTCCTGTCACAGCCAAACCAGCCCAGATCATCAACCCACCACCACCATGCTTGGCAATTGGTGTGAGGTCTTTGTGCTGATAGGCTGCGTTTGCTTTTAGTTTTGGATTAATGATCATACATTGTGTTTTTGGTCTGGTTCGTCTAAAGCAGGGATCCCCGATCCTGTTCCATGAGGACCGGTGTCCTGCAGGTTTTCCAAGTTTCCCTGCTGCAACACACCTGATTCAAATTAATGTGTATCTGAGTCCGGTGTTTTCTAGCAGGAATACTTGGAAAACCTTCAGGACATCAGACCTCGAGGACCAGGTTTGGGGATCCTTGGTCTAAAGAACACCTTGTTCCAGAAGTCTGCTGCTTTGTTTGGATGCAGCTTTGCCAATGAAGACTGTTCTGCCATGTTCTTTTTAGAAACAACATGCTATTTTCCCTGCAATTCTTCTAAAACAATAAACTTATTTAGTATTTTTATCATGGTCTCTGCCTGGGTTAATCACTGGATTCAGTTCACCTGGGATCACCTGACGCCCACTCTGCCATTGTTTCCACTCTGACAATCATTACAACTCATTCCACCTGCTTTTCCATAATTGCCACCTGGTCTCCAACTATATAACCTCACCTCATGCTCTCCTTATCTACCAGATTATCAGCACAGCTTCCAGCCCAGTTGAAATCCTGCATTCTCTGACTGCCTTCTCGATTGCCAACCAGTTTTGATGGTCGGATTTCCCCTCTTGCCTTGCCCTTATCAAATACTTCATGCCTGTTATGGACTCCTGATTGTCGACCCACGCCTTACCTCTGGACTTCAAACCATACTGTCACCTTGATAAGTACCGTTTGCTTCCAGATACTGACCATTGCCTGATCCCTGACCTTGTGGATCTTTCAGCTTCCCTCTGATCCACAGGACCAGCCCAGTCTTATCAGACTCGTACCCTGGCTTTACAAAAGCTGTTTACTTTTCTTCTAACACTCCTGTTTGTGGTTGAATTTCTGGGTCCTCACAGTCCCCCATTAGTCTTTTTTTTTTATTATTATACTGTCAAGAAATTTAATATTCAACATGCTAACTGCACTCTGAGCGCTTCCCAATCCTGGTCCTCAGGTACCACTGTCCTGCATGTTTTAGAGGCAACCATACTTTAGTACACCTGTATTAAATCCTGGTTTATAACAGGCTTGTATAGAACTTGATGAGGAAGTTCATCAATTTGGATCAGGTGTGTTGGAGTAGGATCATGTCTAAGACATGAAGGGTAGCGGTGCTTGAGGACCAGGATTGGGAAACACCGGTTTATAACATGGTAAGGCCGTGGAGTGAACATCCTGGGAAGACTGGTAGCTGTCTTGGGTGTATTTCAAATACACTGTTTAAAAGTGAGGGACTCGTTGGAAATGGCATTATAACCCAAAAGTGTCTTTAAAATGACTTCTGATGTCTTTCCTCCTTGGCATTGAGATTCAAAGCAGCTAACCTCTGCTTTAATAGAGGTGCTTATGATTTCCATTTAATGAAGCGCAGTGATTAGCTGATACTTCGCCTTTTAATTCCTGCTGAATTGGTTTTATTTTTCACACAATGCTTCTTTGTTTTAGTTCAGCTTTTACTTTTTTTTTTTTTTTTTTTTTTTTTTTTTTTTTTATAGCTTGTATTACAGAGTTTATGCTGCTGGACCCGACCGGAAAGGACAGGAAAGGGGCAGAAAGAGAACAGAAAAGAGAACATAAAAAAACAAAAAAAAAAACAAAAGAAAGAGATCAATGCATACATGTATATGCACATACATACCCACCTACATATATATGTATATACACTCGCACATACATTATATATATACATATATACATACATACATACATATACACATACATACACACACATGTACACATACATGCATACATAAAGATAGATATACATACATACATATACACATACATACATACACATATATATATATATATATATATATATACACATATATACACATATACATACTCACATACATACACATACATATACACATACACATACACACACATACACATACACTCACACATATGCATACATATATACATATCCATACACATACATACATACACATACACATACACATAAGTACACACACATACCCACCCACACACATAAATATATACACCCACACAAGCCAACTCTAGATTCGTGGAGAACAAAACCGTTGACAATCATGAGGACCAGAAACTAGCAAGTTAAGTCAAAAAGACAGAAAGAGAGGTACCTGCTGTTAGTGAATAAACTTGCTGGATGACTCAGTGACTGTGACACATGCAGAACATTCATGCAGAACATTCAGAGTGGAACGTGTTTAGAGAAGAGTGATCATGCCAATGTGACCCCGCCCGCCTACAGCTAGAGGAAGGCCAGTTCAGCTTTTACTTAAAGGTGGAGTATGTACGATTTTCAATATTTTCAAAATAAATTAACTAAAATAATAACTACAATCATAATTAGATAGTTTTTTTTAAACATGTAGGTTCCAGTCAGTCCATATTTGATGCGTTATTAAATTACAAGTTTAATTAATGATGAAGACCCTTCTTGAATGTTTTCTGACCAGTAAAAAAAAAAGTACTTTTTTCCACCAGTAGGGGGAGTGTAAGCCCATTTATTGCAGAGCGACTTTGAGCTACAGCTCACAAGAGATTCCTGCCCTCATTGGAGCTGGCAAGGAGGAGGGGTGAGGGGTGAGTTTTGCTCATTACTGCCAACCTGTGGTCGTTTGTGGAGGTAGCAGTTTTGTGGTTTTGCTCACGACCGGGTGTTTGCCACCTGGTGGTGGAAAGTATCGCCTTGAAATCTTACATACTCTGCCTTTAAAGAATCACAGTGTTACATGTCATGTGCTGGTGCTCATCATTATTTAACTTTAAGACGTGATAAGAACCAAAAGGGATTTTTTTCTTTAATAGTTTTTATGTCCTGGTTGATAAACGCAAAGAAGGGTGTACTTTATCTTAACAT
Organism: Telmatherina bonti; assembly: GCF_933228915.1. NCBI lineage: Eukaryota > Metazoa > Chordata > Actinopteri > Atheriniformes > Telmatherinidae > Telmatherina > Telmatherina bonti. Next base: position 12,388,463 of record NC_136633.1, read on the forward strand.
GCATGTAATTATCATGGCAGTTTGTCATGGATTCATGTGTAAAAACTAATAAAACGTCAAAGAAAATATTTTATATTGATTATTATATATTGAGCCATTTTGTCCTTTATATTAATTTTCAAGTATTTTCAATTCAGATTATTTGATACAGGCTATTTAATACATTTCTAAATCTACCTATATGAACCAATACAGATAAAGAAATAAGGAATAACAGCAGCGCAACAATACAAAGGTTCATTATTACGGTCATTTTGTTCAGGACTTTTTTTTTTATGGCTGAAAGTATCATGTCTGCATTTGATGATTGCTGAAGAGCACTTAAGCCAAGTGAAACAGTAATAATAGTCATGAGCTGCATTTCTCTTTGAACCCACATTATATATTAATGCCTGCATCCAGAAACCCCATTAAAGTCCCAGCATGTGAGAAAATCTTGCTCTGCCGCTGTGTTTACTTGAGAAAATGTAATTAAAGACTGGCAAGAAGTTGGAAGGCTCATTAAACCTGCAGAAGTTCCCCTAAGATGTTGTGTTTTTGATCAGTTTGACAGCAGGAAAAATGTGATGAAACTAACCTGAATGTAAACAGACTCATGAGATCGCAAACAAACACTGGTTTGCAGGCTGCTCTTTGGAATTAAAACCATAGTAAAAAAAATAAATATAAAACACACCAATTTATTTCTGCATATTTAAAATTTTGTTATAACCTCAACTTGCCCAACACGTCCATTCATTGCGAGTGTTATTCCTTGTATTTATCAGTGTAACTCAATAGTGTGAATGAGATTCATCGTATTCACACTATTCAAATTTTATTTATATAGCACTTTTCATACAAAAGTAGCACAAAGTGCTTTAAAACGTTAAAGCAAAATAAAACAATGTTAAACCTGCCTTTACATTTAAAAATATAGAATTTACCCAAAGTCTTACACATATACTCACTTTTCACCATAGACTGTATATAAAGAGATGGACGGAGCCTCCGTGACATCAACTATAGGTTTCTGAAGAGCTCGGTGGGCGGTTCCTATCATCGCCATCTTGGCAGGGTCATGCATCTCGCCCGGAAAATACAAATAGGGGCAAAGAGGTGGAGCTGAGAGGGGGGCCGTTAGGGTCATAGTGGATGAGTGACATCGAGCAAACTCCGAGCTTTCTGTAGCTAAGAGCTAACCGAGCTAACCCCGGGATAACAGGGAGCTAACCAGCTAATGGAGGTAAGCGGGCTAAAGCTAAGTCACGTTGTTAACCGGCTAAAAACCGCGGTTGTTCTACGTTCTTTTGACTTGAAGCGGGAGATCGGGTACCTGTCAATCAAAAGGACACGCCCCTAAATATGCCGAACTTCGAGATTAAATTACTTTTTAACAGGCGAGTTAGAAAAAAATTCACTCCCCCCACAGTTGTCATGAAGGTAAACCTGACCTATTAAACCTAAAATGGATTTTTGTACCAGGTTGTAAACATGTTTATTTCTGCCATGAAGTTGGTCTTTTTAACATGGGAGTCTATGGTGATTCGTTCTTTTAACCGCCAGAGGTTGCCACTTGCTTTACACACACACTCGCATAGATAAAACACATAAAACACTCTCATCAAACCAATCCTAGGGATCCACATTGGCACACACAATGTGAGTTCCTGTTTCTCTTTATTCTTTCTTACTGTGAATGCCCACTGAGTATCAAGGTCTGACTTTGTTGACTTTATTGCAACACTCTGGCACACTACTCCTTCCTACTAATGAAAAGTGCTCCCTTGCATCACCACTACATGGTACTCTAAGACCAGAAGTGAAAAGAAACTACGTGCGTTTCAGTCTATGGTGCTTGTAAATAGTCAGCAGCAAATGGTTAATGCAACATTCAAACATAATTCTATGATTAGGTAACATTTAATAATTATTTTTGCAAAGAATTTTTAACCGTCTTCAGTTCTTCATAGCATTATAGTCAAATATTCAATATTTTTTATGATATCTCCACATACACTCAAATATAATGAAGAGTTTTATATTTTCCCTTTTATATAAGCATGTTATAGGAGGTGGCCTAGTGTTAATTGGACAGAACTATGGCTCAAATTCCACAAGTGACATTTACCTGATAGTTCTGCTCAATACTATATTAGTATTAGGCCCCATTTCTGCATGTCATGAAATGAAGCTGTATAAAGACCAATAAAATAACTCTTGATACTGCCTAATGACTCACACTTCTTAATGGTCATTTTATGTCCTTGCAATTATTGTGAGAATCCCACAATGTATTTCAGAGTTATACAGCTTGCACATGAATCATTTGGGTTTTAGTCTGCGGGAGATTTAGCTTGAATTGTTCCTCCTGTTTGTCTAGATCACTGAAAACATATCAGACATGTTTCATCATTAGTTTTCCAGGTGAGTTCAGTTATAGCTGGAGTATAAGATGTTTTCAACGCCTATAAAACATAAAAACATGGAATTTTTATCCATCTTTCCCCTTTTAAAAAAAAAAAAAAAAAAAAAATCCATCCAAATAGATTAATATCTTTCTGGATGTGAGGTGAAGTGAATATAAAAATCTTTTTAAAAAAAAAAAAAAAAAAAAAAAAAAAAAGTGTGTTTAGAGGAAATTAGATGCCTTGCATTTAAAGGGAAACTACTTAATGCTTCAAAGTTCAGTCTAACACAAAAATGACCCAAAAAAAAATGCACTAACACTATCATGCCTTTATAAGCTAACAACAGAGCTGGAAAAGATGTTTAATAAAGAAAAAACAAGACTACCAGAATGCTATAAACTGGCAAGGAGGAATTTAAAACCAAGAGGTTGAATATGCAGGAACTAACAAGGTACAGCTGAGGTAAATGAGATAACAAACCAGGTGAACTAATGACAAAAAACCAAAAAGCAACACAGAAAAGGAGCCTAAACAGCAAAACATCAACCTAGAACGTGAAACATAACAGAAAACCAATAAACAATGAACATAACAGTAAACAAAAGAAACAAACCATGAAAGCTGTCACTCATTCAGATCAATACATGAATGTGCCAGAATGTATTTCAGCTAAAACAGATCAATCTGGAATTATCCCTTTTGGAACCAATAATGAGCATCAAACGATTTAGATAACTTTTTCCCACACAATGCGTGGCCACAGCTTAAATTTCTACTTCACGTCTGGTAACATCCATTCACACCTTTAATCGCTTTGTCTCTGGTTATTTTCCACCTGGATATCCTGTAAGTGTTGCTGGAGCTGATTGTCCAAAGAAGAATGCTGCACAAGCTGATGAAGATGATGGAGGATTCTTCACACCCTCTCCACAACACAGAGATGAAACAACAAAGTGTGTTCAGTGAGAGGCTTCTTCAGGTCCGATGTAAGACTGAAAGATACAGAAGATCATTCCTGCCAGCAGCCATCAGCCTCCGGAACAAGACCTCCTCAAATTAATTATCTACCACAATATTGAATTTCCCTTTGGGGATTAATAAAGTAATTTTCATTTCACTTTCGTTTCATTTAATTTAATTTCAGTAATGATACTTTGCTACTTGCTATAAAAGTAACCGACCAGAGTAATATTGTGTCACTAAATACGAACGCAGCTTTGTGATGATGCATTTACCTTTGCATATGCTGGCTTTGCCTCATTGCACACATTGCATTATCTCTGTTATGGCGTGAAATCTAAATATCTGCAGGTTGGAAAGAAAAATGACAGATGCGGTATGCTCTTATTTGCAATGTAACTTGGTAAGTTATGGTGATTTTTCATTGATGATCATACAGAAAGAAGTCGATGCTACAGTTGTGTTGTGTCTCCTTCAGGATGGTATGTTTCCCTCAAAGGAACATCAAGATACACAAACACACCATAATCTGAGTACTCTGATGTCACTTTGACTCCATGTGGTGATGATGTTGTGTCATATGCTTATTGTGTCAGTATTGTTGTGGCTGCTTCTTTGTTGTCTCTTTTTATGCACCCTTTTGTGAATTTTTATTGACTCATAAACTACAGCTGAACTTTTTCCACTGCGTTTAGCTCCCAAGGAGACACGGACGCTTTCCTGTTCAAAGCTTCCTGCCTCACAGTGTCTCCTGTCAATATAAATCTACCTCTGCCGACTCCTGTCATCTAATTCATCACAGAGAGACTCGCATGTTAGAAAAATATGTCTTCATTGAAGGATTAGTTTAAAAATGTTCAGTTTTAGCAGAACTTTGAACAACTGCCTGCTTTTTTGTGGGTTTTTTTTTTTTGTTTTTTTGGTTTTTTTTTTGTGCAATCAGGTTCTTAGGTGATTTTAGTAACTTAAATAAATAAACCTTAAAGGCTGCAAGTTGGACAATCACCTGGAGAATATATATAGAATAAGGGGACTAGTGGCCTATTACTGATCTCTTTAAAAAAAATTACTAAAATTAATTGCAATTAATCCACAATGCTGCTGCTCGCATCCTCACAAAGACCAAAACCAGTTTAAATATTATTCTGGTTGCCACTGGTTTCCCGTGCACCAATAAACTGATTTGAAAGTGTTGCTGTTTACGCTGCTGTTATTGCATTTGTTTCCTAACTATCCAACTGCATTTGGACTGACTGTAAATGTTTATTATTTGTCTTTTCACTTAACTACACACTCTTACACACACACACACACAGAAGTACACCTCCTGTAAAACTCTATCTGATTAATATTTCATTGGCTGGAAAAGATGTTACTGGAAAGTGCAGAAGTTGGATCCAATTAAAGATTGTTGCCTGAACTCCTGGAAGGCAGCATTTACTCTTACTGGAGGCTTCGACCAGACCAGTACACACCAGCATCCCAGCATACAAATATTTCATACTGCTTGTGTACAAGGCTCTGAATGGTTCTGGTTGTCAATATATAGATACGATATGTTCACACATGAGCCACCAAGACTTCTGACATCCTCTGGATCAAGTTTGCTTTTCATCATAAGGGTAAAAACTAAACAAAGGGAATCAATGATTCGTTTTGGTTTTTTTTATGAACCTAATATCTGGAATAAACTCCCAGAATATATGAAGTCTGGTTCAAACCTTACATCTCTTAGACCAGGTCTTAAAACCAGTTACTTCCTTCTGCTTTTTTAGGGTGGAGAGTCTCACACATGTGGACAGTGATGGGGTTGTATTTTGTGATATTTTCCTGCTAGAAGTATCCATAGGGATGGACAAGGTCAGCAACAACACTTAGGTAGGCTGTGGTTGTAGCCTGAAATGGGGACATCATTCACATTTCAAGGATCTTCCAATTGTGTGTGTGTGTGTGTGTTTAGGTACTTGGAAGGTGGACTGAGTAAAATACATGTTTATTTGTCACATCTTACCCACAGGACATGTGGTACTGTCATGGGTTATTACCTGATGCGACAGTACAAATGGTACAAATGGCTTAAATCGGGCCATGTTGGTATGAAGGCACTCAAAGTGTGCCAAGAAAATATCCTCCACATAATTACACAACCAGGAGCCCGAAACTGTTTATACATGACAAGATAAATCCATGTTTTCACCATGTTTCCAACTAACTTTGATCCTACAATCTGAATGTGGAGCTGAGATGGAGACTGATCAGACCAACAATGTTTTTCCATCTTCTGTTGTCCAGTTCTGGTGAGTGTGTGTGAATTGTAGCCTCAGTTTCCTGTTCTTAACTGACAGCAGGGGCACCCAGTGTGGTTGTCACGACCCAAGTGGTGTCTAGGGGAAAAGGGGGTTGCAACACAAAAGAAGAGTGGCAACTAAAAGTTCCAATAAAAGGTGGGATTTTATTTACAAGGGTTCAAACCAAGGAAACTAAAGGGTACAACTTAAAACATCCCGTGACAGGAGCAAAATCCACTATTTAACAAAACTCCAAAAGCTAAACCAAAATTCTGTAATCACAGACCAAACAAAACTCGGACAAAGACAGCAAACAACAAAAGAAAAGCCAAAAACCAATCTCAGCAAATCTGCTACTCTATGGCCGTCAACGCCAAGCCGGAGGTGGCAAACTGTGTCACCATCAGACACAGCTTCCCTGAATGACGGTGCTGATTGTCCTTAAATAGGCAGGCGTCATCATCTGTGGCCAATGTGGAAGGAGCTGCACCAATGTCCACCAATCCTGAGCCAAGGTGGTACAGGTGGAGCTGAGGGATGGCAGCCTATAATCTGTGGACTCCGGAGTCTCTCCATTTTCAGGAAGCCCTGCAGACCAGCTGACTCAGGGCCATAACAGCGGTCTTCTGTTGCTGTACACCATCTGCTTCAAGATTGGACAAAATGTAGAGATGCTATTCTGCATATCTGAATGAATGGTTCAGCTTAGGCGGGTATGACACTTGATGTGTGTTTCAACTTGAAAAGGTTCCCAAACAACCAAACTAAACCATTTCTGAGCCCCCTTCAGTTGAAGGCCCATGGGAAGATGGTACGGTACAGTTTGGGCGGAACTACTCCCGTCATGTGATAGAATCCATTGATTGGTAGACAGAAAAATGTCACCTGCTCATAATAAACTCAAGCATGAAACCGACACAACGCTGCTATTCATGCCATGGTTTAGTTGACGTTGGAAAGATAAAATGTAACTAATGACAATGGTAAAGTCTGGCTGCCTATGGAACTACAAACTTTCCAACCTGTGTTTTTTTTTTTTTTTCTATTGTTTGTAGCATCACATTAGCTGTTGTCTCACTAGTATGAAGCCATGCTTTGCATTTAATCTAACCCCACATGCACAGCAGTGAACACTCATCTGAATTGGAAATACTCACCTGCATTGGCTGGACCATTAACTTCCAAACCACTCTGACCCAAACTGAACCACCCAGTGGAAATAGGAAGATGGTTGTGTGAAAATCCCAATAGATCAGCAGCTTCCTAAATACTCAACCATGCCACATTCAGTCACTTAAATCCCTTTTTTTCCTCATTCTAATGCTCAGTGTGAACTTCAGCAAGTCATCTTCGCCATACCTACATGACTTTTGCATTAAATCACTGATGGTCTTATTAACTATTTGTGTTAAGCAGTTAAACAGGTGGAACAATAAAGTGGCCATTGAGCACATAGATACATGCAAAGCTTTGCAGGCTGTGTTTCTGATTAGTAGATGTAACCTTTAAAGTATTATGTGGCCACAGAAGGCCATAAAAGAGTTGAGTGGACTAAAAAAAAAAAAAAACCATTAAAGCAGTTAGAGCTCCGATTCCTCTCTGATAACTTTAATAGTACAACAGGGACCTTCTTCCTAGTTTCAAATGTACCATTTCAATGCTGGTACACAGCACACAGCAGTTAAAACACTTCCCCATAAAAGTATACTCTAGACTTGTATCAAGAGACTGATGCAAACTGCACACTTAGTGATAAAACAGACATGGGTGTAAACATAACTCAAAGCTGAACTTGGCATCCATATACAAGGGTTTAAACAACATCCGGGCTACAGCTGTGTCACTCCAAAACTCACCAGCCAATCGGAATGCGCCCTTGAAAAGAGCCCGCCCATGAAAGGTTTGTGTCAGAAATTAAACCAAAAAATCTTGAATCAAAAACAAAGACTGTGAAACGCAACCAAAATAGCGGGAAGAGAGAAAGAGGAAACTGCAAACAAAACTACTCAATTTAACCAAATAAGAGCCTAATAGTTTTCATGATGATTGATAATTTTTGATTTTGAGATAATTTATTTTACTTAAGTTTGACAAAGTTTTGGTTTTAATTGTTGTTTTTTGCTTAAGTTTTAAAAAGTTTCACATGGAGATTCTGAAACAAATCTGGTTCCATAAGGAATGAAAGCAAAGGCTAAGAAGCAGAGGATCAATCCAGGGACATGAACAGCTGTGAGAGTCCAGGTTCTAGAGACAAGGTCAGGAGGGAGGCATGAGGCCAAGATTATATTGTAGATGAACTACTTAGCCAAAACAATAGGGAAGGCTCAGGGGTCCTGAGACAAGGCAAGGGGCTGTGTCCAGAAAATCCAAGAGGCAAGAGGTGTCCGTTTTTTCCAGGGCAAGGAGAGTAATCCAGGGATGTGAAGAGGTGGGTCGGCAACAGGAGACAATCTGTAGAACGCTGGACAACAACTAGATATTGATCTGCTAATAATCTGGGGAAGAGACTGGAGACTGGTTTAAGTAGGCTGTGAATCATGACAAAAAGGGCAGAAGACAAGGTAAACTGAATGAGACTGATGAGCACAAAGAAAACAGCAGCGGCAATCAGGAAGGCCCAGGTCGATCAAGTTCCAGCTAATAAGTGCTGGAAGAAAAACATGACAAATGTTTGGTTTTTATTATGACTTGAACTAAATACCAATTGTAACCTACATAATAAATTAGTTTAATCTATATTTAAATAGTTCACTTAAATGTGGAAGGGACTGTTAGTTTTAATGTAAATACATTAAAAATAGATGGGACTCGTAGTTTTAGGCGTGTAGTTCCGCCCATCTATTTCCTCTTCCGGTTCACCTAGCGCGAGGGGAAGATGTTCGCGCTAGATTTTTCAGCTGCGTATGAGAGACCATCACGTTGCAACAACGCTGGGGATAAAAAGTTTTCGCTGGATGGAAAAGAATGCCCAAAACTTTCTGCTTGAGCTTGGAACCAAACCGTCTTGCTGCAGAGTGATTGCCGATCTAAAAGTAGCAAAACAAAGTGAGTTTAATCAGCTTCATAGCTGTAACGTTAGCACACATGCTAATGTTAACCTAGCAGCTGCTCGCTGGGAAGCGCGGATTTCAATGCAACTCCTACTTCGTCCGCAAGTGTCTGGCGATTAGCCTGGGTGCAGCTGTGCTGAGTGTCTGAGCTCAGGTGATTTGGAGATTGGTCAGGTTCTTTGTGTACCCCCCCTTTTTTCCTCCTCGACCTGAAATGGTATATTCCGGAGCAGATATCCTGATTGTCTTGATGGCGAGCCACCCACCTGGATCTGATGGAAAGAAGTACACCTCTTCAGTGATCACTGGATTTTGCTTTCTGTGACCTACAGTGCGGTAGGCCAGAATTAAGAACACTGTCACTCATCTGATAACACCAACCCCGAGCGACTATATTTCTATTTTATTTTGAAAGTTATTGACTGACCTGGACTGACTTGAATTAGTTTATTTTTCAGACTCATTTCATTTAGTTTTGCTATTTCTTGGGTTGGTGTATGATAGAATGGAAATCTTCCTTTAAAGACATCTGATATTGAACTGAACTGTGAATCTGGCCCATCAACCTGAGTGTTTGTGAACACTGAAACAGCCTGTGGAAGAAATCTTGCTTGTTTTGGAAAACCGTTGGCCAAAAAACCAAAACAAAACAAGCCCTATCTGAGTTGATACGAAGCAGTGTTGGTATATATTGTCTTAAATGTTTGTCTTACTGTTTTTTTGCTTGTCGTTTGTATAAAGCTGGCATATGTTAAAAGCAATATACTGGTACGGTGTGTCATTTAAATTCCTTTGCTGCTTCTGAGAGCTGAGCCTATTGATGAAACCATTACCTTTTCTCTGCTGTTAAGCTCCAGTGTCTCAGAACTGTTACACAACAAATAATGAAAGTTTTAATACATACAAATTTTAAAACTACACAAATTGTTGAACAGATAAAGGAACATGCAGTAAGCCAAAACACCATCTGACAGCAATCTGACAATAATTAGAAAGTCCCAATTGTCGGCTCTTAAAACGGTGTTTCATAAAGAACACCTCATGATGGTAACATTAGAGACACACTACAGAACTTTTGCTATTTTCCCAGTCATCTGCCTCGTATCGACGGCTAATTCAGCATCCATCTTGCATCCTACCTGACATGTTAGCTCTCTCCAGCCAGCAAAAGATGATCGTACGATGACTCTTATTTTGTCCCTTTCTCTCTTTTAATCTTCTTGTGTGTCTTTGCTGAATCAGCGACGTTGTGTGTTCAAAACAGCCAGATCATTTATTTTTACCCAGAAGCAAAACTCTGCTACAACATCACGTCACATGTAAAAGTTGTGCAGTCTCTCAGCCTCTAGACGTTGCTGTGGAGCAGCAACTCTAGAAATACACGATACATGTCGATGTGTCATCAAACAGGCCTGAGTTTTAAGGTCAGGAATTTACATAATGCGTCTTTAAAATTTACAGCAAAATTCAGAAGAAGGAATACACCAAGCTATGTTTTGGAGCCCCTGATGGATGAGGGAGGAACTGCACATTCAGGCATCTTCCACATTGGCTTCATTTTTCACCACCAGAGATTGCTGCTTGGTTGTGACACACAATCCTTAACAGTTGGTGGCAGTAATGCACCTCTTCATTGTTATGCTAACGTGTGTAGATTTGGTTTTTGACATAATGGAATTTTACAAACACGTGTGCAAACTTCATTTCAGTACACATGCCTCAAAAGAGATGGACTGATTCATAAAAGCTTAAAACTGTGCTTCATAGCCATTTTCTCAAACTTACTGCAAACATGGCACGTGATGCTGATGTATCTTCTGTTTATATGTAATGATTAAACAACGAGGAGTTGTTTGAGTTGTTTAATCCACTCATACCATGGTCCCAAACAGTAAACATGTTATAACAACTTTGTATTTCTTTTTTACAACTTTTGCTAAAGTGCTAGGAATTGTTTTATATTGGCCTCGATGCAGGGCTGGATTAACAGTGCGCAGGCCCCTGGGCTCATAGTGTTCCAGGGGCCCCCTTCGCCACTGCAACATTGTAAAAAATTGTGAATGATACAATGTGAAACGGCATTTCTAACATCTCTCAGCCAGTGGTACCAATAGCAATATACTCTTGATAGTGGTGTAACTATCTGGCTTTTATGTACATTTTGTTTCATGTCCAAACTGTTGGGGCCCCTGTGAGGCCCATAAGGCCCATTGGATAATGCGGCCTTGCCTCGATGTATTTTTATGCCAAACAACCGCTTTTAAGCTACAGTGCGTTTCTCTCATTCACCTGTCAAAAGACAGCTGATCTGACTCAGTTGATTAACGCGTTGCTACAGTGACGCCCCATAACAGAGGGGCGCTCACCACTCCTCTTCCCATTAATCAAATGTTTTATTTCGCTCAAAATATTGATATACACCTCAAAATCCATGCCACGGCGCGTTGCAATCATCTGTCAAAAACCAGCTGATCTAAATCAGTTGATTAACTCATTGCTATCTGCTGTAGCGGAGGGATATTGCAGCGATTGAACTCACCAAACCACGTGTGTAAATATACGAAAAGAATGCCGCTAGTTGTCATTAGAATTTTCACTGACCATGGTATAAGTATTATAATAAAGAATTTTTGTGAAAATGTTCATTAAGGTCGAGCACACACAACTTCCAGAAGTTAACCCACAAAAAAGTTTCAAAACCCTTAAAATGATTGAAAAAATTTAATGTTTTTGGCTCTGTGGAGACTACAAAGGATATTTAATCTTTCGTAATTATTTTTTTTTTACTGATAATCTATCCTGATAATTAATCAACTCAAATGTAAATAAAGGGCAGAAGTGGTAGAAAATAATAGTGTATTTATACTATTCATGTAGAAAACATCTGAGACTATGTGGCACATATTTATTATGAATTTTATTTATTTTTTACAAAAAACCTTTACAATTGATGGTACGCAATCTTTGTGATCATTAAAAAGTTTGTTAGCAGAGCTAGCGTTAATTAAAAGCATAAGAAAAAGAATAATTTTAGGTGATTGTAGATGCAGTGGAATAACTTCCTTAACCCTGAGACATAAAATCACAGCTTCTTTCAGTCTAATATCTCCCTGAGCCTTGGGACCCTTGTGTTGGGTGTCTTAGCAGTGGATCTCCCGCTTCATTGTCTCTTGGGTCACTGGTTTCAGGAGCCCAGCTTCGAGGAGGACTCCACGGTTCCTCCCCTCCTGCTGGATACTCATCAACGTTGTCTTCATTTTCATCTTGCTGATGTGAACTGTGTCTTCTTGGAGCTGGAAGTGGAGCTTTTCTGGCTTTGATCCCAGAAGATAGTGCGTGTGGCCGTGCAGCTGGGGGCTCCTCAGGATTTCCCTGTTCCTTGATGGTGTTCAGTTTCTTCATAGGGATTAGAGAGCGAGATGAGGAGCATGGAGATGCACCAGAGGCCTGCAGGTGGGTCATCCCAGCTGAAGCTATGAAATAAGCAAGAAAAACAATCTTTATGTCACTTTTTTATATATATACATATTTTATATTTTATATATTTTATATATATATATAATTAAATATATATATATATATATATATATAATTTAAAAAAGGATAAAACGCACAAGGATAAAAGACACAGTTTCGTCTTCTTAGGTTGAACTCAGACTCCAGATTCACTCCAGGCTGGAGCGAAAGGTACTTCTGAGACTTGGGAATGTTGTGCAGCGGCTAAAAGATGAGTGAGGCTGAATGTGAGATAAGTAGGAAGTAAAAGTTGCAAGTTATAAGTTCTTTTAGTAACAAAAAACACCACCTGATCACATAAACTTCTAGATCGAAGGCTGCGCCTAATGCTCGCATGGCGGCGGATCAGAACCTCCCTGGCGTGGCTTTGATCTGGGATGTCGTATTTTGTGGTGTAAGCGACGGTCTGGAAAACATGGAGAGATGTAGCAGGAATGTTAGGAATTAGAAGAAACTGTAAATATAATAAATGAATGGAGGAAACTGTTATTAATATTATTTCAGCTGTCATCAAGTTTAGTCCCATACCACTCCTTTTGTTAATTCCTTTGTAACTTAATTAAAAAATATGCTAAACATTTAAATTTTCATCAGTTCCCCACTAATATTCATGCCCAAAATGAGTAACTAAAGCAAGGAAGGCCTACATGACATTACAAACAGGATAAAATGCTAGAAATGTTCCCTTCATGAGGATAAATGCTCTTGTTGCAGGATGTTGCCTTTAACCCAAGGCTGGATTATCCAATGGGCATTATGGCAAGGGGTCCAGGGGCCCAGACCCACTTAGCCCATTTGGAGACTGGTGGGGACCACATAGGCCATACATTAGCTGTTTGGACATGAAACAAAATGTACATAAAAGCCAGATAGTTACACCATTATTATTGTTGGTACCACTGGCTGAGAGATGTTAGAAATGTCGTTTCACAGTGTATCATTCACAATTTTTACAATGTTGCGCTGGGGAAGGGGGGCCCGTGGGACAATGTGCCCAGAGGCCTGTGCACTTTTAATCTGGCCCTGCTGTAACCATATTGCCTTCTACAACTACTACTACTACTACTACATTTCACACCTAAGTATTCAGTTTTACAATGTGTACTTTCATCACAAAAACTAACAAGCTCTCAAAGAAAAGATTAAAAACAGGACAAACAAGCATCACCAGTATGTTTCAAGCTGTTCCATGTTTTGAGTTCTGCCCCCATGTGGAAGCGAAAGCAGGTAGTCTGTTTAGAAGGACCACAGCTGTCAAACCTTAGTCTTTAAGCACCGCCATCTTGTGTCCTCAAACAAAAGCTGACAAGAAGCTGTTGGATTCACTTTATTTGGCAGGAAACATCTGAAACCTGCAGGATAGCAGCCCTCAAGGACCAGAGTTTGTCCCCCTTGCGCTAGCTGGCCACTTTATGAGGTCCAATTGCTCAACTGCTATCTAATCAGCCAATCACATGGCAGTAACTTGGTACATTTAGTCATGTTCACGGCGAAGACGACTTGCCAAAGTTCAAACTGAGCATCAGAACGAGGAACGAAGAGGATTTAAGTGACTGAGTGTAGAATGGTCACTGGCTTGATCAATTGCAAGGGTACCCAACTTCAATCCTTGAGGGCCACAAACCTGCAGGTTTTCCATGTACCCCTCCTCCAACACACCTGAGTCTAACTAATCACTCATTGTGTAGAACTTTATTGGTTATTGCATCCATTTAATGGAAGCCAGGTGTGTTGGAACAGGGATCCATCATAAGCCTGCAGGACAGCCACCCTCGAGGACCGACTTTGGGCACCCCTGATCTATTGGGATTCTCCCACACAAAATATCCGCAGCTGTCTGGACAAGAACTCATTGCCTGGTCCATTTCAGCTTCAACATTCAGACGGTAAGGTCAAAATTTAGGGCAAACGACACAAAAGCATTTATTCATCTTGCCTTGTAAAGGCTCCTGGTGGTGTAATCAAATAATGGAACCAATCCAAGTCAGGACACTCAAATCATCTCCAAATACCTTTGTGAACATGACAGTGTTCTAACAGTGTACTGTAATGGTCTCTGATGAATATTTCCAACACCTTGTTGTGTCTATGACACTAAGAATTAATGCAGTTTTGAGGAAAAAAGGGGTTGAAGGAAGTGTTACCACATAAACTGACCAATGAGTACACGTTGTAGCACCATATATATTCACAGCTTAAAAAAAGGAAAAAAGAAAGAAGAAGTACAAAGAAGAGTTTCACACATGCATTGGTGCTTTTCTGACAGAAAGGTGGGAGGACAAAACGAAGCAACTTTTACATCCATTTCTGAACAGACATGAATAGATGATGAGAGGTTAACATTATAGACCACATCTCAGCTCTACGCACTGCTGCAGCCTTGTTTTTACCCTGTGTCGAATCTTGTACATGTTCTTAGACAGGATGTCATGCATCTTCTTAATGTCAGCTGCCAGAAACCTCTTCTTCGATCGAGACGCCTCCATCTTCTCATCACTGGTGAGCAGGTGGGCGCAGTGGAGAGAGCATGAGAGAGATATGAAAAGTAATGCTTTGTTATAACTCTTTGCATCAAGACGGCAGCAAGCAAGATGGCGCTCATTCTGATGGATAACAGCCTCATCAGCAGCCAGATTAGATTGGTTATTAACATTTTATGCATCTAGCTGATGTAATTATTATAGCTCATGGTTTAGCCATTTTAAAGTCTTATTTGAAATCTTGGGAGTAATAAATAAGATATAGGTTGCAGCCAGTGGTGTAGGCGTCCCCCAAGAAGTCAGTGTACTCTTCTTTTTTTTTTTTTAAAAAAAACAGAAAAAAGATAGCCCAGAAAACACTGTTTCAGAAAAAGTGACATGTAAGACTATTCTATTTAGTTTTTCCCAAAGATCCACCAGTCTTTCTCATTGTTCCATAACTTCTGCTCTTTGGTCTTAGGGAGGAGGAAGAGTTGTGAAATGGCTAAACCAATACTTGGACACAGACTAGTGAGAGACAGGCTCATAGACATATATACATATATTTTTATTATGTTTATGCTCAGACTAAAGTTAACACAGCTGATGGCTAACTGCACAAGTGTAGCGTAGATAACCTTTGCTGAGCTGCTGGGTGACGTAGGTACATGTGTAGGGATGCTCGTACTTGTAAAAGCACCAATACAGGGGGTTTAGAAGTGGGTGTACTCCGTATACCCGCATATACCATAGACTGTATATAAAGAGATGGACGGACCCTCCGTGACGTCACCCATAGATTTCTGAAGAGCTGAATTGAAGTTCAGTGGGCAGTTCCTACCATCGCCATCTTGGCAGCGTCACGCGCGTCATCTTGCCCGGAAAATACAAATATGGGCAAAGAGGTGGAGCTGAGATGGGAGCTGTGAGCGTCATGGTGGATGATTGACACTGAACGAACGCCGAGCTTTCTGTAGCTATGAGCTAACCGAGCTAACCCGGAGATAACAGGAGCTAACCAGCTAACCGATGTAAGCGGGCTAAAGCTAAGTCGTGTTGTTAACCGGCTAAAAACTGCGGTTGTTCTACGTTCTTCTGACTTGAAGCCAGAGATTGGTACCTGTCAATCAAAAGGACACGCCCCTAAATATGCAGAACTTCGAGATTAAATTACTTTTAAACGGGCGAGTTAGAAAAAAATTCACTCTTACCACAGTTGTCATGAAGGTAAATCTGACCTATTAAACCGAAAATAGATTGTTGAACCAGGCTGTAAACATGTTTATTTCTGCTGTAAACATGTTTATTTCTGCTGTTAACATGTTTATTTCTGCTGTGAAGTTGGTCTTTTTAACATGGGAGTCTATGGGGATTTGCTCTGTTTTGGAGATCCTAGCGGATGAAGGGGGAACTGCAGTTTTATGCACTTCTGCATAGGCCTCACTTTTAACCGCCAGAGGTTGCCACTTGGCATATACCCTGAACTACACTACTGGTTCCAGAGAAGTGAAGGCTTAAATCATGACATTTCTAGTAAAATACATATTATTTTGTACTTCCATCTTCTTCATAAACCTATTTTGTTATCAAACTGCATTTGATTTAGTTTTTTTCTATTCTCTCCTATTCTACAGTCATTTAGCAGATGTTTTGATCCAAAGTTACTTACATCTGAGAGCGAGAACAACACAAGCAAGAAATCAAACAATAATGCTGCAAGTGCTATGGTTTTTAAATTTTCTTTTTCCTCCCTGCAATAATCCTTTTAAGTTACGAGAAATGATTTATCCCACATCTCTGTTGCAACTTATTCAGTGCTAAACTGTTGCAAAAAGCTGGACAAATCTTTCTTACTCATTCTGACATATTAACTTCACATTTATAATCTCTAACTGTTCCTCCTCTGTAGCCTGTTTTCATGTTTTCTTTCAGTCCACCCTCATGGAAGGACCAGAAAAATATTCTCATTGTTGACTTACTGCAGGGAAACGATAGACGGCGCTGCGCTGATGTCTCCCATCGACATGTCCAGCAACTCGATGGCATTTTGCAGCTCCAGCTTCTTGTACAGGGACACAATACTGGACTCAGCTCTGTTGTCTCGCAGCAGGATTCGCCTCAAAATGCGATCGTTGAACTTTTTAAACCTTAAATATACGAAATAGTCATTTTTGTAATAACTTTAGTCCAAACATTCATAAAAAGTAACTGCCTTGCAATGGAAACCAGTTGGAACATTATCAGCTGCATTTGGCTACAGTGAAGAGGAAAATGCTTTTTAACAGGAAGAAAAACCTCAAGCAGAACCACAAGAGTATCCTTTTAATTATAATAATATATTGAATATATATTATTTTGGCTTTATGTAGGATATACTTTCAGTTTAACAGTATCCACACAGATTTACTTTACAGTTGTGAGAATTATAATATCATAATTTCCACTAAGTATTAGATAAAAAAAAAAACATAATGATCTTATTCATCTTCAGTATTTATTGTTTTGAACAATATCTTTATTCTTCTATTATCTAGTGATTAGTTTAACAATTTGCAAGCAAAATTTGTGTTGCCAAGACTTCAATGCCATTTTAGGGGTGGGATTTTATTTTACCAAGTAATGTTCCCCGGGTTAAAGTAGTTCTACATCATTTTCTGAACTTGTGACTCATTTTGACATCATAGGGACATTTACTATTTACATTTCTGGGGCTGTAATTATATAACAACATCTTGAGGCTGAAAAACTGCACTTAAAAATGTTTTTCATCATTCTGATGCACCATTTTGGTGATTCTGGGGGAAAGAGAGTCCAAGAGAATATTATCAGAGGAAGAGTGGAAATGAAAAAGAGAAAAGGACGGAGAAAGAGGTGAGATAAAGTCTAAATCAGATAGATTTTTACTGGTTGGAGAGCACTCAGAGAAGAGGCAGGATGCAAGATGGATGCTGAATTAGTCATGGATAGGGGGTGCCAAATTGCCAAATTTCAGTAATGGGGTTTTAAAACTCAGATCACTAGGCTATACAAATATAAAATCACTCCATATTATTATTATTTTTATACCAGTCCCAACATCAAAATCTATATCTGTTTGTATCAATTAAACTGACCTGGCCATTCTTGCCCCAACTACCTTTGGTGCTGTTGTTGTTGTTTTTGTTTATACAGTTTCACCTTTCTTGCCTTTTATATTTACAGGTTTAAACTCACACTCTGCTGCAGTAATTATTTTCACCATATTTTTCCATGTTTGGCTTTTCATATCATTTCTTATTTGTGTTATTCAGTTTTTCTTTCTGAATTTAATTCAAAAACAAATTTAAAAAACTTTTGTTCATCTGAGAATAATATTTGCCACATAAAAACAGAAGTACTTGTCTTTCCAGTAGCAATGACTCCATTGTCCACAAAGGTCCTCAATGCCAGAAACTACATGCTCCATCATCTAGACAAAACATTGAACACACTTTATTTAAAAATTACCATCACAGCTAATGAAAGAGGCACTCGGAGAATATAGCTGGTACTTGCCCTGGTGTGAATCTCAGCATTGATGGTGTTCATGTCTTTGTTAGTTTTCCTGATTTTTATATGCTCCAGGATGGGACGGATGCTGATGCCCTGGGGAGAAGAAGACAGAGAAGAATTACAGACGCAACAAAACACAAGGAATCTGCACTCAAAACTAAATTTCCAGCCAACCTGAATGAAAACAGTGAATATAATAACAGCTATGGAAGCAGTGACAAACAGGTTCTTTCTGTTGATGGTGTCCGGTAATGTGAAGACCAGAGCGAAGCAGGTTGCCCCTCGCAGGCCTCCGTAGGAAAGGCCAAACTGGTCCTTTAAACTAAACTGGATTGTGCGGAACGGATTGATGATCTGGGTAAGCACCAGAATACCTGCAAAGATTTTATCCTGATCAGCCGATGATACAAAGTCATAACACCTGCAATACAATAAGTTCCAGCCTGTTACCAATTCCTCTCCAAATGAAGGCAAACAGCAACGTAAACAGGATGTAGGCCCAGTTCCATTCATGTTCAGTTGTTATGGTAACCACACCCAGGAAGAAGAAGATGAGGGTTTCAGAGATGGTGGCCAGCATCTTAACAACGTGGCGAATGGTGGTGCAAGACCTCTGCGATACATTCTCCTCCACGTAGTATTTCATTGTTATGGTGCATATTATAATGCTGCAAAGAACAAAAGAGAAAGACAACACAAATCTTTTCTACCTCTGCACATTAAATATGAAACACTGCTTTGTTTGAGGATCACATGGTGTTAAAAATAAAAAAATAAGGTTTTGACTTTTCTTGTCCTCCTCACTCTAACGAGTCCAGGCAGATGGCAGCCCTCCCTGGGCCGGGTTCTGCTGGGGCTTTTTCTTACTGTTAAAGCTGAGTTTTTTACTTTTTACTTTTATCTCGTGCAGCTCAGGATGGGGGTCTGGAGCCAATAAGACTTGATGTAGTCTTTTGGTTTTCCTTAACTAGGCTAGTTATTATGAACTGTCTTGAATTAGCATGTCCGCAAAGTGCCCTGAGGTGATGGTGTTGTAAAGTGGCACGATACAAATAAAGCCGAATTGAATTGAATTGAATTGAATTGAATTGAATTGAATTTGAAAAAGGACAGTCATTAAAAGCAATGTGGAAACTACCATCGCAATGCATGGGTAAAATACATTTAATAAATTTTATATCAACTCCCCACAATTTGCATTTTTGTGAGTAAATATCAAAATATATAAAAACTTAAAAGCATAGCTGTAAGGAGATATTGTCATTATTTTTAAAACAATTACATTTTTTGTTGAAAGTTTTTTGAAGTGGTGATCACTAGAAGGGTTACAATATCTAAAATTATAGTTCATTAGTTAATAGGTATAATATTTGCTCATAATTTCTGTATAGTGTCATTAAGCGCTATATGGAGTTCCACAGGGACTAGTTCTTGGACTCCTTTTGGTTTAACAGTTTTCCTTGTTGTCACAGCTCTGATTTACAAAAGTCTTTCTCTAAACTGCTATGGTCTGACAGACCTGTTGTTTATGTGTGCATTAAATGTATATATTTTTAATACTTCCCCACTAAAAACTGACAGAACTATATTTGACAGCAAAGAAAGATGATAACTGAAAGCTAATATTTAGGCCTTGCAATGTGGTGAATATTTGGCTAAATAAGATTAACAAAACTATATTTAATGTTTTACATCTTTTAGGATTAAGTATAAATGGACTCTTTTTTCTTAATGAAAAAAGACCTGGATCTCACAGCTGGAGAAAACATCACAACACTCCTATTCTTAGATCTTTGAACTAAAATTCAATTATGTATTTCACAAATAATTGAATTTCAGTTTGCTTTTGCCTTTTTGTCTCTGAGGGATTAGGGGACTAGACATATCTGATACATTACTGAATATGAGCACATGTGGTCAGTTAATGACACAAAGATCAAACCAAACTGAGTGACTTACATTAATGTTGTTTATTGTAGTGTACATTACATTTTACTCTATATTACTGATGTAAGTCACTTTAAGTAGCATTTTTCTATTATATATATTCTGTTCTGAACTTGCATCATCCGTGCTTAAATGATGGGTGAAAAGTTCTTGTGTATCTAGGTGAAACTAAATGCTGCATTTCCCTGCTGTGAAACCAAAAAGGTCAGTTTAAAAGTAAAAGAGGCTCAATAACCTCAGCACCAAGAGAATATTCTTCAATAGAGGATTAGTGTCAGGTTGATTGGGTCTAATTTGTCTAGGTTTTGGATGTGTTCAGGATTATTTTTATGCCTTTCCATCTATTCAATGAGGGTTTTCTGTTCAGTTTTTAAAGCTCATTTCCTTAGTTTTCACGTTAGATCTGTTTTTCCACCATCATGTTGTCATACGATGCCACAAATCTCACAACAACCTTGCCTCATACTCAATGGGTTGAACACTATGTGGACAAGCCAGTTTGTGGCATTATGTTCATGCAGGAAGTGGGCATCTATTGGCTACATGACTGAAACTCACTCTAAGTGGGAGGAAAAACCATGGTGATGATGCTTAGGTTTTGTTTGTGTGTGTTCTGTAAAAAGCAGGATTGTGAAGAATAGTTTTCCTTGTAAGAAAGTGATGAAGAGATTAAAAAGAACATAATGCTAATAAAAACCAATATTGACAGCTTTTTTTTTTTTTATCATAAGTCTATCTTAATGCAATAACTTGTTGATGTTTTTACTTCACTTACGCCGTGATGCTGGACATGGCAAACAGCTCAGCCACTAAGTATGCCAGGTAGCTGTACATAAATATAAAGAGCGGTTCTATCTCTCGCACTTTGTTGGTGAACCTTGAGGTGAATGCAGCTGCGAATCCAAACAGGAGGCCAAATAGAAGGCCACTGAGCCCCACCACAAAGAAGCAGGCAATGCCCAGAAACACATCAGTGGATTCAACGATTGGCATGTCGGCCACAAACGCCAACATGTTGTAGAGAGCCTGCAGAAAGAGGAGATATGTATTCAGTATGAGTGGAAGGCAGTAAGAGACTCCATTAGACAGTCAACGTTACTTTGCAGAAATAAAAATATAATAGCAACTTTGTAATGTCTTTAAATTTTCTTTGCCAATTTGACCCCAATTTGAACGCAGTAGGTTGAATATTTTCATGCAGCTAACCTCTCGTGGATTCATGAGATCACTGTCGGGACAGAATCCAAACCAACTGGTTCAGCAGGTTAGCAGCTTATTGCCACTTTATGACTGAAACCCAACAATAGAAAGACTCTGATATCCTCAGCACTCACCACAGTGACGGCATCGTTGAAGAGTCCCTCTGCAAATATGACTATATAGAGCTCCTCATTGACCCCAATGTTGTGAAACACATTGAGAGCAGCCACAGGGTCCACAGCAGTGATGATGGAGGCAAAGAGAAGGTTCTCCTGAAGTGGCATGAAAAGGAAAAGATCATTGCAACATGCACACACAAACAAGAGCTTAAACCCAGGCAGCATCATAATTTGGCCATGTGGGCCGTAAGTGAGCCATAAAGGGTTCGGATTAGGCTCAAATGTGTCTGTTTTACCCTTACTTATGAACTATACCTTGGAAATTTTAGTCAGAAGAATCAAAGTTGGTGATAACTGACCTGCAGGTTGATGTCTTGAACTCCAAATACTTCAAACTGACAGATGAAAAAAAGGGAAAGCCCAATGCCCACACTGTTCCACAGAGTTCCCACTACAGAGTACCACAATACTGTGCCGATGTTCTCAAAGAAAGGTCTCGTGGGCATGAAGTAGCCGCTGTCCAGGATGATGGGTGGGAGCATGTATAGGAAGAAGACATTGGAGTTGAGCACTGCAGGGTCTTCCTCCTTCACTGAGTGCATGATAGCGCCAAATATGAGGCCGATGGCAATCAGGAGGCACGATTCAGGGATCCAGATGGTGATTTTTTGGTATATGTTGAAACCTGGAGAGAAGACACTGCAAAATTTGACTTCCAAGTCTTCTGGACTGTTATTTAGAGTAATATTGTTATCTTAAATCAGGGTAAAACACCTGGAATAAACTACAGTTTCTTAACCAGCTAATCCAGTCATACATTTCTTAACATACCAATTTTAGCAAAGGAGCCCAGCAGTATCCACAATGTGAACTCAAAGGGGATCTGGATCCGAGTGTAGTCCATTGTAAACACAGGAAGATGAGACTTTTCCTCTTCAGGGTAGCCATGAGGTTGGTTGATATCATGGAATACTGGTTTCCCTGTGTGCTCTAAACTGGACTGGACTGAAGGTTTTGTTTCCTGAAGTTCACTTTTCCCTCCAGTGCAGCAGAGGAGGAGAGCAAAAAGCATGCAGGAAGCTCTGCTCGTAGTCCCAACAGACAAAACATAGGTCCCCATTTTATCTGATCAACTGTACTTCCAAAAAAGTCTTTCAAAAATTGGAGTAAAAGTCCCTATTGAAGGCGAGAAATTGTATATTGCCGAATATTTCCCATTCCATCACCGGTCTGAAGGAGCGTTAACTTCAGTTAAAAATAAGAAAACATCAAGTTATCCTCGTACAGTGTGTACAGGCTCAGGCATGAAGTGCAAATCTGGTTTCAGCTGTTGCTGAACCTGTTTCATGCATGCCTACTGGGAGGAGCTGTATGTTGACACTGACATTTAATGAAGACAGCCAATCACGAGGTCACTGGGTAAGAATGTGAGCGTTAAAATAAACCTTAACAAACATAGATACAGGTGAATAAAGCTGGATTATCTCTGAAATGCTTGGGTTGCAATCTGCAGTACCTAAATAAAACCACATGATGTCAGCAAAGGGTGATGCTAAAATTTAGTAGGTTAGAGATAGCTCCAAGTTACAGAAGTAAATATGAGCCAAATAGAAGCACATTGTAATCTATGTGTTGTATGCACATTGTATTTTTGTGATTAGTTTTGTTTCTTTGGTTAGATATATTTTATCTGTTGCTTAACTTTAAAAATATTGTTGCAACATCAAATAAACTAATAAACACATGAAATGCAAGCATTTTACAGGTTTAAGAATGTCATTTTCAGCCTCAGTTATGTTATTGTGACTGTAGTGACAACTGGCAGTTTGGATGGGTTTTTAATAAATTAAACTAAATTACAGAAATATATAAAATTATTATTTTGTTTACGTTTAATGTGGTGATCTTTTTTTTTTTTACTCTTTTTATCAACTTGCTTAGATTTTAAATACATTAAAGGGCTGATAGGTAGTAAAATTTATTCTTTTTATTCATTGATTGCATACTTTTGTATGCAAAAAGATGACAGTTATTCTGTTTTTTATTGAAAAACTGAACATTTTACATCACATGTATGGATAATTATAAAGTCTCATTTAAAAGATGAAATCCAAACAAAATGCAAAAACAAATTGGCCTGTTTGAAGAAACTATAATTGACTGTGCTTTGGTTTACATGAATGAAAAAGTGACCATTTTTTGTCATTGTATATAAATTGTACATACCGTATATATATATATATATATATATATATATATATATATATATATATATATATATATATATATATATATATATATATATATATGTATTACATAACTTTATTAGGAAACCGTGCAAAAATACCCTTGGTGTGTGTGTCTCAAACAGCTGATGTAAATATTATCATGCAATAGCAGCGCATGTTTATTATATGTATCCTGTGTAGAAATCCTCCTTTTCTTACACATATAAACATATGTGTGTGTGTGTGTGTGTGCTGCAGGTCCTGTCTGGATGCTTAGTGTGGATGCTCACTTGTGGTCCTCATAGCTTTCACTGCAGTCCTGCTGGTTTTGAGTTTCACTGTGTAGGAGTCAAGGTCAGCTGGACTTTGGTTTGGAGGTTTGCTAGAAGTATCCATAGGGATGGACAAGGTCAGCAACAACACTTAGGTAGGCTGTGGTTGTAGCCTGAAATGGGGACATCATTCACATTTCAAGGATCTTCCAATTGTGTGTGTGTGTGTGTGTGTGTGTTTAGGTACTTGGAAGGTGGACTGAGTAAAATACATGTTTATTTGTCACATCTTACCCACGGGACATGTGGTACTGTCATGGGTTATTACCTGATGCGACAGTACAAATGGTACAAATGGCTTAAATCGGGCCATGTTGGTATGAAGGCACTCAAAGTGTGCCAAGAAAATATCCTCCACATAATTACACAACCAGGAGCCCGAAACTGTTTATACATGACAAGATAAATCCATGTTTTCACCATGTTTCCAACTAACTTTGATCCTACAATCTGAATGTGGAGCTGAGATGGAGACTGATCAGACCAACAATGTTTTTCCATCTTCTGTTGTCCAGTTCTGGTGAGTGTGTGTGAATTGTAGCCTCAGTTTCCTGTTCTTAACTGACAGCAGGGGCACCCAGTGTGGTTGTCACGACCCAAGTGGTGTCTAGGGGAAAAGGGGGTTGCAACACAAAAGAAGAGTGGCAACTAAAAGTTCCAATAAAAGGTGGGATTTTATTTACAAGGGTTCAAACCAAGGAAACTAAAGGGTACAACTTAAAACATCCCGTGACAGGAGCAAAATCCACTATTTAACAAAACTCCAAAAGCTAAACCAAAATTCTGTAATCACAGACCAAACAAAACTCGGACAAAGACAGCAAACAACAAAAGAAAAGCCAAAAACCAATCTCAGCAAATCTGCTACTCTATGGCCGTCAACGCCAAGCCGGAGCTTCCCTGAATGACGGTGCTGATTGTCCTTAAATAGGCAGGTGTCATCATCTGTGGCCAATGTGGAAGGAGCTGCACCAATGTCCACCAATCCTGAGCCAAGGTGGTACAGGTGGAGCTGAGGGATGGCAGCCTATAATCTGTGGACTCCGGAGTCTCTCCATTTTCAGGAAGCCCTGCAGACCAGCTGACTCAGGGCCATAACAGCGGTCTTCTGTTGCTGTACACCATCTGCTTCAAGATTGGACAAAATGTAGAGATGCTATTCTGCATATCTGAATGAATGGTTCAGCTTAGGCGGGTATGACACTTGATGTGTGTTTCAACTTGAAAAGGTTCCCAAACAACCAAACTAAACCATTTCTGAGCCCCCTTCAGTTGAAGGCCCATGGGAAGATGGTACGGTACAGTTTGGGCAGAACTACTCCCGTCATGTGATAGAATCCATTGATTGGTAGACAGAAAAATGTCACCTGCTCATAATAAACTCAAGCATGAAACCGACACAACGCTGCTATTCAGGCCATGGTTTAGTTGACGTTGGAAAGATAAAATGTAACTAATGACAACAGTAAAGTCTGGCTGCCTATGGAACTACAAACTTTCCAACCTGTGGTTTTTGTTTTTTTTCCATTGTTTGTAGCATCACATTAGCTGTTGTCTCACTAGTATGAAGCCATGCTTTGCATTTAATCTAACCCCACATGCACAGCAGTGAACACTCATCTGAATTGGAAATACTCACCTGCATTGGCTGGACCATTAACTTCCAAACCACTCTGACCCAAACTGAACCACCCAGTGGAAATAGGAAGATGGTTGTGTGAAAATCCCAATAGATCAGCAGCTTCCTAAATACTCAACCATGCCACATTCAGTCACTTAAATCCCTTTTTTTCCTCATTCTAATGCTCAGTGTGAACTTCAGCAAGTCATCTTCGCCATACCTACATGACTTTTGCATTAAATCACTGATGGTCTTATTAACTATTTGTGTTAAGCAGTTAAACAGGTGGAACAATAAAGTGGCCATTGAGCACATAGATACATGCAAAGCTTTGCAGGCTGTGTTTCTGATTAGTAGATGTAACCTTTAAAGTATTATGTGGCCACAGAAGGCCATAAAAGAGTTGAGTGGACTAAAAAAAAAAAACATTAAAGCAGTTAGAGCTCCGATTCCTCTCTGATAACTTTAATAGTACAACAGGGACCTTCTTCCTAGTTTCAAATGTACCATTTCAATGCTGGTACAGAGAAACACTGCCATATTACTCCATTAAAAATGCATCAGGTGGTGTAACTGCATCAATGTCCTGATGGAAATTTTCATGAAATTTCATCTCCCATCAGCTGTTTGCTCCGAGTTTGCATCTTAAAGGCATTGTTTTTATACCTAAATACAGATATTGGAAAAGCTAAACACTCACTGGTCAATGTAGTTGGCCAAAAAGGAAAATCAAGACTCAATCTTTGAAAAAGTCATGAGATGTAGTTAGCTTTTTTTTTGTCTTCCATTCTGTTTGCTTTTAACCCTCTGGGAACCAAGGGTATTTTAGAGAAATAAACCTCGCCTGACTTTTTTTTAGTTTAAATGCTAATAAAACCACCTTTCAATGCCCCATAATGTCCTATACCTTGTTTTTTTTTTTGTTGTTGTTGTTTTTTTTAATTCAAATATCATAAACTGCTATGTAAATGAGGCTCCTTTGCTTGAAATAAAGAGCATTATAATTTCGAAGTATGACTAAAGGTACTGAAGGGGACTGAAGCACCGCAGCTTTCCAAAAGCACTGTCAGCTGCACACACTGTATCTGTTACCAAGTTATACATCTGTTAGGACGCCGTCATGTCGTTTATGTTGAAGTAAACTACTTGGGTAATGCAAATGTTTGTTTGAGTAATTACACATGGTATGCGTGCATAAAAGCTGTTGTTTTCATAATTTACCGGCCTTGTAAATACCGAAGGCAGCTATCCGATTGCTAATGACACCGATGCATAGTGATTGACACCGTTTGGAGGCGTTTCCTGAGGCATCATCGGCTCTGATTGGACAAACACGTGTCATGCGCCAAAGCTCTGATTGGAACACCTATTTTGACACAACACTGTATCACCTATGAATGGGCTACAGTGATGCCGGAACTACCGACTGAAACCCCGGAGTCTCCCGATTAAGAGGGAAAAAAGTAAGTTTCTATCTTTTATGGTTCAAAAGCTATGCTCAATTAAACACAACATGGTCCCTGGCATTGCCGACGATGCCGGCGTCCCCAGAGTGTTAAGATTTGTCCAACCACGGTAGTCGTTTGGGAGAGGAATAGTTTTTACTATAATCAAGGTCTTCCTGACTTGGATAGGCATTTGGTGTAGTAGTTGGACTATGATGCTGAGTTAAATTAATCCCATAAGTAGAAACTAACATTTTAAATGACATCATTCACTGGATTTTGAAACAAAAAACTTTTTCAAACAAATTTTTGCCAGCATAGACTCAGAGCACCTATCTCAGAGACAAGATTGCTTAGTTTCTAAAATAAAAAAGTAATATAAGTGTTTTAAATGCTTAAAACTGTGTTTCATGGCCATAGTCTGCATCATCACTTTATTCTTTCATTTAAAACTTGAATAATGTTGAAAGGGGTTACTGGGAGGACCCGGAAGTTTAGCCACACACAAAGAGCTTTGAACAAAAACCAGTTTATTTGAGGTACTATGGAATCAGATTTGTTTCAGAATATCCAAGTGAAACTTTTTAAAACTCAAGCAAAAACAATTAAAACCAAAACTTTCTAAAACTTAAGTATAATAAATGATCTCAAAATCAAAAATTATCAATCATCATGAAAATTATTAGGCTTTATTTAGTTAAATTGAGCAGTTTTGTTTGTAGTTTCCTCTTCTTCTTTCTCTCATCTCGCTATTTTGGTTTTGATTCTCGATTGTTTGATTTAATCTCTGACACAGACCTTTCATGAGTGGACTCTTTCAGGGGTGCATTCCGATTGGCTGGTGAGTGACACAGCTGTAGCCCAATGAGATTTACAAACACTTTCTTAGGAAGTTTAAGGAGTTAAAAATTAAAACTACTTCTGATTCTCTGACAAAGAATTCAAAACTGTGGAATTGTTATTGTTTAATGGTCATTTTCTTTAATCATCAGCATTCATCTGTGCTGCTTCACCATAACAATGTTAACATCCTTAAAACCATTAAAAGATGAGGTAACTACTTACTTCTGAATCCTCACGAACTCAGACACTTTCACTTTTCAGCACACAGCAGTTAAAACACTTCCCCATAAAAGTATACTCTAGACTTGTATCAAGAGACTGATGCAAACTGCACACTTAGTGATAAAACAGACATGGGTGTAAACATAACTCAAAGCTGAACTTGGCATCCATATACAAGGGTTTAAACAACATCCGGGCTACAGCTGTGTCACTCCAAAACTCACCAGCCAATCGGAATGCGCCCTTGAAAAGAGCCCGCCCATGAAAGGTTTGTGTCAGAAATTAAACCAAAAAATCTTGAATCAAAAACAAAGACTGTGAAACGCAACCAAAATAGCGGGAAGAGAGAAAGAGGAAACTGCAAACAAAACTACTCAATTTAACCAAATAAGAGCCTAATAGTTTTCATGATGATTGATAATTTTTGATTTTGAGATAATTTATTTTACTTAAGTTTGACAAAGTTTTGGTTTTAATTGTTGTTTTTTGCTTAAGTTTTAAAAAGTTTCACATGGAGATTCTGAAACAAATCTGGTTCCATAAGGAATGAAAGCAAAGGCTAAGAAGCAGAGGATCAATCCAGGGACATGAACAGCTGTGAGAGTCCAGGTTCTAGAGACAAGGTCAGGAGGGAGGCATGAGGCCAAGATTATATTGTAGATGAACTACTTAGCCAAAACAATAGGGAAGGCTCAGGGGTCCTGAGACAAGGCAAGGGGCTGTGTCCAGAAAATCCAAGAGGCAAGAGGTGTCCGTTTTTTCCAGGGCAAGGAGAGTAATCCAGGGATGTGAAGAGGTGGGTCGGCAACAGGAGACAATCTGTAGAACGCTGGACAACAACTAGACATTGATCTGCTAATAATCTGGGGAAGAGACTGGAGACTGGTTTAAGTAGGCTGTGAATCATGACAAAAAGGGCAGAAGACAAGACAAACTGAATGAGACTGATGAGCACAAAGAAAACAGCAGCGGCAATCAGGAAGGCCCAGGTCGATCAAGTTCCAGCTAATAAGTGCTGGAAGAAAAACATGACAAATGTTTGGTTTTTATTATGACTTGAACTAAATACCAATTGTAACCTACATAATAAATTAGTTTAATCTATATTTAAATAGTTCACTTAAATGTGGAAGGGACTGTTAGTTTTAATGTAAATACATTAAAAATAGATGGGACTCGTAGTTTTAGGCGTGTAGTTCCGCCCATCTATTTCCTCTTCCGGTTCACCTAGCGCGAGGGAAAGATGTTCGCGCTAGATTTTTCAGCTGCGTATGAGAGACCATCACGTTGCAACAACGCTGGGGATAAAAAGTTTTCGCTGGATGGAAAAGAATGCCCAAAACTTTCTGCTTGAGCTTGGAACCAAACCGTCTTGCTGCAGAGTGATTGCCGATCTAAAAGTAGCAAAACAAAGTGAGTTTAATCAGCTTCATAGCTGTAACGTTAGCACACATGCTAATGTTAACCTAGCAGCTGCTCGCTGGGAAGCGCGGATTTCAATGCAACTCCTACTTCGTCCGCAAGTGTCTGGCGATTAGCCTGGGTGCAGCTGTGCTGAGTGTCTGAGCTCAGGTGATTTGGAGATTGGTCAGGTTCTTTGTGTACCCCCCCTTTTTTCCTCCTCGACCTGAAATGGTATATTCCGGAGCGGATATCCTGATTGTCTTGATGGCGAGCCACCCACCTGGATCTGATGGAAAGAAGTACACCTCTTCAGTGATCACTGGATTTTGCTTTCTGTGACCTACAGTGCGGTAGGCCAGAATTAAGAACACTGTCACTCATCTGATAACACCAACCCCGAGCGACTATATTTCTATTTTATTTTGAAAGTTATTGACTGACCTGGACTGACTTGAATTAGTTTATTTTTCAGACTCATTTCATTTAGTTTTGCTATTTCTTGGGTTGGTGTATGATAGAATGGAAATCCTCCTTTAAAGACATCTGATATTGAACTGAACTGTGAATCTGGCCCATCAACCTGAGTGTTTGTGAACACTGAAACAGCCTGTGGAAGAAATCTTGCTTGTTTTGGAAAACCGTTGGCCAAAGAACCAAAACAAAACAAGCCCTATCTGAGTTGATACGAAGCAGTGTTGGTATATATTGTCTTAAATGTTTGTCTTACTGTTTTTTTGCTTGTCGTTTGTATAAAGCTGGCATATGTTAAAAGCAATATACTGGTACGGTGTGTCATTTAAATTCCTTTGCTGCTTCTGAGAGCTGAGCCTATTGATGAAACCATTACCTTTTCTCTGCTGTTAAGCTCCAGTGTCTCAGAACTGTTACACAACAAATAATGAAAGTTTTAATACATACAAATTTTAAAACTACACAAATTGTTGAACAGATAAAGGAACATGCAGTAAGCCAAAACACCATCTGACAGCAATCTGACAATAATTAGAAAGTCCCAATTGTCGGCTCTTAAAACGGTGTTTCATAAAGAACACCTCATGATGGTAACATTAGAGACACACTACAGAACTTTTGCTATTTTCCCAGTCATCTGCCTCGTATCGACGGCTAATTCAGCATCCATCTTGCATCCTACCTGACATGTTAGCTCTCTCCAGCCAGCAAAAGATGATCGTACGATGACTCTTATTTTGTCCCTTTCTCTCTTTTAATCTTCTTGTGTGTCTTTGCTGAATCAGCGACGTTGTGTGTTCAAAACAGCCAGATCATTTATTTTTACCCAGAAGCAAAACTCTGCTACAACATCACGTCACATGTAAAAGTTGTGCAGTCTCTCAGCCTCTAGACGTTGCTGTGGAGCAGCAACTCTAGAAATACACGATAGATGTCGATGTGTCATCAAACAGGCCTGAGTTTTAAGGTCAGGAATTTACATAATGCGTCTTTAAAATTTACAGCAAAATTCAGAAGAAGGAATACACCAAGCTATGTTTTGGAGCCCCTAATGGATGAGGGAGGAACTGCACATTCAGGCATCTTCCACATTGGCTTCATTTTTCACCACCAGAGATTGCTGCTTGGTTGTGACACACAATCCTTAACAGTTGGTGGCAGTAATGCACCTCTTCATTGTTATGCTAACGTGTGTAGATTTGGTTTTTGACATAATGGAATTTTACAAACACGTGTGCAAACTTCATTTCAGTACACATGCCTCAAAAGAGATGGACTGATTCATAAAAGCTTAAAACTGTGCTTCATAGCCATTTTCTCAAACTTACTGCAAACATGGCACGTGATGCTGATGTGTCTTCTGTTTATATGTAATGATTAAACAACGAGGAGTTGTTTGAGTTGTTTAATCCACTCATACCATGGTCCCAAACAGTAAACATGTTATAACAACTTTGTATTTCTTTTTTACAACTTTTGCTAAAGTGCTAGGAATTGTTTTATATTGGCCTCGATGCAGGGCTGGATTAACAGTGCGCAGGCCCCTGGGCTCATAGTGTTCCAGGGGCCCCCTTCGCCACTGCAACATTGTAAAAAATTGTGAATGATACAATGTGAAACGGCATTTCTAACATCTCTCAGCCAGTGGTACCAATAGCAATATACTCTTGATAGTGGTGTAACTATCTGGCTTTTATGTACATTTTGTTTCATGTCCAAACTGCTGGTGTTTGCCCTATGTGGGCCTCACAGGGGCCCACTTGGGGCCCCTGTGAGGCCCATAAGGCCCATTGGATAATGCGGCCTTGCCTCGATGTATTTTTATGCCAAACAACCGCTTTTAAGCTACAGTGCGTTTCTCTCATTCACCTGTCAAAAGACAGCTGATCTGACTCAGTTGATTAACGCGTTGCTACAGTGACGCCCCATAACAGAGGGGCGCTCACCACTCCTTTTCCCATTAATCAAATGTTTTATTTCGCTCAAAATATTGATATACACCTCAAAATCCATGCCACGGCGCGTTGCAATCATCTGTCAAAAACCAGCTGATCTAAATCAGTTGATTAACTCATTGCTATCTGCTGTAGCGGAGGGATATTGCAGCGATTGAACTCACCAAACCACGTGTGTAAATATACGAAAAGAATGCCGCTAGTTGTCATTAGAATTTTCACTGACCATGGTATAAGTATTATAATAAAGAATTTTTGTGAAAATGTTCATTAAGGTCGAGCACACACAACTTCCAGAAGTTAACCCACAAAAAAGTTTCAAAACCCTTAAAATGATTGAAAAAATTTAATGTTTTTGGCTCTGTGGAGACTACAAAGGATATTTAATCTTTCGTAATTATTTTTTTTTACTGATAATCTATCCTGATAATTAATCAACTCAAATGTAAATAAAGGGCAGAAGTGGTAGAAAATAATAGTGTATTTATACTATTCATGTAGAAAACATCTGAGACTATGTGGCACATATTTATTATGAATTTTATTTATTTTTTACAAAAAACCTTTACAATTGATGGTACGCAATCTTTGTGATCATTAAAAAGTTTGTTAGCAGAGCTAGCGTTAATTAAAAGCATAAGAAAAAGAATAATTTTAGGTGATTGTAGATGCAGTGGAATAACTTCCTTAATCCTGAGACATAAAATCACAGCTTCTTTCAGTCTAATATCTCCCTGAGCCTTGGGACCCTTGTGTTGGGTGTCTTAGCAGTGGATCTCCCGCTTCATTGTCTCTTGGGTCACTGGTTTCAGGAGCCCAGCTTCGAGGAGGACTCCACGGTTCCTCCCCTCCTGCTGGATACTCATCAACGTTGTCTTCATTTTCATCTTGCCGATGTGAACTGTGTCTTCTTGGAGCTGGAAGTGGAGCTTTTCTGGCTTTGATCCCAGAAGATAGTGCGTGTGGCCGTGCAGCTGGGGGCTCCTCAGGATTTCCCTGTTCCTTGATGGTGTTCAGTTTCTTCATAGGGATTAGAGAGCGAGATGAGGAGCATGGAGACGCACCAGAGGCCTGCAGGTGGGTCATCCCAGCTGAAGCTATGAAATAAGCAAGAAAAACAATCTTTATGTCACTTTTTTATATATATACATATTTTATATTTTATATATTTTATATATATATATAATTAAATATATATATATATATATATATATAATTTAAAAAAGGATAAAACGCACAAGGATAAAAGACACAGTTTCGTCTTCTTAGGTTGAACTCAGACTCCAGATTCACTCCAGGCTGGAGCGAAAGGTACTTCTGAGACTTGGGAATGTTGTGCAGCGGCTAAAAGATGAGTGAGGCTGAATGTGAGATAAGTAGGAAGTAAAAGTTGCAAGTTATAAGTTCTTTTAGTAACAAAAAACACCACCTGATCACATAAACTTCTAGATCGAAGGCTGCGCCTAATGCTCGCATGGCGGCGGATCAGAACCTCCCTGGCGTGGCTTTGATCTGGGATGTCGTATTTTGTGGTGTAAGCGACGGTCTGGAAAACATGGAGAGATGTAGCAGGAATGTTAGGAATTAGAAGAAACTGTAAATATAATAAATGAATGGAGGAAACTGTTATTAATATTATTTCAGCTGTCATCAAGTTTAGTCCCATACCACTCCTTTTGTTAATTCCTTTGTAACTTAATTAAAAAATATGCTAAACATTTAAATTTTCATCAGTTCCCCACTAATATTCATGCCCAAAATGAGTAACTAAAGCAAGGAAGGCCTACATGACATTACAAACAGGATAAAATGCTAGAAATGTTCCCTTCATGAGGATAAATGCTCTTGTTGCAGGATGTTGCCTTTAACCCAAGGCTGGATTATCCAATGGGCATTATGGCAAGGGGTCCAGGGGCCCAGACCCACTTGGCCCATTTGGAGACTGGTGGGGACCACATAGGCCATACATTAGCTGTTTGGACATGAAACAAAATGTACATAAAAGCCAGATAGTTACACCATTATTATTGTTGGTACCACTGGCTGAGAGATGTTAGAAATGTCGTTTCACAGTGTATCATTCACAATTTTTACAATGTTGCGCTGGGGAAGGGGGGCCCGTGGGACAATGTGCCCAGAGGCCTGTGCACTTTTAATCTGGCCCTGCTGTAACCATATTGCCTTCTACAACTACTACTACTACTACTACATTTCACACCTAAGTATTCAGTTTTACAATGTGTACTTTCATCACAAAAACTAACAAGCTCTCAAAGAAAAGATTAAAAACAGGACAAACAAGCATCACCAGTATGTTTCAAGCTGTTCCATGTTTTGAGTTCTGCCCCCATGTGGAAGCGAAAGCAGGTAGTCTGTTTAGAAGGACCACAGCTGTCAAACCTTAGTCTTTAAGCACCGCCATCTTGTGTCCTCAAACAAAAGCTGACAAGAAGCTGTTGGATTCACTATATTTGGCAGGAAATATCTGAAACCTGCAGGATAGCAGCCCTCAAGGACCAGAGTTTGTCCCCCTTGCGCTAGCTGGCCACTTTATGAGGTCCAATTGCTCAACTGCTATCTAATCAGCCAATCACATGGCAGTAACTTGGTACATTTAGTCATGTTCACGGCGAAGACGACTTGCCAAAGTTCAAACTGAGCATCAGAACGAGGAACGAAGAGGATTTAAGTGACTGAGTGTAGAATGGTCACTGGCTTGATCAATTGCAAGGGTACCCAACTTCAATCCTTGAGGGCCACAAACCTGCAGGTTTTCCATGTACCCCTCCTCCAACACACCTGAGTCTAACTAATCACTCATTGTGTAGAACTTTATTGGTTATTGCATCCATTTAATGGAAGCCAGGTGTGTTGGAACAGGGATCCATCATAAGCCTGCAGGACAGCCACCCTCGAGGACCGACTTTGGGCACCCCTGATCTATTGGGATTCTCCCACACAAAATATCCGCAGCTGTCTGGACAAGAACTCATTGCCTGGTCCATTTCAGCTTCAACATTCAGACGGTAAGGTCAAAATTTAGGGCAAACGACACAAAAGCATTTATTCATCTTGTCTTGTAAAGGCTCCTGGTGGTGTAATCAAATAATGGAACCAATCCAAGTCAGGACACTCAAATCATCTCCAAATACCTTTGTGAACATGACAGTGTTCTAACAGTGTACTGTAATGGTCTCTGATGAATATTTCCAACACCTTGTTGTGTCTATGACACTAAGAATTAATGCAGTTTTGAGGAAAAAAGGGGTTGAAGGAAGTGTTACCACATAAACTGACCAATGAGTACACGTTGTAGCACCATATATATTCACAGCTTAAAAAAGGAAAAAAGAAAGAAGAAGTACAAAGAAGAGTTTCACACATGCATTGGTGCTTTTCTGACAGAAAGGTGGGAGGACAAAACGAAGCAACTTTTACATCCATTTCTGAACAGACATGAATAGATGATGAGAGGTTAACATTATAGACCACATCTCAGCTCTACGCACTGCTGCAGCCTTGTTTTTACCCTGTGTCGAATCTTGTACATGTTCTTAGACAGGATGTCATGCATCTTCTTAATGTCAGCTGCCAGAAACCTCTTCTTCGATCGAGACGCCTCCATCTTCTCATCACTGGTGAGCAGGTGGGCGCAGTGGAGAGAGCATGAGAGAGATATGAAAAGTAATGCTTTGTTATAACTCTTTGCATCAAGACGGCAGCAAGCAAGATGGCGCTCATTCTGATGGATAACAGCCTCATCCGCAGCCAGATTAGATTGGTTATTAACATTTTATGCATCTAGCTGATGTAATTATTATAGCTCATGGTTTAGCCATTTTAAAGTCTTATTTGAAATCTTGGGAGTAATAAATAAGATATAGGTTGCAGGCAGTGGTGTAGGCGTCCCCCAAGAAGTCAGTGTACTCTTCTTTTTTTTTTTTAAAAAACAGAAAAAAGATAGCCCAGAAAACACTGTTTCAGAAAAAGTGACATGTAAGACTATTCTATTTAGTTTTTCCCAAAGATCCATCAGTCTTTCTCATTGTTCCATAACTTCTGCTCTTTGGTCTTAGGGAGGAGGAAGAGTTGTGAAATGGCTAAACCAATACTTGGACACAGACTAGTGAGAGACAGGCTCATAGACATATATACATATATTTTTATTATGTTTATGCTCAGACTAAAGTTAACACAGCTGATGGCTAACTGCACAAGTGTAGCGTAGATAACCTTTGCTGAGCTGCTGGGTGACGTAGGTACATGTGTAGGGATGCTCGTACTTGTAAAAGCACCAATACAGGGGGTTTAGAAGTGGGTGTACTCCGTATACCCGCATATACCATAGACTGTATATAAAGAGATGGACGGACCCTCCGTGACGTCACCCATAGATTTCTGAAGAGCTGAATTGAAGTTCAGTGGGCAGTTCCTACCATCGCCATCTTGGCAGCGTCACACGCGTCATCTTGCCCGGAAAATACAAATATGGGCAAAGAGGTGGAGCTGAGATGGGAGCTGTGAGCGTCATGGTGGATGATTGACACTGAACGAACGCCGAGCTTTCTGTTGCTATGAGCTAACCGAGCTAACCCGGAGATAACAGGAGCTAACCAGCTAACCGATGTAAGCGGGCTAAAGCTAAGTCGTGTTGTTAACCGGCTAAAAACTGCGGTTGTTCTACGTTCTTCTGACTTGAAGCCAGAGATTGGTACCTGTCAATCAAAAGGACACGCCCCTAAATATGCAGAACTTCGAGATTAAATTACTTTTAAACGGGCGAGTTAGAAAAAAATTCACTCTTACCACAGTTGTCATGAAGGTAAATCTGACCTATTAAACCGAAAATGGATTGTTGAACCAGGCTGTAAACATGTTTATTTCTGCTGTAAACATGTTTATTTCTGCTGTTAACATGTTTATTTCTGCTGTGAAGTTGGTCTTTTTAACATGGGAGTCTATGGGGATTTGCTCTGTTTTGGAGATCCTAGCGGATGAAGGGGGAACTGCAGTTTTATGCACTTCTGCATAGGCCTCACTTTTAACCGCCAGAGGTTGCCACTTGGCATATACCCTGAACTACACTACTGGTTCCAGAGAAGTGAAGGCTTAAATCATGACATTTCTAGTAAAATACATATTATTTTGTACTTCCATCTTCTTCATAAACCTATTTTGTTATCAAACTGCATTTGATTTAGTTTTTTTCTATTCTCTCCTATTCTACAGTCATTTAGCAGATGTTTTGATCCAAAGTTACTTACATCTGAGAGCGAGAACAACACAAGCAAGAAATCAAACAATAATGCTGCAAGTGCTATGGTTTTTAAATTTTCTTTTTCCTCCCTGCAATAATCCTTTTAAGTTACGAGAAATGATTTATCCCACATCTCTGTTGCAACTTATTCAGTGCTAAACTGTTGCAAAAAGCTGGACAAATCTTTCTTACTCATTCTGACATATTAACTTCACATTTATAATCTCTAACTGTTCCTCCTCTGTAGCCTGTTTTCATGTTTTCTTTCAGTCCACCCTCATGGAAGGACCAGAAAAATATTCTCATTGTTGACTTACTGCAGGGAAACGATAGACGGCGCTGCGCTGATGTCTCCCATCGACATGTCCAGCAACTCGATGGCATTTTGCAGCTCCAGCTTCTTGTACAGGGACACAATACTGGACTCAGCTCTGTTGTCTCGCAGCAGGATTCGCCTCAAAATGCGATCGTTGAACTTTTTAAACCTTAAATATACGAAATAGTCATTTTTGTAATAACTTTAGTCCAAACATTCATAAAAAGTAACTGCCTTGCAATGGAAACCAGTTGGAACATTATCAGCTGCATTTGGCTACAGTGAAGAGGAAAATGCTTTTTAACAGGAAGAAAAACCTCAAGCAGAACCACAAGAGTATCCTTTTAATTATAATAATATATTGAATATATATTATTTTGGCTTTATGTAGGATATACTTTCAGTTTAACAGTATCCACACAGATTTACTTTACAGTTGTGAGAATTATAATATCATAATTTCCACTAAGTATTAGATAAAAAAAAAACATAATGATCTTATTCATCTTCAGTATTTATTGTTTTGAACAATATCTTTATTCTTCTATTATCTAGTGATTAGTTTAACAATTTGCAAGCAAAATTTGTGTTGCCAAGACTTCAATGCCATTTTAGGGGTGGGATTTTATTTTACCAAGTAATGTTCCCCGGGTTAAAGTAGTTCTACATCATTTTCTGAACTTGTGACTCATTTTGACGTCATAGGGACATTTACTATTTACATTTCTGGGGCTGTAATTATATAACAACATCTTGAGGCTGAAAAACTGCACTTAAAAATGTTTTTCATCATTCTGATGCACCATTTTGGTGATTCTGGGGGAAAGAGAGTCCAAGAGAATATTATCAGAGGAAGAGTGGAAATGAAAAAGAGAAAAGGACGGAGAAAGAGGTGAGATAAAGTCTAAATCAGATAGATTTTTACTGGTTGGAGAGCACTCAGAGAAGAGGCAGGATGCAAGATGGATGCTGAATTAGTCATGGATAGGGGGTGCCAAATTGCCAAATTTCAGTAATGGGGTTTTAAAACTCAGATCACTAGGCTATACAAATATAAAATCACTCCATATTATTATTATTTTTATACCAGTCCCAACATCAAAATCTATATCTGTTTGTATCAATTAAACTGACCTGGCCATTCTTGCCCCAACTACCTTTGGTGCTGTTGTTGTTGTTTTTGTTTATACAGTTTCACCTTTCTTGCCTTTTATATTTACAGGTTTAAACTCACACTCTGCTGCAGTAATTATTTTCACCATATTTTTCCATGTTTGGCTTTTCATATCATTTCTTATTTGTGTTATTCAGTTTTTCTTTCTGAATTTAATTCAAAAACAAATTTAAAAAACTTTTGTTCATCTGAGAATAATATTTGCCACATAAAAACAGAAGTACTTGTCTTTCCAGTAGTAATGACTCCATTGTCCACAAAGGTCCTCAATGCCAGAAACTACATGCTCCATCATCTAGACAAAACATTGAACACACTTTATTTAAAAATTACCATCACAGCTAATGAAAGAGGCACTCGGAGAATATAGCTGGTACTTGCCCTGGTGTGAATCTCAGCATTGATGGTGTTCATGTCTTTGTTAGTTTTCCTGATTTTTATATGCTCCAGGATGGGACGGATGCTGATGCCCTGGGGAGAAGAAGACAGAGAAGAATTACAGACGCAACAAAACACAAGGAATCTGCACTCAAAACTAAATTTCCAGCCAACCTGAATGAAAACAGTGAATATAATAACAGCTATGGAAGCAGTGACAAACAGGTTCTTTCTGTTGATGGTGTCCGGTAATGTGAAGACCAGAGCGAAGCAGATTGCCCCTCGCAGGCCTCCGTAGGAAAGGCCAAACTGGTCCTTTAAACTAAACTGGATTGTGCGGAACGGATTGATGATCTGGGTAAGCACCAGAATACCTGCAAAGATTTTATCCTGATCAGCCGATGATACAAAGTCATAACACCTGCAATACAATAAGTTCCAGCCTGTTACCAATTCCTCTCCAAATGAAGGCAAACAGCAACGTAAACAGGATGTAGGCCCAGTTCCATTCATGTTCAGTTGTTATGGTAACCACACCCAGGAAGAAGAAGATGAGGGTTTCAGAGATGGTGGCCAGCATCTTAACAACGTGGCGAATGGTGGTGCAAGACCTCTGCGATACATTCTCCTCCACGTAGTATTTCATTGTTATGGCGCATATTATAATGCTGCAAAGAACAAAAGAGAAAGACAACACAAATCTTTTCTACCTCTGCACATTAAATATGAAACACTGCTTTGTTTGAGGATCACATGGTGTTAAAAATAAAAAAAATAAGGTTTTGACTTTTCTTGTCCTCCTCACTCTAACGAGTCCAGGCAGATGGCAGCCCTCCCTGGGCCGGGTTCTGCTGGGGCTTTTTCTTACTGTTAAAGCTGAGTTTTTTACTTTTTTACTTTTATCTCGTGCAGCTCAGGATGGGGGTTTGGAGCCAATAAGACTTGATGTAGTCTTTTGGTTTTCCTTAACTAGGCTAGTTATTATGAACTGTCTTGAATTAGCATGTCCGCAAAGTGCCCTGAGGTGATGGTGTTGTAAAGTGGCACGATACAAATAAAGCCGAATTGAATTGAATTGAATTGAATTGAATTGAATTTGAAAAAGGACAGTCATTAAAAGCAATGTGGAAACTACCATCGCAATGCATGGGTAAAATACATTTAATAAATTTTATATCAACTCCCCACAATTTGCATTTTTGTGAGTAAATATCAAAATATATAAAAACTTAAAAGCATAGCTGTAAGGAGATATTGTCATTATTTTTAAAACAATTACATTTTTTGTTGAAAGTTTTTTGAAGTGGTGATTACTAGAAGGGTTACAATATCTAAAATTATAGTTCATTAGTTAATAGGTATAATATTTGCTCATAATTTCTGTATAGTGTCATTAAGCGCTATATGGAGTTCCACAGGGACTAGTTCTTGGACTCCTTTTGGTTTAACAGTTTTCCTTGTTGTCACAGCTCTGATTTACAAAAGTCTTTCTCTAAACTGCTATGGTCTGACAGACCTGTTGTTTATGTGTGCATTAAATGTATATATTTTTAATACTTCCCCACTAAAAACTGACAGAACTATTTTTGACAGCAAAGAAAGATAATAACTGAAAGTTAATATTTAGGCCTTGCAATGTGGTGAATATTTGGCTAAATAAGATTAACAAAAATATATTTAATGTTTTACATCTTTTAGGATTAAGTATAAATGGACTCTTTTTTGGACTCATGAGGGTTTTCTGTTCAGTTTTTAAAGCTCATTTCCTTAGTTTTCACGTTAGATCTGTTTTTCCACCATCATGTTGTCATACGATGCCACAAATCTCACAACAACCTTGCCTCACACTCAATGGGTTGAACACTATGTGGACAAGCCAGTTTGTGGCATTATGTTCATGCAGGAAGTGGGCATCTATTGGCTACATGACTGAAACTCACTCTAAGTGGGAGGAAAAACCATGGTGATGATGCTTAGGTTTTGTTTGTGTGTGTTCTGTAAAAAGCGGGATTGTGAAGAATAGTTTTCCTTGTAAGAAAGTGATGAAGAGATTAAAAAGAACATAATGCTAATAAAAACCAATATTGACAGCTTTTTTTTTTTTTATCATAAGTCTATCTTAATGCAATAACTTGTTGATGTTTTTACTTCACTTACGCCGTGATGCTGGACATGGCAAACAGCCCAGCCACTAAGTATGCCAGGTAGCTGTACATAAAGATAAAGAGCGGTTCTATCTCTTGCACTTTGTTGGTGAACCTTGAGGTGAATGCAGCTGCGAATCCAAACAGGAGGCCAAATAGAAGGCCACCGAGCCCCACCACAAAGAAGCGGGCAATGCCCAGAAACACATCAGTGGATTCAACGATTGGCATGTTGGCCACAAACACCAACATGTTGTAGAGAGCCTGCAGAAAGAGGAGATATGTATTCAGTATGAGTGGAAGGCAGTAAGAGACTCCATTAGACAGTCAACGTTACTTTGCAGAAATAAAAATATAATAGCAACTTTGTAATGTCTTTAAATTTTCTTTGCCAATTTGACCCCAATTTGAACGCAGTAGGTTGAATATTTTCATGCAGCTAACCTCTCGTGGATTCATGAGATCACTGTCGGGACAGAATCCAAACCAACTGGTTCAGCAGGTTAGCAGCTTATTGCCACTTTATGACTGAAACCCAACAATAGAAAGACTCTGATATCCTCAGCACTCACCACAGTGACGGCATCGTTGAAGAGTCCCTCTGCAAATATGACTATATAGAGCTGCTCATTGACCCCAATGTTGTGAAACACATTGAGAGCAGCCACAGGGTCCACAGCAGAGATGATGGAGGCAAAGAGAAGGTTCTCCTGAAGTGGCATGAAAAGGAAAAGATCATTGCAACATGCACACACAAACAAGAGCTTAAACCCAGGCAGCATCATAATTTGGCCATGTGGGCCGTAAGTGAGCCATAAAGGGTTCGGATTAGGCTCAAATGTGTCTGTTTTACCCTTACTTATGAACTATACCTTGGAAATTTTAGTCAGAAGAATCAAAGTTGGTGATAACTGACCTGCAGGTTGATGTCTTGAACTCCAAATACTTCAAACTGACAGATGAAAAAAAGGGAAAGCCCAATGCCCACACTGTTCCACAGAGTTCCCACTACAGAGTACCACAATACTGTGCCGATGTTCTCAAAGAAAGGTCTCGTGGGCATGAAGTAGCCGCTGTCCAGGATGATGGGTGGGAGCATGTATAGGAAGAAGACATTGGAGTTGAGCACTGCAGGGGCTTCCTCCTTCACTGAGTGCATGATAGCGCCAAATATGAGGCCGATGGCAATCAGGAGGCACGATTCAGGGATCCAGATGGTGATTTTTTGGTATATGTTGAAACCTGGAGAGAAGACACTGCAAAATTTGACTTCCAAGTCTTCTGGACTGTTATTTAGAGTAATATTGTTATCTTAAATCAGGGTAAAACACC
This sequence comes from Telmatherina bonti, assembly GCF_933228915.1. Classification (NCBI taxonomy): domain Eukaryota; kingdom Metazoa; phylum Chordata; class Actinopteri; order Atheriniformes; family Telmatherinidae; genus Telmatherina; species Telmatherina bonti. The sequence goes on from NC_136633.1 coordinate 12,431,045, forward strand.
TGGAATAAACTACAGTTTCTTAACCAGCTAATCCAGTCATACATTTCTTAACATACCAATTTTAGCAAAGGAGCCCAGCAGTATCCACAATGTGAACTCAAAGGGGATCTGGATCCGAGTGTAGTCCATTGTAAACACAGGAAGATTAGACTTTTCCTCTTCATGGTAGCCATGAGGTTGGTTGATAACATGGAATACTGGTTTCCCTGTGTGCTCTAAACTGGACTGGATTGAAGGTTTTGTTTCCTGAAGTTCACTTTTCCCTCCAGTGCAGCAGAGGAGGAGAGCAAAAAGCATGCAGGAAGCTCTGCTCGTAGTCCCGACAGACAAAACATAGGTCCCCATTTTATCTGATCAACTGTACTTCCAAAAAAGTCTTTCAAAAATTGGAGTAAAAGTTCCTATTGAAGGCGAGAAATTGTATATTGCCGAATATTTCCCATTCCATCACCGGTCTGAAGGAGCGTTAACTTCAGTTAAAAATAAGAAAACATCAAGTTATCCTCGTACAGTGTGTACAGGCTCAGGCATGAAGTGCAAATCTGGTTTCAGCTGTTGCTGAACCTGTTTCATGCATGCCTACTGGGAGGAGCTGTATGTTGACACTGACATTTAATGAAGACAGCCAATCACGAGGTCACTGGGTAAGAATGTGAGCGTTAAAATAAACCTTAACAAACATAGATACAGGTGAATAAAGCTGGATTATCTCTGAAATGCTTGGGTTGAAATCTGCAGTACCTAAATAAAACCACATGATGTCAGCAAAGGGTGATGCTAAAATTTAGTAGGTTAGAGATAGCTCCAAGTTACAGAAGTAAATATGAGCCAAATAGAAGCACATTGTAATCTATGTGTTGTATGCACATTGTATTTTTGTGATTAGTTTTGTTTCTTTGGTTAGATATATTTTATCTGTTGCTTAACTTTGAAAATACTGTTGCAACATCAAATAAACTAATAAACACATGAAATGCAAGCATTTTACAGGTTTAAGAATGTCATTTTCAGCCTCAGTTATGTTATTGTGACTGTAGTGACAACTGGCAGTTTGGATGGGTTTTTAATAATTTAAACTAAATTACAGAAATATATAAAATTATTATTTTGTTTACGTTTAATGTGGTGATAATTATTTTTTACTCTTTTTATCAACTTGCTTCGATTTTAAATACATTAAAATGTAGTAAACATGATGGGTAGTAAAATTTATTCTTTTTATTCATTGATTGCATACTTTTGTATGCAAAAAGATGACAGTTATTCTGTTTTTTATTGAAAAACTGAACATTTTACATCACATGTATGGATAATTATAAAGTCTCATTTAAAAGATGAAATCCAAACAAAATGCAAAAACAAATTGGCCTATTTGAAGAAACTATAATTGACTGTGCTTTGGTTTACATGAATGAAAAAGTGACCATTTTTTGTCATTGTATATAAATTGTACATATATATATATATATATATATATATATATATATATATATATATATATATATATATATATATATATATATATATATATATATATATATATAGCCCTGCGATGGACTGGCGAGCTGTCCGGGCACACCCCGTGCCCTGCCTGTCGCCCGGGGGCTGGGATGGGCTCCGGCTTCCCCGCGGCCCTGAATTGGAATAAGCCGTTCGGAAAATGAATGAATGAATGAATGAATGAATATATATATTTGCGATTGGAACCTTATGAAACTCTCAGTCCTGCATAGAAGAGATCAGTCTTTTGCTGCAGCTGCTCCTCTGTCCTGCCATGGTATTATGGTGGGTATGTTTATCTAAAATACCCTGAATTTTTCACCTCATCCTCTCCTCTACCACTCTGACAAGGTCCAGACTTTTGCCTTGGACAGAACTAGCCTTCTTATCAGTTTGTCCAGAAGTCTGCAGTCCTTGTTTGTAAAAAAAAAAAAAAAAAAAAAAAAAAAAGTACATAGATTATATATGTATATCATTTATGTACTTTTTTTTATTATTATTTTTACAAAGTATATAAGTATAAATGTTTTTATAATTTGTGTACTTTTTTTTTTTTTTTTTTTTTTTTTTTAAGGTGCCGCGTAAACGTCATGACGTTTTCGAGACGCTTGACAAGGGGCGTGGCCAGGCGGCGTCGCTGCTGCCACTGCGGCTACATCCACACCGAAACAGTGCGGCAGTGTGAGGACACCGTCCTCCCAATAGTTGTGTATTTTCATTCTAAACGGATATTTTACCATAAATAACAACTAAACCGGTAAGTTACGCAAATTTAAGCTGAATTTAAACTTATATGACGAAGCCTTACGGTGGTTTAGTTGGCTAATGCTGCGACTTTGTCGGTGTTTATTCTCTTAGCCATAAGTTGTTAAAGGGGAGGTTTAGTTTGTATGTGGGTGTTGTTGCAGCCAGGACAGAGTTTAGATATATTTATTGTGTTAAAACCACGAATATAACACAGCAAAAAGCAATGTGACCCACCAGACTAACGTCAGGCGTAGAACAACGTTAGAGGACATTAAATATGGACGAATATTTGGTTTTAATTGATGCAAAATCTCTCAGAAGATGAATTTTCTGACAGGAAGTATAACATGTAAGTGGCTTCTTGACTGTGCCTTTCAGGTCTGAGACCGAGAAACACTGCTGCTGCCAGTATTACGTAACTTTATTAGGAAACCGTGCAGAAATACCCTTGGTGTGTGTGTCTCAAACAGCTGATGTAAATATTATCATGCAATAGCAGCGCATGTTTATTATATGTATCCTGTTTAGAAATCCTCCTTTTCTTACACATATAAACATATATGTGTGTGTGTGTGTGTGCTGCAGGTCCTGTCTGGATGCTTAGTGTGGATGCTCACTTGTGGTCCTCATAGCTTTCACTGCAGTCCTGCTGGTTTTGAGTTTCACTGTGTAGGAGTCAAGGTCAGCTGGACTTTGGTTTGGAGGAGCTGGTGATGCTGGAGTCAAAGGTCAACACTGGAGGAGGTTTCAGGCTAAAGATTGCTTTGGTTCTCGCATAAAATATGAATAATACGGATGTTTATTAGGCTATTTAACTTGTATTTAAAACAACAAATATTAGTTTAGAATTACAGCTGGACATTGTTTTGACTCCTTTTTGTGATTTCATTGTGATCAATATCATGATTTCTAATACCTGAACTAGTTTATTCCTTAGTTAAGTCTTGCAGACTTTAAGAAGCTGTTTCATCTGACTGATTGGAAGGAAACATTGCCCCAATACGGCAGCAGTCAGTTAAAAAAAAATGTCAAGAATTGCAAGAGCTCTATTAAAAGTGACTTCGGCTTGGTATGTGGCAGAAAATATTGGAGCTTCTTCAGCCAGCTGGGTGTAAATGTTGAAGCAAGAAGTGCAAACAAAATATCCTTATTTTGTTTGTAAAAACAGGAAATATAAAGGCAGACCAAAGGGAGACAAAGTTAAAGCTTTAACACGGGGAACTGGGAGAAAGTAATAATAAAAAATAATAATAAATAATAATAATAATAATAATAATAATAATAATAATAAAAACAAATTGGCACAAAGAGGAGTCAGTGTTTGTGACTGAACTGTAAGAAACAGACTGAAGAAAATGAGATTTCCGCCCAACGAGGGCAAATATAAACCATCACTAACAGTTATAGGGAAGAAAACAAGATTATGGAGGCTGAAGGGAAGCAGTTATTGGATGAAATTGGTCGTCAGTGATGAATCACCTATCTGCACTGGATGAGATGATGATTGTGGACCAAAGAAAGAGTGAGAAGAGTACCTGAAGAAAATAAAATATCCATCGTTGATTATATGGAGTTGATGTGAGATAAAGGACCAGGGGGATATTAGACATTTTGGAAACTTTTCTCACTCCATCAGTCAGGAGGAGGTTTGGTGACTCTGAGCACAGTTTTTTAGGATACTGATGCATCGTGCTCCAAAGCAAAGACAGTTAAACCTTTCTTTTGGTTTCAACTCTTTTTAACATTTATGGTGAAAATTGGAGAATGGAAAAAGATCACAGCTGATACGTCCACTGATATATGCCGGAAATGGAACCTGATTGATGAAGAACATTGTTTTTTCTTTAATAATGTCCTCACAGAAAAGCCAGAAGAGCATCAGAATACTAATAGAGATGCTTTTTTTAAATTTACTTTTTTAATCTATTTATTTTTGCTTGATCTTCTTTCTTTTTATTTCTTTCTTTCTTTCTTTCTTTTTCTTTCTTTCTTTCTTTCTTTCTTTCTTTCTTTCTTTCTTTCTTTCTTTCTTTCTTTCTTTCTTTCTTTCTTTCTTTCTTTCTTTCTTTCTTTCTTATCCTATCCTATCCTATCCTCCAAAAATGGTGGTTCTTTCATGTGTTTTTTTGCCAGGTGTTGTAAAAGATGTATTACTAGATGAGTGGGCTCCCCCTTCTGGGATTTGGGATCACACATATGTAGGTGGATAACCAGCAAATTGAAATTTAATTATCAGATTATTTGTAAAAGAGAACTTATCTCTGTTTGGGTGTTTTATTCATGCTGGTCGGATGTGTTTGGACGTTTAGATGTTATGTGTTGAAGCAGGAGCTTAGAGGGTAAGAAGAAACACATTGGCTGTAGTTGTTGACTAGCAGCTGAGTCTTACTGAAATGCAGCTTTACTTCTGTTACTGTGGGATGTCTCACACAAACATCTGGCCACATTTCTAATGTCCTTTTTCTTTTTATAATTTTTTGGTTTCCTGGTCTAAATAAATACCTGTCTAGACTGAAACTCTGTTATTTGAACAAGATCGTAGGGGGGATTGTGACTACTTTCTCAGATTTGATCTGCAAGCATTAGCATTTAGTGAGCAGAAGACGCAGTAAATATTTTTGAAGTGACCTCCCTCAGGTGGGAGTTCAGTATCGATACTTCCTAAGGGGGAAGGAGTGTTATGATGAGTTTGTGGTGCAGCTTTGCCTTCAAAGCGGATTAAAAAGTTTTTATCAAGTACACTGTAAATACAAAACACAATCTGCTGCCAGGCTTATTGAAACTCAGCTGTTATGTGAAGCGGTGTCATGGAAGTAAAAACTGGGGCATTTTTAACCCTTTTAAAGTAAGAAAAGTTGCAAAGTGTTGCTTTAAATGTGACTCTTTTTATATGCAAGTCAACATTTAGAACAGGCGTGTCAAACTCCAGTCCTGGAGGGCCGGTATCCGGCAGGTTTTTTGTTGTTTCTCTCTACCAACACAGCTGATTAAATCAAGTCACCAGTTTTATCTATTAAAAAAAAAAAAAAAAAAACTTTTTCAGTTGTGGAGTTAAATTGCAGGTTGTGTTCATATATTAGTTTTGTCCATTTATTTGTCTCTTCTGTTAAGCTTCTTTTTAATTTAAAAACAATACCTACACTACCAAGACAAGATATTAGAAGTTATTACATTTTCATACATTGGATCCATCCATCCATCCACTTATCCATCTATTCATCCATCCATCCACTTATCCATCTATTCATCCATCCATCCATCCACTTATCCATCCATTCATCCATCCATCCATCCACTTCTCCATACATCCATCCAAAACAATACCTACACTGCCAAGCCAAGATATATTACAAGATATTACATTTTCATACATTGGATCCATCCACCCATCCACTCATCCATCCATCCACTCATCCATCCATCCATCCATCCATCCATCTAGCTCTTCCTAGGGAATCCCACAGAGTCCTGGATCAAACCTCGGGGTCTCGTGTCCAGAAAACCTCCAAGAGGATCCATCATAATCAGATGTCTGACTCCTGTCAACACTGATAAGCAGCAATGTACAATCTTCTCCCTGGATCTCTCTTGTATCTGCTATCTCATTATTTCCTCCTAGTTTGGTGAAGGTTGGAGTGTATTCAGACCAGCTGCACAATATATCGTTTAGCGTTGTCGTTGCAATGTACGTGTGTGCAATAGTCACATCGCAGGTCCTGCAATGCAGGGGGCAAATAACCTCAATATGTTCTCATCAATTTCACCTGATGCACAAACCTTTATGGTAAAAGAATATTTACCTTTGAAGATTATGGAACAAAACATTTAGCCAGTACCTATCACAATAGAAGATGGTAAGAATTATTGTTAAATATGGACAAAAAACATACTTGTAAGATTCACAAAAAGTGAGAAGATCAGTGCGATTTATGTCAACAAGAGGGCAGAAGTGCAGCAGAACTTTAAATTGCTATTCATCTGTTGAAAAGTCCCATAGTTTTTTATATTGCAATAAATCACAAGATCAGGTTAATTATTTATAAATATCGCACAGCCCTATTCCAGACCAGTAAATGGAGGCTTTTTCCTTTAGCCTCAGTTCTCTGATCGGTGCAGCCAGAGACGAAGGGCAGCACTGGTGAAGTCTAACACGCACCTCAAATCTAAACCCCCCCAAAAATATAGTTTTTTAATAAAGGTTTTAATGTAGATTTTTTCCATTTTAATGCAGATGTCGATCCTGCTCGAATTTTTTCTGTGAGCTGGTCTGACGTGACGATTAAACTAATTTAGTGGTCGAATTTACTAAGAGTTTTGACTGCATGGACGGATGATGATTTGATTTAAAACCACGTGGTTGGTGTTCTCCTCCACCTTCGTCATATTTGTGTGTGTGTGTGTGTGTGTGTGTGTGTGTGTGTGTGTGTGTGTGTGGGTGTGTGTGTGTGTGGTGACTCATCAAAATCTCCTACTCAGCTCTGAGCTGAATGCCAAGCAGAAGCCTGTTGATTCCTCATCTGCGTCTTCAGCTGCTTCGGTGCGTCTTGTCACATGTGCTGTCTTACCAACAGATGCTGCAGCCGTCTGAGAGATCGGAGGGTGGGTATGTAGCTTATATAATGAGGAAGAGGATGCTGGTAATGAGTTATTTAATCTGCTTTATTAAAATGGAGCCAAAAATACTTCCATGTCATTTCCACCTGATCACTTACCCAGTTTTTTTTTCTTTATGTTGACATGAATTAACATGACTTTAAAAACAAGGTAAAGTGAGAAAGTCGTGAACTTCTATAAAGGTTTTGGTTTGAAACGAATAAATTAAGCATCCATTTTGTCTTCATTATGCTTATTTACAAACACAGGAGTCGCTTCATAAGCTGCAAAGGTCTCTAAACTTGTTGACTCAAAAAACAAACCACACACGAATCGTTTGTTCTCAGTTTTGCAAACGTCACACAATGTCGAGGCGAGGCGATGCAGAGACTCGGTGGTCTAACGCTGTCTGCTCTCATGCCACAGTCCATTTAATTATTCATGAGTGCAGCGGAGAACAGCGAGGCATCACAAGCTAAAGTGATACCTGTATGTGTGTGTTTTTACTGCTGCAGACACGAGGACCCGATTAATCTCTCGGATTCTGTGAGATATTTGCTGAATTTATTCCTAGTTCTTCACGTCACTTTCAGAGCCTGTAAATCTGCTGGTTTTAGACCTAATTCTTCTTCTATTATCCATTTGTTCAGTTTACTCCAATTTTTAATCAATCGAAATGTTTTATTTTTATAGCACTTTTTGTATAAAACAGAAGCACAAAGTGCTTTACATAACAACTAAATATTAACTACTAAACAAAATTAGATATAACCTTTCACATACCAAAGCATATAATGAAATATTAAAGACAAAACACACTATCTTTCACACACTCACACAGGTAAAGCACACAAAAGCAGCCCCACCTACCAACCCGGCCACAAATCCCATACCCCACAGACAACCCCAAGTCCTCAATATCAGACTTAAAGCAGCTATGAAGAGGTGATATCTTGGGGATCTGTCCAAACTGGGGGCACCCCCACCCACTACCACAGAGACTACCACCACAGCACCCATCCAGACCATTGCTGGCCAGATTCCACACCACAATTAGGATACAATGCGGGAAAATAACCCCACCAGACAAGGCCAATCACTGCAGCAGTAAACCTGCAGACCAAACAGGCGTAGCCCCCACTGTGGACGTAAGAAAACGGGAAAGACAACTTAATGGGAATCACCATGTTGGTGCAACAATACCATTTCCTGTCTCTCAAGTAGTCTTATCTTTGGTGTTACTCATCAATACATGTAGAGAAACTGGTTCTTTGCAAAGTTATGTATTGACAACACTGGTTCATCCCTTGAGTTAGAAGCCTTTTTAATACTTGAATAATTTATGGCTCAGAGCCGAGTGGCTTAAAAAAAACAATAAATTCTGATGTCTTTCCTCTGAATTCTGTGTTTTACAGCGTAACCTGATGTTTTCTGGGGGGGGTGTCCAATCTGACTGTATAAAATTTGAACAACTCCTAGGAGCTGTCAACCTGTTAGTCCCATAAATGTATTGATTTTTTTTTCTCTTTTTTTCCCATAATGATATTTTTTATTTCATAATACTCTGAAGTCTCTCAAGTAGTTTAGTGGGCATTCTCGTTGTCCTTGGAAATTTGAGACATTTTTGCCAAAAAAAATGGTAAAATCGTAAGTTTCAAATGACCCCTGATGCGCCAGGCTTAAAGATGGCCGCACGCAGTCCCCACTGCTGTTTTTAATAAAATCTTTCATAAATTTTTTGTCAAGTTTGTAAAGTTTCTAGTGTCAAAAGCAATGAGCTGTTGTTATCCATAATCACGTTGTTGTGGCGGGTTTGTTGATCAAAATTACGTCAACATGTGGTTTATCAATCATTATTACCAAAACTGGCAGTTGGTGCATGTTGCACATGGGTTTGTGAATTCCTTCGTTTACGGCATTGGTAGATGTTCACAAATTGGCTATTTCAGAGGCGTACATGTCTGCCATATTGGTGCAACAGGAAAACCAACTACTTGGTAACAATGTCACCTTCTTTCTACCACTCTGAATTACGAAACATTGCAAATGCATCATGTTTTCCTCTAGATCTTCTTCATGCTTTCAGCTGCACCTCAAACGCATGGTATACGCGGGCTGCTTTCGTCTTGTGACAATGCTGACTTGTGTGAGATGTGAGTCGCACCAGCAGACGTAATGTCACATAGACAAGCAGCTGTAGCAATGCGGCTTTACTTGTTCATTTGGCTCAGATGCCGTGAAGAACTCTTAGCAGATTACACCTACATATGAGCAAATTCCACAATATTTCATGTTATACAACCAATTCTATTTTGAAAACCAAATTCTGTCTACATTTTCTGAATCACGTCCAAAATGACCACTAGACTGAAACAGATTTTAAAAAGCAGCTAATATCTACAGAAAAAGTTTGCAAGATCTTCAGAAAACTTGGAAAAAAATGGATCAAGATCCATTTAAAGGTACTTTTACATCAGGATAGTCAGGCAATTCAGTTTGATTGCGCAGGGAAGGGTGAGAAATTTCACAGCTTCATTTGGTTTGGGTAGCTTTCACACTGCTTTTCAGTGAAGTGGAACAAACCACATGGATGACATATAGCAGTTACAACAACAGCTCAGTAGGGGTAATGTTCCCCAAACGACTAACCGAGAAGAAAACCAGCAGGAAGAAGAGGAAAACCTTTCTTACTGAAATCTGATAATGCGCTGAAAAAGTTTTTTCTTTTTAAATATCTCATTTCAGACACGTCGGATCAAATTTTGACAATCTGATTACTGCCAGTTGTTGGATTTTGATTGTTGCATAAATTGGATCAATACTGTTCTTTAAAATTAAACAAAAATCTGTGTTCATCAGCATTACGGTGATGTTGGTTCCACCATGCTGCCGCCATGATGGCGTAGATGGTGTTTTTATTCATTGTCCAGCTTGAGAAACTAAACACAAAGCATATAGTGACGATGCTGTTTCCGCAGCAGATCAGGCAGAGAAACAGTTAATCAGAAACAAGAAGCAGCGAGCTGTCGGAGCGATCGGTGGAGTAAAGGGTGAAGAGAAGGAGAGCCGGCGGCAGCTGCAGTGTCTTTGCCTCGTGACGCCGTCTGCAGCGTGAGTTTGTTTACATCCAGCGGCTGCAGACTCAGTGTGCAGTTTGTTCATGTGTGTGTGAAGGTAGACTGCCTTCTGCTCATCAGTTAGAAACTCAACTCAGATTTCTGAGAGAGAGAGAGGCTTTAGTCGTGTTTGGGGCATCTGAGAGGAAATGCACCATCATGCTGTATGCTGATGTCTTTTCACACCTCGCTTGTCTTCTGCTGCACTCTAGACACACCAACATGAGGAAATGATGACAAACAGCTGCACTCAGGCTAGAAAGCTGACTAGAGAGCCACGGTGGCGTATGTTGACTGGGACTGTGATACCATGTAAAAATGATGCTCTGTGCTCAGCTCAGCCAAGATGCATGCCAACATTGGAGGTAAACAGCCGCCTACCAACTCCTCTCAACCTCTCATTTGTCTCCTTTATCCTCCCATGGAGAATTTTTGTTAGTGTTGGGCAATCGAACAAAAAAACTTGAATATCTGGATTGTTTGATTCTCAATATTGAAATTGCTCTTTTTTTTTTTTAAATTTCAAATAAATGAAAATAATCCATTATAACAGTTTTAGTCATTTTTATTGTTTTTATCGATATTTAGGGTCCGAGCCATACCAAGTATGGCAGGGCCCTATTGTTATTGTTTTACTTGTATTCTTTGGCATTATAGCAGCAGAATGATGGTCTGGCTACAGTGTTGTTTAATCAATGTCACATGCTGTTGTGCAAATGGAATAGACAACAGGTGGAAATTATAGACATTTGGAAGACACACCCAATAAAGGAGTGGTTCTGCAGGTGGTGACCGCCATTAAGATGAACCCAGGGCCAACCGCACCAGCATATGGTCCTACAAGGGGTCTGAGGATCTCATCTCGGTACCTAATGGCAGTCAGGCTACCTCTGGCGAGCACATGGAGGGGTGTGCCACCCTCCAAAGAAATGCCACCCCACACCATTACTGACCCACTGCCAAACCGGTCATGCTGGAGAATGTGTTGCAGGCAGCAGAACGTTCTCCACTGTGTCTCCAGACTCAGTCACGTCTGTCACATGTGCTCAGTGTGAACCTGCTTTCATCTGTGAAGAGCACAGGGCGCCATTGATGAATTTGCCAATCTTGGTGTTCTCTGGCAAATGCCAAACATCCTGCATGGTGTTGGGCTGTAAGTACAACCCCCACCTGTGGACGTCGGGCCCTCCTACCACCCTCATGGAGTCCGTTTCTGACTGAGCAGACACATGCACATTTGTGGCCTGCTGGAGCTCATTTTGCAGGGCTCTGGCAGTGCTCCTCCTGTTCCTCCTTGCACAAATAAGGAGGTAGCGGTTCTGCTGCTGGGTTGTTGCCCTCCCACAGCCTCCTCCACGTCTCCTGATGTACTGGCCTGTCTCCTGGTAGCGCCTCCATGCTCTGGACACTACGCTGACAGACACAGCAAACCTTCTTGCCACAGCTTGCATTGATGTGCCATCCTGGATGAGCTGCACGACCTGAGCCACTTGTGTGGGTTGTAGACTCCGTCTCATGCTCCCACTAAAGTGAAAGCACCACCAGCATTCAAAAGTTACCAAACCATCAGCCAGAAAGCATCGGAACTGAGAAGTGGTCTGTGGTCACCACCTGCAGAACCACTCCTTTATTGGGTGTGTCTTGCTAATTGCCTATAATTTCCACCTGTTGTCTATTCCATTTGCACAACAGCATGTGGAATTGATTGTCAATCAGTGTTGCTTCCTAAGTGGACAGTTGGATTTCACAGAAGTGCAGTTGACTTGGAGTTACATTGTGTTGTTTAAGTATTTCCTTTATTTTTATGAGCAGTGTAGTTTTTATGCAATTCCTTATTTATTTATAATTTAGTGATTCATTCTTTAAAGATAGACATGTAAAACAAGTTTTCTGCTATTTTTATTTTAGTTTTTAGTTTTTCTTCTGCAAGGATTCAAGGGTTTTTTCTGTGGCTCTCGTGTAAGAGCTGTGTTATACATCCGTCTTGAAGTTCACGGTCAGCAAGTCCTCATCGATCTCTCCTTCTTGTCACAGGAAGCGACGCTTGCAGTTTTTTTTTTCTGCCAGTCAAAGAGCGGCTCTTAAGTTGACCACGAATGCTCACTTCTGCCTTAAGCTCGTCTCCTGTGGCGATGTACTGCAGAGTTTTTTTTTCTCATCTTAAAGCCATCGTGTTGTTCGTCTGTATGTGTGATAATATTTTCATCTTGCATAACTGTGCATGTTTGGTTTTACTGCATGTCTGAGTCAAACGTTTAGTTGGTTGAAGGCAGGAAATCTGCTAAATATAAATTTATTTTTATTGTTAACATGACTTAACAAGATTTTCAGTCATTTCTTTTAAAAGAAGTTTTAGTTTGAAACTTTTCTAATTAAATGTAGCTGCTGGGAAGTGTACGTGTGTTTGTGTGTGTATGTCTTGAAAAGTTTCTTTTGAGGGGGCGTCATCACTGTTTATTAAGGCAGTTTGAAAAGTTGGCTCCAGAGTTAAGAGTTGAATCGTTCATCGATGAAAATTTATGCAAAAGTACCTGCAAAGTTGAATGTTTTAATGTAAGTAAGTTAAGTTACTGCAGGGAGGAACTGGGGAGATGTTTGTGTAGGTCGGAGCTGGCATCAGATTTGTCAGAGTGAAAGCTGCTGCTGTTCACAAGTAAGATGTTTTAAACAAGAGAAGGAAGTGATGCATATTTTAATACAGAAACTGTTTCACACACTCAGAGCTGGTGGTTTGTTTTGTTTTCTCCTTACATTTTCTGCAAGGAATTCATCATCAGCGATCAGTTTAGTTTCCACATTTCTGGTGCTTTTGCTTGTAAAGTTTATGTTAATTTGATGTGATATAGACCATATATGAAAGATGGACGGAGCCTTTGGCGGTTAAAATGGTAAATGGACTTGTACTTCTATAGCGCTTTTCTAGTCATACAGACCACTCAAAGCGCTTTACACTACTTGTCACATTCACCCATTCGCACACACACTCACTCAACACACTCATACCCCAATAGGCACATCGGGGGGCAGTTTGGGGTTCAGTGTCTTGCCCTAGGACACTTCGGCATTTCAGGGGAAGCCTGGAATCGATCCCCCAACTTACCAGTTGAAGGACAACTGCTCTTCCTCCTGAGCTACAGCCACCCCAAAAAGTGAAGTCTATGTGGAAGTGCATAAAACTACAGTTCCCCCTTCATCCACTAGGGGCTGAATGCAAAAAAAATCTCCATAGACTCCCATGTGAAAAAGACCAACTTCACGGCAGAAATAAACATGTTTACAGCCTGGTTCATAAATCCATTTTAGGTTTATAGGTCAGGTTTACCTTCATGACAACTGTGGGGGGAGTGGATTTTTTTTTCTAACGCACTCGTTTAAAAGTAATTTAATCTCGAAGTTTGGCGTATTTAGGGGCGTGTCCTTTTGATTGACAGGTACCAATCTCCCTCTTCAAGTAAGAAGAATGTAGAACAACCGCGGTTATTAGCCGGCGAACAACGTGACTTAGCTTTAGCCCTCTTACCTCCGTTAGCTGGTTAGCTCCTGTTATATCCGTTAGCTTGGTTAGCTCTTAGCTACAGAAAGCTCGGAGTTCGCTCGATGTCAATCATCCACCATGACACTCACAGCTCCCCTCTCAGCTCCACCTCTTTGCCCATATTTGTATATTCCGGGCGAGACGACACACATGCCCCTGCCAAGATGGCGACTGTAGAAACCGCCTACCGAGCTTCAATTCAGCTCTTCAGAAACCTACAGGTGACGTCACGGAGGCTCCGTCCATCTTTTTATATACAGTTTGTGCTTGACGCTTGTTCATCCATTACTTCAGATGTTGCCACAGTAACAACAAGCAGGGCTAAATTCAGCAGCAGGCGGTCAGACCAGATGTTTAAGGTTTTTGTTATGATTCCTTTTAGTGCAGCTGATTAGAAATGTTTACATCATGAATATTCATTGTTCATGCAGTCACAGAAAAGTTTATTTTTTGCTTCCAAACCCAAAAATGAGAGTCGATTAACTGGAAAATAGATGGAGGTGTGATGAGAAGGGCTAGGCTGAGAGCGAGGAGTGAAACCCCAGTACATCTTTGTGTATCTGTGAGCATGATGCTCATTTTCATGTGAAAGAGCCACAGCTGCCCCTTCCCTCTAAAGAAATTATTCATCCTTTATTCTAATGCCGATCCCTGAGGGTCCCCTCACACACAGGGAACAGCTTTGTTGTTGCTTCTGTCAAGCAACATTGAGGCAAATGTGTTCGTAACAGAGATGATGTGTGTTTTCTGTTTTCCAGTTTGGAGTTTGCGTTTAGAAGTAGCAGCTGAATCCTGCCTGGACTTGCGGCACATTCAGGATGTGGAATGATGAAATTGTTTAGATTATGTTGATTAAGTCTGGATAAACTACAAAACCTCCATCTCCTTCAAGGCATATCTTCATTCTTTCTGTGTTTGTCTTTCATTTTTTCACATTTCTGATCTTTAACTTCCACCATCTCCTCCAGAAATGATCTTTTTTGAACCTTAGATCAGCTTGCTTTTTATTTTCCTTTGTTCCACCAGTAGACGTAATGTCATCAGAAGACCTGAAAACCTCATAATGGATGATAATATGCTGCACAAATTCCAAAATCTTGCCATAAGGACTCTTAAAACAGAAATTGAGCTCACAAACATCTCATGTCACAGATTATCAAGATGTCATGACTCCAAACGTTGATATTACAATCAGATTGGTCCTTTTTTATAACATATACCTATGCTGAAATCATGAAAAATAGGTATGTGCATCCACCAAGCTGAAGCTCCAGGAACCTAAACATACTTTTCATTGTTATGTCATTATATTTCAACAGTTTTTTCCCACTTCTTGCTCTCCACACCGTCTGCATGTTGCCAAAGCTTATAAATGGAAACTGGAGAGCTCCCTGTACCAAAATTGCTGCTCAGTCACATATTTTGCAAGATCCCAATAAGGATTGTGGGATGCATGTGCCAGATTAGTTTGGATTATGCTGAAATTCATAAGAAAATAGTAAATATTAAAAAAAAAAAAACTTGTTCATTACCAGATTTTCCACCAAATTCTAATAAATGCTGATGGTAAAATTTGGTAAATATATTTAAAGTAATAAATAAAGAGTCTTGTAAAGCTAATCAACCTTTTATCAGGTTAAAAATGTTTCTTTTTAAAATTGTTGCAGTAGTTTTAGATGTGGAAAGGATTTTTTTGTTGGAGCTTATTGAATGAATATAGGTAGTTTTGATTTCTGCTTCCTGTTTTAGAGCGATGCAATGTAAACCAGTTTGTATTGTGGGATTCATATCATAAACCAGCAGTGAAACTCGAGATGAAGGCCAGGCAGTTGCTGTGCAGCCTCATTGTGTTTTACATGTCAGCCAGAACTGAGGAAGTAATTTGTTAAAATGAACACAGAGCTTTTTATCATCACACTGCGTCCATGTTTCTTAAAAGACACGAACTAAAGGAAGAGATTATTCTAATTTCTTTCAGACATGAATTATTTTGTGTAACTCCTTAAAATCTAGCAGTCCTTGATTATCCTGTTTTGTAGCTGGACCTATTCAGCAGGATCCAGAATTTTAACATATTCATGAGATTCGGTAAACTTCAAGGAATGACTCTTAGGTAGTGTGGTAATAATAATAAAAAAATATTAATAATAAGAGGTAGTTTAAAACACACTGTGTTGTGTAGGATGTTCAGTAAAGAAGCTTTCTTAGAAAGAGTTTTTAATCAAATCAAAGGATAAACAGTATAAAGAAAAAACAGATTATGAATACATTGGATAAAAGGAATGGATTCTTCAGACCCCAAATCTGAGTCTCACATAGCTATAAAGACAAGGAACATGTAAGGAGGCATTCACACCAGAGTCGTCTTGGAGACTCCATGCGTTTAGGCAGAGACTTTCTAAAAGTTTCACACCTTTGGTTTGGTTTGTGCTCAAACTGCACTAAACTTGAGCAGGCAAACCGTCTGGACGACGTCACAGATTTACGGGGCGATACTCCCACAGAGACATAGTTTTGCTTTTAAAACTTGCATAGATTAAATATCATCCACAGATTTTTTTTATTCTTTTTTTAACTGGCCAGCTGCATAGATCGCCTTTATGGTGAAGCTCTGCAGGAGTATTTTCAAAGGTTGCACTTTTTGCGAGGTAAATTCTTGCCATCCTGTATTGCTCACAGCCACTAATTTCTGCGCTGGTTCTGTGATTCTGATAACACAGCTGGAACCAGGGATGGTGGATGATACTGTATCCACTTTATGGAGCATTCTCCCAGTTGTATAAATAAGGCCCCCAGTAGCAAAATAACACACTACAGGAGGTGGTCTGGTGGTTCAGTGTCATATTATGCAAGTAAAAAGAAAATCTTAAGATCAAGTTCTACTTAACCTATTTACTGTGTTGTCACTCTGGGTTGGGAAAATTGAATATCCGTATATTTTGCTTATTATTATTTGTTTTTATTCATCTTTTTACTTGTCTTCTTAGACATTATAGCAGCAGAATGATGGTCTGGCTACTGTGTTGTTTTTACTTAATTGAATTTAAGAAAAATGACAAAAAAAAGTTTTTTTGCTTTTTTTTTTGTTTGTTTTTAGTCCACAAAAATCAGCAATATTGAGAAATCGTTAGAACTGCAATTTAAATCAAATAGTCACCCAAAAAAATCTAATCAAATCGGGACTAAAGCCTATCATCACAGCCCTAGTTGTCACCTTTCCTTTCTTTTTTCAGATTTCATTAGGAGATATGAACGGGTCAGATTTGGTCATCGTAATGTATTTGGTTGGGTCCGGGTCTGTAAAATTGGACCGGTGCAGAACTCTGGTCTTGACATTTGTAATTTTACTGCAGTGTGCGGATGAGAACAAACGTTTTCTTATCAAACCTGTTGGTTTTGTTTTTCTTCCTATGTAAACAATAATCTGCATCACTTCCCTCCTTTTCTTGATGCCTTATTGGCAGACGTCACTTTGTTTTTGGTAGCTGGATAGTCCATTTGCATATGAACCGAGACCCCCTGCTTTTAAGCAGACAATAGTCCGCATCAGAGTGCAGTGGGTGTTCATACAGCGCCAAATGATCCGTGCTATCCTTGCAAGACAACCACAATCCGTTTAAAGCAGATTAAACAGCTATGGTGTGAACGTGCCCTAAAGCCATGTGTGATGTTACGCCACTGTAAATTTCATATTTACAGTATGAGGATATTTGAATGCTGTAATTAGAGAAATTATTGTAATGAGAGGATTATTTTGTCCTGTCTGTGAGGAAGTGGTTCCCATCTTATGAAAAAAAACTACAGTATAATAAATTAAATCCAGACTTTTCTCTGTAAACCCAAGAGATGGTAATGTGTGTGAAAATACCAGCAGATCAGCAGTTTCTGAAATACTCCGACCAACAACCACAACACATTTAAATTAATTTAAATCTCCTTTTGTGCTCAGTGCAATGCTCAATTTGAAGTTTCCTAAATCATCTTTGTCTACATGACTAAATGGACCGAGTTGCTGCCATGTGATTGGCTGAATAGATCTTTGTGCTAACAAGTAGTTGTGACCAGAAGGTGTGTATTTAGTAATGAAACATACACTCGAAAAAGCATGAAGTCAGTCTTTGGTTCATTACAAATTAAAAATTCAATCAGTTTTATATTGAATGCATATCTTAAAATTTGCAAGACTTTAAGGGGATGAAATGGCACCATTTAGGGCTTTTTATTATTAGTTATAGATTAGAGTGAAAATGATTCATAGTCACATCCAGAGGAAACTGGAGAAACATTAAAGAAATGACCCTGTGGAAAGGTTGACGTAATGTGTAATGGTAATTTCAGAGGATCATGAATTAAGCCCTGCGGTATTCCATTATTGATTGTTAGTAATTGGGATGACCACAGGCAACTACATCAGTCATGTATTCATGTTTGTGTTGGAGCTGGTTTCCTTCATCTCTAGTTATCAGTTGTGGTAACTTACTTTTTTTCCCAAGCACAAAGAAACGTCTTTGTTAGGTAAACTACAAGACTCAAAGGACAACTTGATAGTTGTACAAAATGTGCAACTTAGACCTTTTCAAGTGAGATTAGCTGAGGAATGAGTGGGAGTTAAACTCAAGTGACTACTACTAAGTCCTTCCTTAACTCCAAGCCTGCATGCAAGTATCCTAAGCCCCCTGAAAAATACTATGTATCAGACAAATTCAGTCCAGTTATTATAAACAGCAACCAAATAAGAGGTGTTTTTATGGGATGACCTTTGGCTGTTGGAATTTTTGTAAAGGGAAATATTTCATTATATTACTTTGGCTTCCAGAAAACTGGAGTCTTGGGGTCTTTGTTAGTCAACCAAATCTAATTCTGTTTGATTACTTTGAAAACTTTGCTCTTGGAAATAATGAAGGCAAAAGCAACAACAACAAACAGTCACAGCAGATTATAGGGAACCTAAATGCTGGAATGAAGCTACATATTAAGCTAAACTGAGCAGATATTTAAACACGTTTTAATGAGACTTAATGTATATTTGTTTTGGACTTTCCCTTCTGCTGTTTAATTGGAATGAATGAATAACTCAATTTAGAGTGAGTTTTATTAATCTGAGAGATGTTTCTGAGACTTTTCTACACGTCTCCACAGAACAATGTGGGGCGTGATGCCTCTTAAGTGTGTGAAAGGTGTCCTGGCAGAGAGGAAGAAGCAGGGAAATGTGGGTTTCACCATGTATGGTCAACTACACTCTCGCTCTACTCACTGTCCCCAAATCCGTCTTTTCTGCCTGACGATGAAACTGAAGACAGAACCTGTAAACACACAGACAAACTGCAAGGTTCAGAAAGTTCAACCAGAGCAAGCTGGAGCGCTTCCTAAATCAGCATCATGACAAATCTTTTTCGTCTTTCTGGTGGACTCACTAAAGTTTAAACCATATTTATTGACTGAATAATTAAAGGTTAACATCTCAGAGATAAGAAATAACTAGCTAGGCTATCCTGTTGTACTTTAAGCATAACCGTTCAAAATGTAAACATACTAAAATCCTCCCTTAATACATTTTTATTCTTATTTATGATAGGAAAAGACCAAATTAAACTTAGTTACTCAGAACCGAAGACCTGTTTCCTTCGACTGTATATATAAATTACTTCACTTTAAATGTTAAACAACGCTTTTTCTTAAATAGAGTTTGGTTTATTTGTAGGCTGTCAGATGAGGGTCTCAAGAGAATAATAATCCTTCATAATCAAGATGTGACAGAACTCCAGGTCCATCTTCATGCTAGTGAAACAATTAACATAACCATTGACAGCCAAATATTCTGTTTTTGTGCACATGACTCTAAAGATAAAGTTGGATTTTGTAGTTAAAGACCAACTTTTTTCAGACTGAGAGTGAGAAGACTTTAGGAAGTCTTACAGCAGCAAGGCATATAAGCTGTTTCTGATATACAATTTTAATGTTTTAGGGGACTAAAACCACCTATTTAAAGGGTTTTGTCAGTATTTAGATAAGAATACGCATGCAAACAGGAACTTTTATACCCATTTTAAACAAGTTGTCTATGAAAATATCTTGAAAAATATGAATAACCTTTGCAGGTTGAATATAAATATTTCTGCTGACCTTATGATGTCCCTCTTTGTGAGTCATGTAACACCAGAAGTGTGTATTTAATTTATGCCCTTCAGATTCAGATATAGTGGAAGTAGAAATAATTTTCTATTTAAATAATAGAGCGTGTTCAATGTGCTTAAAGGTTGCGTTCATCTGCAGCTGCTAATGGATATTATACATCTAATAAACCTAAATCCACTTGCTAAATCCTGGATTTGGGTTTAGTGTGTCAGGAGCTCTGGATAGGATTCACTGAGGTTTATACGATGTGTGTATGTGCCCCAGTTCATGTGACTCACAGAGCTACACACACACACACACACTTACAAACTGTCCAAGCTAAATTAGGAGCTGCCTTATATGGCTACTTTTACCCCTCAGTGATGTTCAGTGTTTGCTGCTTCCAGTGTGGCAGGATGGATGAATCCCCATTCCTGCCTCTTTAGGTTATTAGTCCAAACTGTAAAATGTCATCTGGTGCAGTGACTTTGACAGGAACTGGAGTGAAGCAGTCAGTTTATAGTTTATATAATGTATCTCAGCTCTACGGGTGCACAATCTGTCTTTTGTTGGATACCAGAAAAAGTCCCAGAAATGTGTTTGACAGTTTCTGGATAGCTGTGAGTTTGACAGAATGATGAACAGAAAGTGATATGTAGAGCCTGGATGTCTAACGAGCGTTCTTAGATTATGTTTTTGGCTTTGGAAGTGGAAAAACTTACTGTAGTTGGCTGAGAGAATGGAAAGTCCTTTCAGGGTTTGTAAACAAAAACCAGATTTATCAAACCTGATACTGTCCTTGTGTGTATTATCAGAAACATTCATACATATTGGTTAATGTACTATATTTAGTGTGGATTAATGGTGGACAGTTCAGATAGACTCACAGTGTGTTCTGTGTCTTGTGAAGGGCCCATTGTTTCCCATTTAAAGTTGATGGGATGTTTTTCACTTCGCATTTTTTGTCATTCTCCTTTTAAAAAAAAAAAAAACAGAATATTGATACCTTGCAGCTTTTTTATTAGGTCCTCCTTACTAATACCTGGCTGGCCCCCATTTTCCTTAAGAACTGCCTTAAAGGCAGAGTATGTAAGATTTCAAGGCGATACTTTCCACCACCAGGTGGCAAACACCAGGTCGTGGGCAAAACCACAAAACTGCTACCTCCACAAACAACCACAGGTTGGCAGTAATGAGCAAAACTCACCCTTCACCCCTCCTCCTTACCAGCTCCAATGAGGGCAGGAATCGCTTGTGAGCTGTAGCTGAGAGCCGCTCTGCAATAAATGGGCTTATACTCCCCCTACTGGTGGAAAAAAGTACTTTTTTTTTTTTTTTTTTTTTACTGGTCAGAAAACATTCAAGAAGGGTTTTTGTCATTAACTAAACTTGTAATTTAATAACGCATCAAATATGGACAGACTGGAAACTACATGTTTAAAAAAACTATCTAATTATGATTGTAATTATTTTTTTAATTAATTTATTTTGAAAATACTGAAAATCTTACAAACTCTACCTTTAAGTCTTGGTTTCATACATTCAACAAAGTGTTGGAAAGAGATTTTGCTCCATATATAGACATGAAGCATCACACAGTTGCTTCACATCCATGATGAGAATCTCATGTTCCACCACATCCCAAAGCTGCTCTACTGGATGGTGACCCTGGAGGCCGTTGGAGGACAGTGAACTCATCGTCATTATGGAGATGATGTGAACTTTGTGACATGGTGCTTGATTCTTCTGGAAGTTTCCATCAGAAGATGCTACACTGTGTTTAGAAATGGTTGGACATGGTCAGTAGTAATCCTCAGGCAGGCTGCAATGTTTATTTTCAGTATACTGTTTTTCAGAGTATTTTCTCCCTGGATATATTTTCTTTTTCTGATCCATTCTCCATAAAACCTAGAGATGAAAATCCCAGCAGTTTCTGAAATATCCGGAGCAGCCCGTCTGGTATCAACAACCATGCCACTTTCAGAGTGTCTACATGCCTGAATGCATTTAGCTGCTGCCATGTGATTGGCTGTTCAGGGGTGGAAAATTGTAATTAAGTCAAAGTATCCTTACTTTGCTTAAATTTAAAGTTACTTTGTTACTCTCAGTTACCTGATGTAAACAAACAACCAGTCTTAAATCCAATCCAACACTGTTTTTGATCAACTTTAGAACAGTTCTTTTGTGAGACTTCCGCCCGTGCTAACCCGCGCACATCCACAGACACACATGCGTTTTACTTTCAGTGGGCGACGAACATGACCAAAGTAGATTAGCAGAGGAGATGGACAATCCGTGACGTTTGGCACAAGACCCTGATCGGCTGATGTTTGTTCCCAGCATTTAATGTTTACTTGTTCACATTGTTTACTCAGTCAGTAATGGGGGAGGTTTCCAATGTAGTGAAGTAAAATACTTGGGTCAAAATGTACTCGATTAGAAGTAAAATTACCCATTTCAAGAACTGCTGAAAAGAATTACGAATTACTCACAAAAATGAGTAAATGTTATTCATTACTTTCCACCTCTGAAGCTGTTTACATATTTGTGTTAACAATTAATTATAAGGGTTAACCTAATAAAGTGGTCGCTGATTTAAACAAAATGATAATTTCTTGCTTTATTTATATTTAAATGACTTTATCAGTCATATTTTAGTTCAGACATCTATTAATATCATGTGCATGAATTGTAACCATAAATTCACCGTGACAAAGTCCAGGACCTCTAAAGTCTTCCTGCTATTCTCTGCCATATTCTGAAGGTTTTATTGTTTAATAAATATTGTTCTGTTTCACCAAAACAAAACTGACAATGCTAGCTGAACCCATCATTCCCAGATATCACATAAAAAAGTGCAACATGATGTCTTAATATGATGGATTGCAGCACAATGTTTCTGTTAACAAATTATCAAGAAATTAGATCCATGTTGACATAGAGCTTTGATCTGTTGTGTTTGTGATTCAAAGAAACACAGTCAGACTTAAACTTCAACCTCTTACGAGGGTTTTTATTTACTAAGACCATTGCCTTCATGTTCATGTTGATTAATTTGACTAATTACTTTTCAATTAATTAAATGACGGATTAAGTGGTTTGGATAATGAGTAAGTGAGTGAAAGACTGATTTTCTTTGTAGGTGGCAGAAGAAAATGCGGGAATGTTTGTTCCATTTTATTGAACAAATTACGTCGTTCTGTGGTCGTCATTGTTATTTATTCAGTCAGGTGTGAAATGTGTGTTTAAGTCAGATTTGGTTTCAGGTTCCACATAAATGAAGCATTACAGATGTGAAAACAAGCAGGAAGATTGAGGTTGCATTCAGATCAGGTCACACAGGCCACATTCCCAGGTGATCTGGGACACTTGTGGTTAGATTTAACAGTCTGAGCACGAATCTATCCCGGCTCATGCTAACATATCACCTACTGCCTTTCTGTGACTTCAAACAAACATCACAGTTTCCACTACTGGATGATCTGTCACAATTTTAATTTCCAATAAACCACTTAACTCGTACAGGTCATGGGCAAGGGCTAAAAGGGAGGAAAAAATTCCCTTTTTTTTTTCCCCAAAAACAATAATTTCAGATTTATCCTTTTTGGCTTAAGAAAATTCCGACACATCCAAGTTCTGGTTTGATTGAAGAACAAAGTGCCTCATCAAAGTGCTTTGGATCGTCACTAACGTAGAGCTGAGTGTCATCAGCATAACTATAACACTTTTGTTTGGTTCCCTGATCCAGACTAGTGAGAAGTTGGGGCCTCCAACTCAATCTGTTGGTGTCCTTATATAGGCTATTATGAATTGGCTTTCATTATGTTTTTTCCTGTCTGTAAAGTGTCTTGAGATGGCATTGCAGTGATTTGACACTAAATAAATAAAGTTGAATTGAATTGAAGTTGAATTGAGAATATACAGATGGGGAACAATAAGGGGCCCAAAATGCGGCCTTGAGGAACTCCACATCTATAGAAACAAAGCAGTTTCTATCTTTCAAGTAGGATTCAAACCAATTCAGAACCAGATCAGAGAGTTCCACTCAATTTTCCAATCAATCTAAATTGGTTGGTTGACTATTTTGACTGCAGTTTCTGTGATCTAGTAGAACTAAAACCAAACTTCTGATGCCACATCTGCTTAGGTAGAGGTCATTTAAGGCAGTTTCTGTGCTGTGGTCCCAATCCAGACTAGAAGAGCCACAATGATCTGGCACTAAACAAAGGAAAACCATGAGCATAACTATTGAGGAACTAAAGATAAATGAGAACCATGTATGACAGCAGAGCAGGAAATGAAAGCTGAGCAGAACACGAAAGGAACAGATGAAGGAAATAGAACAAGACTTAAATAAAAATTTTAAAAAAAGAACACACATTCAGACGGCTGTATAGATGTGAGCAAGTGGTTACATTTCAGTTACTATGGTGTCATCATCAGAGAAACCCTCTGATTGAAATAACAATACATGGTTGACTAACCATTTTGTTTATTATGAGTAAACATTGTCTATCTGGGCTTATATTAAATGTCAGCTGACCTGCTGCTGGTCTGTTCACTCGCCAGCTGACTGTGACATTACGTCTCCCTGTGATCACTAGTGTTTAATGATCATGTTTACTGGCATACAGGAACGATGACTGCTTGGATTACACATGATGGCACAGGGCACACATGAGCTGTTGTGAACAAGCATACCTAAAGTTGTTTTATTGATAGCAAATCACAACGACACTGGACAATAGTAGGTGTGTGCCACGCAAATTTCATTCAAATTCAGATGCAAATCAGGTAGATTCTCCTCAATCCACAAGACTGCAGGTGCTCCAGATGTTTCACACATGTAGGACACTTGAAAAGTGGGACACTGTCAGTACTGGACCACTTGTGTCAGGAAGTAGGCCAACAAGAATTAACCCACACCCACAGTTGCAATAAGATCACTTTTTTGAAGATATCGTTTTGAGTCGAGCTTTTTAACAATTGAGCATGAAACATGTATTTTACTCTGTGCTGAGAACTTTGAGCTCACCTTTTTTCATTAATAAATTTGTTTTAAACTTCATCTTATGATAAATTCAGAACTGTGTAACACTTGTCTTTAACCTGAACCTGTATTACTGAAGCAAATATTTCTACAATCAGTTGAGTACAATTCAACATTATCATACACTAGAGATCTCCAATCAGACCACTGTGTGTGCTACTGTCCCTTGCGTCTCTAGCTTCACTGCAAATAGGCTAATTGCTCTTTACCAAAATGGGACAGAAAGAATAAAAGCAGGAGAGACAGAGCAGGCCAACATCTTGTCCGCAAACTGACTGATTTATAGGAACTATGGCAAACAGAAGCAGGACGTGTCTGCAGATTCCACAGAAGAAGAAATATGAAAGTAACAAGATTGAAAAAAGCCACATGCAGTCATGGAGCAACATAAAAAATGCAAATGTAGAGGAAGTAGAACACACTGAGTATGATCACATACTGCTCCCGGATGTGTTTACACAGACCAAAACACACTTGCCGAGATTCAGCTAGCAGATGATGCTCAGTTGCACTCTAACAGACATGTGCCTCTTACTTTTATATACAATAAACTAAAACTTCTGCTCCTGCCTTACACAGATTTCCTCACACCTGTTTGCTTTTTCTTTTGAAAATACCCCACATTGGGTTGAAAGTGAATGTTTTATTGTGAGAATATCACTTTTTTTATTCATTTCATTCAATAAATCAAAACATATTTTAAAGTTTGAACATAACCTTCAAGTTAAATTTGAATGAAATAAGGAGCAGAAGTCAGTTCTTATATTATCTGCGCCCTTTTCACCCAACCACCAGTACGGTATATAATCAAACAAACCAAAGACTTATACAAAATGAAAATAAATCTTCTGAACTTAATCAGGTGGATGACATCCCACAGACTAAACACATCATTTGCTTGTGTCTCCCAGTTTAGCACTCATTTTAAGCATTTCTTAGAACATTGGACATTTTGTCATTTTCACATTATTCCCAATATCTATTTTATAAAATGTCTTTAATTCTCCTTTTTAACAAAAAATTTTGATGTTAATTGTTTCACTTCTTGGTCCAAATTATTCCACAAACTGACTCCTTTCACTGAAATACGTTGTTCCTTTAATGTAGTCCTAAAGTGTGTTTTCCTGAAAATACCCACATTTTTAAATAAATAGTGACTTTCTCTCTTCATAAATATTTTCTGATTATTTTCTGGTAACAGATTTTTATTTGTTTTAAACAATACAAGTAAGATGTTATTGTCTCCTAGAGTTTCTGATATTTCAACAGTTTATACTGCAGAAATCATGGATTTGATGAATCTCTGTAATTAATTCCAGTAATGATCATAATGGCTGTTTTTTATCGGTTAGTTGGGTGTGAAAGCTACCCCATGAGAAGCTCAAATAACTCAGATTTGTTTTTACGAGCTACAGATGCTGGATTGTGTCTTTCCATGCAGTTTTTGTGGATAAAAGCTGAAAGTCAGTTGTTTTCAACCTTTTCTCTCTTTATTTATTCAACAACACTTTTATTCCCCAAAAACTATTGTATGGAATTATATAAAACTGACTATTTCCATTGTGATTTCTTTTCCTCTTTGTAATCCAAACATGATTAGAGAACTGATTTCTAAAAGAAGCGGGGGCTTATTTTGTTCTGTTACAAGCTGCTGTTTGTTTCAGTTTTGCTTTTTGGGATATTGTTCCTTGTTTCTGTTCTCCACACACTTTTCTTGTTAATGTCATTGTCAGGAACACATATGTAGTTGAAATCACATGGATATGAATTCGTTTGGTTTTACTTTTGAAGAAATTTCCATGTAAACATCAAAGTCGTAGCTAACTTCTTTTTTTTTTTTATCCATACAGGGTCATTTAATGTGACAGTCCGCTGTTATTTAAAACAACAACCTTTAAAAACCAGTCATTAAGAATATTTTTAAAAACATACAACTAAATAAAAAAATCAAATGTATTGCAGCAGTATAGCACAACAGCTTGGGATGTATACAGTCAGCTGGAAATGTCAATGATAAAGATTTGTTATTGCCATCAGAAGCATTTTAGGGTGCATTCACATCAAGATAGTCCGCTAGACTCGGTCCGATTTGGGACGTGGCTCAGTTATAGGGGGGTGGATCCATGCGGACCAAGATCGCATTCACGCTGCACTTTGGTAAAAGAAGCCAAATAATTAGAATAATATATCCCCAGTCTCACCAGAGGTGGCGCTGCGCTAGTATTTAGCAAAAGAGAGAACAAGACCCGCGTGAAGAAGGAAACTTGTTGCTAGTTAAACATGGAGACTAAACTATCGCTGCTTTGGGTTTTTTATGTTGTCTTGTGCAAGTATACTGCAGAAATACACTGCAACAATGACGCAGGATGAACAACAGACGACGCAGAGGACCCTTAACGCGATCACTACCCATAATGCAATGCTACGCCAAATCCAGGAAGTGACTTTTATTTTTGTAGTTTGCTTCGTGTATTTGGTCGGCTTGAAGCGGAACGAGACCTGCATTTGTAGGCGGACCGAGTCCACTTCTTTGATCATTATCACAATTTGTTTGGTGCATTCACGTTTCCCCAGACGAAGCGGACTTTCCGCACAAACAGACTCGGATTCAGACCAAAGTGGCTGATGTGAATGTAAGCGTCTGATTGCATTACCGCTTAGTTTTCTGAATTGGGGCAAGGTCGTGCCTTATGGAGGGCACAAGCTGAAAAAGGTGCCAGATACCAGAAGATGCTAAATACTTTATTGTCAGTGATCTGGTCCTTCCATCGTACTTTCAGAATGAGGGAGTTTTCTCTATGAGGAAAAGAAACTGAAGAGGTTTCGACTGAAGCCAGAGTTTACTATATTTACTTTTCTATGTTCCTGAAAACACTCAGTAGTCCTTCACCAGTCAAAAGAAGTGACAGAAACGTTGGCCATAAACTCTCAGTAATAACTAGAGGAACATAGAACAACAACACATCTTCTTTCTTCTGCTCTTATAGACATAAAGCATTTGGTGGAGCAGCTGCTGATCTGCGCTGGGGGAGGACCACATCACATGGGAGTGTGTGTCTGTGAGTGTGAGGGTGTCTGTTCGGGCCTCCCCCTGCCGTTGCCCGCTCTTCCTGGTCCGGCATGGCGGGGGTCAGAGAGCGCGGCGGCTCGCGCACACAGAGACCGTGGTCGGTCTACCGGGCCAACACGTTCGAGCTGTCCAACGAGATGATCGGCTTGGCTCTTGCAGGTGAGGAGACGCTGAACCTGAAGGCAACTCTGTTACTTCTAGCATCACGTTGGTTTCTGATTGCTTTGCAGGAAATAGTCAGGACCCAGATGAACCTGTGCTGGAGTTCAGCGTGGGTGAGTAACGCAAGTATGAAACAAATGACGTTTAAGTCGTAAGATCAACCACAAAGAACTTGTGTTTATTGAGTGTTTGTTTGTTTTCTCACTCAGCATGCACAGACCTGCTGACTCCAGCTTTAGACAGAAAACCCAACAGCTTTGTAGCAGTGAGCTGCACGACACCACCGCAGGCCTTCTGGACCAAACACGCCCAGACCGAAGTCATCGAGGTCAGACTCTTCCTCCCTCCTCTCTCTTTTTTTTTTTTTTTTTTTTAGTTAAGTTTGCACTTAGTATAACGTTCATGTAAAACAGAATAATAAAAACAAAGAAGAAAGGTTCAAATGATGGACAATATGTGAAAAATCATAATATTAATTAGAAGGAGACCCTACAAACTTATCGAGAACCTCAACATAATCTAAATATATGAATAAATTAAGTAGCTAATAATTAAATGAGATGCAAATAAAGACAAAAAGCAAGCATTAATTGCTTAAATAATAATAAAAAGAAGAATATCATAACAGGAAAACACAATTTAACAAGATCCCACTGCTTATAGATGTTCTTTCACATTCTTGCTGTGCAACAATAAAAAAGGTGATATTTCTATTAAATAAATGTATTTTTAAAGCCACAGTTAAACAGGAGTTTGGCACCTTTTTTCTGAGATGAAAAAGCACCCAAATACTTTAAGCAATGCCACGTAAAAAGTGAAAGTTTTGATGAAACAGAAACCTCAAATTAAAGCACCTCTGTCTCTCCACAGGGCACCAGTAACCCCATCTTTCTCAGCAGTATCGCCTTCTTCCAGGACTCCTGTATTAACCAGCAGACGCAGGTGAAGCTGGCCGTCTACGATGTCAAGGATCGTTCGCAGGGCACGGTACGAACTGCAACAATTTTTTTTATTCCCAGTTTTTTATTTGCGGCAGTATCTGAATCTTCAGAGTGCAGATAACAAGGCAAACTAAACTAAAAGTGTTTGTATGTTCTCTGTTTGTACAGATGTACATGTTGGGCTCTGCGCTTTTTCCTGTGAAGGAGCTGCTGCAGGAGAAAAGCCACAGATTACAGCTGGAACTGCGGTAATAAGCTGCATAGCCAAAACATTCAGCCTGCTGGTATTTAGCTTGTTAGTGCCAAGGACTCCTGAATGTAACCAGTTTAACTCACTACAATGCAACATTCCCT